>NC_137475.1:45404306-46604306 GCF_918807975.1 Aplidium turbinatum
GTGCTGTTGAGGGATGTTCACATGTCATGACGCCATTTTCTTGCTTTTGATCCTCCTTTCCCCCACATGACGTCAATATGATGCTTCTCGTTTCGATATTGACGACCTGTTTTAGCTTGATGCTGCGAGTTCGAATGCTGTTTGCTATTATCACAGCAAACTCGCAGCATCCGGCTAATAGGTCGTTTGTATCTACATTGTGAAGTAAGCAACAATCATGCTGCTAAAAGCAAAACTCAATCTATTGCATAAGTGCTTTATTGAGTAAGGATCAGTCTTGTACCTTCAAACACTTCTAACATGGTTTCTTTATCTGCCGTTTGCTTTTCCTTGCCAAGAGTATCAATGAATCCTTTCGTACTCCTTCCTTGAATCTAAAAGGAAGGTATAAAAAATAAATACACTACAAAGTTGCCGGAAGTTAAGAAACTACATGATATTTTTTACTATTTATTCAACTTTCATAAAATTTTCTGGTATTCAGAATTTTAGAAACCCCAAATATTATAAGTTACTGCACATCAATGAGCGTAACATGTTCAGTATAATTTTCATAAGCTGTGTTTATAGAATTGCATTGGATACGTATTTTGTGACCTACGTGCTTATGAAAATCTTCAATGATCACCTTTCTCTATTCTACCACCCAAAAACTACAAAACAGAACAAAGATAAGTGGATGTTGGAGACACCAAGTGGTGTAAATTTGGGCTGTCACCTTTATATGAGCAATGCATAGTTACAACAAAACCAAATCAAACCTTGTAAAATATTTAAAAACAGATTCTTTTAGAGACACTGAGTTACATATAACATGTTTAGCTTGTAACATACCCAACACAAAATACATATTCATGAAAATAAAATTAAGAAAAACATCCAAGTTGCTTCACAATTTCTGGCAGTAGTTCTGCTGCTAAATGCATTGATGGATTACTTAGTGAAGTGTGGAACCACATACAGTACTGTTAAAATTTGAGAGCATATAAACGATAATTAGCAAAGATACAAGACTGTACAATGATGTCAAATTTTTATTTTCTGCCCTTGCATTGCTCACTAAACCAAACAATCGATGAGATTCACTGGACAGTTTAGCACTTAGTAGCTCTGATCATGAGTATAATTACAAGCCTACATTTTTTAACCTTTCATAGATTGCCCGGATTTTTTTCTGTCACGGCATACCAGATGGTTACCAGGCTCTATTCGTACCTAATAATGATATGCAATTTGTTTTCAACTTCTTCCCACCATTGAAATTTTATGTGTAGCTTGCGCCACTGATCTAAAAATGTGTTTTTTCCAAGGTTTATGACATACATAAGCCTACTGACGATTGGAATGCTCAGTACTTCATCTTCGTGACTATATTGTGCGAACTAGCTTAATTTAAATATAGCTCGTCATCTTTCCAAACCAGCTAGACAAATAGACAAAAATCAAGAAACCCTGGTGGAATTTTGTGTATGTCTTCATTTTTGTCTGTCATGAGCCTTTTTCGTGTTGTGTCTATCTTATTATTGCAATATTGCATATAGCCGAGTATAGGTTCAAAGAGAAAATAGCCAGGGTTTATTACAAAAGCGTTTATTAGATAATGGGTAAAAGTTGGAATGGTATAGATTGACCAAAAATTACCTGTGGCTAAATTTTCATGCCGAGTTAAATTTTTGTGCTTCTGGGGTGTCCCCTCAGTCAATTGAGTCACGCTACGCCACTGCACTGACTGTTAACGATTCGAACTTGATGTTTGGACCAACACCAATTGAAAAAAAAATTGTTCTTTTTAGCTTCCATTCTATCATAGCTGATAAAGGTAGACCCATTCTACCGCAAAATATGCCTCGGACAACAACTCTGCCGACTGGAGTTTGTCACTGCTTTTAAATCTAGTTACTTTCAGCGGACGAGAACATAAAGTTTTTGTTTTGGTTTGTTTACTGGTGAATAATTTTTGGTCCTTTAAGTTCATCATGGACCCAATTTTTCATGGTAGTAGATCACCCTTTACTTATTATTACTCATTGTGATGCAGCAAAGGTCGTTATGTCCCCACATATCACATAGTGGTGAAGTCAACCGAATCCAGACCTTAGGCAGTTTAGTGTCATCCATTCCCGTAAACCAAAGTATGAAAGTGAGTTACCAGATAAGATCGGGATTTAATTGTTTTTGTGTTCGATGCAGCTCATCTTCCACAATCTGTTAGATCAAAGGAGCCTTCTCGACCATACTACCAAGTAATAGCAACCTACCTTGACCTGACACGACTCTCCTGCAGTCAGTGTCACTCTCCATTCTCCGTACTGGTCACCCACCGTAACTTTACCTTCATACAGATTACCTACGATGATCGGATTCTGAAATAAAAGATAGAGTAGTGAAGCTCAAAGCGTTGGTGCATGCACTGTGTGAGCAAGCGCAAGAGTTCCGAGGGCATCCTTACACTTTACAGGCTATTTTCTGGAGAATTTGGACAATCAACGACAAATATCAAATTCCAGAATGTTCAGCCATTTTTATTTAAATAAACCTCAGTTTGCCTTTCCAACTTTCAAGTGTGCTCGATATAATAAATAAATTCTGCCGAATACCTGATGAATGATGACTGCTGTATTAACATGTTCTACTGAAAATATACATGTTTTAGGATGTAAGAATTAACAAAACCTTTTTTTAACTTGCCAAACAGTAATAAAAAAGATTTCAAAGAGCTTACCAATGTTATTAAAATAAAAATTCTGTTTGATTTCTTAAAAGCATTAAAAGCTCCATTTTTATAACAAATGAAATACATTATAAGCATAAAAACTTCATATTCTTAACTAAAAATATGCAAGCGCATGTTTTATCTTGTAGCCTACGACAAAAATTTCCAGCCGGGAAATAAATTTAGTCTCTGAGAGCAAATTTCATTTGGCTGAAGACTTTGCAAAAGGAGCACAAAAGGATGACGACAGTTTTACATTTTTTGACAAATTTTTACTCATTTTATAATTTTAATTTACACCAGTTCGACTGCAAGTCGTTAAGCTGCACAATATCACAGCATTGGAAAAATCAGGTCTAGAACTTGGAGATAAAAGTATGTCTGATGTTAAGAGTAGGCTACTTCAAGTAGCCTATATAGCTTTATTGCAAATTAAAGTAGTGACATGCTTGCATTACTAGTAAAGTTAGATCATTATGAACATACAACATGGTACGATAAACGCAAACCACGGTAATTTAAGCGTTGAAACTATTCAAAAGAATTCCTACCCTAGGATTACGCTTTGTTCTGTTTAGGTTTGGATTTGGTTGGAAACTTAATTTGAGACAAAACTTATTTTGTCATCGTTTGTTGAAGATTGATGATGATAGTTGCAAAATACTGAGCTCTGTAATTTGAATTTATTTATCAAAGCAATATGAGTCTTATAACGCTTTATCGCATCATGATAAATTGGATACCGTTACTGCAAACTTATTTACAAATTTAGATGTTTGCAAATCAAGTTTCAATAACTTTCTGCAACACCGACAGTCCAACATAATGAGTTATGTTGTGGTATTCACACCTTTCTGTGTAAATGTTTATTATTGAGCCAGGTCCTTAGAAGGAGATTTATAAAATGTATTAGGGAAGTTGCAATCATGTGCTACCAGCAGACGTCCCAATGGAATAACAGACCTCCACACACTTGACGATCTGACGAAAAGTGGGATCCAATCTTTCCTTTCGGCTGACCACAAACTTTCTACTTCATACGAACGACGACGACGAGCAAACGTTTCAAACGTGGCACGGTGGTGTAAAATTTGTCTTAAAACATATTTGAGCAGAATTGAATACATTTGAGGAAACTCTTTTTTTCCACCAAAAACCAACCTTTCTCATGCCTATGGTCTAAAGTGAAGATACTATGTCCATGATTTAGTAAAAATATTGATAAAACCGATGGGGTTGTATTAGGTCTATTATACACATAAATACATGAAAAAGAAGAATCAACACCAGTAGCGTGACTCCTTCTTAAGTGTTCACTTTTTCAGCAAACATTGAGTATTCTACAATTTACTTAAATTAAAAAAAAAAGCAGTGGAGCTGACTCGGTTGAACCGCATCCAAGGCTAAAGTTTGCTTAAAAAGTCAACACCCATCATTGTGGGAGATAGTAGCCTACATATCGCTAATTTCGAATTTAGCTCAATAAATCAACCATCTCAAGTCAAACCAGTTTCAACGTGAAACCGCAAAAGCAAAACACGTTCTCTTGCGGTCGTATGGTGCCTTCTCTCTTCTGTTTATTTGGCAAATTTGAAAATTCTATAGTTGATTTTGAATGCAAGTGTTACAGCATTAAAGAACCAATCACTATGGGATGCTGAAGCTTTTCCGGTGATTTCAGTTTCTTCTCATGACGTATAATCAGCGATGTAGAGCCGCGCGATAAATATACGACTTCTATTCTTCGGTTTATAACTGGCCGACTCCAACTCCAACTCTAACTCTTGATTTAGTGTTACCAGATTTTTAGGCTGGCTAGCTATGCAGTGTGTTGCTAAAGTGTGTAATGAGATTTTAGGCGCTTACGAGAATAATTCTTATCATGCTTTCCAAAAATTGATGTAGGCTAAAAGTATACTGGTGGAAGAATGACATCGCAGATTAGTTAGAGCAATTCTGGCAACCAATGGAAAAAGTGAAATGTTGCATTTGATGGGTCAATCATGGTGAAAATGGAAAAAATGTTATCAACAAGTATTCTAAAAAGTTCAATGCTTGCAGAAAATTGATATACTTGGCATTTTCATCTTTTTCGATAAAAAAAATAAGTTTCAAGAATCGTGACAGACACAAAACCATGTAACTGCATTGACAAGAAAACAATTCGAAGTAAGCGCTCAACTTCTCGGCTCATGTCCACAAGAGTTCTCTCCTCAATAACCTGTAAATCCGGTTATCTTGACTGGTGCTTACATCGCTCGCCATTGCTTGCTACTAATGAAAACAGAGGTTTAATTACAAGGTGATACACATCTAATGACGTCAGATCATCATGACATTTGATTTTGAATCTGTTTCTATTATACAACTTTTCTGTGCTTATTAATTATTTCTATGCTCTGTGCTTATAATGAGTGCATAAAGAAGAGCTTTTGGAAAAAGTTAAAGCAACTAAAGTAAACATATTTCTTTGCCTGCTCAAGTTGGTGACGTTATTGGACCTGACAAAATCGTAAAAATGTGGAAAGATAATTACAAATCTTTACTTAACCTTGAATGTGATACTTCAAATAAAAAGGAATTTCATACAGAAACTAACCTCTTCTCTCAAAATGAGTTTTCCTCGTTTCATTGTGATGTTAGTGTAATAGGTATAATGTTGAATAAATTGCCTTTAACAGTATCTGTCACTGCTTCCTTTTGGCGTCAAGAGTTACTGGCCGAGACCATCAGGTCTACGTCTTTCTTATTGCTAATTACTCCGTCGGCTTATACCAAATAACAACGGGAAAAAGTATGCCGTTGGTCAAAAGCCTTATCTATCACTTCAATCAAATTATTTCGCAAAATATATTCGTGATTGTGTATTTTAGGTAAAAAAGGTGATAAAGACTCGGTTTTTGACCTATTTTCGCCATTTCTTGGTCAAATTTCCCAGTTCACATTTTATTTCGAAAGTCCTCTTGCATAGAACACAGAATTTCATCAATTTTGTTTTTCCGTTTCTGTGCAAGCAGTATTCCATACACTTTTTGCACTACAAAGCAATTTGCGCAAATAATAAATTACCTTCCTAATTGATGTCTGCCAGCAAAGAATGACTCATATCGCGTCAAAGACCAACTCCCTCCCCAGACAGAAAAATCGACGTTGAATCAATGTAAAAATGACGGATTTTGCTGCCTGGGTAGAGAATGGAATTTTAGCGCCGTCGTGTTATGACTGACAGACACAAAATGAAACCGCACGCTAATAGTAAACTGTCAATCAAGCTATTGAATATCAGGAAATTTCTTGCATTTTATAACTGGCTGTGACAAAAGGTTTATTTTGAACTTCACAATTATCCGATACCAACATAATCGGGATTAAAAGTTGGGGCAAGAAAAAAAAGTAAAAGTCAAGAAATCTCAGGTTTCTAGCGTCACTGCTTCTATGTGAAATTGCTGAATTAGCAGAGGGCGAGACCATAGGGTCTACGCCAGTGACAGATACGGTTAAATAGTGCTGGTGCTGGTGCAAATGGAGTATGTTCTGAACATCTTCTGTATTGTGATTGGAGCATTAAAATTTATCTCAGTATCTTATTTAACTTGCGTCTTCTTCATAACTGCATTCCAAAAAGCAGCCTCAAGACAGTAGTTGTCCCTGTGGTAAAAAATGCTAATGCCAATATTAGTGATGTAGGCAATTATTCTATTGCTTTATCCACGACTATTTCCAATATTTTTGAACATATAATTCTGCATTTTATTTCGCCTTTTCTTGTGACTAGTGACAACCAATTTGGTTTCAAGTCTAAGCATGGCACTGATATGGGCACCTTTCTCTTGAAACAAGTTATCTCTTCATATGTAAATCACAACTCTTCTGTTTTTGTTGCTTTCTTAGATGCATCGAAGGCCTTTGATAGAATTGACCATAATAAGCTGTATAATAAATGATCGAAATGTGCTATTGTGTTTTATTCGCTTACTTCGCTCTCGGTATTCAGACCAAACGATGCAAGTAAAATGGAGAAGCTTATTATCTGAATCGTTCCATGTTTCAAACCGGGTGAGGCAAGGTGGTGTTCTCAGTCCACATCTGTTATCAATATATTATGTTGACTATATATCAATTTACTTGAATAAAGTCAATGCTGGATGCACAGTTGGTCATAAATTTTTAAATCACATACTTTTTGCGGATGACCTGTGTTGTTTTTCCCCTAGTCTAGATGATCTGAAAGACCTTACAAATGTGTGTAAAAATTTTGCTGTCAAGCATAAAATGGTATTTAATGCTACAAAGTCTGCTGGAATGCTTTTCTCTCCTCCCAATTTTAAGTTAACATCTCTACCTAAACTCATGATTTCAAATCAACTTGTTGTTTTAAAAGATAATATTAAATGGTGTCCGACGTTTTTTTCGTAAACAGTTGTTCGTAAAACAATTGTTCGTAAACAATTGTTCGTAAAACAATTGTTAGTAAAATTAATTCTTCGTATAACAATTCTTCATAAAGCATTTCTTCGTGCATGCAATTGAGAATTGATGTATACCAAGAAATGATTTACGAAGAATTGTTTTAGGGATTTAATTTTACGAACAACTGCTTACGAACAATTGTTTTACAAACAACTGTTTACGAACAATTGTTTGACGAACAATTGTTTACGAACAATTTACCTATAACCATATTAAATGCCTTGGTGTTCATATCAACTTGTCTGATGACAGTGAAATAAACAGGCAATCAAGACATCTTTATTGTGTTGGAAACAAGTTAACCCTATCTGTAGCGACACGGGGTTTTATGAAGACGCCCCACCATAGTAGTGAAATATTTCACAGAAGAAAATATGCTAGAAATGTGAAATTTGTTGACTTTTAGTTTTTATTCTTTGCAAATTTTCTAAACCCAAACTGGTAATTTTTCTACCTTCCTGCCTTTCACAATAAGCCTTTCGTTTCAGGTGGCTAGACATTTCCGTGCAATGGTAGTTACACATTAGGGTGGCTCGTTTTTGAACTTGTTTTTTTAATTCTCTCGGGGTAGTGGGGAAATGGTGCCAATGAGTGAGAAAACGCTCATGATAAAATTTGAGAATCGTAAAAAATTGTCTTCAGCCTCCTCATAGGGCCCAAAACTGAAAAATGTGGTCAAAAACGCAATTTTTTTCAAAAATATTTTTAGTTTGGGTAGATGCAATATTGTTTAGATATATCTAATTAACCTAAGAAAAAAAAATTGGAGTCATTTGAACTATTCCTTCAGCTTATTCCTCACAGCTTCTGAAAATTTCCATTTTGCTAAAAATTTCGCATTTTTGTGGGTGGTTACATGATACATAATTGCGTTAGACATTTTGCCAACTATAAAACGTCATTTTATTTCTCTTTATAGAACTGCCCTGAGCTGTTGCGTCATTTTTTAATGAAATTGGGTTAATTTGGTAGGAAAAAGTGACGTCTTTTATTTGAATTTACGTCACTGACGAAGTTTGTAGTTATGTATCCACAAACAAAAATGCAAAATTTTCAGCAAAATGAAAATTTTCAGAAGCTGTGAGGAAGCTGAAGGAATATTTCAAATGACTTAAATTTTTCCAGATCCAGAACAACTCCAACAAGCGATGAAGAGCCCTCCAAAAGCTTTTTAAAATCAGAAGAAAAAAATTGTAAAAGCAGCTCTATCACTGAGATACACGACACAAACAACACAACTCTCACCAAAAAAGAAGACATTCTTAAAGAAGTACACAGCTTCTATCACTCCCTATGGGGTATAGAAGACAATATCAACCCTCAGGAACAGAACAGCTACCTAAACATTCTGGGAGAGGCCAAAATTGAAGAAGAAGCAGCTGAACAAGCAGAAGAGCTCATAAATCTAAAAGAAGTTAAAACCGCAATCGAATCTCTTAACAAGGATTCTGCACCTGGATCAGATGGTCTCGGCTCATTATTCTGCCAAAAATGCTGGCATTTCCTGAAACACGACATTCTAGAGATGCTTACAAATTGCTACTTGAGAAAAACAATGACTCCCTCAATGAGAGAAGCAAAAGTGAAGTTAATCTTTAAAAAAGGTGAAAAAGAAAAGCTCAAAAACTGGAGACCGATCTCTCTGCTCAACACAGACTACAAGATCTTGAGCAAAATCCTCTCCAACAGACTCACACCCATGATCACAAACCTGATTTGTCCGAATCAGAAATTTGGACTGCCAAACCGCAGAATAGAGCATGTCACTATGAACATACAAGCTGCCCTAGAAGCTTCTCAAAAACAACACAGGGACTTGTAATGTACATCATGATAACAGACTTTGAAAAAGCTTTCGATAGAGTTAGTCACTCCTTCCTCTATGGAATCCTAAAGAAACTCGGAGTAAAACCAATAATGATAAATTACCTGTCTTTGGTTTACAACAAAACAAAAAGCAAAATAGAAATCAATGGAGCTTTAACAAAACGAATCAACGTCAAAAGGGGCATTCGACAGGGTTGTCCCCCCAGCATGCTCTATTTCATAATCTGTGCCGACGTGTTGACCCCCCGCATAGAGAAAAACCATCTGATCAACGGTTTTCGCTTTTCCAAGCTGACAATCAAAATCCAGCAATATGCGGACGACACCACATTCATCACAAGAGACATTCCACCTCTCAAGGAAATCAACAAAGAACTAGCCATCTACCAGACGATGTCCGGCCAGAAAGTGAACCAGGGAAAGACCCAGATCCTGGCGTCCAAACCGGACCTGGCCCAAAGAGCTCAGCAGCTCTTTCCAGAAGCTGCGATCTTGAACAACGTCAATATCCTGGGAATCTGGCTAGGAACAAACAAAACAGAACTCGACAAGATGAACTGGCAGACCGTCATCAAGAAAACTCAAACGATCGCCAACATCAACAAACCACGAAGACTCTCCCTCTATGGAAAGATCTCGATCATCAACACTCTCTTGGTACCCGTCACCTTGCATCTCAGTAGAGTGCTGATGCCAACAAAACAACACATCAAAGAACTAAACAAAATCCTATTCGGCTTCCTCTGGCATCCTTCGCCATTTGAACAGCTCCAGAGAAGCACGACATTTCCTCTTGTCAAAGATTGAAGCATCAACATGGTGGACATCCAATCAAAGTTCCAAACTAGTCGCATAGACAGAATTCGGCACCTCTTCCCACTAGAAGACGCCACCGAAATCTGGCACGAATGGGCCATGTTCAATTTGAGCTACAGAATGAGACACATTCCTCATCTGTTCTCCAATAGCATTCCGCATGCCCCAATTCCAAACGAAATGTATGCGGACATCTTCAAGTCCTTTTGCAAACTCAAAGGCTTGAAACACGACTGGGAAAATACTTCCTATAAAAACATCTACCTCAATCTGAAAACGCAAAATGAAAAGAAGACTAACAAGATTGATCAAAACGGAAAGAAGATTCCTTGGAACGAAATTCTTCTAAGAAATAAAGAAATCAAATTCCTCCTTCCACTACACCTATCCTCCATGTCCTTTCGGATTGCACATGGAGGATACAAATGGGGAGATTTTAATAGATCAATACACTCCGACAGAACAACAAATTGCAAATTCTGCAGAAAACCAGAAGACAATGTGGCCCACGTCTTCACCAAGTGCTTCTTTGCGATAGGAATATGGGAGCGCCTGAAACAACAATATCTTGACCTAACCAACGAAGACATGGAAATAACAAAGGACATGATCCTCTACAACCAACTCCCTGGAGGACAAAAGAACAACCTGATCCTTCTGACCATGATGAGTATCGCCAAGCACACCATCATCCAAAAGAAGATATCTCTGGACATAGGCGAAACATATATACAGGACACAAAACGATCCACCATTCAAGCCCTGTGGGTGATCATGACAAAAACAAAAGACACAAAACAAAAGCATAACATTCCTTTGTCATCTGACATTTTTACTCCTTCTAAACCTCCTCCTACAGTCAGAAGAAAGAAGAACCAGTCGAGACCCTCTCTTCAACCGACCTCTCAGTCGTCCTCGGTGGTAGGGATGACTGATTGCAGCGGTGGGTCTCACTAGCACAGTACGGTCGTAGATCATCTTTGAAGAAGTTTAGACAGCCAAGGGCGTAACAACCCACCTTTAACCCGTCCCTCTCACTCATCTGCAACGCCCTGATGCCTGAAGAGTGATTGCAGCGGGGGATCTTCAACCGTCCCTCTCCGTCGTCCCACTCGCCCTGGGATGACAGGATTGCAGCGGCCCATTCCAAGATGACTCTGGGGTCAGCAAAAGCTACCCTTCCTCTGGCCGCTTCTCTCTGGCATCTCCGCCAAATGAGATGTCAGACTGCAGTGGCCCGTTTTCTCCAAACAGGTGCCCTTCTTCAAGCGGGCAACAAGAAGATACACACACACAAACAAACTCAAATAAAATTAAAAAATGAATTATCTACCAAAACGCGCCAGTTCTCATGCTTGACCCGCCATCTCCTAGTCTGCTCCAAGATCAGCAAGAGGAAAGTCGAGACAGGCAGATCAGCTTGAGGCAGCCACTAACCAAACATTTACATCCACAGATTACCATCTACTGCGGTGGGTCCCTTCGGTCGTAGTGGGTCCCTCGCCTCCCTGGTAGGTATCTTCCATGTAAGTATGGTGTGCCTGCTGAGTGTTTGGGTGTGTGGACGGCTCCCGGAGCGGACGCACTAATGATGAGACAGGAAACAAATACATTTCATATGGAAAATTTGTAAACCTGCAAGATGTAGTGGTATCCATCTTGAACTCTGAGCGTTGCGCGAAAAAAAAAAAAACTTAAATTTTTATTTTTAGGTTATTTAGATATATCTAAACAATATTGCATCTACCCAAACTAAAAATATTTTTGAAAAAAAATGCGTTTTTGACCCCATTTTTCGATTTTTGGGCCCCGTGAGGAGGCTGAGGACAATTTGTTACGAATCTCAAATTTTGTCATGATTGTTTTCTCACTCATTGGCACCATTTCCCCACTACCCCGAGAGAATTTAAAAAAAAAGTTCAAAAACGAGCCACCCTATTACACATATGTTAATATTATTGCAATATAAATGTTAGTGCAATTACTTTGAAATGTAAAAACGCCCCAAAATGTCTTATATTTATGAGCAAAAGTAATTTTTGTTTAGTTTAGCATTGCTCTATGCATGGCTACCTAAAGATACGGCCTGATTTGTCACATTTTGCAGAAATTTCTAGATATTGCTAACTTTGGGCGAATGTTTAAATAAATTTTTCTAAAAATTATATTTTTACGCTTTTTTTACTGTTTTCCCCAGATGACACAATAGGTTTTAACATCCTCACATGTTGAAAAACAAAGAAAATTTGATTTCGAAGATTTTAGCCAGACTGTTAATTTTTCAATAACAGTCTGATTTAGTGTTTTTCAACTTACTTTTTCTCATTTGCTATTGCTTTCCCAAGGCAACAAAAAGCTTTTATATCATTAAGAGACGGCAAAAAGTAAAAAAATCTCAGAAAATGTAGTACAACACTAGCAATAGCTGTAATCAAAATCTGCAAATTGTGACAAATCAGGCCGCCTCTCCAGTTGGCGATGCTCTATGTTATAATTCAAAAATTTCAATTTTGAAGCTATTTTTGGAATATTAAAATAAAAAGCGACTTTCTGACTTTTTTTCATCTCAAACAATTTATTTCAATAAATTTGTTGGGTAAAAATTTAATTTCTACACGCAAAATCCACATGGCTATTACCTCAATTGTAAAATATTTTGGCTCCGTTATTTTCATAGTTTCCGTTATTAGCGATTAATTAGCACGGGGCTAAAATAGCCCATTACGTGCTTTTCGCGTGCGAAAACAGCTCGTATTAAGATAGGGTTAAGGGTCAACTTCTCGAAATGCTCAATTTCTATCAAAAACCTGCTCTTTCAGGCGCATTGTGTTTCTTTTTATGCATGTCAACTTTGGTGTAATTTCTCTAGTACGTCTATCAATCATTTGCGTGTTGCATACAACGATGCCTTTCGTATGTTGCATGGATTACCTTGTTACGCTAGTGCCCGCACTATTCAAACAGAACAAAATATTTTGACCTTTGATGAGGTACTTCGCAAATCTATTAACACCTTTTTATTTATATGTCAATCTTCCAAAAATTGTTACATAAATGCTCTCTGCAATTCTGACGCTCTAGTCAAATCGTCGTATTTGATATGTGCCATTCACAGCTTACTTGTTAACAATTCTCTGCAACAGCATTATCTGTTAACCGGGATATTGTGATTATTCTTGTATTGTTTGTTTTTGTCTTTTTGCATGTATGGTAATTAATATGTCGGCTGCATAGCCGAGTGGTGAGAGCGCTGGAATGGAAATCGAAAGGGCGCCGGTTCGACACCGCTCATGAGCATGCAGCTGTGTCTTTGGCAGGACATTAAAGGCATGCCTGAAGGTGGACATGAAGATTGGCTTCCTTGCCTTCCAGTCCACTTAATCTAAATCCTCAACCACCAGGTGTAAGCCTGGATACGACAAACAAAAAAATACGACTTATTGGTCTGATGCAAATAAATAATAAATATTGTCCGAAAAAAGCAGTAGCCTAATTGTAAACAGTCAATTTGCAGCAAAAGTTCAGAAAAATACTGTTTCGAATAAACATTCATTATAAAGTGCATCGAACCTTTGTACATGACATCTACTGCACACGATTTGAAACTACAACATACCGAATGATATAAAAGGCAAAAACTGTCATTTTTGAATTCAAATCAACTAAACTTTCAAAAAGTTAAACGTTTCATGTATTGTAGGGTGTGTGATTTAAAAAACCTGAACCGCGTTCTGATCTCTAGTGAACCCAATACATGAGAATCTAAAAACTTTAGAAAATTGGTGTAAATGGTCTTGGACCATGTAGGCTACTCCAAGTGTTTATTACAGTATGTACAAGTCTCCTACAAGTCAGCAGTTGTGAACTGAGCAAGCAATAACTAAGCTAGCAACACTTCAGCAAGTGGTTGAAGTTGGTAAAGGATGAAGCTGAGCAAGTAACAACTAAGCAAGTCGAAAGTTGGAATGGAATGTCACGAGTCAGCAAAATGAGTTTGACAAGCGATGACCAAACAAATTCGACGTGAGTAAATCTCATTTGCTGACTTGGCAGTAGCTGAAATTAACTTACTGAGTTATCGCATGCCGAATGGTCCGACGACCGTTTATTATTAGACCTTAGCAGTGTTCGCATTGTTTCATATAAAGTTTTATTTAAATTATGAAGTTATCGAATAATACGTTTCACATACAGATCATAGCAACAACAAATCTAATATAATCAAAACAGACCTAACAAAGAAAAGTTAATAGTTACCTCAGGCTCTGTGCTTTGGAAATCATCAGAGACATACTTATTCAAATAGAAATTAAATGCGTATGATCATTACGGCGAGTTGGTTTCAATGGATTTGACAGCATATTAAAAACAGTTTACTATAAATCATAAAATGTCATTTTTACCGAACAAATCACGTCAGACAAACCCGTTTGACAAGTAGCCTAATATCAGAATGGCTGATTTGTTTTAGTGCAAAACAGATATCAGCCAGGCTACTTATGCGGTTGTTGCTTTAGGCTTAATCGTTATCGCTTTTAAAAAAGCTGATTTTCAATTGGCAGACTCCACCACGATCAACTATTAATGATATTATACTTTCTTGTCGTTTTTAGTTTTACGTAATTGCATACTGGTAGCAACCAAAAGCAATAGGAGATCTAGAAAAAGAATTGCGGGCACCAAAGTTTCAATGAAGTAAAATTTGTCAATGACAAATGGTCAATGCAAAAAGTGAGGTCCGAAAAATAAAACAGTGCGGTAAGGGGTCTATGACCAGGGCCTCTGAGAGACATTTTCACTAGGGGTACGAAGAGTCATTCCGGGCCCCCTTTCACTGTGGGTCCCCTTTTTTGTAGGCAAAACGCGTGATGTTTGCTTATAGGCGTATTGCTCACCCATACAACATTTTACTGCAGAATTGGAAATCTGTGCGCAATAATAGTATCAGGCTGCAATAAAACTATTATTTAGTGTTTTGTGTTGTGCATATCGTATGATCTGTCCCTCGCCAAATTGTGTATCCTGCATTGAATTTGTGTGTCAGTTTTTGATGGTGCTGTTGAGAGGTGTGGCTTGTACAGCTTTAATGTAAAATTTTCAAATTTATTTATTTATTTCTCTTGGATGTAGCCTATAGTTATTCTTGATGAGGACACTACGTGGTGTCGAAAACGTTGGATTTAGTAGTTTTTTCTTGTGTGTTTAATAAAAATTGTTAAATCCGTTAACATTACTGAGTGTTATATGTATCTGGTACAACAAGTCAAGCTTTCTACAAAGGCTCAAACATAACATCTTGTTAAAACATAATCAAATTAATCATCTAACCAATAACCTTATTTCATTCACTTTTGCATTCACCACATGCCCATTGCCCAGCGAAGGTGAATGAAGCCACTTTTTCTTTACTCCGGCTGCGCTCCTGCTCCAAGAGTATTCACTCCGGCTCTTGCTCCGAAATTCATTTTGAAGTGAAATACGTGAAACTACCTTTTTCAAATAGTTTTTAAAAAACACAAAAAAGCCCAAAAATACCTGGGCTTTTAAAAAAAAACCTAAAGTGTTGGGCTTTTTTTTGGGGTTTTTATCAACCCTGCTTTTGCGACACGTCCCCCCCTCCCGCCCGAACAGGAGAATAACCAACTTTTATGATTTAGTTTGGGGTGTTCTTAACAAAACATTTTTGCACGTAAAGCATTAAATCACCACTTTGGGCCCCTAATTTGCGCGCAATGCATTCAAATACCTTTCCGGGCTCTTTTTCTACATTACCCCCCCACTCCCCTGGGACTAAAGAATAACAACTTTTATGCTTGAAGTTAGTCGTTTAGGATGATTTTAACCAAACATTTTTGCGCGTAGACTATGAAATCACAATTTCGGGCCCCCTAACAATCACAGTCTTAGGCCCTCAAGGGTACACCGTACCCTCCGTACTCCCCTCTCATAGGCCTTGTCTATGACACATTAGTACAAAAATTACACATTGACAAACATTGAAAAAGTAGACACTGAATCAAGTAGAGAAGAAGGTTTAAATGTAAACAATTGCAGAAAAGATGATAGAAGAGGTTCCAAGACTCATATTGAAGAAAATCAGAAAGCGGGTATTGCTAGAACCGTTTAAATTGAGCTACAGACCAATAGCCGTTTTCGACTGAGCTTGAACTGTTCGTTTGTCTTCACTTGATACAAAGCAAAGCCTCCACGAAGCAAGGCTGCTTAATTTGCTTAATACTAAGCAAGGCTGCTTTTTCATAAAAAAGTAGATAGAACTGCTATAGAAAGTTCCAAAAATTTGACTTTATGTTTATGAAGCTACATTTGTACGGTAGACAAAGAAGGCACGAGACCTGAACAGATGCGCTAAGTCAATCCACTACAAAAAGAAACTAACGCTACCACGAAGATAGTCAAAAAAGCAGCTGTATATAATGAAATTATATTTGAGCCTTGTGGTAAAAGATGGTACACATTTAGCAATTCACGAGGCAACGGGACAAAACTTTTCAGAGGTGTGCCACATTAAACGCATCAAAGATGGCATGGTTGCAACTTTTTTAAAGAAGGAAGATCTCACAAAGCCATGAAAAGAAGACTTTAAAAATCTAATGAACGTAGGAAAAAAATGGAATTGTTGAAGTTGAAAGAAGTAAATCGGAAAAATTAGTGAAAGAATAAATTAAACTTGCAGTTGAGAAAATAAACCTAGGCTGTTGGGCTGATGATGTCCCAGTGGAGGTTTTTTTTTTCTTTTTGGAAAATAAGGACTACTGTAAGCTGTTCAAAACTAGTTCAGCAGCATCATAGCAGGAGAGAAGATCCCGGATGTGTGGTTAGACAGTGGATTAGTGCAATTAACAAAAACAAAGGGAATACAAAACATTGTGAAAGCTGCCGAGGATTAAAGCTTATGGGTCCATGAAGGAAAGAATAACAGAAAGGTGAGAGGAATGATCAAAATCAGAATCCGGAAAGAGAAGTTTGGTATGATACCAGGTAAAAGCATTACAGAGGCCACCTTTGTTCGAAGGTACAACTCTCTGATTGGGAAGCTTGCATCCCGAATTTAGGAGAGGCTGCTGCTTGAAGTGTGAGAGTTCATTACGGAAGCTAATATGTAAAGTATAGAAGTTTTGTAGAACACACTGTTGGCGCTCGACTGACGCTATTAATCAACAAAGCAACTTTATGATGAATGGCCTACCGCTCTCGGCTTAGGCTAATTAAGCACTTTACAGGAGGCACCTTGCTGTTGCATTGTGCAAAGCTCACAGCTTGCAGTTTGAGCACTTTGACAAGGTTGGCCAAAGTACCATTTCGTGGCTTTTTACGTGCCACAAAATGGAAAATCGCCACACGGAGGTATATACCATTGTGGCCATATCCAGATAGCCTACGCACTGCACTCACTAGGCCAAAAGATCGAAACGGTGTGCCACTGTCTGCAGTTAAAAGTATTATGTGAAATAGGCTAGTATATGCAGCCGACTAATTTTATTTACTAACATCAAAAGTAGGCTACTGCTTAGCTTTGTAAGCGACTTACTGTTATGGTGAGTTGAGTGTTTTTGAAGATCACTACGGGATTTTCACAGTCCCCTGTTAGCTGCAAGAAGAGTTCTGTGATCGACTTGTCTACTTGTACAGGAAAGCTGGCCTCTCCTTCTGTAAAGAATGCAGATGAAAATATTTTTCCAATATGTTGCATTGATTGAGAGTTCTGTTTCATTGAGCAGTATTCTCAAATTTTTTCAGGAAGGTCATTGTAGCCTACCGTATGTTAGTTCTTGCTGTCTGTTATTATGACAAATTGTTATCTACTCCATGGTTACCTCAGACGTGCAGTGCAAAGCCATATAGTTTTATTTTAAAGGTTGTTTATTTGACACCATCTTGCAATTATAATTATTCAGCAACGTTTGATTTAGGACAAGGCCATGTGTTCACTTTCTAATGAGCGGATTTGTCTCCCATAAGCATTGCAGAATGTTTGCTGTGTCGACAGCAATCAGTCGGTGGAAAGCATTAAGAATGTGAATGACAGCAAGGCTGAGCAATCCGAATGCTGTTGAATGTGGTAGGATGGTTTTTATTATTGTAGCTCCTGATTACTGCAAACCAGTCGGCCATTTTTGAAGCTTCAATTGAAAATGTTTTCAATATCTAATCACGAAAAATAAGCTATAGGCTAGTTTTGCATAGATGTTTTAGAATTAGATGAACGAGCTAAATTCTTCATGGCAGTCATCAAACTTGGCAAACAAAAGACGTGGCATTTACGGGAAGTAAACTGTAAGTTGTGATTGCAAGACAACTCAGTTGTTTCTGTGAGATCAAGGCATACAGTGCAAAATTATGTTGATGGTGGAATATAGCTTATACATAATAATTTAAACATGGCATGCAATTTGTTTTACACAAGTTAAAAATATTATTTATATTGTCGTTGTGGATATCCCCAATCCTCTCTTACCAGCAAATAGCTTGTAGTCAATATCCACCACACCCTGCTTGACTGTGCTGTCAACGACCTCTGTGGCCCGGAAGATGTCCCTTTTAGTCACAACCAGAATGTTGCCTCCTGTACTTTGGGCAATGTAGTCGAATAATTCGTAACCTCGGCGAAACGACGTGGTTAAGCATCTTCTGTTTCTCAACTCATTTTCAGTCCTGACAATAAATGAAACGCCATTCAGTGCCGGTCTTGTTTGTTGATATTTTTTTGTTGCGTACGTTTGAGAACCGTAGTATATATTATGTTGTCGCTGGCCGACTGAGAGCCTAGTGTAAACCAAGTTTAGCTTTCCGCCTCGGTTATTACAATCTCTAGAGAACAATTCTCACATTATCTACATGTTTCAAACGTTTAGCTTTTAATGAGACTTGAGTCTGAACAATAAATGAACAGGTTGATTAAAAATCTTTGAGACAGGTCCAGGCAGTGGAGTACACAGAGAACCTATTGAACCATGCAGGGCCGTGTGAGCATCATCTCGCCCCCCCTCCCGAAATCCACTAATAGGTCCCTATATGTTTAGTGATGGCTCTTAAAAATAGAACAAGAAAGAATTAGGTTATAGCCGCAATATGTAGAAAAGAATTCACATTTATAATTTTCAGGAAATAGCCTATTCGCGGAACATATTTTGAGAGGATCGGCAGGACAGCTTCATCAATTGGTTATTGAAGGTATGGTGGAAGGAAAGAAGTGCAGGGGAAGAAGGAGACGAACACGGGGAGATGACGTAAAACAGTGGACTGATTTGTCAAGCATCGGAGAAACAAAAAGAGTAGCGGAAGAACGTGACTTGTGGAAGAAAATGACAGCCAACCTTCGGATCGGAGACGGCACGTGATGATGACGATGTAAACAACCTAAGGCTACTCTAATAAAAAAAACAAAAAAACAGTAAAAATGCCGACAATGCAGCAGCGGATCTGGAAAAAGTTGGAAAAAACCAGAGTTTTAAAAAATCAAAAATTTATACGACATATGGACAATGCAAAACGTTACGTCCAAAAAAGCAAAGCACAATATGGGTGTTGGGGGCTTGCCCCTGAAAATGTTTACAAATATAATCTTGTTTTAGTCACTTTTTAGGCATTTTCAACGTGATAATGCTTTTTTTTTTATCATAGTGCACATTCTGTGTGTAACAATATGTTGCTGTGTGCGTAACCAAATTTGTCAAATTAAAACTGAATTTGAGTAGAAGGTTTAGTTAAAAATCTAATCAGCCTACAATTTCAAAAAAAAAAATTTTATTCATGACCATAAAAAGGATTTCAGTAATTTATTTCTTGAAATTTTTATATCTTTATAGATGTTATACTAGTGTTATAGACCTTTTATAGCAGATTTTTTCTTTTTTACATAGCCAAAAAACTTTAAGAAGTCTAAAATCAGGGGGCTCCTAAACAGCCGTGTGCCCCCGGCCGGTGGGCACGGGAGCAATTAACGCGGCCCTGAGACCATGCTCTTTTTTCACATTTTTAACGGTTAATTTTCAAATTTGGTTGGCTTTTGGATGTGTCCCCCACACTCTTGATAACGCACCACGGCCGACCAACATAGCGATTAACTAATCGACCAACTAATTTTCTTCCAACCCTGAATTGTTTATAAAAATAAACCATTAACACTAATTTTAAATCTAATTATAGGTGTATTTTAGGTGAATTCCAGTAAATGCAACAAGCTCGCCTATCCAAGGCCTAGATTAGTAGTGTCTAGTCTAGGGCGTTTTGTATATTGAGTTCGACAGTTCGTATTACCTTACCTCGTGAATTGATATTTTTTCTGTTTCGTTTTGTGGAAAATTTCACTAGCCTATATTGAAGCTTATGGTAGTGATGGTAGTGTAAAAGGGGCGGCTGTTTGTGCAAATATTCAAGGCGGCAGATGGTGCTGCTATGCCACTGTGTAGATCAGTGATTCTTAACCTTTTTCAGCAGGGGGGCCAAACTCAAAACTTGAATTTTGTGAAGGGTCGCAACAAAAGTAATGCATTTTAATGTGAAACTTAATGTGCTTTGACATAACAAGTTTCCCATAACGAGGGGAATATTGGAAGATACGGTAGGCCTACTCAAAAGCTGGTCAAATGATGGTTCGTCAATTGGTTGTGATATTTGGATTTAATTGCAACCATATAGGTAAAAAGTGGGTCAAATGTGCTTCAAGACTAGAACAACATTCACAAAATATATATGACCTAGCCCTTTCTGTTGCACCGTGAATGGAACACAAGTGAGAAATTTCTCGCAAATGTTAAAGTTTGGTGTAACTCCCCTGACAAACACAGCCAATTGCTCTGTATCCATAGTGTGTAGAAACGTTATTAGGCTAAGGCTTTTTTGCAAGAACGTAAGTTATGTGACAACCATGTATTCTCGCCATTTGGGGAGTTCTTCTAGAACAAATAATAATTTTTGCTGCACCAATGAGAACCGCAAGAAGAATGGTTGAGGACCGTGGTAGGGAATCACTGGTACAGACCATACTGGATTATTTTTCGAGTTAATTGCAAAGGCTCACCTGGTGTAGGATCGGCACTGAGTGGTTGGAATTCTGTTTGTGAGCAAAAAGATAATTTTTATGTTTTTCTGCTTCGCTTGAGCGACAACAACATCCTGCAAACAAAAATTAAATAATTACTTGCCTGAAAGGTTTCTACAATAGCCTGCACTGCTAATATCATGGATAATAATGAAATACATTGATTACGAAAGAAATTGTGTGACTAAATTTGTTTGTAAACAACCTCAAATACTAATTATGTAGAATAATTCTAGGAATATGATGATGATCAACAGGATGATCAGAAGCAATACAATTGAAGGGAGTAAATGTTTTTTATGACTGTACCAACATGTCTGAAAAATCAACTGACTTCTCTACTTTTGTTACCGATATGTTCAACAGAAACTTTAACTTAAAAATTAGCAACAATCTTCTTCTTCGTCGTATGATTCTTTGGGGCCGAGGGTCCACTTTTTACTATCACAAATTCACGATGTTCCCAGACTACACTGGAAGGCTACTTGAGAGCAGCCCGTCTTTGGTTGTATCATCCAAGACGATTATACCTTCCACTCCGTCAAGCGAAAATATTAAAGATGGTACAGTCATTGATGATGTGATCTGCGGTCTGTTCCTCGGCACCACATTCACATGAGGAGGAAGAAGCCATTCCTCATTGGTGCATGGTTGAGCGAAAAAGTCGGACGCTCGTGCAAAAGCGGTTGAGGCGCACCCACGCCTGTCTTTGTAGTGTTAAGCCGATGGGGCGTGTGTCGGCGGCGGGGATAAACAAATGAAGTCTGATACTACTTATTTGTCATGCTGCCTAAATTGTAGTCTGATTTTGCCACAAAAAATTGTTTAGTAGACATGGCGATCTGTACTACTGGCCTTCCCAACGTGGCAACAGCCAAATAATGTGGGGGCCTATTAAATTTTGGCAACTACCAGGTATTAGGCGCAAAAAAGGCGCCTTTGCATGAATTAATACTAACAAACAAATACTTCTGGATTAGAAAACGAATTTTTTAACATACTGAGTTTTTTGAAAGTTGGGTCACTCTTGATTTCGTGTACCTTGATTCTGTTGATATCTTGATTTTCATGGTATTCTTCGTGATGCGTCAATTTATCGAAAGACAATTTATCAAAACGATAGTTAATCGAACGACAGTTTATCGAAAGAGAGTTTATCTAACGACAATTCATCGAAACGACAGTTCATCGACCGACTGTTTATCGAAACGACAGTTTATCAAACGACGAAGCACACATGCAATGAAATACTCAGGGATTAGGAGTTAGGGGCTAGGGGTTAGAGGTTAGAGGGTAGGAGTTAAGGACTAGGGGTTAAGGGTTAGGGGCTGGGGATTAAGGTTAGGGGTTAGGGTTAGAGTTAGGTGTGAGGGGTTAGGGGTTAGGGTTAGGGGTTAGGGTTTAGGGGTTAGTGTTAGGGGTTAGGGTTAAGGGTTAGGTTTACAATTAACTGTTGTTCGATAATTTGTTGTTCGGTGAATAGTCGTTTCGATAAACTGTCGTTTCGATAAACAGTCGTTCGATCAATAGTCGTTCGATAAACTGTCGTTCGATAAACTGTCGTAGTACCGGTATCCCATTTACGGTCGGTGTCCTTTTAAAAGGACATCGTTTTGAATGCATCAGTATTGCATCATCTTATTTTGAATGAATCATTTTGGACTTGCTAATAGTTGTTTAGGGTCTGTTTTGAAAGGTGTTGATAAATATTTGCGAACAACGTACTTTTTCTGAATTTTGTAAAAGTTTGAAAATTGTTGACAAATGAGAAGAGCCGGATGAAGTGAAGTGAGGACGAACATGCATGTTTTATTGCCTATTAGTAATAGATATGAATTATGTCTCTTCATAGTTTGACACTCAATAATATTGTGCTTCCTACTACACTCTAATTTGTGTAAGGTTTTGCTTCTTTTGTTTGTTTATTTTGCTTTACATTTATTGTTGCCTTTTAAAAGGACACCAGCACACATGGCCACATTTTTTTGGCTGTTTGTAACACTGTCAAAGAAAATTGAACATTGTGTAAAAGCAGCACATTGTGCCTATGGAAGACTTAACCATCGTGCTTTCAACAACCATGCTATATCTATCCGCACAAAAATTATGGTCCTCCGGGCAGTCGTTCTATCCACCTTTCTCTATGCTTGTGAAACCTGGACATTATACCGCTGTGACATCAAACGTCTTGAAAATGTTCAGCAGAGGAAACTGGGTGAAATGCTAGGCACTCGTTGGGAAGATTGTCTCACCAAAGATGCAATCCTTGATCGCTCTAGATTGTCCAGTTCAGAAGCTACCATATTGTAACACTGCCTTCGCTAGACAGGACATGTCATGAAAAGGGACAACGAGGAGGGACAACTTGAGACAGGAATAAGCCTCCTCCCAGAAGACCAAAAATGAGATACAAAGATCAGCTGAAAGTCTCTCTCAATCATGCAAATATTGATCTGGATTCATGGGAAAAACTTGCTAGTGACAGATCACTCTGGAGAAAAATATCTAAGGAAGGCACGGAAATTTTCGAAACAAAAAGGATACAAAGAGCCCAAGAAAAACGAACACCAGAAAAGCTAAAACTACCACGTCTCTCCTTCCAGTGCCGGTGTTAGGGTATTTCGGGCCCTGTGCGGAATATGCTTTGCGGGCCCCAATGACAATGATCCAATTCAGTAGGGTACGTAGGTATTTTGAAAGCGGAGGGGTTGGGTGGTTTGACGGTCGGCGGGTGAAGCTTGACGGCAGACGACACCCATCGGCGGGAGGTCTGGGAGGGGGTCCCCCAGAAATTTTTTAAAAATTACTTTGAATTTGCAACATTCTGAGAGCATGTTCAACAAAAATTTGGGTATGAATATTACTGTAAAATGATGCTGTCCGGTGGCATAGCAAAAGGATAAGATCATGCTTTCTTTGGCATTTTTCGGAAATAAAGCCAAGTCTCGAAATAGGTTGAAATAGGTTGCATCCAGGCTCAACATAGAGGCATAGGCTTGAGTCTGGGTGCAACCCATTTCGTACCCCGATTTCGTACCCTGACATCGGAGTAACAAAATCAAGTTTTGACGTATTTCGTCCCCTGAAAAGATCGAGAAAAATTTTGAAATGTTTGCGGCAACTCCAATCAGCGACTTCGGCTCTGTTGTTATTTTTCTCAATCTTTTCAGGGTACGAAATGTTCAGGGGACGAAATAGGTTGCACCCGTCGAGTCTCTATGTTTTCTTGTTGCTAATTCCTTTGTTGAATTCACTTGTTAAATTTTTCCATTGGAAATGACAACTTCACTGAATTTTCCGAGTAAATTGCGGTCCCCTAATTTGCGGGCCCTGTGCGATCGCACGGTTTGCACACCCTAAAGACCGGCACTGCTCCCTCCATACAATCCATACCCTCCATGCAATGTGACTTTTGCCCACGTCTTTTCCATCGTAGACTGGCCTCCAAAGCCATATATGACATCACCATCCAAAGCCAAATTTGGTTTGATGACGAACCAATGCTCGGACACGAGCTGGAGCCGACGACTGTCAGTGGCGTATAGCTATGGTTTGTAACGCCCGTGGCGGACCATGATTTTGCACCCCTGAACGCGTGAAGTAGGAACCAGCAAATAGAATTCGAGCCAAATCCGTTTCAAAAAGATTTTTACTATGCTTTTTTGTTTACGTTTAAAAATGTTCTGCCGCCACAAGCTTCCGACCGTAGGGGGGACTGCCTACTGGGGGGGCACCCTTCCACTAGCTACGCCGATGGTTACCGTGAATATAATATGTTCATAGAATAACTTTGAAACGTCCTTCAAGAAAGATCTGACAAATTTCTACCGAAACAAACACCTGCTTATGTTAAGGTATCGCGAGATTTATATTTGACCATGCGGCCGGTGTCCTTTTAAAAGGCAAACAAAACAATGCATCAAAAATCAAAAATCATCAAATTTTTTTAAACTAATTAAAAATTTATGACAATACAACTTTGTGACTGAAATGTTTCTTAAAAAGAGCAATGGGAACTTGTGGCGCCTTTTAATGGGTTAACATGTAGTTATTGTCCTGCTTTCTTGCCACTTAATTAATAATATTACATCTTAATTACGTTTTGGTACTGTATTTACAATTTTTAGGCTAAAAAACATTACTTGACCAATGAAAATTGCTGATTATATGTTGTAACACTTATCTCAGTTGGTAAATTGAATTTTCGTATAGGCCCCCACATTATTTGGCTGTTGCCACGTTGGGAAGGCCAGTAGTATAAATCACCATGGTAGTAGACCATTAACCCTTGGACATTGTGTTCTCTGTCCTTCTCTTAGTTAGTACGGCATGATCACCACTCCGTGATTATGGCAGCATGATCACTACCGCGCGATTATCCTGTTGTTTTAGACTGGATGCACAAACTTCATGCTCATTGTCTTTTTCAATGTTTTTATGAGAGAATTAGATCATCTGCTTTATGGGAAAATTCTTGCCGTATAAGCATCGACTTGCGTACGTAAGTTGTTGCTTGTTCTCTCTGGAACTGATTGGGTCCTGCTGACAACATCCATCTACCGTAGGACTCTAGGTCAAAGCAGACTGTACTGAAAGTTGAATTAGGTTAACTTGAGAATTGGAAGAAACCAGATTTTATCAAGGCCTTGCGGTGAATCTACTCTCCTTGCTTATAATCTTTTATCGGTTAATTTTGATTGAATTTGCTAATGAAATAACCTAATACGGTACTAAGAATGTCAGTAAAAGATCCTTGAAAATCGTTTTAAAGCTTCACTAGAAAGAAAACAAAGTAAGAGCAAGGGATATTTAAGTGGTTAGATTGCAGGTAAACATTCCACATTTTGAAGTGAAGTTAAGCATGAGTTAAGTTACTGCACTTGGATCCTGTCATGGTTCTTTCTATCGCTTTCCCGGAAAGAGACTTTGGAAAGATTGATGACGTAGTTTATTGGGACATTAAACGTAAAATAGTCAAATAAATGATCGAATAGTTTTATTTGTGAGATGATAAACGGAAGCCTTTAAGGATTTTAACGAATAGTTCAGCACTTTCAACAGATAATTATTTGAGTTGCACAGTAGATGATTGCGTTGTGGAGTTGTAGCCCATATCATTGTACAGTAATCAGAGTATATTGAATAGGTGAAGAAGTGATTGCTGTTCACAGTTACTGCACTGAGGAGACCGGAAGGTCGAAACGGTGTGCACTGTCTGCAGTTGAGTTTCAAGAAGCATTGGAAGCAACATTTTCATTATTTTTTGTAGCCTAGTAATAACGCTTGCTGTTTGATGTCAATTTGCATTGTGACATGATCTTGACACATTATTTTGCAACACATAATCTAGTCTCTAAATATTATAAACACTTGCAGTAGGTCACCCAATGCTAAGATCTTAAGAGCCAAACGTAATTTTCGAGCTCAGAGCCTTGACTCTTACTACTTGTAGCTGGTTTTGTATGTACATGGATTAGACATTTGAATTTTTGTAATGATTCGCAAGTGAAACAGAAGTGTTTTGTTTGTTGTTCGAGTTATTGTACAAAATACACGTAAAAACTTACATACGAGTTATTAATTATGGAGATAAGCATACATTTGATGCTCAAAAACTAAACTCATATTTTTGAATTTTTTAGATAAAAAAAATGGCCCTAATAATTACACACAAGCTATTGTATACCTGCAAAATATTACAAGTAATTTATTCAATTATGTGAAACTAAAATTTACAACTGATTGTACAGTTAGTTTGAATTTCCTCTAATACGCAATTAACCAATAATCATAGAGAAATTCTCTATGGTTCAACAAAGCAAACTCTCTACCAAAGCTTTATCATAACCAATCATCCTATTCGTTAGCTTTCATGTGCACAGGAAACTGACCAATAGGCTATACTGCGCTTACTAACGATAGCAATTGTGATAACAAATGACTAACGATGCCAAAACGGATATGGATTAGGGCACATTAAAGAATTGAAGCATTTAACCCTCTGTCTACCGTGGGATCCAATGGACCCCAAAACAAATTTCGCTCTGCGATTTCTCAGGAGATATAGCAGATGCGATATTAGAGCAGGAGTTACATGGCTTTAATTACATTTTCATTAGGAATTTCAACGATGACTTTTTTAGATGTATTTTTGGACGTAGAATCCAAAAATCGAGTGCTTACAAGCCGAAAACTGGACATTTTTGAGATATTTGCATTTTGTGGGCTAGAAAGAGAATGGCGTCATTGCTTGGGAGCTCAGGAGAAATTCGGCTGCATTTCAATACATTGTTGAAGTTTCTACCGGGGTCAAATCAAGCACTGGAATTCTTGAAAAGGAATGCATCTTCTGCAGCAAGAAAGGAAGAATCAAAGCAGGGCGTGGACTTAGCGCTCACTTTGAACAGTTGATAACAGTTTCTACTGAATCATTTCAAAGAACGATAAAACGATATGCACAGATATGCAATGACGAGGACTTCATGGATCAGTAGACCTGATTGCCAAGGAAGCAAAATATCATAAATTCTGTCACAGGCGCTTCTACAAAAAGACCTTAATACTGAAGCAGGGTCAGTATCATAGGAGAAGAGCCAATGCATTTTCTAAGCTTGTTAATTACAAGTTAGAAGTTCTAAAGAAGAGCAAGAGAGACGCTCACAAACATATCAAAAAAGTATCTTGAATTTCTCTCTGAAGAAGGAACCGCAAATCTAAGTTTCAAAGCACAATTTCTGTGTGAAAAACTGAAAAGGTATTTTAGGTCCAATATTAAAACAGATAAACAAAGCAGAAAGAAAGGAATATTTATTACTGCCCACAAATACTACTCAAAGCAGGACATCATCAAAGCTGCTGCCATGATTCTCAGAAATAAGATTAAAACGTCTCAGGTAAAGCAGTTAAAGCCACCTATAACAGCGGATCTGTTGAATGATGGTGAAATACAACCACCTGAAGACCTTGTGCAGTTCTACCAATATATGTATGGTGGCCAAGATACCATGACCGAGCGCTGTGAAAGAAATGCATTGTCATCCGCTGAAGACGATGTTTACAAAGCTACATATGGGAGAATCAAATCTGCAAAGCATCTGCTGTTAGGGATGACTCTGAAGTCGTTGACGGGCTCCAAAAAAGTCATTGAACTTCTTAACCATTTTGGATACTGCGTAGGCTACACTTTGTGTGAGGAGTATGAAACAGAAATTGCCCTACAGGCTTTGGAGAAGAAAAAAGCTTCTCCAGAAGGAATAATTGGAGAAAAAGGTTTAGCAACTGCGATTGCTTGGGACAATTATGATGAGAATGAAGATACGCTTTCAGGCAGTGGCACCCTCCATGATAGGCACAAGGAATATGCTTCCAAAATATGACAACAGAGTTAGATGGATCAAAGGAACAAGGCCCATCACAGAGTGATAGTAGCAATTCTGGTTTGTCTTGGATTAGAAAAAGGAGTCTTGAAATCCCTCACATTGAGCTGGAGCCTGTAACAAAAAAGCCAAAGATAGTTTCTACCAATTTCAAAACTTTCGATATGCCTTCTCCTGAAAACTTACAAAATGTGACAAAAGGGGATGTGATTTGGTCAATCGCCTTTGCCGACTGTAAAGACACGCCTATGTGGTCAGGATGGAATGCTCAACTTACAAAAGAAACCCTGCCACGCCAGACAGTTGCATATATAAGTAGCGGATGAATGTAGTAGCGGATGAATGCAAGGAACAATACATGAATGTTACGTATGACCTTGGTATTGCAAACCCTGCTGCCCAAATCCAGAATATTTTGGCTCCGAGATTTGATAGGTTATTCATCCACTATGGACTGTTCCACATCATGTTCAGGTACTTTGGTTGCTTGGGCGACCTGATAGAGGATTCTGGAGGTCCATACATCCTTACTCAATCGGAAGTACTAGCTCCTGGGTCAATTAGCGGCTTCCTATCAGGAAAGCATTACAACAGGTGTAAGCGATTGCGTGTTTTACTTGCCACTGCGTTCAGGAAAAAACATGTGGAGTCGTTCTTAGAGCAGATGAAGGACAATGTGAATATACATGTTATCATCACAGCAATGCTTCGAAACAGTATACATATTGAAGATGTAGAGAAATCAGATGCCTTTAAAGGTCTTATGAATGATTATGAGAAGTTCTGTGACGATACACGGAACGGGAACCATGGCGGTACAGCCCAGTTCTGGTTTCTTTAAATCAATCTTGTACAGCAATTTTTACTTATAAACAGAGCTGTAAAGACGAATAATATTGAGCTCTACACTTATGCTCTGAAAACAATAATCCCTGTGTTTTTTGCATGCAACAAGCCCAACTATTCCAGACACATGCTACTGTACTTCCTGAAACTGTTGAACATGGACTACACACACCCTGGCATACGTGATCAGCTGGAGAAAGGAGCCTTCTCTATGAGGTTGTCTGGATATTCCTTCTCCAGATTACCTGTTGGTCAAGCAGTGGAGATGACTGTGAATGTGGATGCTGCATCCAGGATGACTGGCATAAGTGCGTTCACCCAGAGTTTTCCTGCCCAACAAAGATGGAATGTCAAGAGGTATGTAAGGACTAAGGAGTCAAGTGATAAATTATGCGATGGAGAAGGCTGGTATGAAACATTATGAAACTGTTTACCAGGAATCAAAACCCTACAGAATAAAAAGAGACCATGCTGATTTCATGAAGATTGGTGAAACTATCGATTCGACCATGAATCCATTTCAACATGTTAAACAAAGCAATTACTTGATCAAGCTATCGTCTGGAAAACCAGCTCCAGATGAGATCAGAAATGATCTCTTGAACACAATTAGCAAAGGTTCTGAATGGCAACAGGAGTTCCTTGATAAAATAAAAGAAGATCCAGCTTGAATTGAAAAGCCCATCAAGAGAAGGAAAGTTAGAAATTTCGCTAGCAATGCAGCAAAGGTTTTCGTCACCACAAAAGATAAGAAAGTGGTAGAGCTGAAATGTTCCACAGACATGTTTGGCAGACTTCTTTACTTGTCCTGCCATAAAAAGCTTGACTTAAGAAAAGTCCTGTCTCACCCACTGTCAGTAGTTCCCCTTAGTCTATGCAATGTAGAAGGAAGTATGACCACAACCAACAAGTCCAAATTGGCTAATCATCTTGAGTCACTTGCGACGGCAGCTAATGAACCATTGAATACGGGAAGCGATGTGAGTATTTTTGATGGCATGTTCTTGATCAGAATGATTACGAACCTTCCTTCTACTAATGGTGGAATTGCCAAAGCTCTCTTAACTATGATTTGTAAAGTTACTAGCGAAGAAGTGCACTTTGTATGTGACGATTATACTCAGAACACAATCAAAGATTTGGCTCATGAAATTCGGGGGGACACCGACACTGTCATCAGCACTACTGGTCCTAGCCAAAAAAGACCTAAAGACTTTTCAAAGTGCCTATCCTCATCACAGTTCAAAGATTCTTTCCTTGCTTTCTTGTTTTATGAGTGGCAGTCAAATGCCTATGCTAAAGTAATCGACAACAAGAAAGTAATTGTGGCAAAGGGAAAAAAGTGCTATGAATTTAGTGTGCACAGTAACAATTTTGTAATAAGACAGGACTGCTGTTTATATGACTGCGAACACAATGAAGCGGACACAAGGATGGTGCATCACATCTTTCAGCTCTACAAAAGTAGTAACAATCCTCTGCGAGTGAATGTGCGTTGTAATGACACAGATGTAATGATCATCATTCTCTTGCATTATTGCAGCGATGTGGACCTGCAAACAGAAGTTTTATTGGAAATGGGTCATGCCTACAACAATACTCGGCGTATTGTTAACATCAGAAGCATGATGGAGGAGCTCAGTGAAATTAATGGCTTATTCTGTACAGCTGTGCCAGGATACCATGCCATCACGGGTGTGATTACAATTCCTGTTTCTTTGGCAAAGGGAAAACTAGACCAAGTGCTCTTAATTGCATTAAAGTACCCTCAATTAATTCAAGCAGATTTAGGCAGTTCCATCAGTGTTAGCTCTGCCACGGAAGCTGCTCTCGAAGAGTTTAAATGTGCAACATACAGGAAAAGGAAACTTTGTGACGTCAATGAAGCCCGCAGAGTAATATTTGAAACAAAGTTTACGCCAATACATGGTAAGCAGCCTCTGCAAAAAGTAAAAGGTTTGGAACCTAAAACAATGTCTCCTTGCAGGGCAGTGTTTACCCAGCACATTAAGCGAGCAAATTTTATTGCAAGGATGTGGAAACTTGCAAATAAATTCAAGCCTGTGACAGAGTCACCTTTAGACCATGGGTGGAAAGACGATAATAGCGGCAAGATAGTGCCAAATTGGTTTGAAGGCTCTCAGCTGTCAGATTCTCTGGAAGTAGACCAATATAACAATGACAGTGACTACGAGGATTCGAATTTATCTGACGATTCAGATGACAGTGAAAGTCAGAATGATCATTTTAACATTATCTAACTAAATCTTGTATTTCAGATTGTATTTTCTTACAGTTTCATATTGAAAAACACAAAAACTGTTACAGTTACTCAAAAACCATGACAGATAACCTTTTGTCTTGGCAGAATTTGACCAATTTCACTTTTTGAACTAAGAAGCTGTCTTAATTCTATGTCAAATTAGTAAAGGAAAATATCAGAAAATAAAAAACGGAAGTAGCCCACAAACATTAAAAATTGCAAATATCTCAAAAATGTCCAGTTTTCGGCGTGTAAGCACTCGATTTTTGGATTCTACGCCCAAAAATACATCTAAAAAGTTCTTCCTTAAATTTCCTAATGAAAATGTAATTAAACTCGTATAACTCCTGGACTATATTGATATACCTTGACTTTTCACAGCTTTGCTTGATCTTTAGGACAATATAATAATTATTTATCTCAAACAAACGTTAGTAGCATAAAAAAAAATAACAGCATCTTGTACCGTGGGGTCCAATGGACCCCAAGCCTGCTGCATTCGAAGTAATAATAATAATAATAATAATAATCATGCTTTTATTTGCGCCCATTGCGATAACATACAGTACACTGCGATCACAGATGCGATACAACAGACGACAGGAAGCAGCGAAGTGACATATAGTCTTCGAGTCAACTGCTCCCCTTAATCTTGTATTAAAACAGCACTAAAAGGGGAGTCGACACCATTGACACAATGGTTAGGAAATACATTTCCAAAAGAATCACGAGAAGATTGCCGGTAGCTCTATTTTACAATATGATCGATGTCACTGCTGTCAATGCTTTTGTGATATGGCATCAATTGCAAGGCGAAAATAGCAGCACAACATTCACCATGAAAGAGAAGAAAATTTTAGATCCAACTAGGAAAAGAGCTTGTTGGATTACCAGCTTCGACTGGTAATCCAACAAGACATCTAAATCCGAAACAAAATAAAAGAAACAGCTGTTGAGTGTTGAAGATCAAGCGCCAAAATCAAAGAAGGCTAGATGCTATCTTTGCGAAAGACACAAACACCAAAAATGCGGACAATTCTGTACTATTTGCAAACTCAACGTTTGCCAAGAACATTCGCAAATCATTTGATCATAATGAATGCGATAATATATAAACTCACAATATTTCTTGTGAACTAATATGTAGGCCTAATATGCTAATTCTCTCAGTAGTTTCATCATTGCTCAAGAATAGACCAATTCCGTAACAATTTGGTTTGTGCATGGGCTACTGTATGACTTGTTTGTAAAATTTCGAGTATTTTTCGTTTTTCTACAGTGTTTATAAGTTATGACATTTGTAGTCTGTTACGTCCTTTCCTATTGAGCTTTAATGTCATCATCGGAGCTGATTTTTTTTTGTCCAAAACAAGTCCTTTGAAGTTTGGGGTCCAATGGACCCCAACGGTAAAACTTGTAATTTTTTTTTTCGGTAGACAGAGGGTTAAATCTTTTGTATCTGAATAAGACATTCCAGTAATCAGTGAAGCATGCTATTCACTTGTACAACTGTTGTGTCAAAGGTCAACAGCGTAAATCCCTAAGTATCGTTCTTCTTAACGCGGAAGAAGAAACCTTGAAAATGTCACTTCTATTTGTTTCATGATTTCATCTTTTATTCTTCACTTACTTGTAACTCTAGGTCTTTAGCGTCAATGTCAGTGATCACAAATATAGAAGATCCATGTCTGCTATTCTCCACTGCAAGCAAGATTCCTCTTAGAGCAAGCTCAGCTGCATCCCCTCCACCGTGGGCGTACAAACTGAAAAAAGAGAGCAGGTTTTCAGAAGAAAAAAAATTTTCAGATTAAATATCAAAGCATTGAAAAAAGTTAATGTTGAAACGAAGGTATTGCGCCACTGACGATTAAAGCATTTTCAATCAAAAATCTCACAAAATGAAGATGAAATGGGCAATAAAACGGAGTCGAGCAGACCAAACATTTCAAGGTGCTGTTCGTGGTGAGCACTGCACAGTGCACAAGCATGTAGCTGTGAAATTGAGAATGGAAGTAATTATACAGTTTAACCCTATCTAAATACGAGCTGTTTTCGTACGCGGAAAGTACGTTACGGGCTATCTTAGCTCCGTGCTAATTAATCGCTAATAACGGGAGCAATGAAAATCACAGAGCCAAAATATTTTACAAGATAATAGCCATGTGTATTGTGGGTATAGAAATTAAATTTTTACCAAACAAGTTTATTGAAATAAAGTGTTTGAGATGAAAAGACATCAGAAAGTCGATGTCTATTCTACTTTCCCAAAAATAGCTTCAAAATTGAAATTTTTGAATTATAACATAAAGTAATGATAAACTGCGGTGGGATGGCGCAACGGATAAGGCATTGGCTTTCCAATTATGCAATCCTGGTTCGACTCCCGGCTTCAGCTGGTTGTTGAAAAACACCGCTCACCTCTACCCAGGGTGTAATAAATTGGGTGGGCGTAGTTGCTGAAGTAAAGGCGGCCGAGAGAAAGGAACTGGCCACCCTACTCTCCTTAGTGCCGAAGGCTTAGTATAATGAGAACCTTATCTTCTCATTCCCCAAAGCTCAGTACCTGAGTATGGGATCTTTACCTTAATGATAAACTAAACAAAAAATTACCTTTGCTCATAAATATAAGGCATTTTTGGGCGTTTGTACATTTCAAAGTAATTGCACCAACATTCATATTGCACTTACATTAAATTATATATATTGTATCTAGCATCGCAAGAAAATGTCCAGCGACCTGAGACGAAATGCTTATTGTGAAGGGCAGGAAGGTAGAAAAGTGACTAGTTTAGGTTTAGAAAATTCGCAAAGAACAAAAACTAAAAGTCAAAAAATTTCACATTTCTAGCATATTTCCTTCTGAGAAATATTTCACTACTTTAGTAGGGCGTCCTCATAAAACCCCGTGTCGCTACAGATAGAGTTAAATTAAATCATCATCATTAAGATTATGAACTGTATACAAAATAAAGCGTGATTGCAATACAACCATTAAGATTTTGTTTGTGAACTTTTGCTGATACTCCACTTCCTACGATATCAGCCTTGTTTCTCAAGCAACAAACAGTTCACTAGCCTCATTATTTTAAAATGGGGCAGAACTGCTTGTTGTGCAACAATGCTTATACTAATGATACACGAGACAGTCAACCGCTTCAAGTGGACAGTTTGCTGGGTTGGTTCACAGAAACAAAAAGGTTTTATTAGACCGCTTCCTAAGATGCTAATATTATGTGTTTCTATGCCTCTGCAGCATTTTTGCAGCCGCTGTTGGTACGTACTCGGCTAATAATGATGTACCACATTTGGATCATCTCTCAAGGTTGCTTAACCCTTAGAAGGTTGGGCTCCTGGAGTCTTGTTCAGTTTGGGGAGGGGGGCTGTCTATTCTTTTTATGCTTTAGGAGTGATATCTCTGTTATTTTTAAAGACACCGTTTCAAAATTTGGGATTCTCTTTGTAAAATTATTCACGCTGAGCATATCCAAAAATTAATACTATGTGAATTTTAGAACTGCTCATATACGTTGAAATGTTGAGGTGACGTATGACTGTAGTTGTAGCGTGAGTTTACACATTATTTTTTGGTAGAGTAATGAAGAATATGCATTGCAATGTTGTGATTAAAATTTTTTTTACATAATTTTACATACAGCCAATTCCCTTCACGCTGTGAAGCAGTTAGGAGGGCCAAATTAATTACTTTCATCCAGCTGGTGAGAAATTTTTGAACAATAGAATATGAAATATTTCAGAATATTTCAGAGGATGTGCTGAGAAATGCTTTATATCTCTCAATTTATAACCTTCATTCGCTCAAAATTTCAGCTCAATAGAGATGAATAAAAGTTAGGAAAAGTCAAGAAATCTCGTAGTCGCAGCCTCAGTGGTTTTAGAGATACAACTGTTGATGCAAAAAAGTTGAATTGACAGCCCCCCCAACCTTCAAAGGGTTGAGGTGACTTTCAAATTTAGGAAGCTAGTATTGTAAGTCTCCCTATCCTTTTCTAAAACTTCCTTCAACGCTCAACTTTTGAAGCTTATTTGTTTTTCTTTTTAAAGGTTTAAAAATAGTTCTTTGCAAACACCAAACAGTATCAACACCAAAAGATCTCAACCATCCGGACGGCATTAACAAAAAAACTGAAGTGATTGAAAGTAAATAGTGAAACAATACTGGCTCTACCTTTGAGAAGACGCCTTGCGGAGGTAAAGCGCTAACGAATTAGGTAACGCGTACGCAGAAACAATTAAGTAAATGAGCCTCAGGAACAACATTTTATGTTGTACATCATTATGGGCCATGCCTGAATAAGGCGTCGGCTACCGTAATTTTTGAAAACGATTGATCATCCATTGTTCTTATTAAATTTACAAAATCCTGGTTTGTCCATGTTAAAAGATTGTTGAAAAATTCTAAACGTGGACGCCCCCTGTATCTCTGACCAGGAAGCCGCCCCATCATTACCGAGTGCTCAATTCCGTGCTTACAATAGACGTGCCCGATGAATGTCATTTGCCTTTTTATAACAGTTCTAATGCGGACGCCAGGCGTACAGCCCTACGCCCAGAGCGTTCCCACACTTCTTCGTTAGTGATCTTATCCATCCATTTAATTCCCATCATTCTCCGAATGAACCAAATTTCAGAACTGTTGATCTTCTTTTCTAACTGCAGGCATATAGTCCTGGATTCACAGCCATATAGCAGAACCGACCAAACGTTCACCAGCTACACCTGTAAAATTCTTATTCTAGTGTTCAGAATGGTAGGCTACATGAATGTGAAAAAACAACTCGATCGGTTAACAGATAAGTTGTGTCAAGAGGGCAGGTGCCCAAAATTGTTTGTAATGGCTGCTTGGAGGAAGGAGACGTCGGATAACTCGAGGTTGTTAAAATTGCTCGACATGGTGCAATTGCTGACTACAAACGCTCAATTGTGGTGAAAGTTTCTGGCACAGTTAAAAATATCAATGTTGGTTTTGCCGTCATTCTTTTTTAAACCCGAACAGCAGTTGCAGTTACTTGGTACTGCAGTGCTCGCTGCCACAACGTCAAAATGCTCTGTGGCCGGATGTTTGCCTCCTACATCATTGGACATTCCTTCTATTCTTGCTAGTATCCAACCTGCTGAGCTTCGTCCCAAGAAGCCACAATGTCTCTCGGCGAAGACACCTCTCATTAGCAACCAAACCAACTTCTCCACACCAAAGTCTCTGCTCCTTCAAAGAAGCCTCTCGTAGATCGAAATCAAGACACTCATTGGGCCAGCCACGCAACTTCTGTTGATGAAGATGACAAACCAAACATCTCCGTGGCTAACTAGACTGACCATTCCATTGGAAATCTGAATGAAAGTGAAATACCAACAAACTCCATTCTTTTGTCTCGACGCAGACACCAGAACCATAGATGTATCCTTCCAAGAGAGGCGTGGGTGCTCCTCAACCTCTTTTCTTAGGGTTGTTGGACTTTTCCGTTTACCCATGTAGTGTCCTTTTAGTGCTGTCCGGAAAAATTGTAAACTTTCGGCAGCAGTGGCCGAGTGGTTAGCGCGTTGGGCTCGCAGTCGAGAGCCTGCATGTTCGACTCCAGCCACCCGCACTTGCTGTTGTTTCTCTGGGCAAGAAACTTTACGATAATTGCTTCTACCCAGTGATTGATTTCGAGTAATGGGTAGTACCAAATTTAAGTCATAAGCAAAGTAGACAACCGGAAACAGACATTGCCGTCGGCTGCAGGGTGGGTCAGGTGTACGTCGGAAGGCGTACTCCGATGCATAGCGCTCAAGTCCGCTTTCCCGCAATGCAGGATAAAGATACGGTATGAAAAACAAAACAAACAAACAAAACCTGGAGTGACAAAGGATAGACACTCTGCCTTAGAAACTCAAACAAAGAATGGTTGATCCATTTTTTCCTCAAGCGCAATTTTTTCTTTGAAGTAGTATGAGCCAGGACATTGAGTACCGCTTCACAATCACGAGGAAGGTCGGTGCTGTATTTCTTGACACCGTATTCCACCAAGGTTTCACTCTCACCTGCAGCTGCATCCCAGCAGGTGCATGGTCCGCATCATCATAGAGTTCCTTCACAACAAAAGTTTTAATCTCACCACCAGGGGGGTAGCCAGAAAAAACTTCGGGGGAGAGCCAGAAAATCTTGAAAAAAATTGCATTCTGAGATTACTTTAAGCTAAAATCAATAGCAATACTCTATCAAACGATAGTCACTGAGGATAAAAAGTTTATTAGCTGTAAGTTACAAAAAACTGTAAGAATAAGTAGAGTAGGCCGGTAATGATTAGTTCAATGGTAGAATTCCCTTTGCCTATAAATACAACATGGTGCATAACCTACTTACATAATTATGTTTTGTTAATATTAGATCTGAGGTGTAGCTTACACCATACGTAGAAGCAAACATTCGAGATTACAGTAAGCTACTGGCAAACAAAACGTTAAAAAACAAAATTGCTTATCACTGCAACGCACAAACCTGGTTAAAGAAAGGCATCTTCTTTAACTTTTCTGCAGCTTTTTAATAGCTTGCAAGTCTGTTAGTCGATTGCATATACAAAAATATTTCGGGAGGAAAGGGGGCCATTGTCCCCTATCTGACTGCGCCTATGCTCAACACTGAAACAAACTAACCAGGTTACAACCCTTAAAAAATGGCAAATCCCTCAAGGATTTGTCCTGGGCTCCCTTCTGTTCAACATCTACACTTAAGTCACACGATATTTGCAAAGTATACGCTTACGCCGAGGATTTCTCAATTCTGCACATGTCGAAATATTGGGAATCATTAGAAGGAATTTTAAACCAGGACATGTCAACACTTTTGGCGTACTTGCAGAAGTAGAGATTGAAGCTCAACGACACCAAAACAGTGACGACAGTTTTCAATTTAAACAAACGGGAAGCGAAGCGTGAGTTTAAGGTCAACACAGATGGAAAAATCCTGCCCTTCTGCCCAAAACATACGTATCTAGCTGGACAGGTCGCTCACGTACGTTAACATTTTTAGTCACTACAAAGATGTCGACACTGCATTGGTCATAATTTTCATCATACACATCTTTATTAAGCCGACTAGCTGGCTCTGGCTGGGGTGCCATTTTGACACCATTATGCTAGCCTACGTTCCAAAATTCCGCTAGAACTAGAATTCCGCTTAAATGTGTACAAATAGAAGATGGCACTATCTACGACAAGGGTGAGAAACCTACGGCTCGCAGACCGGACCCGGCTCGCGTGCTGCTTTTTTGCAGCCAACTCCAACATTCAAAAGGGAAGTGAAATTCGCTTAGTCTCATCTAGGGTGGCTCGTTTTTGAACTTTTTTTTTAAACTCTCTCGGGGTAGTGGGGACATGGTGCCAATGAGGGAGAAAACAATCATGACAAAATTTGAGATTCGTAACAAATTGTCTTCAGCCTCCTCATGGGGCCCAAAAATCGAAAAATGGGGCCAAAAACGCAATTTTTTTCAAAAATATTTTTAGTTTGGGTAGATACAATATTGTTTAGATATATCTAATTAGCCTAAGACAAAAATTGGAGTCATTTGAACTATTTTTTCAGCTTCCTCACAGCTTTTGGAAATTTTCATTTTGCTGAAAATTTTGCATTTGTGTTTGTGGTCACATAACTACATACTTCGTCAGATGACGTAAATTCAAATAGAAGACGTCACCTTTTCCTACCAAATTAACCCAATTTCATTAAAAAATGACGCAACAGCTCAGGGCAGGTCTATAAAGAGAAATACAATGACGTTTTATAGCTGGCAAAATATCTAACTTAATTATGTATCATGTAACCACCCACAAAAATGCGAAATTTTCAGCAAAATGGAAATTTTCAGAAGCTGTGAGGAAGCTGAAGGAATAGTTCAAATGACTCCAATTTTTTTTCTAAGGCTAATTAGATATATCTAAACAATATTGTATCGACCCAAACTAAAAATATTTTTGAAAAAAAATGCGTTTTTGACCCCATTTTTCGATTTTTTGGGCCCCATGAGGAGGCTGAAGACAATTTTTTACGAATCTCAAATTTTGTCATGAGCGTTTTCTCACTCATTGGCACCATTTCCCCACTACCCCGAGAGAATTAAAAAAAAAGTTCAAAAACGAGCCACCCTATGAATAAGCATCGTGACTCGCCTCTGCATTATTACTAGCCTACTTCATTTGGCCCGCGCATGTAAAAAGGTTGCCAAGCCCTAATCTACGATCGACTGCGGTAAGAAAGAGGCAACTACAAACCATAACATCAACTGCGCCATCTATCATGTGCCAAATAACGTGCATGGTTGGCGTGAATTGGATGAGCAATCACTGCAATGACTCTTCGACTTTTTCCCAAATACCCAAGCCCGAGTTACCGCTACTGTTTCAATAAAAAAGCAAAGCTTTCAACCTTTAGACTGGCAAAAATGTTACTTTTTCTGGTCCTGTCAAATTTACCACAATTACTAATAGGATACTCCGCAGCTTTAATCCTCACAGAGCTTTATTGGTTAGTTCACTTTATTGTACCACAGATATTAAAACTTAGTACCGTCAATGGTTTAGCAAACCTTTTTACTGTGATCTTAATTCTTGATCATGAAAACATTCATTGTATCACTATAAAGAATGAATTACATACCGAGAAATGGCCTTCTTGAAGATGTCTGGGTTGTTCGTGGTTGTTAGTGGTCCGACGGTCGGGTCGTTGAAAGGAACAAGAACAAAGTCCTGGGGCTCATCAAGCGAACCTTGACGCTCGTTGATGATTTGCTGGAAATGGAAAATTGCAGAAGTTAAAAAATTGAAAGCATCATTGAAATTCATCTGCACATTATAAACATAATACACATTATCACCATCATCATCAACCACTTTTGATTATAAAGGCCATGAATTAATCCTCATTTCAAGGGTGAAGCCTGTCTGTCCATCGAGAGCAAATTTTTCTTCTCTACATCTCGCAATTAACTTATTAATGCATCGTTACACTTGACAAATACAACATTCTGCAGCTTGGTGAATAAGTGCAGAAGGCATTTCATTATTTTGCTATGCAATATATTCTAAGCATGCTATCAAATGCAATATCATTTCAAAATCCGTAAAAAAGATAATTTCTTTAAAACTTTGTACTGTATGTATGTTTGTATCATAGCCAATGCGGTCTTTGATGAACTAGATGCTCAGTTCGTTTTTTTTTTCATCTTTCTCTTTGTCGTGCAGTGTCCCAAAGTGTTTTTGGTTGGCTGATTAATTTATTTTGTTGAAAATTACAGAAGAATGTTATTCGTTGTCTGCCATGGCATGTCTTCCGAGAAGATGACTGATTAAACAGATATTTTTAAATTATATTTTTTTGATGATGTCACCAAGAAATTTGAGTTGCCGTAATGTTGTTCAAAACTGTAGTTTCCTTATCTTGATGTACACGGTTTAAAACTTCTGCATGTGTGAGTTCCGGAGCATTGTTCTGTACATAAGTCTGGGTAATTTTGGCCTGCCGAGTCAGAAAATGGCATTTTTCAAAAAAATTGGCTCTAGTTTTTGAGACTTCAATATTGTTCAATAATTTTGAACTAGAGAATTTGTTTGTATAGACTAGAGGATGAGCGCTGTTCTCGTGGGCAAAACATCAGTGGAAAAAATTTGCTGCTTTGTAAAAGCTTTTAAAATATAGTTTAATATTATTTGTAGTCCCGGTAGCAACTTTCCAAAAGGTACCATTAAAAAATCCCCTTTGAGCAACAAAGGAAAACGTAAAGTCTAGCTGAACTAAGTCATTGGTTTGCCATCGGCTGCTTTGGCGCAGAGGGTTAGGGCGGTGGTAGTCATTACATTGACGTAGGTTTGATTCCCACCACTGCTATTACTCTTTTTTCTTCTATAATTACCAAACAAAGTTGAAAGGGGATTTTTAATGGTACCTTTTGGAAAGTTGCGTCCCGGTAGCCTTTTAATATAATTTCTAATTGATTAAAATTTACAGGAATATCAACTTCTTTTGATAATTAAATGGCCCATCCAAGGATTTGAAAACACTCTGAGGGTTAGTGGTACATATGCCTACCATGATTTCAAATCTACTTGAAAGTCTGCTTTATTTTTTTTATTTGTGAATTGCCGGTATGATAGAGTTTAGTAAAGCTCAAATTTTTATTTTTATGCATTTAAATTGGAAACATGGCCATGTGATTTTAGATCCTTAAACGTAGCCACGTGTTGCTGGTATGGGTAGGAAAGTTTGGACACGTGCGGGAAAAGGATGATAAAATATTTTCAGTTTATTGTAAATTAGCAATCATTACTAATTGCTGCATATTGATTAGTTTTACGTTTAAGTTTGTAAAAACTTGAAATAAACCGTGTGGTACACATATTGTGTACTACCAACCAATAGGAGGAAAAATGAAACTATGCATCAAATTGGATTCTGTCTGCTCTGTTGAATACTGTAACCTCAAGTTTTCAAAATTATTTACAAACATTACCGTTGGAAAATTTTGTTAGATCACAAAATTGTTTGTAGCCTCACTTAAAATAGTCTTAATAATCAGGATGTCACAATGTTACATTGTCTACTTGTGCCTAAAAATGTGTTCTACTGTGCCTCACATTTCTACATCTGTCCAAAGTTGGGAAGTGACAACTTGATTCTGAAATCCAGGATAATCTAAACTCTAAAGCAATGAAAAAAACACTTCATTGTTAAAGAAGCACACCCAAGTTTTTGCATTCCACCTTAGATCCCGGGATGCCTTACATTAACCAGTGTTGTACGCGTCAATGACACAAATTGACGGCGTCAGCATCAGCGCAAATTGCCTAAAAACTTTACGGCGTAAAGTACTGCGTCCGCTCTTAAAGAAATTGACAGCGTCAGCGCTAATTTCTAGCGCTATTTTAACCAGGGTCTCACAAAACGGAAGTATTTCAACCAAGTTTAGGTTAACAATAGCTATAAAGAAAGAGCAGGTTTTATGTTTTGACACTGTATTGTAATTAGCTGCTTTAGCTTATTAGTTATTTCCTTTTAGAAACACAACCATTTCAAAACGTTTGTCTGACAATCTGCTGCGTTTGGGACGCATAATGTCCTTTCCAAATGAAAACATGCGTTCCACAGCAGAGCTGAATGGTACTGGTGTGTTGTATTTCAAAAAACAGTCTTGAAAACGCTTTCTCGGAAAGGTATCACTGTTCCAATTCCAAGCGTGCTGTGATGGCTTAGCATATATAAATCTTTTAACGAGGTCCACTGCACCAACATCGCTCTTTTCAGGGGCATATAGAACTCTTAAAATAGTATCTTCAACCTCCGCGATGACATTCATTGATATTTCACTTTCTCTCTCTGATCCCTCGTTCTCGATACTGCTCACGATATGACCCTTTGGCAAACTTCTTCCGCTTGTATTCCAGGTAGCCATTCCAACCAACGCGAAAGTGGGTTATTCGGATGAGTCGCGCTGGCCAGAAAACACTGTGAAACTCTCATTGTGAAACGATATTTTCCATGAAAACAAAAAATGACGCATAGCGCATGACGCTTAAAATCGGCAAAATAATTGACGGCGTTATCACTTCCGTCAACTAAAAAGTAAACTGACGGCGCTAGCCTCAGCGTCAACAAAAAGTTGACGCCGTCAAATGATGCCTTCAAATTGACGGCGTCAACGTACAACACTGACATTAACTAAACATTTCCTTTTCTGGAATGGAAGCAAACTGGCACACAGTAGCCTACCAGTCTCACATACTTAAGTGTCAAAATAGGTCGGTCCCTTACATACAAATTCCATATCAAAAAAGTAAGAGCTACTGTAAGGTGGTTGCTCGAGATAATATTTACGGAAACTCAGATTGGGGTGCCCTTCCAGCTATACTACTGTCGACTACTGTCAAATAAGAAGTGGAAGGTATAGTGGCGCTTCCGAACAACACTGCACTTGTGAAAACTGCCCAAAATGCAACGGTCCGAATCAGTCCACAGATCATCTCATACTGGAGTGCCCAGTAACTAAGCTTCAAGGAGGATACCTCACAACCTACCAACGTAACAACGTCCTTATGGATTGTCTGAATGAAAACTGCTTGGACTTACAATGTCACACGAAACAACAACTTATGGAAATATAAAAATCATCAAAATTGAAAGTATTGGCTAGAAAAATAATTTGGTGAAAGAAATGTGATCCAGGTTGTGGTGACGAACAAAGGAATTGTGTAAGGACAATCAAAAAGCTGAAGCGTCGAGGAAGCGGGAAGTCATGGAGAGTTTAATGATCTTGCACCTTAGCTCAAATGAACATTGAACATATTTGCCAACTTATACCAAAAAAACATTTTCCATCCCACTTCTGGACTATTGGACTGTTGCCTTGTGCACGGTGTGGCAAAGGAGGGTGAGCAAAACCTAAAAAAGCTTACGACACAGTTGATTTTGCATTTTCCAACACTCCATGTGCGCTTACGTTTGCTCTATCTTTTGCAGCTTCTATTTCTCCCCCCATGCTTCCCGTATCATCTATGACGAAAGCTAGTGTTGTTCCTGACCCTAAGTCCAAGAATGCGCTAAACTTAAATTCTCCGATTGCGTTGCGGAGCCTGTAACATATAAGAATTACTTTTGTAATTGCTGTACATTTTAGTATCATTTAGTTTAAGCTCATTCCAGCTGTCAAGATTTTATTAGTTGGTAAAGCTTTGGTAGAGAGTTTGCTTTGTTTAACCAATATACAAACAAAACAAAGTAACTTCAGCTGGTTTAACATGTTTTATTACAAAAAGAAATAACATAATTAAAAAATCAACTTAGACGTTTTGGACATGTACGACGTACGAGTGTCCTCATCAGGAATTACTCAAATCTGTAATATACAAAAAATGAAAATTATAAGCCAAACCTGACCATGCACTATAACTGTAACGACACTCCGGACTGAAAAGCACGTACTCAACAAATGATACAAGAATGATTACGAGTAAATTACACGGCGAGAAACAGATCACATGAGGTGTAAAATACAGGCATGATTCTAAAGTAATTTTAAATTGGTCGACCGAGACATTGCCAGTAGCCTACACGTTACACAAGAGCCGGTGTGCTCTTTAATTGTACTTTTGGTTGTAAAGTTTGGGTTTAAGTGCTCCCCGGCTTACGAAGTCCGGAGCGTCGTTACAGTTACATTGTTACTTTGTTACCCGCTATAGTTACTTTGTCTTATTTGTTTATTTTATTATTTGTGATAAAAATTCTCTGAAAATCTTTCGTCTTCAATTGCAGATGCATCATCATCAACTTTATTTTGTAAAAACGTACAATAGAAACATGATTGAATTATATGAATATAGAACTTACCCGCACCGATGGCACAGAAAAAAAGCTTAAAATAAAAATAGTAAAAAGTATAATTTCTAGTTTTTTTATGACTTTTACCTTTCCAACTCGGCACTAACAAGGCCCTGGACGTTTGCTATCAGTGCTTCTCCCTGCAAGCATCTTCGATTCAGCCAATCAGTTGAGTGAGAGGCGTAATCACCGATTCCCAGATAAAGCAGCAACCCAAACTTTTCCCTGGCAAGTTCATAGCTGTTAGCTCTGGCATAAGTGTAAATGTTGTCACGAAGCACAATCCTGTCCGATTCCTCGATGGAAGGTCCATCAGGACCAGGATCCGAATAATAAATCTGCAAAATTGCTTCTTTGAAATCTCTAGGAGTTGCAGCATTCCCATAAAATTCCCTGAACAATTCAATCGGGGAAAGCGGGTTGATGCGATTTGGGTCCAGCTGTGTGTTGTTTATTCTTGGGTTGTCAGCAAAGTATGTCGCCCCGAACCGTACTATGACTCTGGTCAGCAGCCTCCGATAACTTTCGCAATCAGTTCCTGATTGATCAGGAGGAATCAATCTCCCGAGACATGTTATGGTTGCTATGGCAAGAAGCACATAAACCATCGCTTCACCTCTCCACCACATTGTAGGTTTCCTATATATCTGTTTGCTCCAAAATACTTCAAGTTTAAATAAAGATTTAACTCATGCTATCCTAAGTGTCTGAAAGATAATAAACATACATTATACTAAAGATATTAAATAGGTTGGGATGGAATGGAACTTTTTTCTTCATCAGAATATCAAGATCTGACCACCCCAAATATCAAACCTTTTGTTCTTAAAAGTGTAAAAGCTTACCTTTACATAACTAGGCTACAGTCTGATCCCGTTGTTCTAATTCCTTATAGCCTACTCATGGTCACCTGGAGATGCGGCCTGATTTGTCACATTTTGCAGATTTTGATTACAGCTACTGTTAGTGTTTGACTGACATTTTATGAGATTTTTTTTACTTTCTGCTGTCTCCTAATGATATAAAAGTTTTTTGTTGCCTTTGGGAAGCTGTAGCAAATCAGAAAAAGTAAGTTGAAAAACGCTGAATCAGACTGTTATTGAAAAATTAACAGTCTGACTAAAATCTTTGAAATCAAATTTTCTATGTCTTTCAACATCCGAGGATGTTAAAACCTATTGTGTCATCTGGGGAAAACAGTAAAAAAAGCGTAAAAATGTAATTTCCAGAAAAATTTATTCAAACATTCGCCCAAAGTTAGCAATATCTGAAAATTTAAGCAAAATGTGACAAATCAGGCCGTATCTTTAGGTAGCCATGGCCTACTTTATTTTCTCTTTCGATGATGCTATCAAACAAACTGATTTTGCTAAAAAATAGCAATGGTGAACTGAAACGGTTGGAAGACTTTTGATAATCGGTGACGTTGCTAAGATGCGTCGCTCTTTCTCATCGCAACAAGGACATGCTAATTTTGAAACCTGGCAGGAACAATGGAGCCTGAGGCAGCTCACTCATGTGGGAAACAAACGCAACATTGCTTGTCCGCGTGATCGAATGCGATCAATTGATGGAATACGATCAATCAGAAACCAAAATCCAAAAACGCCTAAGGGAGAAAAAACTAGTTATTCTTGTCGAAATATCGGAAAAGAACCGGTCTTGCTAAAACGTTGAAAAGTATTTTATAAAAAAATCAACATTACAGCCAGTGTTTATTCTAAGGTGCGCAGTAACATCAAACCATTTGCGCAGTGAGATTTGATTTCTGCTTCAAGCTTGAAGCCAAGCTTTTAAGTTTAACTTCAACAGAGTGCATCTGTGATCCGTTGAATTGCAGCCAGCAAGCGTAGGCCACAAAAAGCGTTATCAGCATAAAAAAACGACCAAAATAAGGTCAAATTGTTTTGGAGGAAAACCCCCAGCCTATTTTTATATTGCCTCATACCTCAATGTTTACACTACGATATCCATCAGCATTATATCTTACAATTCTTTCCGATTCTTCTACTTTGCACAAGCAAACTTCTAATGATCCGGTCTTGTCTAAAATCATTCGCTTCACCCAAGAAGGATGGCTGGAGAAGTCAAATGCTAACGATCCAATCGAACAGTTTAGAATAGTTGCTGATTCTCTAACAACATGTTATGGTTGTTTATTGTATGGTTCTAGAGTAGTTATTCTTTTTAAACTCCGCAATGATATTCTTTCTCTTTTACACGGTCATTTTGGCATGCAGCGCATGACACAGCTGGCCAGGACAGCAGTCTACTGGCCCAATATCGATGCGGACATTGTCGACCTCTGCCGAACATGCACTACATGTGGTGAGCATCAAGCTGCACCAAGCAAGGCTCCTATCCACTCATGGATAGCTCCAGAGAAGCCTTAGAGTGGAATTTATGTCGATCACGCTATTAATATTTAGGTTTTAGTTGGCGTATTGTTACCGATGCTTATAGTAAGAATCCTTCCATTTACCCAACTTCTTTCGTATCAATGTCTGTTACGATTGATCTTTTAGAGCAGGACTTTGCCCATTTTGGATACCCCCACTCCATTGTCTCAGACAATGCGACTACGTTCTCTTCGAAAGAATTCAAGGTTTATTGTAAAGCTAGGGGAATAGTAGCCTACACATCACTGGAGCACCATACCATACAGTAGAGCTAGGAATGGTGCTGCCGAGCGTTTGGTGCGCACTTTCAAGCAAATTTTGAGAAAATCGTCATTACCGCCTAGAAGTGCGATCACTCAATTCTTGATGCAGTTTCGCCGTACGCCTAATGCCAAACCACCGCCAAATACGTACTAAATTAGATATCTTACTTCCTACTTCAGCTCAGATCACGAAAACATCATAGAGTCCTCCCACCTCGGCAGCAAACCGGAAAGCATTTAAGTTTGATGTTAGCGATCCTTATTATGCTTTGTACTTTGGTTCCAGGCAAAACCGAAGCCCTCGTTGGGTTCCTGCCGTCCTGGTGAAGCGACAGGGGAGTCGTAGTTTACAGGTTCGAGTGGACCGTCGAGGTTCAATATGGAGACGGCATATTAACCAGCTACTGTACATCTCGCCGGAAGACGGGTATCCAGGGGAGACTACCTTCACGTCGTCATCGACAGCCGACAAGGTTTCTGATTCATCGACAGCCGACGAGGTTCCTGATCCACCGACAGCCGGCGAGGTTCCTGATCTTTCGACGCCGATCGCTATATAGAGGACTTGTTGTGGTGATCGGCCTCGAATCAAGGACACATATTGAGGCGGTCACACAGAAGACGCCAACCACTCCTCCATTATGAGTGGTCATAAGTTTTGTTGGGGAGATGTTGTGTGTTTGGGTTTGTTTTCTTTGAAACAATGTAGCCTCCCTTGTTTTCGTTCCCTTAGGTCTTCTCTTTTGCGTTTTTGTTAATCAGCGCTTCTCGTTTTGTTTCACAATATATTTTGGTTGCACGCCTTTTTGATAGTGCAGTTTCATTCTTGCGATTTTGAATACCAGTAGAAAGACTTTTATATGACTCTTGTTGAATGAGTTAAAAACACAACACAGAGAATTGGACGTTTATATCTGACATATTTTAAATAAGAGATGTAAATTTTGTGATGGCAAATGGTTAGGCTCTTAACAACCAGTAAAGGTAACATAATTGCCACAAGGCGCTATAACAGTGGTTCTTTACCTTTTCTCTGGCACGTCCCCCTTTAACATTGACTGCAAGTTCTGCATCCCCCTCCCCCGTTTTTCTATTTTCATCTTCACGCATAACAAAACTATATTGCAGAACCTAGTTTTTAAGAACTTCCAGTTCTTAAAAATAGGTTGTAAATGGCAAAAAAATAGTTCAGGACATTAAAATTACTGCAAAAGGATTAAATATCGTTGGAAAGCTCTCGCTCCTCCGGTTAAGCTAAATTAAATTAATCCGCATTTATCTCGTGGTTTCGTCAATCAAACATGGCTAACTTCTTGTCTGGTATGGCAGACCACAAAACCATGTCGCTGTAACCTGTAAAACAACCTAACCTGCAAAATTAAATTCAATTTTAACACAAAAATGTCGAGAGCAAAGCTTGAAACTGGAAAATTAATTCAAATGTTACCAATCAACAACCAATAAGCATTAATTTGAAATCGAATTTTGTAAGTAGTCTAACTAAGGTTAACCTATAGTAAACTTAACTAACTGTAGATTTAAAAGCATTTCATTATGATAGCAAAGTTTGAAAGAAATATGGCAGAGTTAACTCGTCACGACAATGTAGCCTACTCAAATTATCCTCCCAGGTAATTTATTGTTCAATTTTGATCATGCTCGTACCGAATGCTACAACAGAAGTCGTGAACAGCAGGTACAAACAATAAGCCACCAAGAGTGAAGCAAGTCGCCGATATCAAACGCAACAACACCAGTTTCACAGCAAACTTAACCCTATCTGTAGCAACACGGGGGTTTTATGAGGACGCCCCACACTAGTAGTGAAATATTCCTCAGAAGGAAATATGCTAGAAATGTGAAATTTCTTGACTTTTAGTTTTTATTATTTGCGAATTTTTTAAACCTAAACTGATTATTTTTCTACCTTCCTGCCCTTCGCAATAAGCATTTCATCTCAGGTGGCTAGACATTTTCGTGCAATGCTAGATATATATAATTTAATGTTAGTGCAATATAAATGTTAGTGCAATTACTTTCAAATGTAAAAAACGCCCAAAATGCCTTATATTTATGAGCAAAAGTAATTTTTTGTTTAGTTTATCATTACTTTATGTTATAATTCAAAAATTTCAATTTTGAAGCTATTTTCAAACACTTTATTTGAATAAATTTGTTGAGTAAAAATATAATTTTTATACACACAATACACATGGCTATTATCTTGTAAAATATTTTGGCTCTGTGATTTTCATAGCTCCCGTTGCTAACGATTAATTAGCACGGGGCTAAGATAGCCCGTGACGTGCTTTCCGCGTACGAAAACAGTTCGTATTAAGATAGGGTTAAGTTAAAACTCTCTCGGCTGTGGAAAATATCGGATTTTGGTTGAATCTCTTTCAACAACCTAATCCAAGTGGCCTACAATCAAAAGTAGGGTGGAGAGTAGTGCCGGATTTACCATTGGATTAGAAAGGCTGAAGTCTAGGGCTCCAACAACTCAAAATTAAAGGTGTAGACTACCAGGTAGGCTATAGCCTATTTATAAACATTTAAACATAGCTTAGGCTATATCTAAAATTTTCACTAAATATCACAATCTTTAAACAGATGACTGTACAGAAGAATCACTTATTTAATAGAGCTAAATAACATTACTTAAAACAAATAACAGATAAATAACAAATATCCTAACAGACCAACATAATAAATTCAAACGTTTTCGTCGAGAACTATTTGCCCTCATCAGGAAATGCCTAATATATCTAAACAAAAACAGATAACTGTAAATAATGGGAATAATAAGTGACTGAACAAATAACTTCATTGCAGTTATTTGTTTAGATATAAACAAATAACACCAGGCACCGGACGAGTGAAGTTTTCGAGTACCGGTATAGCGGTAGTCGTTATGTTTGCCTATTTGTGTAAAAGAAGCTGAAATTTAAATGAATTCAAAACTCGTTTAATAAACGTTCTATTTCACTGAACATTATGACTGGAAGTACTGTATTATCACCATTGTCATGTACACTAGGGTGGCTCGTTTTTGAACTTTTTTTTTTAATTCTCTCGGGGTAGTGGGGAAATGGTGCCAATGAGTGAGAAAACGCTCATGACAAAATTTGAGATTCGTAAAAAATTGTCTTCAGCCTCCTCATGGGGCCCAAAAATCGAAAAATGGGGTCAAAAACGCATTTTTGTTTCATAAATATTTTTACTTTGGGTAGATATAATATTGTTTAGATATATCTAATTAGCATAAAAAAAAAAATTGGAGTCATTTGAACTATTCCTTCAGCTTCCTCACAGCTTCTGAAAATTTCCATTTTGCTGAAAATTTCGCATTTTTGTGGGTGCTTACATGATACATAATTGCGTTAGACATTTTGCCAGCTATAAGACGTCATTGTATTTCTCTTTATAGACCTGCCCTGAGCTATTGCGTCATTTTTTAATGAAATTGGGTTAATTTGGTAGGAAAAAGTGACGTCTTTTATTTGAATTTACGTCACTGACGAAGTTTGTAGATATGTAACCACAAACAAAAATGCGAAATTTTCAGCAAAATGAAAATTTTCAGAAGCTGTGAGGAAGCTGAAGGAATAGTTCAAATGACTCCAAATTTTTTTCTTAGGCTAATTAGATATATTTTAAAAATATTGTATCTACCTGAACTAAAAATATTTTTGAAAAAAAATGCGTTTTTGACGCCATTTTTCGATTTTTGGGCCCCATGAGGAGGCTGAAGACAATTTGTTACGAATCTCAAATTTTGTCATGAGCGTTTTCTCACTCATTGGCACCATTTCCCCACTATCCCGAAAAAATTTAAAAAAATGTTCAATTGCGGTCTGACCCATTGCGGTCTGACCACCATTGTGCGCGTGCTTTTGTCAGAGCTTTCAAAGCGAGATTGGGCCTGAGCAACGAAGCGTGCGACTGTACAGTCTATGTAACAAAAGACTAGCAATCAACCGATCACGCAATAATTGTTACTGCGGGAGATTTAGGCCTAACTGTAGGCTATGTATGCATGTACATCAAAACAGCACATTTCAACATCAAAACAGCAGATAGTTTGCTCAAAACATCAGATGTGGTAACGTGGCTTTTGTTATTGCTTTCTTTTATTACGTATTCTCGAGCAGTGTTTGCACGTTTTGGTCATTTTGAAAAAAATGAAAATAAATGAAACACTGGACTTTGGGCCTTGCCAGCGCCATTAAAAACAATTTTTTTTCGGTAATTGTTTTTGAAATGTTTTCTTGAATGTTCAGTTTATTCATTTTAATGCTTAATTCCGGTTTGAAATTTTCACTTAGTATGCCTTTAAGAATTATAAGTATGTACAAAAATTCAGCTTTTTATCCCTGCTCACTAAATCAACTCCGACTCAATAAATAAAAATACAAGAAACGATTGCAAGTATGGTTGAGGCAGGAAGAAGGATTGTAGGAAAGCAATGAGCGCCTACTCTTGTAGCCACTCGCACCCAGGGCCGGATTAACCATTAGGCTAATAAGGCTATAGCCTTAGGCCATAGAAAAATTCGGCCCTCAATTTTTATAAGGCTGACAGTGATACAGATCCAATAACAGTACAGTTTTTGCTTAAAAACGAATGACCGAGTTGAGTCAATACATATGAAGAGCCCATTTTCAAAACCACGTAGGCTCCACTTTTACCGAAATTGAGTTTAGAGCAGGGCTTTTCAACCTGGGGGTCGCGAGCCGTTTTTCGGAGGTTCGAGAAGCGCTTGAAATTCCAGTGTTAATTGTTTTCAATTCTTTTTTGGCAGAAAAGATTAAAAACTGTGTTTTTTTAGCAATCGCCCATTCCTCTTCTTGAGGTTATTATATCGTTTAAGCTTTCAGACGTTGCAAAGGCTTTAACTATAGGAAAGCATTCGATATTTTTCACAAAGTTCTTGTACGTTGTTTTGTGCAGACTAACGTTAACCAGTCACAACGCTATGGTAAAAAAAAAAAAATTATGTAGAATCTTATGCAAAATATAGATTTCTCAGCATCGTTTTCAATGGCATAGAAAAAAAAAATAGTGTCGCTATTTTGTTTGAAAGCTCTTTCAGCAACAGGTGCACTCATTGACAAACTTAATAGTTAAAAATATGCAGCACCAACCATCTCACTGAAATTGATTTAAATAAATCCATAAAAGATTGCAATAAATTCAACCGGTGAAAGTGCGAAAACGTAGATTATTCTCATTATTTTTTCTCCTATTATCTAGCTAAGTGTCACAATCAATGTGTATTGCCTCGCGATGGGTTGCTTTGTGTCTTCAACGAGCGTTGTTGTTTTGATTGTAAAATTCTGGTGCGATGTGTTATTATCGGTTATGACCTGAAGTAACCTTTGATGCGAACCTCGAACATTCTGTTGTTTTCTCAATCACCAAATATCGTTTGTCATGATGTCACAAGGATGTTTACCAATGGATCTCTGATTGCGAAATCGTTATTATGTAAGAGTCTTCTACCCTACGTGACCTTCTTTAGACTTCTTTAAGCTTCTGCTTGTTGACATTTATTGCAACTTGACAGAACAATGTGACATTACGTGACCTTCTCGATGTTACTAGACCGAAACAACTTTCTATAAATAGTGGTGTAGTTTGCGTAATGATTATTATTGAGTTGATTATGGAGTTGTATTATGATGAGTTGATTATTATTATTATGAGTTGGTGATGAGAGATCATTGTTGTAGTAGTAGCAGCTGTTAATAGGCGCAAAGATTATTGTTGATCGAGAGTTGAAGTATTGAATACGAGTAAAGCAAAGTTGATGCTAATATAATTTCTGATTGAAACTAGAATCGTATGAGAAGCTGTGAGTGGATCACGTTAGACTCGATCAAAAGCCGCAAGCATTGGAATCTATTGCTGTTTGCTGTTACTTTGATTAATTGCTGGAAGTGGTAAACCATTCGTTGGAGTTCTTCAAGCGTTTTCATATATATCATTTCACTAGTAGAACTATCCGTGAATTTAATTGACTACTTTTCGGTTTAACCCATTAAATTACGTCATTGAATCTTTCCAAGTCTTTTTTCTGGTAAGAGATAGAAAGAAATCGTGACACTAAGCTTGATAGGAAATGGAAATAACAATCGGAGGAAATGTAATAAAAGCGGTGATAACTTCGCAAAAAACGTTTTTCGTTTCGGAAGTTTACGTTGGAACAGCAAAACTAAACATAACTGGATGTCGGCATGAAATTCATGCTTCAGAATGTTTCATAATCAAATTTGGTTGAACTTTTGGATTAAATATGCTTTTGTTGAATACTTTTATGGGGGGCGTGAGACTACATTGATTGCTCTGAAGGGGTCGCGGGGAAAAAAAGGTTTAAAACTCCTTGTTTAGAATGTCATTAGGTCAAGTATTGCCATAGGTACCAACTATACATTTCTTTCTTTCCAAAATCTTTCCATCTGTTTCAAATTTGAGAATAAAAATTGTGTTTGTATCCAAAACCAATTAGGCCTATCCGCCATCATCAGTGGCGTAGCCAAGCCAAGGGGGGGGGGGGAGGGTTCAATCCGTTGGCGTCACGATATTGAGAATGATGCTTTCAGCCCTTTTATGTCTCCAAAACAAAGTTTTCCTGATTTTAAACGAAACTGCATTAAAAAAATGAGTTTTGCCAATACCAAACATTCAAATATCTTAGCCAGGAATTAGCAACCAGAAAACATAGAGACTTAGCTTTATTTCCGAAAAAATGCCAAAGAAAACATGATCTTATCCTTTTGCTATGCCACCGGACAGCACCATTTTACAGAAATATTCATAACCACATTTTTGTTGAAAATGCTCTCAGAATGCATCAAATTCAAAGTAATTTTTCAAAAATTTCTGGGAGAGGCCACCCGGACCCCCCGCCGCTGGGTGTCATCTTAGATGAACACGGCGACGGGTTTCGCCCGCCGCCGTCAAAACCCCCCATTCAAAATTCCTGGCTACGCCACTGGCCATCATTAGCCAATTTTCAATTATGTTTATGTTATTTTGCAGTAAATAATTTCAATTTTTTATGTATGCATTTTTATTACTTTTGTAGCTTGGTTTGCAAAAATAGGACCTTCTCTAATAAACAGCCTTAGGCCTACAATACCCTTAATCCGGCCCTGCTTGCACGTAAAATATGGAATTATCAACTGGGGATGCACACCCACAAAATACTTGACTAGAATCCAAGTTAGACAAAATAAGATAATTAAAATCGTTACAGGAGCATTTGAAATGAAAACAAAATTACTGCCACTCTATCAAAAAAATGAAATACTAACTGTTAATTCTACTTATAAACTAGAAATAAGCAAATTTATGTTCAAATTTTATAATAACAAAATATACCGGAAAACTTCAAAACTTTCTTTACACATGTGTCAACTATACATTCGTATAACACCCGACGTTCAAGCTCCAATTCGCTTTATACTAAACAGGCAAATACCCAATTATTTCAAAAAAGTTTAAAATGCATGGGAATCAAGGTATGGCACAGTTTACCCCAAAATATGAAAAAAACATGAAAAAGGCTACAAATCGTTCAGTAAAATGTGCAAAAACACTTCTTCAATAATCAAGAGCTATAGAAACGACATCCACAACCTGACTTTATGTCCATTGTTATTATTTTTTGTATTTCTTGCGTCTGTATCTGTATTTGTTCTGTTTTTTCTGTTCTTCCTTCCTTCTTTTTGTGTCAATTTGCTACAGTATTTAAAAACGCAATACTTTCTTTCGCATAACTATTTGAATCAGAGAGTGCAGACTCGACGACCTCCTACGTCTTCAGAGCTACGGTCTTTCGCACTCTCTCATTGGATGCACACTGTCAGTTTTTGTTTTATGTACGTTCGGCGTTTCGCATCCAAACAAAACTAAAATGACCATCCATCCATCCACCACTTTTCAATAATTGTCATACTTCTTTCGCTCAGCAAATCACCAATGCACACAAAACTAGCAAAAAGTTATTTCTTCTCTGGTAGATTTTCTCAACATGCTCAAAACATGTTGCTTAGTGTCTTGCCAAAGACACAGCAGTCTGCTTTTACCAGGTATCGAACCGACACCCTTTCGAGCTTTGGGCGACGTTCTCTTCACTAGGTCAGATGATTGGTGAACAATTTTATTTCATTCTTTTTTTATCAGTTCAATCGTTTCCGACTTTCGATGATTATACGTCATCTTTCTCCATAACTCTCGACCTTCTCAACCTCCGTCAACTCACTTATGTTGATCCCGATGTAATCCATTACTGTGTCGAATCATCTTGCTTTCTGACGGCCCCTTCCTTATTTTTCGTTTACCCAAGCAAGCCTGATTTTTGCGTCTGGTGATTTACTTCTTATTTTGCGGCCAAACCATAAATGTTTCTGATTGACTATTCTAGCTTGTAACGATATGTGCGGTTTCATTTAGTCAAAAACCTGTTTGTTACTTTTGCTGTCAAACAAACACACATTATTCAACATGATAACTGCAACACATCAACTTTTTTTGTCTGGTTTTGTTTGATACAGAAAATAACATTTTATTTTAGTACAATCTGAAGACTTCAGCGAGCATGATTGCTTTGCTTGTGGTATCCTTTCACATGGAAAAAAGGTGACTTCATCAGTTTTATTTAATGGCGCTTTGCTCACAAACTATTTTTTATGTAACTTGTGTATAAACAAAATGGCGGTTACGTGACACGGAATCAAACCTGTCCCTCCAGAGCAGAAGGCATGGGCGCAAACCGCTACACCATCTAGACATAATTAGACGACTATAGACTTATTTCCAAATGTTGTAGAGTAACTACAGTATGTATATGATGTTTTTTAAAGGTTGGAAACCCTAGCGACTACACAGCTCTGTTTAACTAAAAACACTTCTCATTTTAACAGACTTTGTGGCTTATTCGACACATAGAGGACGGCAGTTGGTTCATTCAGACTTTATGCAAATGCTTGCTTGAGTTTGGCCACCAGCTGGAACTGATGCAGGTAGCCTGCAGTCTTAATTCAGTGAAGTAGTAGCCTACAATCCCAACTGAGGCCCAATGAAAATTCAAGTGGTCACTTAGGTTTGTTGGCATACAATGTGGGTTATTTATGGGCAACAAATATGTTAACACGAGTCTATTTTTTATGTTTAATTAATTTACCCAAAACGAGCTCCATCTCTTATTTTCAACCTACAGTATTACTTTTTTAGTTTGAAAAAAAAAAGCAGGAAACATGAGCACTGGTGTGGGTTGAATCTGTGTAGCCCAGTTGTAAAATCATCCAAACATGGGTAAAAGTAGAAAACGTTTTTAGAAAACAAATATTTTTATTGGCTGTATAAAAACAACTTTGTCTGTATTGTTTTTATACTGCAAATACTTATTGCAAGAGTTAATGTGAGATCTCATGTGGGTTCAGTCTGGGCAGCCCATTTGCAAAACAACTTTTTGAATAATTTAGACTCAGTTTAATTTCTCACATTAGTTCAGAATATTAGTAAGTTAAATTAATGCGCTATTTCTTGTAATGACAACATAAGTATTTTAATGCATTTTCTTTTCACATTCATTTTAACCACAAAGAAAATCTGCGTTCATTACCTGTGATCTCGAAGTTCGTTGACACGAGGTTCATTGGCTCATTGCATCTATCTGTGATTTTTTAAACATTTTCAAACTGGGCTGCCCAGTTGGAGGGGAACTTGAGACTGCGAACAAACTTAACTAGGACCCAGTCGGGCCGTTCAGTTGGGACTCAACATATTGCCCGTTTCGTACCCAGATGGGCCTCAGCTGTCATTGTTGGCTGAGGTAGTACAGAAAAATCTGCTCTAATTAAATGCTGTTTATTGTAAACCTTTTGGTCTTCTGTGGCGTACCACAAGTTGAAACACTACTGTAAAAACCATAGACAGACAATCGATAAAAACTTAATAACATTGAATTGCATAATTCAAAATTAATACAGAAATGAAATAAATATTGAACAGCTCGTTTCTTCAATCAAACGAACCAACGACATTTGTTTGGATGATGACACAAAAGATGACATCAAGTTTATCATTAGGCAATTCATGTCGGATGCTAAACGTGTATGTTCGTCTAGGAGAAATCAAGCTATTCATAAAACCCTACTAAGTCTCTCCAAAGATCCTAACATTAAAGTTTGTCGATTTGACAAAGGAAAGGGAACTGCGATTCTGAATACAGAGGATTACCATTCAAAACTTGACTCTATTGTTGATGATCACTCTAAGTTCATTAAGATTGACGATACCGTTAGGACGCATCCTATCATCAAAAAAGAAAAGTCTATCGCGTATTATATCCGCACGTATTTGAAACAATTTGATAAAGACTTGTGTAAAAAACTTATCTCATCCGGTAGCAACCCAGGAAAACTGTATGGTCTTATAAAAGTCCATAAAGATGGAAACCCAGTTAGGCCAGTAGTATCAATGATTGGTACACCTGAATACCGATTAGCAAAATTTTTGGACTCGATGATTAAACCTTGTATTCCTAATAAATATATGCTCGACTCTACCAACAAATTCTTAGAAAATGTAAATAACTTTCCGTGCCACAAAAATCAATTGCTGGTGAGTTTTGATGTGTCTTCTTTGTTTACAAATGTACCGTTGGTTGAAACCATAAATATCATTGCTGATTACATTTTTTCGGATTCCCAACCTAATCACCCTCCTATCAAGAAAGAAATTTTCATTAAACTCCTCACGTTAGCCACACAAGGCATGTTTTTTGTACAAAAATAATTTATACAAACAAATCGATGGCGTAGCAATGGGGTCTCCATTAGGCCCTACCATTGCTAATTTTTTCCTAGCACATATTGAAACAAAAATTCTTGAAGAGTCTAAAGATTTCCATCCGAAACTTTATCTTAGGTATGTAGATGATATTTTTGCTGTTTTTGATGATGAAGATTCGTGCTCAACTTTTCTAAATGTGCTAAATTCCCAACATAAAAACATAAAATTCACAGTGGAAAAAGCTAGAGAAACTATACCATTCTTGGATGTTGAACTAAAGATTAACGAAAGTACTTTTGACACATGGGTTTGGCGAAAACCTAGTAACACTGGATTATTATTAAATTTCAACGCAGTGTGTCCTATGAAATGGAAATTTGGGTTGGTGTTAGGTTTGCTTAATCGTGCTCGTTCTATCTGCTTAGACAAATACCACTACATGAATGAAATCGCCAAAATTAAATTTATGTTATGTGCGAATGGATATCCCGGGCAGTTTTTTGATAAGGTTCTACAACGTTTCAATTCAGTATCTTCACCGAATGCTGACGTCATAAATTTCCAGAACTCTATATTCATACCTTTTCTAGGAAAGGAATCTCTCGTATACGCTAAAAAACTATCTAAACTCTTTAAGTGTAAATTTGATATCGACATTGTTCCTCTGTACAAAACCTTTAAAATCAGTAGATATTTTTCGCTGAAATCACCCGTTCCGCAGTCTCTTCGTTCGAACATTGTCTACAAATTCATTTGTTCGTGCGACACGAACATGACATACATAGGTATGTCCACAAGACACTTGGTAACAAGAGCAACGGAACACCTAAATTTAACAGACATCAATAAACACAGTGCAATCAAAGACCACATTTATGACTGCAGTATTTTTTCAAACATCAAATTTACATTAGATTCATTCAAAATAATTCGCAACTGTCAATCGGAGTTTGAAACTAAAATGCATGAGGCACTCCAAATAAAGCAGCACAACCCCAGGCTCAACAAACAATTATTCGCTGGAGGGGCATCTTTTTTGTTGAATTTGTATTAGCTTACGTTTATTTTATGTTATGTTGTCCGCTCACTATCTTGTCTCATGACCACACTCTCGCATAATTATGACAGATTACTACCATCTTTTGTGTTTGTTCGTCAGTTGTTGCTTGTACGCAGGTCAGTGCAGTTTTATTGAATTTCAGGCATTTATTATTAACATTTCACGAATAATTGTTTTGTTTAGATGAATTAAGATATTTTCCTGAAGAGGGCAGAAAGTTTTGCCGAAAACGTTTGAAATTATGTATCTATTTCATTTCTGTATTAATTTTGAATTATGCAATTCAATGTTATTAAGTTGTTATCGATTGTCTGTCTATGGTTTTTAAAAAGTACCTCTCTACCAAAGCTATACTACTGTAAAAGCTCTTGTAGGCTAACGTGTATCAGATAAACGTGACAAATGTAATAAAGTAACCCCCACTAACGTTTTAGAGCTGTACGCGGTAGCCAATTTTGAAATTACTAAACTTGGAACGATAATTGTCCTGATGAACACCCAAGCTTTTCAGTATCCAATTTTAAATTAAGTAACCAAGTAACCTACTATATTTTTTAAAAGTGAAGTATTTCTTCGTTGGTTTAGTTGTCCAATTGATACAGTGATCCCGGTCAAAAATACTCATTTGATTTTCAGATTATGATCATGGTGAACAACAAAACGGCAAACTTTCAAGAAGTCACACAGAAGTTGGAATGTGAGCATGAAAAGAAAATGGTACAAATTCCTTCTATTACTACACAACTCCGCTCTGAAGTAAAGTTTGTTCCCAAAGGACTTGAGGTGTAAGTTGACGATGCTTTATGACGAACCAATATTCAGCAATATCATTGTGTTGAAAGTTGAATGTTTTTAGAATTCAGTCAAGTTTTGCAATATTACATTTGCCAGTGTTTGGTATTTGTTTTGTCTTTCTAATCTTTTTGTGTGTTCATAGGTTTGGTATATTTGCAGCAATTTTACTTACTGTTGTGTAGAGAAGTAAAATTAGCAACAACTGACACTTTAAAACATGTCTGCAATTAGTGAAAATCTCAGCTGCTTGAAAAACATTAAGAAACTGTCTTTGTTTTAGAAATTTAATTTTTTTGCAAGAGAACGGGGCACCTTGACTCATGAACTAGATCACTGCGCGGCGCAACAGTAAAATTTTCTCAGTGTTCTGAAGATTACACTGCTCACTAAGCTCACTAAACACATATAATATATAATAAAGAAGTTAAGGCGACAATACTAGTGCTAGCAATAATTTTTGATGGTGCGGATAAATAAGTCCAAATCAAACAAGATGTTGTTAGAACCCCAACAAGTTATATATATTTGAAAAGGTCTTGAAATGCTCTATAAGATAGAAACAAAAATTTCATGAAATAATAACAAACAAGCTAGTCAGCTAGTTTTGAAGCCAAAAAAAAATGAAGCAAAAATATTTGAAACCAAAAAACATAAATGAGGTGTACCCTATCAAGTTGAAACTTTTTTACAGTGAATATTGCCCTACCAACAAATCAATAATGGGGGGATTTTTTCCTAACTGATCAATGACAAAAAATATTGTGTCACAAAGTATACCACTTCAAAACATGGTATTTTTATTTGTTTTTTTTATTAAAGGGGATTAGTTTGAATTTCAAAAAACTGTTCCATTATTTGAATGCAATGCTCATGCTGCTGTGAACATTTCCTAAAAATTTGAAGCAGATTGGACAAGAAATGAAGAAGTAGATACATTTTCTGTTCAAAAAAAACAACATTTTGAGAAAACTCCACTTAAAGTTAGCAACATCATAACAAAAAATTTCCTCCTGAAATCTGCCACCTCGAAGTCTTCCATTGCATCTTCCTACTGCTAAGAGTGCTAAGAATGCCAACACTCAGCTCAAGTTAACATATCTGACAAAGCTTGCAAAGCTGATAAATCTCTAATCCAAATTGCACTTTGAAAATTGAATGGTAGAAAGGACTTAGGCTACTTGTCACAAGTCAATTCCAGTTCAAAAATGCCAAATGATAGATTTTTTTAGAGTTCTGCAAGTGGTACTGAGGGTAAGAAAAACTATTTTTTTTACACAAATGCGTTTAAAATTCAGTAAAATTTTTACATATTTAAAATCTTCATTAAATTTCCTACCTTTCAGAGTTAAAAACAAAATATCAATTTTTTTTATCACTAGTAGGCCTATTGTCGCCTTAACAACAGTGCTTACTTCATTTAAGTGACCTGCAAAATTGAATTAAAAGTGCAGTTAACTTTTTGCTTGGCCACTCTAACTTTCATGCCATTGGTTGCTCTTGTAGATAACGACTGTCTTCTTTTACAGGCGAGATTACAACTTCACCAATCGCTTTCATGTGAAATACAAGATGACCCATGCGAAGCGCGGATGCTTCATGATCTTTATTCAAGATGTAAGTCCGTTTCAGATAAGTTTGATTGATACAGTTTTTACCTTTGATTGACGAAATGTCAGAATAAAAGCAGATTGTCACTGTATACACCTTGTGATAGTTTAGGTTAATTTGCACCAGTAGAACATCTCATATTATTTAATTGCCTGGTGAACAGCCTCATTCAATTTTTCAACACGTAACTTTGTTGCTGGACACGTCACTCAGCCGTGGCCAATACAGTAGGTTCCAACTTTTCTGTAGTCAGAGATGGACATGATTTTGATCCTAAAAATCATATTATTTTGGTGATTTTGATCTAAGATCACTTTTTTTGTGTGACCTTGATCTTGAAGAACAGTAAGATCAAGATCACTTTAAATTGAAATTTACTTACAAAACAGAGGAATTTTTTAAAAACTTGTATTGTACAAAGTAATTAGTGGCAATGACTAACATCAAGCCACTGTTAATACGACGTGTGTCCAAGAAAAGTTGATATGAATCTTCAATGTTCAGTGTTGCAATTTTAAAAGTTTTCTGTGTTGATCATAACAGATAAGTCAACTTCCGTATATTTGACGTATGATAAAAAATGATTCAACTTTGTTCACAATCTTGTTTTGTGAGTTCTAAAAAAATGGTTTCTTTCATTGACTTAATTTTAGATGTTTAAAAAGTTTAAAATGGCGGTGCTAAAAAAATGGACTCTATAACCGACTTTAGTCATGTAAAGTGATTTATTGCAAATCAGCCAAACTAATAAATGTTTAATGTCTGAGTATACACAAATATAGATCTCTTTTTTATGGTCAGTTCAAAAGTGTTTTTTTTTAATAAAAAGCATAAAAATAACAGCAAATTTTGTAACTTTTTCATTACTGTACTTACCCTCAGCCTTGGGTGTGACGTTGCGATTCTACGCAAACTACAGCAATGATTGAAAAGCCTAATAGCAACAGTCACTAACTTATTACAGTTCTTAGTCCAACCATCGAGTAATTAACCCTTTCATTCATCTTGTATCATATATGATACATTTTTCAAAGTCTTGTTCTGCAGCCCCTTATTATTTTTTATTTGTCAACTAACTTGGTATCATGCCTGAATGAGTGTGGGAATGAAATTCAATCAAGTGTGACGAGTGATTTCCTGCTTGGCAAGAATTACTGGTGGTCGAAGTACAAGGTTGTTGACTTAGGCTATGTGCATGTCAACTTAGCCCTGTATTTCCATCTGTACAGCTTGAAATGTTTCGATTTGTAGTGGGGGGACATTAGAGACTTCGTACCATGTTATTTAGCAGGTATTAGACTAGATTCTCATAAATTATTGGTACTTTTTGACATGTGTATCAAATATGATACAGAATGACTCAATGGTTGTGGAAAATAAAATGAAAGATACTTGTTGCACATCAAAATTTTGCATAAAATGCATGTTTGAGCTAAAATAGAAACTGTTTTCATCACTTCCATTCATTGTATATCTAATGTGTGTATGTAACATGTTTGTTAGGATCATTTTCTGCTATTTGCTTTTTTTTTTGGGTAAGCCAAAGGCTTTTTAGCCAATGCTTGGTAAAATTTGGAGGAGAGCTGCCTGCAGGGGGGGGGGTTGCAAAATGCAAAAAACATGTTATAATGTCTTGCAGTTTGGTAGTAAATGCAATGTAAGCTTTCTAAGCTATAAATATAAGCTAAAATGTTATCATTTCTTACATATCCTGTGTTTTGTTGTAAGACACAATTTTGTCATTTTGCACCCATGTAGTCACATTGTATCATATATGATACAAGCAATTTCTGCCGAAGTAAAAATTTTTGGAATACAAAATGTGGTTAATAATGTTCAGTGTACTCAATTTACCCAGAATTACACAAAAAATAATAAAAAAAGTGAAAAAAAATAATTCATGATTGAAAGGGTTAAACGCACCAATTAGCAATACTAATCTACGTCTAACTAGGTTGCTTATAGTAAAATCATTTTTTACATCATTGATTAAAATCTTGATCTTTAAGATGATGTTGTTTTGGTGAAATTACTTACTCTTGGTGATCTTGAAGATCAAGATCGAATCTTGATCTTGATCTTGATCTTCAAGATCACCTTAACTGGTGATCTTGCCCATCTCTGGCTGTAGGCCTAGTCATTGACTCAGTTGAAGAATTAATAAGCTTTCGGTCTTCAACAACTTTTAAGGCTGACCTTAATGCAAATTTTTTGAATACCACTCTTGAATGTTAGTGCTGGCGATTTAGTAGGCTACTTTTCCTAAAAATTAATACGTTCATCATGGAACCATGCTTCACCACATTCCAAAAGGTATGTGGGCCTCATGGTAGAAGCCACGCGATTGTCTATCATAAAGTACGTGTTTAAGATAAGATTTTTTTCTTTGTAAAATTAATACCTCAACTCAAGCACCACAAGGTTCGTTCATTGAATTTCATCAACTTGATTTTCAGGAATTCGAAGAAATTTTGAACTACAAACCACGTCAAAGGTCTGAGGATGATCTTGAAGTGCTGAAAATCACGGCAAAAAAATTGGGATTCGACGATGAGGATGTAAAAGTTTATCACAATTTGAAAAAAAGAGAAATTATAAAAGAATTGGAAGAAAGTGCGGGATACTATAACTTATTAGATATAGTGCTAAATACGTTCACATACTACATAAAAATACAATGCAAAAACTAGTTTGATAAACAGTATAGGCCTAGCGTTTTTTTTTAGTCTTTCACGATGCGTTTACATTTCTTTTGCTTCATAATTGGCCATCTATTTTCGAGAAGGTACTGCAAGATTCTATGATTATTTAGAATGTCGCCAATCTATAACAAAACTTGTTAGCGTGTAAGTAAAATGACACAATCTCCGCCCCGATAGCTCAATTGGTTAACGCGTTACTCCTGGAACGAAGAATTAAGCTTCAAGATCAAGCGGCGCTGGTTCGACTCTCGGGGTGTGCGCTTGAGCAACGCACGTTAAGGACTGCTCTCCATTCAGCGGCATCTAATGGATGGAATAGTTCCCCGGCAACAAGACTTCAACAATCGGAAATTTCACTCTGTCAATCTCGGTGACCGAATCGCGAAATTTTTTTTCCCACGAGATTTCAGTCTCATTGATTCTAGTCACTCTAAAAGTAAGATTTTCCGAAAGTGTTTTGAGAGATTGGTTGATTCAGATTGCAAAATAACTATTTGCCAATGAAATTCTGCAATGATAATAAAATATAAGCTTTCCCTAACCCTACTTTTTTTGAAAAGCTCTTGTGCACCGCAAAAATTAATTTAAAGAAAAAAAAAAGTTTGACTTCGACGGGCGTCGAACCCTCGTTCTCACGATCACTAGGCAGAGGATGAAAGCACTGAACCAACCGTGCCAACGAGAAAATGTTGCATTCACACGGTTTTAATACAAACTTTTACCAAAATATGTAAATGAGACAGAAAGTACGTGGGAAAAAAAATTCGCGACCGGGCCTGCGTCAGTGACTCAAAGCCTCTACAAGAATGTGAAACTGCCAGGATTAAGCTTTGCAAGAAGCTTTCCCAGTCCGAGGATAAAGATTCAATCAATCAATCAAAATGTCTACCTATAGTGAAAAGTGGCTTCATCATCATCATTAAGTTCCTTCCTCTCGTCGAGGGTTGGAGGCAATGAGACGCCAAGTTTCTCTGTTGTAAGATTTTTCTACTGCAGTTTTGTAGTTAAGTCCTGACCAGTCTTCAATATCATTAGTCCAAATTCTTGGTGGTCTGCCACTATTTCGTTTGCCGTTCATTTTTCCTTCTAGTAGTAGTCTTTGAATAGAATTATTGCGAATCATGTGGCCAAAATATTTCAACTTTCTTGATTTAATTGTTTGTAGAACTTCCATGTTGGTTTGTATTTTGGATAGTACATCTTTGTTTGTGATTTTATCCTTCCATGAAATTTGGCTTACAACCTTATAATACTTGGCAGAACAAGTTATTAAAGTTTTTTAGATTTTTTTGCAACTTCTACCAAAAAATATTGTCTTCTTAGTGCGAAATGAAGATCACAGCAAATCTGATTGTTTTGTTTGCGCCATCCTTTCCCATGGGAAACAGGAAGATATCATTAGCGGAAAAGATGGCATCATTTATGCAAAAGGAGACACAATTTATGTGAAAGATGGAGAAATGCGCCTGACCAACTTTTTGGACCCATTCAATGCTACGAATTGTCCCACACTTAAGGGGAAGCCAAAATTGTTTTTCATGCAGGTCATTTTACCTTTCAACAATTTGATTGCGTAATAAGTATGTCTGAAATGGTATGTAATTTTATAGCAGAATTTATGGATCTTTTACAATAAATTTATTAATGATTAATTTAATAACAATGTTGTTTGTTTTTTCTAATAATTAGTATGTTATAAGTTATAATAATAACTTATTTCTCGGATTTGATTGTAAACTTGCGGAACCCCTAGACTTATTGGCGGAACCTTAGGGTTCCGCGGAACCCTGGTTGAAAACCACTGACCTGCATTATTACAACCAACTTGTTTTTCAGACTCGTAGAAATAAATGGCAATGCGTCCGCGACTATGGTCACGAGATGAAGCTAATGCAGGTTAGATCTTCCTGTTGTGGTGACGAAATGGACTTTATGCAAGCATGTCTGACAACACTGACATGTGCAATCGCAGAAGCATCACATATTAGCCAGGGTTTCTGGAAACAAAAAGTGTTGAATTTTATGACCCTTCTTTTCTTTCTTCGGTTTACGCACAAAATGTTTTTATTTGTTTGAGCATGGGTAGCCTACGATTCGCACAAAGTATCCTTTTTACACTCAACGCTAGTTGTAGAAAATGAATGTTTTCAATACATTTCAGTTTGCTTCGCCTGCTTTCACGTCGAAGTCACAATTTGAGTAAACATGAGATGTAACATCTTACAAGTTGGTAGTTAAGTCAAATCGTTTTTTTTACACTGGAAAAGTTCAACTCAAAATAATCAAAGATAAAAGAGTAATAACAAACATTTGAAATACGCCGTGCCTTACTTGAAACACGTTTAACACTTTTAGTACCGAAAAAAGTAGTACTTGGGTATATCTTAAGTCTGTTTGAAACGAAGTTTTCAAGTCGAAACGAAATCCTTCTTAAAGATTTTTACTTCGACACGAAACAAGATAAGTAATTTTTAGTAGAAAAAAAACGAAATACTTTTTAATTTTGAAACGAAATATTTTTCAGCTACAAGGCCATTGCTTTAGAAGTAAACTGAAAATTTAAAACACCTTTTTTTTTTGCAAAATAATTTGTGGCATAAGAAAAATAGGTCGACAGCTAACATTCAATCTCCGCAAAGCAGAACAAAATATTCAAAGATGCTCGCTTTCGTACCACAATGTTACCAGCAGCAGGCCACAAACGTTCGCTTGTGGTGGAAGTTGTAACATGTACCATGGCCCTACAAAGTGACTAGTATAGCCAACAAAATTTGTGCCAATTTAGCCACCATTGGAAAGTGAGTTTGGTTCACTTTCCACCATTTTAATGGACACTTGTTTATTGGTATCCACCGGCGTTTCCAAAAGCTTTGCAATTCGCTTTTAAAATCGCCGGTTGGCACTTTTTCTGAACAAGCCCTTTCTTTCTTTTTCTCTTCTAAACATCCCCTCCCTCCTTGCAGCAATTGTTTCATTCGTTTCCGTTTCCTGAACTTCGCTATATACAAACACAGAGAAACGATATTGTATTATCGTGCGGACAAACTTTGATTTTAAATTATCCACTATTTATTGACCATCATCCACTAGTAGGCCCTAAATTCCCTTATATATTCTCACTCGACATGTTGCTGGATGCCAGGTATAACTTTAACATATGTCTCCTCGTGTGGTAAGTCTTACTGTGAAAGCATCTCTTTCATTCCTTTCCTATTCTTCAACCAACCCAACCTTGCTGATGATGTCCACTTCAACCATCTGCAACAGGACAATTGTTACTCTAGATCTGTTCTCAGCTAGTAAATGTGAGTCTCATATTTGAATCCAAGCATCGGGAGATGGGAAAATAAGGTTATCATCATACTAAGCCATCGGCACTAACGAGACTAGAGTGGCCAGTTTCCTTCTGTCAGCAACCTTTCCTGCAGCAACTACGCCCATCTAATTTATTGCATCTTGGATAGAGGTGAGCGGTGTTTTTAACAACCAGCTTAGTCTGGGAGTCGAACTAGGAATACATAATTGGAAAGCGAGCACTCTATCCGTTACACCATATCACCGCTTTATCCACTGTGACATCTCAGCTAGAAAAATGAGAATATTTTACATTGCATTAATTCAACCTCTGCAGACATTGCATCAATGCAAAACAGACCAATTTTGTAGCTGGGTTGTGACAATATGAAGGACAATTGCATGAAATGCAATAAACTACAATTAAAAATATATTTAACTCTTCACGTTGATATTGAAAGTAAAAATCTACAAAAACTAGATCAAGAAAACCATCTTCTTGATCTAGTCTTAAGCACTTGTTGAATCGTTTCTTCACCCCTTCAAGGACTTTCACTTTCAACTCCTCACAGGTCACAAGATCACTGATTTCGGTCAACTTTTTCCTGCAAATTGTGATGGTTGGAAGCAAGACTCGTAATTTGCCTTGGATTCGCCCTGGAGAATGTCTAAAGCCTGGCAGATAGGCTTCATCACACGGAGATATTCGCCGAAGAATTTGACGTCAGCTAGAAAAAACCGAAACTTTGCAACCAAGCTGATTATATAGCTGAACCACGCCAGTATTGCAAAAAAAACAAGCATATTTTTCAATTTAAATTAAAAAGTAGCGGGTAGCGGGAGTGCGACTGAAAAAAAGTAGCGCCTCTCCCGCTACCGCTACTTTGGAAAAAATAGCGCCGCTACTGCATCCGCTACTCCAACTAAAAAGTAGCGCCGCTACCGCTACTTTTACCAATAAAGTAGCGCCGCTACAAAAGTAGCGCGCTACTGCCCACCTCTGCGTGCGACATAACTACATTCAGCCTACACAATTGCATGTATAGATATTGAAAGTTGATAGTTATGTGTGATATTATCCTCTATCACTAGGCTCGACCGCAAAGGCAATCCGACTGTTGTCGAATAAAGATAGAAATGGTTTATTAAATTGGAGCGAAATTACAATGATACTTGACGTTTTTGTCAACAGTCTCTCAAAGCCACAATTCCAAGTGAACAGAACAGGAACAGTGACAAGAGAAGTCGTTTTCTGAAATAACATAAAAGCACAAATCACGCATTTGCCTAAACTAAAACTACAAGGCAATAATGATTAATGTGAGTTTTTTACATTGCTACATCCATCGTGAATATGCGTCGACCTTTAGCGCTTTACGGACAGATAATGTGAATAACAATACATTAAATCAGCAATAAATTTCACATAATTAAAATGTCCATACCAATTTTTGCCAAGTAAGCCGGTGAATTTCGGCAACAGCTACAGTCTGAAATTCTTTACACAGGATTCCAATGCGGTTACAATTCAGCTATAACAAATGAAAATAACGCGTTACGATACGTAGATAATGCGCAATAAAACTGTGTCATTAAGTAAGCCCTTTTACAAGTGAACACAGTGCGTACAAAACTGATAGTGATAGATATGTTCAGCTTAGATACGTCAGACGATTAACACATGGCAAAGGCTAAATTTATAAATTAGCAATCAATTTGTACTCACATTCGAAGCAATCTCTTTAAAGCTGCTTGTCCGAATTCTACAAATCTCGACTTACTAAATAAGTCCGAACTGGCTGACAAAACAACCCAAGTTCACAGATGAACAGAACTTTTGCCCAACGTTGGCTACAAACTGTCTGATAACATTTCAGGCACAAGTGCGCTTATTTAAGATAAATTTTTACATGTTTTGAAATTCCCAAATTATAATAAAGAAGCAACAAATCGAACACAATATTTTCGATGAATCATGGAATGTTGTTTCCGTACGCGATAAACTAAGATCCCAAGGGGCGATGATTTCAATTGTTACGTCACAATAAACTTGGAGCCACCGTGTTTTGCAAGGGCATATGAAATCACCAAAATGTTTTCCAAAATAAAGTGTTTTTTCTATATTGTTTTAAGCTAAGCAACTTTCCAGTACATCAATTGCGGTTGATCAATCGCCAGGAGAAAGCTACTATGCCGTCAAAGAAGGGCATTTATCAATATATTGCCACTCGTAAACACGTGAACTTCAAAACTTATGCAGCGAAGAGAAAATATCTTACATTATGTGTATGCAGTGTACAGTGTGTGCAGCACTTGTCGTTGTTGCTTCTTCTCTCGTTTGACTTGTAGTAGCTTAGATTGGCAATGCCTCCTCGTGCAGCCAAGATACGGTAGTTGGGTCCAGTTGTCGAATACCAGTGATTCCACTTGGGGGTCGTAAGATGGAACATTCGTGGAGTATGTCTTGCATTGTTTGTTCTACCGCTCCGCAGACACATATCGGCGAATTATGCAACCCCCACCTAAACAGATTAGCTCCAGTACAGCCAACGTCACATCTGATCCTGTTCAATGTGACCCATGCCTTTCTTGAGAGGTCTGCTCCAGGAGGGATGGAGAGTGCTGGCATAACTGAAAACTGGGGAGGGATATGTGGCAGCTCGTTCCATTCTTGGGCCCATGTTTCCATGCAGCTGAAGTTCTTATCCTCAAGTTGTGTAGCATATCGATGGAATGGGCGCCTTGATGATAGGCGTTGAGGTCTGACTGGTCCATTTGTTTGGGAGTGACTGTGGAGAAGGTGTTGAGGATCGAGTCTCGCATGTAGAGCCAGTTTGTGAGAGGCTTCTTCCCTACGGACATGAGCAGGAGCAATGCCAGCCAAAGTTGGCAGATAAGCAGTAGGTGTGGGGCGGAGACAGCCAGTGATGTTGCGCAAGGTGTCGTTGATGCATACATCCATCTTTTTTGTGTGTCTGCTGCGGTTCCACACAGCTGAGGCATATTCGGCTGAGCTGTAGACCAAGGCTAGTGCACTTGTACGCAAGGTTGATGCTCGGGCTCCCCATCCTGTTCCTGCTAGGCTTCTCAAGAGGTTATTTCGCGAGGTAACCTTGGCACGGAGTGACTCGATGTGGGGTCTGTAGGTCAACTGCCGGTCAAGTTTTACTCCAAGGTAAGTTGGGTTTGCAATGTATGGTAAAGGATTTCCTTTTAGCGAGACAGACAGCTGACGCTGAGATTCCCGATAATTTAGATGGAAAACAGAGATTGTTGTTTTCGACGCATTCAGTTTGAGCCTCCACTTGTCCAGATAGTCAGCCACCAGTTTCAGGTCAGTTTCAAGTTTTCTTTCCACCTCATGCCAGTTCCTGTGAGCATATAGAAGAGCTAGATAATCCGCATAGCCATACTGTTGCGATGTAGTGCATGGGAGGTCACTTATATAGATATTAAATAGGAGTGGCGATAGTGTTGACCCTTGGGGGACGCCATTTTTCAGGCGGCGTGGTCTGCTGGGTTTTCCCTCGTTGGTATGCAGTATGAAGGTACGGTTCGAGATGGTCTCTACCAGAAACTTAACCATGTGTCGGTCAGGAATGAGTTGTAATAGTTTCATAGTAAGACCACGGTGCCACACAGTGTCATAGTCTGCTGTAAGATCCACTAGGACAACACCCACCTTCTCACGGGCTTCAAAACCACTTTCGATGTCGTCAGTAAGCTTGACAATCTGGTCAGTTGTGCATCGGCCGCGTCGGAATCCAGCTTGTTCTTCTGGCAGTTTTGGGTCAACGATTGGCTCGAGTCTGCTCAGTAAGAGACGCTCAAGTAACTTGTATGGCACACAGAGCAGGGAAATGGGCCTGTAACTTTTAGGGTTATCAGCTGGCTTGTTGGGCTTTCTAATGGCTATGATGTTAGCTTTCCTCCAGATCTTTGGGAGGAGCAACTTCTTTAGGCAGAATGACATGAACTGTCGCAGCCACTCTCTTGCGAGTGGTCCAATATGTTTAATTAGCTCTGGTGGGATTTTGTCTGGGCCTTGTGATTTGCCAGTTTTTAGGTATTTGATGGCTGCGTTTAACTCAGAGATGTTAAAAGAGGTAGATAGGAAACAGCTTGAACTGGGTACCTTCCATAGTTGGTTGATTTCATTTTTCACTGCTCTGGCATGCGCTTTATCAGCTCCTTGATATTGGCCATTTGCGAGAAGTTGTTTCGCTATGGAGTTGGCCGTTATAGGGCATGGCTTTGGTTTCGTGGTCCTGCCTGTGAGGCGGTTGAGCGTTGACCAGGCTTTCCGACTTGAGTGGGTGAAGTCTATTCCAGCGACGGATTCCTCCCATCTATCTCTTTTTTTCCTGTTGATGCAGTCTGTTAAGTCAGTAGCGGCTACCGCAGCTGTCAAGCCAGGTTCGGATGACATAAAAATATCATATTTTTGCTGACATTCGTTATCCCAGGTTGGGATAAAATTTCTCCTGCAGCTCCTTGGGATGGATAGCTTGGCTGCCTTGATGAGGTGTTGACAGATTTTTTTGTATGCTGCGTCCACTCCTACGGTGTTTGCTTCAGGAATCTGGTTACATTGCTGCTCTACAAGGTCGGTGTACTTTTCCCAGTCCGCTTTCAGGAAGTTCCATCTTGGGATGTATTTGGTTGGTACTGGTCGAATTGGGTTAGAAGGGACAATCAGTGAGGGTCGGTGTTGAGACCGAGGGAATTTCTCCAGTACAGCGCGATGCGGGAGGATTCCGCCAAGCTTCACAAAGGCCAAATCGGGGTTAGATGTGGTACCCCATCTGGCAGAGCGGAAACTATCAGGTTGTTTTGGGTCGTGCAGAAGCTGAGCCTCTACGAGGGATGCCCAATCTTCCAAAGCTGTCCCATCAGAGTTAGTGATGTTATAACCCCATTGAATGCTGTGGCAGTTGAAGTCGCCAGCGTACATGCATGTTGGAACTAAAGTTCGGGATCGAATCGTTCAGAAATCTTGTCTGTGGTGACTTGTAGACGTTAACAACGCATACGCTCTCGATAGTAGTAGCGACCCACTCTATGTCTGAGTCACTATCATCAGAAGAGGACACATGTGACCAAGTTGCAGCACTGTGCACAAACGTCGCAACTCCATGAATTTTACTAAGAGTGTAGGAGGCAAGTTGGAAGCCCGTTATCTTCAGGCGCGAAACATCCAAACAGTGAGTTTCTTGGAGCAGGATGGCAGTCGGTTGCAAGGGTTCAATCAGGTGTTCTAAAACTGTAGACTTGGCTCTTGAAAAGCCTTCCACATTGAGCTGCAGCAAGGTTATTCCTTCCCTTACGACATTCGTTGATGTCCGACCTAATAAGGGCGCTTGATCGGGGTCGGAATTAATCGGAGACTGCAAATCCATTTGCATGTTGTTAGCTTAAGATAAGCTTTGCTTTCTCTTTGCTACATGTCGGTTTGTTGTCATTAGTCGAATCCAGGGCTCACCACGTGGAGGTTGACAACTTGAGCCGTTGTTGCTAATCAAGTTTTAAACTTTATATCAACCTTATAAACTTTATTCTGTATATTTTTTAGCATAAAACTGATAATTGTGATGTGTAGCACTTCCTATTGTTATATACTTGGAACTTTGATTGATGTTTGTAAACATTGCGATGAGAAAGGTTGAAGTTGTAACTTAACAAAATTATGAAAACTTTTTAAGGAGAATGACGTCAACAAAGCGAGTGTGCTTCACAGAGAAATTTCATGAAACTTTTTAAATTTTTTTTGTCAAATCAACATAGAATCGTATTACATATTGCAGTCATTAGCCTACCACTAAGATTAGTGTGAGATGAATGTAATATTTTTTCATAAACAAATTGAAAGTATGTTTCCATTTGGTTTAAAGAAACCTTACCGGTCTTGACATATTATATCTGTTGCCTAGCCTATTCTTGTCACCTTGAAATATGCCTGCAGTATAAATAACTTTTTTCTAATTTGTTTTCAACAACATAAGTAATATAAAAAAATCTCTTAATCGGCTGCAGTCATTGCGTGTGTACGTATATACATTATTAATCTTCATATTAAACCATTATTAACTTTAATTGTTTGTCTGAGATAAATAGTTAGCAGGTTGGCAGAATACAAGCATTCTACGTTACGTAAACAAAAGTAACACAAATAATAAAGTTAGCCTACTTTTTTTATTTAAATCGCAAGCCACTCACAACAAAAAAATCCTAATTGATCTTGTCCGTAGAAAATCAACATGAACAACATCTCATGTTGGGCATCTGACTATGGAAGGAACAGTTGAAAATATGATTTTTAGAATTTTTTAAAAGTTGAATTTCATATCATCGAAATTTCACAACTGCATGATTTGACAAGCGAGGATAAGGTTGAAAACATTATTGGTTGAAGTTATCAAGCAGATTTCCAAGGACGATTGGTGTGCAAGCAACTACAATACCATTATGACCAGCATAAAATTAAAAGTTTTCAAAATTTTCAAATAATTGACTTGTTCTATTTTACCCCCACCGTTTTATATGTATTTTAAACATTGAATAGGTCGACCGCTATTTGGGTAATCCGCCAGCCGCGGTAAGCTGGCCAGATGAGATTTGCGGTGTCCGATGTTTACCCCACCTTTTCTAGGGGCTTCCCCATGTGGGGTGGGCTGCGGGAAATCCTAGATAGGCCAGCCCAGACACCGGTCTTGCTACCGGAACCCAATGTCACCGCAGTTCATTGGGAGACGATCATCATAGATCCGCCGCCAATGTGTGAGACCGGGCTGGAGGCTTCCAGCTCTACCAAGCCTGCCCCCGTTACCCGTAATATCATCGCCATTGGGCTTTGTTTTGGTCCTGGTCCAAATTGAGACAAAGGCCATTCGCTTGTGTGGTTGTTTAAGGTGGTCGTGACTACGCGAGGGCTACGCACACACTCTTGGCCAGCTCCATGTCCACTGCGGTCCAATAAGATCGGAACGTGCAGATTCAGGGGAACCGGTTGCAACGGGCTGCCGGGTGCTCTGTTCGTTGAGGCCCGCCTTACAGGACGCCTGCCCGTCAGACACTGCCCTCTTCCGCCATAAAGAGATTGCCGTTGGGGACGTAACAAACACTCTTTTCCAATTACCTCACCGTCGTAAGACTACATGGAGACACCCTCGCTCCAAGAAATGGCACACCCTTGACTATGTCCTCACAAGAACAAAAGACCGAGAAGATGTGAAACTCACACGTTCTATGCCAGGAGCAGATGACTGCTGGACAGATCATCGCCTTCTGATATGCCGCCTGAACATTCAGATCCGTAGACCAACTAGACGCATCTCGGCAAACATTTCCCATCGTCGTTTTGACTGTAGCAAGCTTCATGATCCCAACACCTTGCAATCCTTCCAAGAAGCTATTGATAAAAACCTGCATGATTTAAACCTTCTAGATAACGCCACAGTTGAAGACCAATGGACTACACTCCGAGACGCGATGTCCGCTGCAGCTAAAGCAACAATTGGTTACAAACACAAGAAAAAGCAGGACTGGTTTGATGAAAACGACGAAGAAATCACCAACCGCACTGACACACATGTCGCAGATCCGCATGAACGTTCACGACAGAACAAAGCATTACACAATACTTTGCGCCTTAATGGATTTCCAAGAAAGCATGCTTGCCAACGACAACCTAAAAGTTTAGTACCTCCATCTACCCAAAATAAGTCTTTTGTTTCTTTACCTTATGTTAAGGGAGTTTCTGAAAAAATTCGGCGTATCTCAAATGAATTTGGTGTAAAAGTCGCTTTGAAACCTTTCTTGACAATAAGTAAATTTTTGCCGTCTTTGAAAGACCCCTTAAAACAAAGCGAAATCTCAGGTTTAGTGTACCAAGTTTCTTGTGATGATTGCAATTTAATTTAGTTGGCCAAACAAAACGAGATCTTAAATCTTGCATTAATGAACACAAAAGAGCTTTCAAATATTAACGAACGGAACAATCTGCTCCTTGCATGCTAAAAGTTGAAAGTGATTATAAAAAGCAAATGTTTTCTGAAAGTTGGTTTATCAATCAGAAGCCTCATGTAATTAATAGGAATGATGGCATTTTTTCCTGCTATCAACAATAAACTATTGTAAGTGCTTATTTGCCATTTTTTAAATTGGTTTCATTCTGATTGTAAACAGCAGCGGAAATCAATGGTACAACTGTAAATAATCTGTACAAACCACCTCTCGCTAAACTTCAGCGAACCTCTATTCCCATGTTTCTGGCGCCATGCATATATGCTGGAGATTTTACTTGTCATGGTACCACCTGGGGCTATCAACACTCAAACCAAGACGGATTAGCTTTAGAATCCTGGGCATCAACCTGCGGTGTCCAGCTACTGTTTGACCCCAAACAGCCTAACAGCTTCCGCTCCGGAAGGTGGTGCACTACAACTAACCCTGATCTGGCCTTTGTCAATCTAGCTGGCCCAATACCACAACGAATGATCCTCGACCCATTTCCAAAATCACAACACCGGCCTTCACTGATCACCCCAGCAAACCCCATCGTACCCATCCCTACAAATCCAACAGCTAAAAGGTGGAACTTTTAAAAAAGCAAACTGGGAAAAGTTTACACAACAGGTTGATAAAGAGATAAACAAACTTCCTCCACCCGCCTCTGTCGATTTCAACACATCCTACCGAGCTCTTTGCAATATCTTCTCTAGGGTAGTTAAGAAGACAGTCTCTCGTGGCGTTCGTCACAAATTCATTCCTACTTGGAACAAGGAATGTGACTTACACTACAATGCCTTTTTGAGCGCTGGCTCAAATGAAGGTGCTGCAGTCAGTGCCTCAGACTTGATGAACTGTCTTGATAAAAAGCGTTGGCAGGATACACTCCAATCAATCGATTTTATCCAGTCTAGTAGGAAGGCATGGAAGACGTTTAACCGTCTCACTAGCCGCAGTTCAAAACCATTTAAACCCTGCCCTGTGCTGTATCAGCTAACAGCATTTCCCATCAACTTCTATCTAATGGAAAATTCCCTGGTGCTGACAAGAGACTTAAAGTTAAACAGGAGTGTAGCACACTTTGAAGTGCCCCGAGTGTTAATGGCTTTTTGTCAGCTCCTTTATTTACCTAAGAGCTGCAAACGGCGATCCAATAACTGAAATGTGGAAAAGCTTAAGTACCCGATGACATACCACGAGCGTTTCTAAAACACTGCAGTTCTACATGTCTTTCCTGGCTTAAAATTTTTTATTCAATCTATCTCAACTTCAATACAATTCCTAAGATATGGCGGAAGGCCAGCGTGATTGCCCTACCCCAACCGAAAAATCCGTTGGACGACCCCAAGAAGTATAGTCCTATTTCTTCTCTGTGTCCCCTACAAGATTCTTGAGCGGCTCATTATGACACGTCTTGAACCAGTCATTGATCCTTAATTACCCGCAGAACAAGCTGGCTTCCGCCATGGGCGTTGTACAAATGTACAACCGATCAAACAACTAAATTGACTAATGACATAAAAAAGGATAGTTTCGAGAGGGAAATAAAGCTGGTGTCATATTAGTAGACTAAACAGCTGCTTATGACACAGTGTGGCACCAAGGCCTAGTGCTTAAACTTTTACAGAAGATTCCTGACAAACAACTTGTTCGCTTTCTCGCTAATATTATAACAAACCGCTTATTCGCATTGAAAACTAGCGACGGACAATCCAACCGCCCCGTCGTCTAAGGAATGAAGTTCCACAAGGATCTTGCTTAGCATCTATGTTATTCAATATTTATATTAGTGATATTCCCCAGACAAAGTCCACACAGTATAGCTATGCAGACGATTTAGCCCTACTATATACAAACAAAAATTGGACTAAGGTAGAGGATGTCCTCACCGAGGATATGAAGCTGATCTCACAATACCTCAAGGACTGGAGACTAAAACTTAGCACAGCTAAAACCACCATCACACCTTTCCACCTCAACAACAAGGAAGCTGGCCGCCAGTTTCGAGTCCTAGTCTAGATGGAACCCATATCCGACACGACCCTTGCCCTAAATATCTAGGAATGACCTTGGATCGGCAGTTCACGTATAAAAAACACTGTGACTCAGTTCGTGCCAAAGCATCAGCAAGAAACAACCTTCACAGTTGTCTAGTTGGGTCGACTTGGAGATCCAAAACCCCAACACTGCGCATTAGTGCCCTGGCGCTTGTGTACAGTGCTGCCGAATATGCTTCTCCAGTCTGGTGCCGCAGCACACACGCAAGAAAAGTAGATACCACCCTTAACGACACCATGCGCATATTCACTGGATGCCTGCGTCCAACTCCCACAGACTTACTACCAGTGGTTTCAGGCATCGCCCCACCGAAACTACACAAAGAGAATTCCACCATACGGCTCGCATTAAAGGCAGAAGTCAATGATCTCCATCTTCTCGTTGTCCTTGACGCACAACAGCTCACACGTCAACTCCAGTCTTCCGGGCGCCCTTTTTCTCGACACGTTTCAGCGCTTCATGAAAATCACTTCGACTTTATGAAGTCATGGAGAGACTACTGGGAAACTATTTCACGGCCCAAGCAGTTCCAAGTCACACCAGACACTAAAGTACCACCTGGCTCTGACCTGCCAGGAAAAGAATGGGTGACTCTGAATCGCCTCCGTACTGGTGTTGGTCGCTTCAAACGCAATATGTTTTCCTGGGGATTGTGTGACTTACCAGCCTGTGTTTGTGGTGAACGTCAAACAGCACAGCACATCATAAATCACTGTCCAGTGTTTCGACCTGCAGAACATGTGGATCTCATAGACCCTGATATAAAGACATTGCACTGGTTGCAACAATTGGGAGATGCTGCCTGAATTGCTGCCTCATAAGCAATAAGAAGAACTGTGCCTGTGTGCCATGCGAAACATCATCTTTGTTCCATCAAGTGCTAGGTCAACAGTGATAGCTGCAAACTGACAACTCCTGTTGTGGTTGTTAATATTGTTTGTCAAGCTTAAGTTTGCGCAATTGTTCAATGAGGACCGATTTCCAAAAGTGTTTGCTGTGGTGCAATGATATATTTAGTTGTAGTCGTTCCTTTTTGTTATTTATTAACTGGCTGTTAAAAATTGTATGCTGAATGCTAATTGAGTAACTATATAAAGCACTGTTGTCACAAGATCTGCAAATATTTTTGCTTTACATGACAAGGAGTGGTTAATTTGCATTAGCTTTTATTGTGATTGATTTAAGCTTTGTATACTTTATCTTTATTGTGCAACAAATATACCACCAAACATCATCTATGACCATGTAGGTGATGACGTATAAGGTTCAAAGGTTCTACACCGATGTATAACCATTGGTAAAATAATTTCATTTCCAGATTCATCATTTTGCAGGAATGATTGACCTGGAAGCTGCTTCAATTGTAGCCTTCGCGAGGAATACAGGGCATTTTTGAGTAGCAAGAAAGCAAACAGGTATTTCATTATTTTATAAAAATAAATAATTTTTCATCAAGACTTTTCCCAAAAACATGTGTTTCTCGGCAGTCAAGTGTAGCTAGAATTGACAGCGATAGACACTTTTACCAATGAAGCTGGGTTCATCAGTATCGCACCGCTAATTTATGCCACATATTTGATCGTGTTACTCTTTGCAGGGTGTTGTGGTTTGTCCATCACAGTAAATGATGTACTAATTTTGGTTGTACAAAAAAAAGTTTTAATTTTTACATTCAGATTCTTGGCATCACTGTGCTTGTTGACGGTGTGATAACTACAAGTATTTTGAAACAAATTGGAAAAATTAGAGTAAATCATTCCAAATATAATCAATGTTTGTTATGCAAATCGCACAAACCGATGTTGATGTGTCAAAGTTGAGATAGTTATGTTTCTTTTCACAGTGAATCTTTAAATGTTTCATTGTTTGTGCATTAGTTTTTTCAGGATGATGTATATATCGCCACATGTAATCAGTAGCGTGTGCGGGAGGCCATTGGGCCATGGCCTCCCTTTCCCCTCAATAAATATTGATTTTTTAGCGTTGTTGTGATTTTGTAGCGCAAACATGTTAATGTTTAAGAGTGGTCTTAGCAGTACCGTATTAATTGCTTCTTATACTCCCCTGAGGGGGTGGCACGGGTGTTTAGGGGATTACTCTATTCAATTTGCGTATTTTTTTGGGTTGGAAAATGTGTTTCAACGGTTGATAGCATGAGACTTGTCCAAAATTAAATGCTCATGAAACGATGAAGATGTTTAATAATAGCATCAGGAAGCGTTGACCGGGATTATTCGGCGTATACTTTTGCATTCGAAATGAGTTTTTCTCATTCAAGAACATCTTAGTAAGGGGGGAGGAGGCTTGCATACGTAACGAAAATCCATGTCGCCAATTTTTTTTTATAATAACCTTGTTCTGCATTCAACCCAGGGTCTTATTTCTTTTGAGACGAACACTGCGTCATTCTTTTCTCTAGTTTCTAGTTTTTGTATTTTAACAGTGATGCAATCACATGTTTTGTAGGCTTGTTTTCGTTTTAATTCGAAAAAATATTTGAATGGCTTCCTCTTGAAAAAATCCAGTGTACTGTACTGCATGTAACTTTATTGCGAACCCGAATGACAGTAATCAAGGGTTTCTTTGAAGATTTTTTTCCAGGCAGATATGTCTTCCATATCATTGATATTGTATAATATGTTTTGTTAGATAGCCCAGTTAGCTTTTTTTGAAATGAGGTCTCAATACAACATAAAAAAAAATCACTTTTGTTATTTAGTGCATTAAAAATAAAATATTTACCCCGTATTCAAGTTATCACAAAAAATTGTGGGAATACAGTAGTTCAGTTTTAACAAGAAAGTACTTGAGTAAAGTTTTTATTATTTCGAAATAAATTATTTCGTAAATTTTTATTTGTCTAGACCAAGGATGACTAACCTTTTTTGCGGTTGCGGACCACTTTGTCAATTACACATGAGTTATCGGGCCACACAACCTTTTAATCGTGACGTCATAGAGTGGAATCGACCAAAAATACAAGATGAAGTTGGTGAATAGTGTTTTCACAACTTTACCTTATAGCTTTCCTATTTTTAACTTTAAACCCTGAAAGTTAGTATTTAGGGCAAGAAAAAAGCAAAGGAAAAGTGTACCAGTGAAGGCATAAAACAGCTTTGAGATGTCTTTTGTCTTTAATGCCTGAGCGATTGTCAAATTGTTTTGCGGGCCGCAAAAAATTCTTTGACCGGCCGCAGGTTCGTCACCTCTGGTCTATAGACTTCACAAACAATTGTTTCTGACCGAGGTTTTCAGTTCAGTTCTAGCTACGTTCAGAAACTTGTATAATTTGTTGGTAAAGCTTTCACTACCCTGAAGGCGGCTTCAGTAGGCTATCTGGAAAAGCATCCGTAACTGAAAACTTTTATGCACAGGTCAAACTGCGCCATTCAAATATGGATTACCAGCAATATGATGAGACTGAGTTAGCAAAGTAAGTATTTTTGATTGTGACTTGTTAGGGCCATCTAGCAACAGGGTTGAGAAAAACCCGGGTTTTTTAAAAAAAGGCCAACCCGCCTGGGTTTTTAAAAAAACTCGGGTTTTTTTGGGTTTTATTTTGAAAAGATGCAAAAAAAGTAGATTCTTGCTTATTTCACCTCAAAACTATTTTTTTTACCAATGAAGTGCCTTTCACTCACAATACATGCTGGCATAACTCAATAAAATAATGCACTTGGGCTGTTTGTGCTTAACTATTAGGCCTTCTTGCATAAATGAGTTTTCGAGTACTACATAGCGGCATAACTTCATTTTTGTGTACAGAAATTTCCACTGTGTTTTCAATTTATCCTTGAAAATTTACTTCACAATCACCTCTTTAAGTCCTAATTTGAAGTTTGTTTTAAGTGCCTTGTAGTGCTTTTGTTCATTTTTTTGATTTTATAATAAAAACTGGACAAATATGATGCTTTGGGTTTTTTCTTTTTTGTTTTTTTTTAAGTGGTTTTTTAACCCTATCTGGTATTCATTTCAAAGACGCTCGAAACGCACGAGACTTGGCCATTTGAGCCCGCCCTGATTAATTGCTTATAACTCTGCCGCTAAATATCGCAGATTTGAGAAAATTGGTATGCACATAGTCAAATGCTTTTACTTTATATTGTAATTATTTTGTTTTTGAAATAAATGCTTAGTTTGTATATTCTGAAAACATATGTTGCAAAAAAGCTCTAAAAACGCGAATTTTGCTAGCATTTAGTCATTTTATGTCCGATTTTGATGGTTGGAATTTTAATTTTGATGATTTGTGAACATTCAAAAAAATACTTTGAAACAAATTATTTTTTCCTACAATAAATGCAGTATTTTTCATATTCATGCTACATCAAGCGGTTTTGAGGTTATTGTGATGAATTGCTTCTCCGCGAGCGGTCATGGCTGATAAGCATCGTAGTATCTCTCATGACAAATCAAGATGAATGACAACATAACGTAGTTGTCGCGATCCTAGCGAGCAATTCTGTTTTTTTTTTTAATATTGATTCAACGTTTGCAGATCAATTTTCTGGTTGAAAAAACTGGTCTGAAAAAACTTTCTGGTTGAAGTATAGTTAACACGATTTCCAGTCAGCTGTTTTGTCAGGCGTTTCATTTTATAGAGTGTAGCTTTCATTTCAACCTGCCAAAATGTTTTGGAATCAGAAACAAAAAAAATTTTTTTGATACCTTTCAATGTAGCTAAACGTTGAAACGATATAAAAGCCAACTTTTGTCCCTGGGCTGCTGCTTTTTGCTAAATTTGAGTCTGGCAATGTCGAGACAAGGTAAGAAAAGTTAATTTTACTTTCCAAGATTCACTTTTCAAAATTACTTTTCAAAATGAAATGTAGGCTACCACAATTCTGGATCAACACACATCGAATGATCGGTGAGTTAGGAAAAATTCAGTTTACAAGCATTTAGCAAAACACAATGCTCGCTGTTCTGTCGTGAGCAGTCAGGTAGTGCTGACGCCAAAAAGATCGCTCCTTCTCAACTGTACATGTCATGAATGGCATGACATACATAATTTCAACATGTGCTTTGTGCATAAAGGCATATTGCATTTGGAGCAACGATGAGAAACTTTTCCGAGATTATTATTTTTCGGAATAACCCGTTCCTCTGATGTCGTCTACACATAATATGGTACAACGCTTTTTGGATGGCTGTGGTTGATGATTCGGTTGTGATTAGCCTTTTTTTTTTCAGAAGTAACAAAGTGTAATACTGAAGTAAGGGATGATTCCTAGTTGCTAAAGTTTGCTTTTCATGTTTTGAACACGTCGAATCTTTGTAAAAACTGGTCAACTTTCTAGCCGAGATGTGTGATTGATGACTTGACTCGCGGTTGACTGCGCCCACTGTGTACACAATAGCAGAAGCGATGAGTCATTTCGAGGCCGATTGCCAAATATAGGAATTTAGACAAAATTTCTGCACAACCTGCTGTGACAAAATGCTTATTGTGAACCACATAATGTTCCAAAAATAACCAAATCAGGCTTAAACGATGCTCAAATAATAAAAAGTAAAAGTTAAGAAATATAATCATTTTAGAAAAATTCCTTCAATATAAAATTTTATTTATAATTATTGCCCATTTTTTATAATTATTAACAGTAAAAACCTTGAAGAATTTGTTAGGGAGCACCCCCCTCAATGGCTACGCCTATGCATGTTACAGTGTTGCTGCTTAGAGAACATCCAAACGATATTTAACCTGACACTACACGTTTTTAAAGAATCTTTAATGTTGGAAATATGAGATGAATGATATACTGGTGCACATTGAATTTTACCTTTTACATGCGCCCCATAAAAATATTGGTTTCACCCTCTGCATCAGGAAAAGATCAAACTATTGCATTTGTAGCTCGACTTACTCGTCACCACCAAAAAGGATGTTGTTTTTATGCAATTCATTGTATTTTAAAAACAATAACATTTTATGCACAGCAACGTTGCCAGTACAAATTCGTCATCTGACTCTGACGCAGAAGCAGCTGACGAAGACTTCAAGTACAACATGCAGCATAAAAAACGTGGCATCTTTATGATTTTTAACCAAAATGTAAGTTTGTTCATACTTTTTAGAATCAGTTTTCACCTTCTGCATATTGCATATAGTATTTATCGAGACTGTTTTAAGTCTTGTTGATCGTTAACAGTTAAATTCCCGTTTTTTTTTTAGTTCAAAATTTTCGCACGATAAGTTTTTGTCTAGAAGTTGAATTTTCATTTTGCATGTTTAGTTGATATCAGCAACATGGTCCTGTGTTTTTACAATGCTAGACAGGTAGTCACTACCTGGTTTAGCCCCCCTGATGAAGTTAGTCGTGTCTGATTGACAAAACGTTAGAACAAAAGCAGATTGTCACTTTGTACATCTTGTGATAGTTCAGCTTAATTTGCACCAGTAGAATGTATCATCTAAATGCCTGGTGAACAGTCTCATTTAATTTTCCAACTAATTATGTCGCCAAAAATACTCTTGATCTTACACCAGCTCAACAGAACTGAAAGGTATAAACAGTGTAACGCACAATTAAGTCAAAAGCAAATCACTAACTGATTAGCCAACGTACACAATGAAATTCGAAGGCAAACTTACTGCAAAGAAGCAATTTAAAATTAATTTTTCCACTAAACTCACGTCTTCCGTCCAGCGGTCCAAATTCGAAGAGTAGATTTACGATCAACACAGGAGTAAGACATTGAAATTACTGGACCGTGACGAACGTTTTTAACCGTATTCAGACTGGTTTCTCAAGGGATTCCTTAAGTTTGGGGGGGAGGCGTAAAGCGCCGCAGATTTTGAACGTTTATTACGCCTTTGATATGTATGCTATCTGTTAAATACTTTACCAAGTGAAAGAAAATATATCTGACTTTCCAAAAAATCAAACGTGTTTTCGAATCATGTGTATATCTATAACTATAACAGATTTATTAGACAGGCATCAAATCGCTAAAGTTAGATATGAATTATAATAAAGAAACAAGGCTTACTCTGCTTGAGATAATGACGTTACCTATATGACGTAAACTATCCAGCGGGCAAAAGTGCGACATTATTATATCGACTCAACGTTTGATCACAGTGCTTAGACGTGAAAATTGTTTATTTGACTTCAGTTTGTTTGGAAAGATGCGAAGATCGGAAACAAACTGTTACTTGAGATGTAGGCAGATTTCTGTCGATATTTGCTTCATTTTCCCAATTTCACATTAAAGGTAGGCCTACATCTAAAGACGAAAAACTAATATAGACAAAGCAACCAAACTTTGAAGTAGGTTATTCCAGGAAGAATATGTCTGCCGACAAAATTGGTTATATTTACGCAAATTCAACAACTGAGAACGTTAAAGTCTGGCAATGTTGAGCATTACCAGCCACATAGAATCAAGTCCCATTGAAATTGAATAATAAATTATATTTGCTTATAGCTTGACAATGCCGCAATGCTTATTGCTTAGTCATTGATGATAGCCTATCCGTCAGCCGATCTTCATGTTTTTACACCTAATAGCTGTCGCTAATTGTTAAGTCGATGAAATAACGGCGCAGTTTCGTCGGCTAGAAAATTAATGAATAAAAGTGGTTGCCGATGCTGTATAAATTGTGGATAAAACGATCAAAAATCGACTTATAAATATTCGACTTTTGAAGTTGATCGATTGCGAAATGAAACAATTTTGCCATCAAAAATATTATCTATTTCGACTATCCGGGTTTGTCCATGTAAACTACTCTATTCCCAGCTTGTAATGCTACACTTTTCGCGTTGATTTAATGTGCAATGATGTTTAATCAGCGTAAAATAAATGGTTTTGTTTCAGTCACAGACAGAAGTAACTGTATGCAATTAACGCCAGACGCAAATCGGTAATTGATATCATGCAATGTCTTCTTCATAACTAATCCAATTACACGCGCGATAAGCTCATTAGGCGACTCGGCTTGGCGCCTTTGAATAAACGATCGTTGATCCGTCACTCTTTTTATAAAAGAAACCAACCAAGCGCAATCTGCTCTCACTTCAGGAGCAAATCAATGAAATATTTCAAGATACATGCTAAAAACAGTAAAATATCTCCCAAACGGAATCAGGCATAGCCACAAAACTTTAAATGCGTTTAGCCAAGTAATATTCAGAAAAATTCACAAAAAGTCTACTTATAAGCACGTATGCCCATTAAAATACAATTGTTTGAAATTGGCAAGGGTTCAGTATGCCAGGCCCATTCTTAATACGGTTAAATAAATAGAAAAGTGGAAAATTGAGGTTAAGTTTAAGTTGTTTGTAACAGTAAGTAAGCTACACAAAGTTAAGATTCTCACAGTTAATAGAATAAAGCTATTGGATATCACAATAAAACATTATTTGTTGTCAATAACTAGGTCTATTGCGATAGCCTACTTTACGTAAACAGCTCATTGACTAGGTGTCTCTTGGTTGAATACCACGATACTAGTTTGTTGTGCGTGGTTTGCAGGAATTTAACCAAGACTTGGGCGTACAACGACGAGATGGATCTGATATCGATTGTGGTCACGTGAAGCATTTTGCTAAAACATTGGGGTTTGTAGATGAGGAAATAAAGCAACACGACAATCTGTGCAAACACGAAATCATTGACATCTTAAAAGAAAGTAAGAACTTTTTCTAGTGACATGAAAAGTAATCGTACTTGAAAAAAAATCAAGAAAGTGACACCCAGGAAAGTGATGATAGCCTCTACTCATAAAAAACAAACGCTTAGAATTTTTAATATCTAGGAAACATCATAATTTAAGCAAAATTCCTACAACCTCTCACTGGGATATTCAGAAGAAGAAGGCTACAGCTGGCAGGTGGCATTAAGAAAAATTATGGCGTTAAGAAAAAGGGTCGACAAGCAAAAACCTATCTTCATCAGATTGAACAAGACACTGAAGTACAGAAACATGAATTGTCAAGTTTAATGATGGGCAGGATATTTGGGAATGTGTTGATGGTGTTCGTGTAGCTTCACGCCGGAATAGATGATGATGATTATACTTACAGTTTAACCCATATCCTCCTACCGTCAGTTTAAACTGACAGCGCATTTAGATGGTTTCTAGATTACAAACCGTTTTGTCGAAACCCAGTTAGTATGTTATGAGGTTCGTAAGGTCTGTACCTAACACTATAGTACATTTAGTGAAATTCCGTTTATCCTTCGACTGGATATAACGGATCAAATTTCCAAAATGGATATTTTTTGTTGTTCGTAATTATAGCGGTGTCAATTTTTACTGGATCGCGTTATAATGACATAAACCACGAAATTAGTTAGAACTAACATTGCTGTATCCATATTTTGCATACTTAAAAAAAATTAATTGTTTGTTTAAGTTTTGTACCATTTCCGCTTCCGTCAGTTTAAACTGACGCTAGGGGCAGAAGGGAGCATGTAAATTGTAAATGATAATTGTAAAGAGGGAGCATGTAAGTTGTAAACGATTTTACAAATTATGAGCAGAATAGTTGAGTTTAGGGGTTATTTTGCAAACATTTTGATTCTCAAGCAAAACGTTGATATATTAGCAAATGAAAACTTAATCTAGGTCAATTGGTGAACGTAATATGGTATAACTGTTTCATTTTGAAGTTAAAAGTGGTGATATATCATACATCTTTTGATTTCATACAGCATAGCAATGGCAAAACATTTGCATGATAGCAACAAATTGACAGTTTTTGAAGCATTGGAAGCTCTTGAAAGGTTAGAAACTGATGAAGAATCAATATCAGAAGTCGTGTCTAAAGAAAATTTAGTTATATTTCCTCCTGAAGATGATGGCATGGATACAGATGAAGATGATAGTGGTGAAATAGATTGTATTCCAGACAATCTATGTGGTAGACAGTTGTTGGCTAATGCTGAATTGGATCGCGTACTCTTCCAGATGGAATCAAATAAGTATGCCAGGCAAAAAGGCAATCACACATTTACAATGACGTTAAAAAAGTTGAAATCATTTATAGCGATCCTTCTGTTAAGCGGATATAATCAAATGTCACGACAAGAGATGTATTGGCAGAGGCGAAAGGATTCCAACAACCAAATGGTAACTGAACTGATGACAAAAAATGAATTTGAAGAATGTAAGCAATTTCTTCATCTCTCTGACAACCAGCAATTAGACAAAAGTGACAAATTTTCCAAACTCCGGCCATTCTTTGCTGCAGTGAACAAACAATGCCTTGCAAACTACAAACCTGAACAACATGTGAGTGTGGATGAAAGAATAGTATCATACTTTGGGAAACATGGCGCAAAACAATACATTCATGGGAAGTCTATAAAGTTTGGCCACGAGCTGTGGGTGCTAGCGAAGCCGTTAGACTACTGCGTACAATTCCGCCCTTATGCAGGAAAAGACTCCCAGCTGGAAGAGTACGAGGATATTGGATTTGGAATGGGTGCTGCAGTAGTAGCTCATTTGATGCAACATCTACCTCCACAAAGCGAGTCCAGTTCCAACTATCATGTGGTTATGGACAACGTTTTCACAAGTCCGGGACTTCTGCGATACCTTCGTGAAAAGTCTATTGCAGCTACAGGAACAGCCAGAGTTAACCGCATGGAAAATCCTCCCCTCAAGGGAGTTAATGAAGTTGACAAGTTACACAGAGGTACCTCGGATGTTGCTGTGGAGACATCACATAACATTGCTGCTATCCGATGGAAAGACTGAAAAGTAGTAAATGTTCTGTCAACCTTTGCAGGAAAAGACCCACTGCAAAAAGCGAAGCGATATTGTAAGCAAGAGAGAAAAAAGATTGATATTCAGCAGCCAAATGTAATACACGTTTACAACCAACACATGGGTGGTGTTGACCGTTTGGATCAAAATGTTTCAAAGTATATGATCAACTTGAGAAGCAAAAAATGGTGGTGGCCATTATTTCGTTTTTGTATTGATATGGCAGTCAACAATGCTTTTCAAATATATCGCCATTGCAAGACCGATGCTGGTCAAATTCGTTTAGATGCTCTGGGCTTCAGAAGAGCAGTTGTTGAAAGTTACCACCAGCTTTATCGAAAAGATGTTTCAGATATACCGTTTCCGGACCCAGGGCATCTCCGCAACCCCATATAAAATACAGCACTGCCCAACACTGGATCATAAAAGGGAAGCAACGCCGCTGCGCCAAACCAGGATGTTCTGGAACATCCCTTTATTTTTGTGAAACCTGCAATGTTGGCCTACATTCTCAGTGTTTTAAGGAGTACCACAAGAAATAGATGATGTCAGAATTGGGCTCTTTCAGCTGAACTCAAGCCGGGTGAACATGTGAGACGAAATAGTTTCAAGCCAATATAAAGTACATTTTTACGATAAATCAATATCGCCAGACGTTGAATCAACCAAGAAGATTCCTATCTTTTGATACTGCGACATTTATTTGATTCCTTAACATGTAGTGATTTCTTGACTTTTTTGTCCTTTTCCATTATTGCTTTGGTTGAATACGTATTAGACTAAATACTGACTGAGAAAACGTTTTTGTATTTATTTTATATGCCCCCTCCTGCTCCTAACGTCAGTTTAAACTGACAGGCCAAAAATTGTTGATAATTGTCCCCCCCAAATTTTTTTTTCAAAAATATTGTTCAATTTGGTTAAGATACCTTAAAAATAATGTACATACAAAAAATTGCAAAAAAATTTTGATTCAGGAGGATATGGGTTAAAGAGAGGTAAGCCTACGCTGGATACATTTCAAGCGGTACCTAGAAAAAGTGATGCAACCTACCCATGCAGACTAGTAGCAATAACTGCTTACGAAATGGGTTCGGTCATTCCTGTACTTTTTAGCACAACTTGACATGAGAACTCATGCGGCATGTCAGTGTAGTGCGATAGTTATCAGTAAACCACACCATTTTTGGATGCTTTACTCTTTCTTTCTAAGAGAGTTGGTCTGCGTATACTTACCGAAAGGAAAACAGCTCCAAGATTTCTTGCCATCATGCTAGTAGCCAAATTGCTGCTTTATTTAACGAATCAACAACAAAAAATTAGTTAAAAAGCGATAAAGTTTTAAAAACATTAGAAAGCATTATTCTGTCTAATTTCATATTGACATCCAATAACACCATGATAACAAAATAATAATTGCTTTTTTGTCTTTCGGAAACATTTATTATATTCTGTTTGCTTTTTCCAAAACATCATGACAATTTTTGATTATAGCCTACCACCATAACTTAGGATTTGTGTTACTAAGACTAGTTTAAAATAATTTGTTCTATTACTCGCGATAATAAGCACGTGGTTACAAATACTCAGCAAGTTTCTTCTGCTAAGTGTGTAGTGAATTATTTGCATAAAAGCACTGTCTAGAGAGTTATCACCGTGAAAAAAAACCTATCGTGCGTATAAAATGCCAGTCGGTAATCGAGACAAAGTTGGGCATCACAAGTCATGTGTGAATACTGCTAGGCTATGTCGGTTCTCTAGAAAGTTGGTTTAGAGAAGAGAAAAGAGCAGAGACTTTTGGTATCCTTGTGCTCTTCTTGGTATCCCTCTTGGTATCCCTCTGCTCCTCTTCAATTCCGAATTTTCATCGGTGATTTGAAGATGTTGGATTTCTTAATGGAGCTTCAGGGTGGCTTTATCAATTTCCAATGTTTTATTTTTATTTTTGTCTTTGAGATAGCAGAAGTACAGCTTTTCACTACAAGAAGAATAATTGACCTCTTCTGTAAGAGCCAGCTATGGGATTTGACTTTATAAAGTAAAGCAACAGTTATTGGAAGGGACAGCAAAATATTGATGTTATCTCTGCATATTATATATGACAGTACTTCGGAGCGAAGAAAAACCAGGTCTAATGAAACAGTTTGTTTAAACAACTCGACACACAAGGTGAGGCATATACAAAAGCTGTTCCAAACTTGTCATGGGCAAAACTGAAATCTTGAGTATTTATGGGCCCTAAATTCCATCGACTTTTTTGAGATGCTGTCTGAAATTGAACGGAGAGCTTGAACTCGTTTCGTTTCCGTAGTTAAGAGTCTTCTGGGCAATCACAAGGCAGAAAACTTCTGGTAATTTTTTGATGAGCTAGTAGGTGAATTAAAAAGTAAAATTAGCCATCAAAATCCCAATAAATGTATCTTAAAAAGTCAGAACCGAAGTTTGAACATTTTGAATGCTACTTTTTATTGATTAGGCCATAATAAATCAGAAAATAATAGTTTTAAACCAAGAACAACTTTGTGTTGCACAGTGTATTCGAAGCAAACATTCTGTTTGTTCTTTAGTACAAGAACAAGACCACAGCGACCATGATTGCTTTGTTTGTGCGATTCTTTCTCGCGGAAAAGATGACCTCATTTTTGCAAAAGATGAAGGGATGCGTCTAGAGGACATAACCAACAACTTCGCTGAAACAGAATGTTCAACTTTATCAGGAAAACCCAAACTGTTTTTTATTGATGTAATTTAACTGCAAAGTAATTGTGTTTGTGTAGTTGCTATTTACCAAGGTAGCCTATACTCAGTTGCAACTTGCAAATTTACATCACAACTTGTTTAGTTTACAATAGTTTAGTTGCTTAACAAAGTTAGTTCCAAGTTGTTTGTTTGCAATTAGGGAAAATGTAATAAAATACTTTTTTTTAACTAATAATATTCGAAACTTTGTGAATTTGAATGATTTTAATTTTCCTAAAATGTTACTCAATTTTAATTTAAACTACATCATCCTACTTTGCAACTTTTAACAAGCTCTAGCTCACTAGTCCGTTTGATTTGTTTTAAATATCAGTTGATGCCTTCCACGTAAAATGGATCATCGAACTGTTTGGTTGGTTCTGAATCTTTATCTTCGGACTGACAAAGCCTTTGCTAGCTTATTCCTGGACGTTTCGAATACTTGATCTTGAGTCCGGCACTTAATCATTAAGCTAACAGGGCGGACGATTTTATATGTTGAGTCATTCAAAGCTGACACCAATTTACTTAACACACGACGCACAAACGCAGTGTTTGATTTAATGCTTTCACAAAACACCGTATACTGCAAGGTTACTCAACTTATCTTAACAAAGGTCCAGTTTGACAAGTTGAATATTTTTAGCGGTCCGGTGAATAAGTATATAGTATAATATAATATATAATATGATAGTATATAATAAATATATGATAGTAATATAAGTAATATATAATAATATATAATATAATATATTAATAAGCGGTCCGGTGTTTCACACGCAAGTACGAAAGTTAAATTATTTGTACCAAACCACTTTTTTAAGTAAAATGTAACTCGAATTGAATTTTGTGAAAGTTTTGGGGAGTCTGGGAGTAGAAGCTCCCCAGCAACTAGGATAATCACAGTAAAACTGCTTCCTCCCAGTAAAAATCTGTTTAAAGAAGCCCTTAAACGTGGCAATGAGGTCATTCTTCCAAAAGCTCAAGGTCCAACATCAGTACCCAGAAGGTCCGGATTCGGACCGCGGTCCGCCAGTTATACTGGTTGCAAGCATACTGGTATACTGGTTGCAAGTGTAAGCAATCACCTTCTTATACACTGAAACTCTACACATTTAGAACATTTGCTTCGTTAGATTTGTTAACGAAAGCTAAAAATCTGCACTACAATGACAAGAAATTTTCTACGCAGCACAACACACTCAACATTATACTGCGCTACATAAAAACACAGGTTTTTGAGGTTGCTAAAGTGTTCACGGTTCCCAATGTACGTTTCGATGCTGAATCCAAAAATGCTATCCGTTTTTTTCCATCAGGTTTAGTTTTGTTTGCAATTAGCATATGAAATTTTTGACAGATTCAGCTTCTGGCCTTGCGATTGAGAATTCAAAAAAAAAATCAGGAGTTGACAATAACATTACAATTGAATTTAGTGAAATTATAAGGAGAAAAATATAATGAATGCACATGATGCTTGAAAAGTTATACATCTGAATCGGTTATTACTTGATAGTTTAGTGTGAAATTTAGATGATACTTGCTGTGTTTTATTTAGAAAATGCTATAAAACGACTCAAAGTGTTGGTGTGGTCTGTTCTCCAATATGGTTGTGAAGCATGGACCTTCAACACAGAAACTAGGCGTAACACTGAAGCAGCTGAAATGTGGTTTCACAGAAGAATGCTTAGGATTTCATATACTGATCACATCACAAATGCAGAAGTTTTAAACCAGGTGCATCAAGATAAGGAACTATTGAACAACATAACTCAGAGGCAACTCAAATTTCTTGGTCAGATCATCAGAAAAGAAGAATTCGAAAATCCTTGTCTAAGCGGTCGCCTTCTCGGGAGACGTGCTCGTGACAGGTAACGAAAAACATATTTGTATATAATTTTCAACAAAATGCATCAATCAGCCAACCAAGAAAACTTTGGGACACTGCACGACAAAGGGAACATTGGAATAATTTACGAACTGAGCATCTAGTTCATCAAAGGCCGCATCGGCTATGACACTGTAGATAGATAAAACGACTTATGTGCACTATTACTTTACCCCTTGTATAATGTATATACGACACATTTGTGTCACAGTAATAAGTTTTGTATTCACAGTAGGCTACAATGGGAAAGTGCAAAAATATTCCAGATAGGCAGAGATGTACGTACACACCGCAAATTCTACGCCGTAGACATGCGGCGTAGACTTTTTGTTTGCGCTAACGCTTACGGCCACATTTTTTTGGATAGTTGTCGCTTGAGGCTACGCCGTAAAGTTTTTGCGGTTTTATAACGCATAGCGTCAACGCATACTTTTTAATGTCTTTTTTTGCTACACCACGCCAATACCTTCCAACGCTGCAGTTGAAAGAATGTTTTCAATGGGCAAAGACATATTGAAACCAAAACGCATCAAAATGTCAGATGAACACTTTCAGATGCTTGTGTTTCTTCGTGGAAATTCAAAATAAAACTTGTTTATTTCGAGTGGTTTATACCGTGTGAATGTTTGGCACCTAGCAAACAAAATTAATTTGCGCTAGTGTATGCGCTGACGCTGATGCCGCCAACTTTTTTTACAAGTTATGTTGACGCATACGGCGTATGGTTTTTCGAACGTTTGCGTTTACGCTGACGGCGTCAATATTTTTTGTATGCGTGCACATCACTGCAGATAGGCATATTTCGGAGTCAAACTAGGTGAAGGTTTCTCTGTACACGTGAGTGCAGTAAAAAACAACAAGAACAGCTTTTCGAGCAGCAATTTCAAACTTCCATGGAAAGCATAGCAGCCTTCATTAGGAAAATAAGGTAAAAAGCTGCTTGAAAGCTTTTCATTCCTTTGGAGCCCGAGTGTTTATAAAATGCACTTTCTGAGTTCGTACTAGGATTGCTTTCCTGACAAGTGTGGTGACTACAGCGAAGAACAGTGAGAGCTATTCTACCAATGCTTCTGCCAGTTGGAAGTAGCCTAGCTACCAAGAACGCTGGGAGGTAATCACGTTTGCAGATTGCGACGAGAACTTTCCCATTCCCACATAAAAGAAAATCGTTGAAGTCGCACATTTTGTCAGCACAGATCATTTGTATTGTTATTGTACTTATTGTCAGAATATCATTATGTGCCGCATAAAGCTTTTTGTGATTAGGCTGTACTGTATGTATTTCATTACTTTGTTTATCTTTCATCTACTGATGTTTATGAGTAAACAATAAATACTATTAATGCTACAAAAATGCTTAATGCCTAGCAAAAACACCAAGCAGAGCTAATTAAATCAAATATAGTTCTTACTTTCTAAAACCTCTACAGTATAAAATGGTAGGCTAGCATCATAAGCCTAACCAGAAAACATCAACAATACGCAAAATATTGGTTAAATTGGCAAAAAAAGAATGAAGTCTGCGCTTTAACCGATAATGTGCCTATTCTAGCAAATATAGCGACAAAAAAATTAACTACATCAAAAGATATCCATGAGGTAACCTGACAACTATCGGTACAAAATTTTTTTACTGACTAAAATTGCAAGATGTGCATGACCTTATTGATGTTTCCTGGTTAGTCTTATGACGGTACAATTTTATACCATACTATTTCGTGCCAATTTTCATTTATTTCGTCTTCGGTTGTTAGTCTTTTCCATCAATTTTTTAACGTAACTAGAGTGAAACGTTTTTCATTCTTTCGCACCTTCATTATTTGATTGTTTGTGCTGTTCGCTTTCAGCTTAACTGAAGATGATCTAGCTACTAACTGATCGAAATCGATGTTTAGTTGTTTATGATTGAACTGACTCGTGCGAAAATAAATTCGTTGCAGTTTAAATTCGTTGCAGTTTAAATTCTCGTAGCACTTACCTCAGCTCGCGTGGATCCACCAAGTCTTTTTCAATACATGCAACTTAATTATAAACCTGTTGCAGCCCCTTCCCGTTCTTATTCAAAAGATGACGTCGCATATATTGAAAAGGAGGTGGAAAGACTATTAGCCGAAGACATTATTGAACCTTCAAGATCTCCATGGAGATCGCAGGTGCTTGTTGTCCGGAATCAACATAAATGCCGCCTTGTGATCGATTATTCACAGACCGTCAACCGTTTTACACTTTTGGATGCGTATCCCCTTCCGCGAATTGAAAACATTGTCAACAAGGTTGCAAAAGATAAAATCCACAGCTCTCTTGATCTGCGGTCCGCTTACCACCAAGTTTCCCTCTTGCAAGAAGAAAGACCATTTACAGCATTCGAAGCTCTCGGCCATTTGTATCAATACAAAAGACTGCCTTTTGGTGTAACAAATGGAGTTGCTGCCTTTCAGAGAGTTATGGATGACTTCAAGAAAAGATACAATCTGAAGAAAGTTTACGCCTATTTAGATGATCTGACCGTTACAGGAGAAACTGTACAAGAACATGATGAAAACTTGAATGCCTTGCTTGATGCTGCAGAGAAGAGTGGATTTACTTTTAATAAAGACAAATCGAACATTAGACAATCTACAATCAATTTACTTGGCTACCAAATCTCGCACAACCAAAAGAAACCAGACGCTGAACGACTTCGACCACTGTTGGAAATGCACCCACCAAATGCCCCCACCAAAGAATTGAAAAGAATTTGTGGTATGTTTGCATACTATGCCAAATGGATTGAAAGATTTTCAATGAAGGCTGGTCCACTCTTAACCCTTTCTGGTATTCGTGTCAAAGACACGCGAAAAGCACGAGACGGGACCATTTGGCCACGCCCTGATTAATGGGTTATAACTCAGCCGCTAAATATCGCACATTTGAGAAAATTGGCATGCACATAGTCAAATGCTTTTATTTTATATTGTAATTATTTGTTTTCGAAATAAATGCTTAGTTTGTGTATTCTGAAGACATATGTTGCAAAAAAGCTCTAAAAACGCGAATTTTGCTGTCATTTAGTCATTTTATGTCCGATTTTCTTCGTTCGCATTTTAATTTTGATGATTTTGTGACCATTCAAAAAAATACTTTGAAACAAATTATTTTTTCCTACAATAAATACAGTATTTTTCATATTCATACTACATCAAGCGATTTTGAGTTTATTGTGATGAATTGCACTGATAGGTTCTCCACATGTGGTCATGGCTGCTTAGCATCGCAGTATCTCTCATGACAAATCAAGATGAATGAAAGCATAAAATAGTTGTCGCGTCCCAGCCAGCAAATCATTTTTTTACATTGATTCAACCTTCGCAGATTGATTTTCTGGTTGAAAGAACTCTAGGTTATCACATTCTTTCCCAGCCAGCAAAATTGGTCCTTTTTACATTTATTTAACGTCTGCAGACGTCGAATCATTGTTGAAAGTGGTTGATTTACTGGCTGGGTTAGAAGTATAGGTAACACGATTTCCAGTCAGTCTGCTGTTTTTTCAGGCGTTTCATTTCATAACATAGAGTGTAGCTTTCATTTCAACCTCCCAAAATGTTTTAGAATCAGAAAAAAGGCTTCTTTTTGATACTTTTCAATGTAGCTAAACGTTGAAACGATATAAAAGCCAACTTTTCTGCCTGGGCTGCTGCTTTTAGCTAAATTTTCCTGCTAAATTTGACAGCAAAACCCGTCATTTTTCAGACGTTGAATCAATGTAAAAATGACTGGTTTTTCTGTCTGGGTTGTTTAACTTGAGTCTGGCAATGTCGAGACAATGTAAGAATAGTTAATTTTACTTTTACATAATTAAAAATGAAATGTACCACAATTCTGGTTCAACACACAAATGATCGTGGAGTTATGAAAAATTCAGTTTACAAGCATTTAGAGAAACACAATGCTCGCTGTTCTGTTGTGAGTAGTCAGGTAGTGCTTACGCCGGGAAGATCGCTCCTTCTCAACTGTAGCCTACATGTCATGAATGGCATGACATACATAGTTTCAATATGTGCTTTGTGCAAAAAGGCATATTGCATTTGGAGCGACGATCAGAAACTTTGCTGAGATTATTTCTTTTTTTGGAATAACCCGTTCCTCTGATGTCGTCTACACATAATGGTACAACGCTTTGTGGATAACTGAGGTTGATGATTCGGTTGTGATTAGCCCTGTTTTTCTTTTCAGAAGTAGCAAAGTGTAAATACTAAACTAAAGTAACGGATTATTCCTAGTAGCCAAAGTTTGCTTTTCATGTTTTGAACACGTCGAATCTTCGTAAAAACTGGTCAACTTCACATGCCGAGATTGTGCAATGACTCAACAAAAACTGCCTGGGATTTAGATAAAACGATAAATTACACTATGAGTTCCATTGCGTTTAGTTCTAAGTTTAAATGTGTGATTGCTGATTTGACTCGCGGTTGACTGCGGCCACTGTGTACACAATAGCAGAAGCGATGAGTCATTTCGAGGCCGATTGCCAAAATATAGGAATTTAGACAAAATTTCTGAACAACCTGTGACAAAATGCTTATTGTGAACCACATAATGTTCCAAAAATAACCAAATTAGGTTTAAACGATGCTCAAATGATAAAAAGTAAAAGTCAAGAAATATCAGCGCTTTAGGAGAATTCCTTCTATATAAAATTTCAAAACTAGTGAAGGGCGGGACCATCAGGTCCCGGCTGATAACAGGTCGAGTTAAAGGCTGTTATACCTTTGGACGAAAATGCTTTGAATTCATTTAAAACACTAAAGGAAGAATTGGCGGCTGCTAGTCTGGGAACTATTCGTGATGACCTAAGTTTCGGCATCGAAAGTGACGCTTCTGACTACGCTATAGCCGCAATCCTCTCCCAAGGCGGTCGCCCTGTCGCTTTTATGTCCCGCACCCTCAGTAACTGCGAACAGAAGTATCCGGCTATCGAAAAAGAAGCTACAGCAATCATTGAAGCCGTTCGAAAATGGGCCCATTTTTTAAAGGGTCGCACCTTTTCACTTGTCACCGATCAGAAATCGATCTCGTATATGTTTGATAGACGCAACCGTGGGAAGATCAAAAATAACAAAATTTTGTTGTGGCGTCTAGAGCTAAGCCAGTTTCATTACGAAATCCGTCACAAGCCCGGAAAAGAAAACATAGCCCCTGATGCACTGTCAAGAGTGTCTGCAACTCTGAGCTCTGGAAAAGACTTGCTTTCTTTACATGAATCACTTGGACATCCTGGATATGTTAGATTGTATCACTTTATTCGATCCCGCAACTTGCCGTACACCAGCGAAGAGACTAAAGCATTAAAGCAATCTGCAACCAATGCCAAACTTGTGCTGAACTCAAACCACGTTTTTACAAACCACCAAGAGGAACTCTTATCAAAGCTACGCACCCATGGGAACGACTATCTGTTGATTTCAAGGGTCCTGTTAAAGGTTTGAAGCCCTATCTGTTAGTGATTGTAGATGAATATAGTCGCTACCCATTTGTGTTTCCATGCAAAAGAATGTCTTCCGAGTCCGTCATTGATTGTTTAACTAACTTATTTTGTCTGTTTGGTTTCCCTGCTTACATCCACAGCGATCGAGGAACTGCTTTCACTAGCCGAGAGATCAAAGATTTTCTTTCTACGCGTGGAATAGCTACTAGTTGCTCATCACCTTACCATCCTCAAGGAAATGGACAGTGCGAAAGGACAAACCAAACGGTATGGAAAACAATAAAACTTCTTTTGAGAACGCACCATGTTCTGGAGGACGATTGGGAGAAAGTCCTTCCACAGGCTTTGCATTTTATTAGGTCATTGCTATGTGTCGCGACTAATCAAACACCCCACGAGAGGTTATTCTCATTTGCACGACGAGTCATGTATGGCATGGCAATGCCTTCGTGGCTTTTGGACTCCGGTAAAACAGTTTTATTGCGACGCTTTGTGCGTAATAAAGGTGAACCTGTCTGTGATCCAGTAATATTACTCAATGCGAATCCTACTTATGCTCGTGTACGATATCAAAGTGGAAGAGAGGCGACTGTTTCGACCTCGGATTTGGCACCCTCTCCTCAAACTGAGGTTGATGATGGCGTATGAGCGATCTTTCCAGGCTATATTGGAGGGCAGGAAATCTTCAGCCACTCGGCAGTCTCGTCGTCCAGGGTTCTCAGACCATGCGCACCGTGTGGAGGCCGGTGGGTTAGGCAGTGGTGGATGACATGGTCTGCGGTCTGTTCCGTGGCACCACACTCGCATTCTGATGAAGAAGCCAGGCCCCACTTGTGCATGTCCGAACGAAAGCGGCCGACGCCAGTTCGCAGGCGGTTAAGCCTGACCCACGCAAGCCTTGCGAGGGACATCCCTGGTGGACGGGGATCTGCGTTGGGTATGAAGCCACGGAGCGTGGAGGTGTGATTTTGCCACTCCGTGTTCCACATGTGGTTCGTCCAGTGTGCCGCACTTAAACTAAGTTCTTCTGCGTTCTTAAGGAGTTGTTGTGCGGCAGGCACAAAGGGGCGTCTTGATTTCAAGCGCTGCTTTATAGGTGGTGGTCTCTTGAGTGTTGCATGGAGGAGATGGTCGGGGTCCAAAGCGCGGCGAGCGAGAGAAATCGTGGCTCCTTTACGGCGTAGCTCAGCGGGTTGGATGCCTGCTAGGATGGGTAGGCAGTCCGTTGGAGTGGGACGCAGGCATCCAGTCACAGTACGCAGTGCGTTGTTAATGGCGGTATCAATCTGGTGGGTGTGAGAACTACGACACCAGACCGGCGCGCAGTACTCAGCGGTGGAATGAACAAGGGCTAGGGTAGCTGTACGAAGAGTTTTAGCACCAGCTCTCCAGCCGGAACCCGCCAATCGCCTCAAAAGTGCGACGCGTGTAGATAGTTTTTTGCGCAGTGACTTCAAGTGCCGGCGGTACGTGAGTGACCTGTCCAGGGTTATGCCGAGGTATGTAGGTTCGGCACAGTAGGGCAGGCGTTCCCCATCAATCTTGATGTTTATCTCACGCTGTGCCTCCCAGTTGTTAAGGTGGAAGGCCGCCGACACTGTCTTTGACTTGCTGAGCTGTAGCTTCCATTTCTGGAGGTATGCTGATAGTGTTTGCATGTCTTGGCTGAGGTTCCTCTCCACTGACTGCCAGTTTCCTGCTGAGTGCAGGAGTGCCAGGTCGTCTGCGTAAGCATATTTCCTGGAGGTGGTGGGGGGCAAGTCGTAGGTGTATTTGTTGAACAGGAGAGGAGCCAAGACTGAGCCCTGTGTGACGCCGTTTTTAAGTCGGCGTAGTCTGCTTCGACGACCGCTACCGGTTGTGAGGGTAAAACTGCGGTTTTGCACAAGTTCCATCATCATATGGACCATGTGTCTGTCAGGGAGCAGACGGAGTAACTTGCAGGTAAGGCCGCTATGCCATACGGTATCACAGGCAGCCGTGAGATCAACAAACACGGCGCCAGCCTTCTTCTTAGCCGAGAAGCTGTCCTCAATGTCTTGGGTCATAAGTGTGACCTGATCTACGGTTGATCGTCGTGTCGGAAACCAGCTTGTTCACGGGGGAGCTGCGGATCTATTATTGGTTCGACACGGGCGTAGATGAGTCTCTCGAGGATCTTGAAGGGGATGCAGAGCAGTGAGATTGGACGGTAACTCTTCGGGTCCCCTGGGGGCTTCTTCGGCTTAGGGACTGCAACCACAAGGGCTCTTCTCCAGATTCTGGGAATTCTCAGGTGGCGCAAACAGCAGGAAAGGAAGTCTTTTAACCAGGACTTTAAGGAGGCAGCAGCATGGAGTATCAACTCCGGGCATAGGTGGTCAGGGCCCGGGGCTTTACCTGGCTTTATGTGCTGGAGGGCGGCGGAAAATTCTTCTGGGGTGAACTCACCCGAGATGTTGTCCCCGTCTGGGGTTGTTACCCTCCAGAGGTCCGTCATTTCTTGCAAGACGGATCTATCAGATTCACGGTCTCTCGATTTGTATTTACTGTTCTCCACAAGTTGTGAGGCGATGGAGTTTGCTGAAACGGGACATTGTTGACGAGAGGCACGTGATCTGCCAGTTAGGTTGTTCAGTGTACTCCATGCTATGCGGCTGGAGTGCGTGAAGTCGATTGATTCAACGGCTTCTCTCCAGCGCTCCTTCCTCTTTAAGTCCAGCCTTGCCAGCAGAGCTGTGGCTGAGCTGTTGGTGTCATTGCCCTGAGGGGCGTGGAGGAAGTCGGAGTAGAGGCTTTCGCACTCCTTATCCCAGCACGGTATGTAGGTCTTTCGTCGGCCGCGGGGGATGGATGGTTTTGCCGCTGATGTTATTGCATCACAAAAGTCTTGGTAGGCTTCTTCCACGTTGTTGGTGTGAGGGGATGGGAGATACTGTGTGGCTTCATTGGTGAGGAGGCTATAGTACTCCCAGTTAGCCATTCTGAAGTTCCATCGATTAACAGGCTTGCTCGGGACAGGCATTATGAGCGTTGGAGCCGTGATAATCGAGGGTCGATGTTGGGACCTGGGGAACTTCTCTAGCACACGTCTGTCCGGTTGGCAATTATCGGGGTCATCACTTGCGAAAGCCAGATCGGGGTTGTACCAGTGTTCCAGCGTCCGGAGAAGAAGCTCGCTGCACCCTTGGGATCGTGCAGTAGGGTGAGGTTGTTATTGGCTGACCATGAGGCCAGGCTTTCTCCGTCGGTGTTGGTGGTGTTGTAGCCCCAATCAACGTGGTGGCAATTAAAATCGCCAGCATAGAGGCTGGGTTGGGGGAACACTGGGATGGCTGTTGGTGTTAAGCGTGAGGGTGGTGGCTTATAGACATTGATGATGTGATAGCCTGATATGTCTATGCATAACCACTCTATCTCCGACTGGGCACTGGACTGGTCTATTGGCGTCCAGCTCAGTTGCTCATGGACAAACGTGGCGAGGCCGTGTTTCCTGCTGATGGTTGCGCCTGCGAGTGTGAAGTTGGGTAATACCAACTTATCCACAGATGTGCAGTGGGTCTCCTGGAGGAGAATAACGAGGGCCTGATGTTTTGTGGCCAGATACTCGATGATGCTGAGCTTGCTGGCCGTGATGCCCTCGGTGTTCAGCTGCAGTACGGTGGGTCGTCTGCAAACTGAGGTTGATGCAGAAGAACGCCTTTCTACAACGACGGATCTTACCTTAAATGTGCCGGAAGAACCTGAAATCCATAACATACTAACAAACGATTATAACACGCCGTCAACAGACGCTCCTTCGAATTTAACTACTGACGTTCGCGAAGGCAGTAGGCCTACTTGTGATATTACAAACCCGATCACATCAACTAATGAAGGGTTTACCGACAACAGTACACCTATCTTGAGACGTTCTACTAGAATTCGAAAGTCACCAGAAAGATATGGCTTCTGAGTCAACATCTGGCTGGTCCTTTTCGAAATTTATTTGGCGGGGGAGAATGTGGTGTAGCGCGTGTCGTCACGCACCACATCTCTCTTGCCGACAGCGCAGTGTGGGTTTGCCGATTGCCTGACTTGGCTTCTCTTGGTTTCTTTCGTGTTGGTTCATTCTCTAGTTTTCAGTTAACAGTGTAGCAGTGCAATCGACAGTTTAAGTAGAGTCTTGTTTTAGTTTGTCATTTAATACTTTCTGTTAACATTCTTTAAAGCTAGTTTTCAATTGCAGGATAGTCACGCTTTAAGTTTATTAAAGCCTATTTTACTGAAATGAGTTTGTTGGTTTCAATGTAGGTCATGTCACATTACAAGGCATGTAACCGAGTCTTTCATATCAAGCATTGTTGTGGGTTGGACACCTGTCAGAAGATAGGCTACTTGAGTCCAGTGGCGTAGCAAAAAAAAAAAAATTGGGGGAGAAGGGGCCAAATATTTGATGAATTGAAGAGAACGACAAAGTGTTTGATTGAAGACATCGCCACCTGATGTGCAGTGGCGTATCCTGGTGGATTAAGCAAGGGAAGAAATAAAGCTGGTGGGGGGTTAGAGCGTGCCGAAAGCACGCGTATTCTAGGGGGGTCCGGGGGCATGCTACCTCGAAAATTTTTGCAAAATTACACTCAAATAATGGATTATAGCGCTTTCTGGAAACACTTTCTAGGTAATATTTGTATGAAATTTATTAGCAGATAAACAGCTACTAACTTATTAAAGGTAGCTGTTACGCACGAACGGGCAAAAACTGAGGCAAAAATTAGAGAACACAAAAAACTCAGCTGCACAAAAACCCGACAGAGTAAGCGATTCTGAAATTGCTTCCACAGATTAGTTAAAAGAAGTGTAAACCGCGTAAACTTTGCGCGATTTACTATTTTCAAAATTTATTGGTGTCTTTTTGTGTGTCTAAAACAAGTCCTGGGGGGTGTTAATAGCCATATGTTTTGGGAAACGATATAAATTTATACAAATTATATTACATTTTCAACAAAGGGTTCAACTTCGGAATCCAAACTTTGAAAATTTAGGGGGCCATGGCCCTTTTCGCCCCCCCCCATGGCTACGCCTATGCACTTGACTATATTTGACACGTTCGTGAATATTCACAATTTGAAACAAGTTTGTAAGGTTAAATGATCACGTGTCTACATTGTGACATATTAACTTCAACAGGTAGTCGCAAGTGCCTTCATTACAATTTGTCATTATGTGTTTGTAGTATTTGACATGCCTGTCGCTGCATTTAAATAAAATACCATGTTGCAAACAATTGACTGCATACATGACCAATTAGGCTACAACAAAAGTTAGTTACTTTGTGCATAACAACCATCAAAGAAAACAAAATTAAAAAATGTGATAGAAAAAAAACTGTTGTCATTTTTGAATTCAGCGCAAAAATTGATTCAGAAACAGTTAAAACATTTTCGTACTTTTCGACAAAATTTTTAAACGCAGCGCAGTGCAATTAGAGTTATGAAGTTATTAAAGTGATTAGGTTAAAATTATAAACAAAATGATTAATTTAAAGCAATGTTTTTCAACTTTCTTCGAGTGACGAACACTTTATGCAATATCGTAATCTTGCTCAACACCAACCAAATGAAATTTTATAACATTGCAATAAAATAAACAGCAACGATTTATTCACTTTCAGCTTTTTTCAGTGCAATGTCTGAGCCAGTTTGGATGAGCACAAAGTTGATATTTAAAAAGAAATTACAGAAAAACAAAGAGGAAAATTTTGTGGTTTTGATTTTCGACTGGTGTTTCATGCAACACTGGTCAAACTAACCAATTTCTTGCATAACAGCTGACGACCTTTCACGGAACACCATAGTTTTGGGAAAGACTTGTTGAAAATCACTGGTTTGAAAGAACGGCATCGGTTCGATCAGATGTCTTCCTCGGGCTGATCAACGTGAAATGCCTTTTTTTTTATCAAAAGCAGCTATCAGTGCAGTGGATTAGTAGCTGGTGTATAAATAGGCTACATTGCTATTTTAGGTTATTGGAAGAGATAATATTCACATGAAGTCATCACCGCATGGTTTTTATATCGCCCTGGCATCGTTTCCAGGTAAGTGATTAGATTTTTTTGCTGCTCGTTTGGTGATTAACTAATTAAGTTGTATTTTAGATATTTCAGCCAAGCTTTTTAAGTAATGCCTCTTTACTGCGCATTTGCGATGGGTAATGCATTGAGTGATTCACTGTTCAACAATTTTTAAAAAATTGTTTGCTTCCGATAAGAAAACAGTTGATTCTTATGCATTTTTGGACGTTGAGTCCAAAAATTTTGGGTAAAATTGCTGATTAGCTCTAGTTTAAAAAAATTTTTTTTTTTCATTTTTGTGTGTGGATCTATATATGGCAAGCATTGGTGCACTTTATTGAATACAACAGTGACAATCTACAAACAGTGTAATAATTGCATGCGTTTATATTTCAGCATAGCGTATATAACTATTAATTGTCACTTTTCAAATATTATTTTCTAATCTATTGTATCTGTTCTTCTCCTTTTGGCCTGTCGCTTGTATACGGTTAATGGAGCATCCCTAGATATCATCCAGCAAAATTAAGTCAGCAAGCATTGCTTGATTCTGTTTTCCCTGGTACCTTTTTTCCATTGCAGATATGCATTGGTGAAATCGCACACCAATCACCATGCACATTACTAACTTCACAATTTTGTGGAAAAAAAATCCAGGTGCGAGTCCAGAAAATGTATGTTCAGTGACATATTGCACCCCATGTATCTGTATGCTTTATGAGATTGGACACCAATTCCGTGTAGTTGTCAGCTCTTTTGTTCCCCAAGAATTTTGTGGTCAGCAACTTAAACGCTTCCCACGCAATTTTCTCTTTGTAAAATACCACTTGATCAAATTCACCGTTTTCAAGATAGTGTCTTATCTGGAAACCTATAAACACACCTTCTTTTATTTTTGCTTTGCTCATTCAGGGAATTTTTTGTCGAAGTAGGTACATAAAACCAGCTCCTGCTTTGTCCATTGCCTTGACGAAGTTTTTCACTAAACCTAGTTTTATGTGCAACGGTGGCAACAAAATCTTATTTGATTCAACAAGTGGTGGATGTAGAACGTTTTTCTCCCCTGAAGTCAATGAATGATGGAGAGACCAGTCTTTCTTGATGTAGTGGAAATCTTTCGCTCGACTATCTCATTTACAAAGAAAACAGCACTAGGCTACTTAGTATAACCTAGCTGAAGACCCATAACAAGAGCTCCAACCTTTACGTCACCACACAGCTGCCATTGATGTTGGTCATACTTTATGCTTCTCAGAAGTTGCACCTTAAGATTTGCACCACAGGAGTTACAGAATAGGCTGTGTGAGGGGCCCAACTATTGCCCTGATCACCAACTTTGCATCCGAAATACAAGTGGTATGCTTTCCTGACCACAGCCGTTATACTTCGCTTTTGTAAAGAAAAAGTTATTTCACCACAAATGTAGCAGAAATTGTCGGCTTTATTTATGCATTTACGAGGCATCTGCAGAAAGAGCAGTTAAGGCTAAACATAACAAGTTTTTACAAAAGAAGCAAGCAAACAACCCAAAAACATATGTCAAAATAAAAATAATGTCAATAGACACGTCATCTACTTTCCAACAAATATATTAAGTGCCTAACTTCATCTGACCGATGCAAGCTACAACAGAAAAACTCACACTGTTTTCCACGTCAGCAAGTACTGTAAAGCACATTTTGGCACAGTGACATATCTCAAAAACTAGAGCTAATCAACAAATTTCAAGTTGATATTCGTGATCAGCGACCTCAAATTAGCCAAGATTGACCAAATTCGTTTCAGAAGCAAATTGGCTGTTGACCAATGAATTATTAGGCTATGTAGTAGGTTGTGCTAAAAAATGGCGAGGTTTATGGACTTTTCCTTAACTTACTGAAAATTTGTGGTGGACTTTTGCAAACACAAACGTGAAAAAAAAAATAATAATGACGTCACGCGGTCGCGCTGGGCGTATCTATGGTTACCAGTACCCATTTTCATAAAAAATGTCATATTTTACTCACCACTGGAGATAAAAAGATGAACGTTACATCAAAAGCTGCAGAAGTGGCATGTTTATATCTGCTCTAAGAACACTTTATATTCTAGGACTGCTTGAAAAATATTTATAAGCAAAAAACTCAATTTTACTATTTTTTTTGTAGTAGGGAAGATGCAGGACCAATTAGACATTTTTTTTCTTTTTTGCTTCATTTCTTTAGCTTATATCAGGGGTCACCAAATGGCGGCCCGCGGAAGGTATCAGCGTACAAGTATAACCAAAAATACTTTTCTTGAGGAGTTAAAGGGCACGAAGGCGAAAAATACTTTCCAGGAAGCATATTTTCGCTTTGCATACGATTCCACCGACCGACCAATAAGATTATAGTTCTAGGTTGGGGTTGCTTAAAGTTATTCCAATGCGATGTACAGCCACACTGTCACAGTGTTTGATTAAAACGTCTGTTTTCAAATTTTGAAAATGTCGAGCATAGGGTTGCTTATTTTAAGTTTGCAAATGTCATGTAAACACTATAGTGTGCGTTTCACCGTTATTGTGTTTCACTGCCAGTGTTTTCTTTATGCAAGTTTTTGTTGGAAAAATAGGTCGGGGTGCCAACTCAATTTATAATAAATTGGAAAAATATTATATATAAGTTTAAAGACTTTTTCTGATTGTATTATGAAAATATTTAGCTTAGTAACCTACGGCAAAATGGTTTTTTCTTTCTTTTTTAAAGAAATATGGAACGCTTCACGATTTCGCGTGTCATCCTTGCGCAGGGGCCATGCTAATCTTCTCTGTATCGTTCCAATTTTAGTATATCTACTGCCGAAGCAAGTTCTGCAAAATGTTATTAATCAACAATATCTTGCCACGCTGATGAGCATCGCAAGAGACAGTTTTGTCTATAATAAAAGAAAGACGGTTTTATAGACTCTCACAAAAAGGATGAAAAACCAACTCATTGCTTTTTTAAAGGGAAGACTGTTCATGACGATAGAATTACGGTTTTTGGGTGATTTCTACAAGCATTTGTTTCATGGTGCCTGGTTTCTTTTTCCCTGTTATTGGAGCGTATTTTTCGCTGATATGTTTGTAGGTCACTATTGTTACCTGTATTGCGATGTGTCAAACATTTCCTTGTTTACTAAAATTGTTAATTGCAAGATATCTTTTGTGAAGCGAAGTGACAACACCACTCTTGCTTGGCGATGAATATTCTGATGAAACCGCTCGCCTCGCTATAAGTGCACAAAACAAGTGGCCTCGTTTATTAGGCATTGTTAAAAAAAGTCAAAAGTGTTGTATAAGGAGCTTGGCCTGGCAGTAGCGTTGTTCGATTAATTTTGTTGCTGCGGTATTCTAAGATAAATATGAACAACATGTAACGCTGAATACTGGGTACGAAATGCGTTCTTTTTAATATAAAAGTCAACCTACCTAACATTTTATTAGTGCAGCCCACCACAGCTCTCCTTAGTGCCAAAGTGGCCCGCATGCAAAAAAGGTTGGTGACCCCTGGCTTATATAAAATAAGACAAAAGTTTTAGAGAATACGGCCAAGGTCAATGTTTATTGACTATGTAAATATCTTGACAATCGAATTTATTTTTGTGAGGTTAAAGCTTATGCTACTCCTCAACTCCAGTTATAATCAACACGGCAATGGCTTTTTTAGTAACCAGCTCTGATGATGTCACCAAACTTCAAGCTTTTCTTTCACACCTTCACACCTTTGAAATGAATCCTTGAAGGACCTATTAAACAGTAACGTCCAAGACCTATTATATAATGAGTTAAGCCACTTGAAGAATTAACTTTTGTACGTTTTAAAAATAAAGCTTACTTTTCTAGCAACATTATATTACATGTACGCTCCAAAAGTCATTTCAACAAAAATAATAAATTTTGGCCGTGGCGGAAAAGAGTTTAACACACCCCTTATGAAGACGCCTCTTGATTGTCTAAAATTTTTGTCTTAGTTTGATATAAGCTGAAGAAATGGGAGCAAAAAAGAAAAAAATGTCTAATAGGTCTTGCTTCTTCCCTAGCTGGTGTCAGCGTGAGCAACGCACTTTCGAGACTGCTCTCCATTCAGCGGCACCGAGTGAATGGAATAATTCTTCGACAACAACACTTCAACAATCGGAAAAACTTCTCTCTGCCAATCTCGGTAACCGTCCCTGCGTCAACAGCCTCTACATCTACAAGTATGCGAAACTACCAGGAATAACCTATCAAGGCTTTGTCAGTCCGAGGATAGAGATTCAAAAACCAAAACCAAACCAAACACTTTACTTATGTCTTATTAACCCTATTTCCTGTGGGGGGGGGTCGGTGGGGACTTGGTACTTTTTAAAGCAATATCATTAAAGAACTACGCGATCCACACCTTTGAAATTTCTTGACTTTTCCTAAAAATTATTCAAGTATTTATTCCGCTTTCAATGACGTTGCTATTGTCTATAGTTTTAGAGATATGGCATGATTTTCATAACATACTCTGATATTTTAGCTACAGTAGCTACTAGCTAGCCCTTTTGTTTTCAAATTATACGGATTAATAGGATTACTGAGCGCCGCCGTGCGTGGAACTCCGACGCAGATATCTCATGATTTGGTTTTGTTGTAAAGCATTCAACCGTAATGATTCCGCCTTTTGTTTGCAAACTCGAGTTTTGAGTTGCTTTGATTAATCTTTTAATTACATCTGAGTTGCTTTGAAATTATCAGAGAGTATCTGATAAGCTATGCTGAAAAAAATGTAATTTTACGTTGTTTTCTGTGGCGAATACATTTTGTTTCTAACTTATAACAAGAAGCAGTAGGAAAGTTCTTGACAAAACTCTGTTTATCTCATAAAACAAACATACTGATGTGGTAAGTTTCTTGATTTCTTGTCGGAAAGCAAGGAGTGCGTTCTTGACCCGCCAATAAACTTTTGCATGTACCTGTGCACTTATATTCACATGAATATTTCTGGATGTTTTGAAAATGTTTTATGAAAACGAGAGATTGAAGGATACTGAAAAGAACTTGACACAGACTATCTAAACTGCTTGGCTTTTGTGGAAAAACACACACAGCTAAATTATTGTGCTTTGACAAGCATTGTGCATATTATATCATCACTGAATCTTTACCTAAATGGTAATTTTGCAGTTGCTTGAGAGATTACAAAATTATTTTTTTATACGAGGATTGAAAAGTTTTGATATATCTCAGCAGAAACACAATTAGGACCAACTCAATAATTTCAAACTTTTCGTTCAAATGTTGGTCTTCAAAAGCTTATTTTCACAAAACGGTGTAGGCCTATATCTTTTTCTTCATAAATTTGGACGTTTGTGTCATTTGGAGCAAAGTTGTTTGTTGGGTTGAAAGAATCTGAAATCAATGGCCTCGTTTTTGTAACGTATCGTAACGTAATCTATCAGTCAGCGCTTTTGTGCCTTTTTGTTTTCGAATACATTTCCGTGACAAAAGGTTGGCTTTTGTAATAACGCCATCAACCATAGAGTTGTATTCTCTGACTGCATCTCAAACGCTATACGATACTCAGCAATTTTTCTAAAGCAATGTTACACAAAATGCATATCTGACAAAATAAGGAAAATATGTTGAATTGAATTATATTTTATACGGATCGTTTTCCTTATCCTTGAAAAAAGAAAGAACGATTTTTATCGTTTGGCATAAAAATATGTATATTGAGGTTCACCTTGGATTGCATAATAAAAATCACCCCAAAGAATTGCTTGAAGTGATTTTCACAGCTATTTGATCCTTCGCGATGATAGCAATTATAGTTTCTATCAGATGAAACCTGTTCAAACTATTTTTTTTTAAAAACTATGGTTCATTCAAGAATATAACACTTTTTAAATATAGCTAACTTCATTTTCGTGTTTTTACTTCGATTTTTTTCACAAGCAAGACATTACACAAAACAAGTTATTTGCAACGTGAGTTGATTGACCATAGTAGCCTAAATGGACCAGAAAGCTGTGGCCTAAACTTGATTACTTTTTATCAAAATGTTTGCACATTGGAAACAGCAATCACTTTGTTTCACATCAGCAAATCACTTTTTGTCATTGGTTCAACGTCTGCAGACGTCTAAACTAATATACGACGAAATTGGTTTTCTGGGTCTTCGGTTCGGAAAAACATCATTATGATGTATTGTGACGTGGTCTATCAGCCAGCAGTAGTTTATGCGCCTTTTGTTTTTGGAAGTGTGTCAATTACAAAAGATGGCTTTTGCAGTAACGCCATCAACCGCAAACTGCATCTGAAATGCTATTTCAAAATTTGAACAGAAAGAAATCTTCTAATGCGTAATAAATAACTTGACACAAAATGCATGTCCAACAAGTTAGAAAAAAAATGTAGAAAACGTTATTTTGCAAATCTAGTTAACAACATGAAAAAAAAACACTTCAATCATTTGACACAAACGTGCATTTTTAAAATATCAACAACCTTCAATTTTGCCCAAGGAAAAAGTCAACACTTTAGTGATTTTTTGTTTTTTTACGACAATAGCACTCGGCCTGAAAAATATTTTTTTTTATTTTTCGTATCGTTATGTCACGACTTTGAGTTTGTTACGCAGAACGGGAGTTCCATTTGGCAAACGACCTCTTCTACAGTATAGCGTACCAACACGATTTGACTAAACGATTATTATCACTACATTTTGTCACAACTGTTTGCAAAATTGTTTCATTCAAAGTGATCATTGTTGGTGAGTATTGAAACATATCACTTTGGAATGCATCGTGACATAGTTTATAAGTCAGGAGTTTTAGACGCTCTTTGTTTTTGGAGTGCATGATGGCCTAAAATGGAACAAGCTCCTATCGAAGCAAGTCACTACCTTTGGATAGGTTGTTGTTGAAATACCACGTGACACCATTAGGCTAACTTACTTTTCTGTATTCAATCGCTACCCAGACAGCAAATCAGACACTTTTTACATCGATTCAACCTCTTTAGACGTTGAAATAATGTTAAAAACGAATAAATAGCTTCCTGAGATGTGCTGTGAAATGCAAAGTGTTTCTTGATCATACATAACCAAATTCGACAGTGTGAATGTGAAAAAAAATTTGCTTGATTTAGTTCCAATATCAACTAATGACAGTACGTTTGAAAAAGTGTAGACTATAAACATGTGGCTCAAAAAGAACTTGAAATAGTTTTTTTGCGGTGATTATGTCTCATTCTCTGCAAATGTTGAAACAAAGCAATTTTTTTTTGCAATGCCTCCGGCAAAACAACAAGCAAACGCGAGTCGGACGCCAATTACGATTTCATTGAAGCGTGGACGACGTCTCCGCGTAAGAGATTAAAATCTACACAATGGAATTAACCCGTCACACTCAATTATAAGTTAATTAGGAAGCAATTTCTCAAGTCAAATAAAAAAATATGACCAACCATCAAATTATTTGATTTTTCAAGTTGCGCTGTTGAACAAATTGCAAAAGAGTTTCGATGTTATGTTGTCAGATAAATTATCTACACCATGTGAAAATTTGATTGATCTATCTTGCGTAGTTTTTGAGTTACACGAGCTCAAAGTGATAGTGTCGAACCGACCCCCCCCGTCCGCAAGTCAACTTGCTAAAATACGTCATAGGAAAAAGGGTTAAACAAGGTTGCCAGAACAAAATCTAATGTTATGCCAAAATGTTTTCAAATCTTCCTCAACCGATGCTAAAAATATAGCTGTGTGATACCAATTTGAATTTAGTTATAACAAAATTGTTCAAGGAATGTAGCTCAGTGATAGTCAAACCGTACGTCGCGACGTCCTGGTGCTCCGTTCAAAATCTCTGCATGCGTCGCTTAGTTGTTCCTCGCGTAACCACACTAAAAAATTAGGCTTAAAATTATTACGGGTTAAATGCAACGTAATTATGTAACTGCCATTAAATGAAAAGTACTTTTGTAGTAAAGTTTACTACTAAGGTTCAGATTTTCCAGGTTTGAAAGATTTTATGGAAAAATCCCGATGTCAGGATGAAAGAAAAAAAAAACGCAATTTTTATCTACAATATAAGGAATTGACTAGCCTACTGTTTAGAAAGTCCCATTTTTTACTTCAGAGAATGAAGTTTATTTTAAATGTGTTCATAGCCTACTAGAACTTAGCCATCAATGGCGGATCTAAAACAAATTTTTGAAACTGCTTGGGCAAACGGAAAACCGAAAGAAACAAAAAGGTCTCTGTAGCGATAATAATCACTGGACCAGCAGTAAATTTAAGAAAAACTTGTAAAAAAAAGACACCAGCAGAAGTTCAACAAATTTCAAAAATCCTTTCGCGGTGTCTTCACCATCCATTCTGTATAAAAGGCTAGGTAAAACATATAAGAAACGTGATCAAGTACCACCCCTGGATTTGCTACTGGTTGGAACAAACCCAATAAAATTTACACTAAAAGTGGCAGTATTGTTTCGCGATACCTTGATGATTATTTGAAAAAAAACTTTATTGACGTGTTTTCAATCATATTTGTTTCTGATTTAGTTAACGACAAAACGAAATTGCATGGGCTAGTCTAGAAAATAAATTTTGTAAAAATAAAGTTTTGTTTCATGGTGAATAGTTTAGTTTCAAACAAAACTAGCCATAAGTTTTGTTTAGAATTATAATTTTTGATGGAAAGTCAATTTAAAGATAAATTAATATTTTGATATTTTTATTTCATTCTGTCTGTTTTGTGCAAGGAAGGAAAAAAAATTAGAACAAATTCTGAAAAATGCAAATAAAAGATGGATGGATGGTCATTTTATTTTTGTTTGGATGCGAAACGGAATGCATACATAAATATTAAGAACCATTGCACTAACACAAAATTGAATTATAGATAGTGGACCCAGGGAGCCCAGAAGTGGGGGAGGGGGCTTTAAAAAAAATAAAATTGTGCTTATCTTTGAATTGATTTTGTTTGCTTCCTACTTGCAAATGTATTTGCAGATTTCAGTTTGCTCCCAATTGAAACCAGGCCCTCGTTTTTTCAAATTTTGGACAAATGTTTTTCAAAAGGTTCTTCAGAAAAGTTATTCAAGCAGGTAATTAATTGATGGTTTTCGTGCATCGGCGTACCAACGCAATGCGATGAATGGCAAATCAAGCTACAATTAGCGGTAGATATAGCTAGTTAATGAATAAGTTACGTAATCTATGTTATGTGTTAAGTGCTTAATTAAATAACTATAATCCTAAAATCATAAAATGTGACCTACAGTACTAGTGAGTAATAGTGGTACATGCACACTCGCTATTGCATTGATATGTTAATAAAATTGCGTTAGTCATAAAATGTTCTGCATTAACTGCATCAAGTTTTGCAAATTTTGATGTAACCTCAAGCTGCATTGGTTCTGCTTTTACAACAGACAAACATTGTAATAGGTTTATCACAAAGTACGATATTGAAGAAGCTTTGTTAGAGGATTTGCTGTGTTGTGTCACATGTCCATTAGGATGCATCATTTCCTCCCAACGACGTTGTGTTAGTCATCCTGCTTTAAAATGACAGTTTAACATTCTACACTTTCGCAAATCGGTTGCTGCCTGTCTCTTGCAGCAGCTTATACACTAGCCTACTATCACCAACTCTTCTCTTTTAATTGACATTGAGGTCCAACAAACTGATGATCTAAAACAGAGTACCATGAACCTTTCATACAACAACGAATAAGTAAGCAACGTTAAGAGAGTGCAGTTGGCTTAAAGTGCCCCTGACACGTTGGACCCAAGTATAGTAACTTTTCTAAGCATTTTCTAGCGCAGAATTATGCTTAGCGAACTTTTTAATCTTAACCTCGAAGCTCGACTGGTTAGGGCAAAATTTATACAAAACGACAGTTTCGCAGCGCCACCACAGGCGAAACTCCATAATTCGCTGCTCTGCGACGACTTTGGTGGTGTTACGTCATCCTGGGTGGGCGTCGTTAGCGACGGATAAAACAAATGCTTTCTAGATGTAATTGGTGGATCACAGTTTGGTCGGAGTTGGTACAAGCGGTTGCTTTTTTCGAAAATTTATTGTTGTTTGCAGTTTAATAAAACTGTACTGGATACGTTCCTACAAAACCTAAAATATACTTGAAGTGAAAAGTGAAGATATCGTACGAATCATCATTCATAATTAATTCATCATCATTCATCACTATTCATCAATAAATAAAAGTTCTCTCTCTCTCTCATAATGTGCCTTCAGTTGGCCATTGAAATCCGGTGTAACGGCCATCTGGACTTTAAAATTGTTTCGGATTCGCCAAACAATGCATGATGGCAGCACAATCCGATTGTTGCTTCCGAGAGCACCACCTTGTAGTATCCACTCCAATACATGCCTGTAAGCGACTATATACCGATACTGCCTGCAAGGAAATAAAATCAATTTGTTTAGTGTGCATTCTTTAGCGCTTAAGGTATTTTTAGCCTAATGTAGCATCCTTACTCTTTCGACAGGTCTCCGTTTTCTCCTTTCGGTTTATTGTTTTTTCTCCAGTTCTTCCTGCTCCTTATAAAAAAAGTCCTCAGAACTGCAGGATGTAAGTGTGCCTCAAAATTGGTCAAATTGGTAACACAGCTAGATGCGTCTTTCTTCAAAAGTGCTTTTATCTGTGGCACTTCATGGCAACATACACATTCATTGGGGTGGGACATAGACTCGCACTTGTGGCAAACGCACCACCTACAGTTCCCAGCACGCCACTCATTGCTGAGAAGATCCAAATCGGGTTGGTGGTGTTAACAAAATCATCTCCATTGAAGTGAACATATACGACTAGTTTTGTATGGTCCATCCCACTTTTGAAGACTTGAAGAAAACTTTAACTATTTTCTTCTCAGCACCTTGTTTTGTTTGAAAACATGAAAAGATAGCACAGGTCTTTGTCACTGACTCTGTCACATAAACAGCAATTTCCAGGCATTAGGCTACCTCAAACACAAATTAAGGGTACTGTCTGTGAGATACTGCTGATACACTGCAAGTGGCTATAGCCAGATTAGGACAAATAAAAAATTATCCAAATTGTAGCCCTACAAGAGTTTAGAAAAACTGCAATTTCAATTGAATTGAGATGCTGTTTGATAAAAATAAACTCAATCTATTTGATCTAAACCTGATAGTAATAATAATTTGACTTTTTCATTTTGGTAATTCTCATTTTGCACATGCTTTAGACCATTAGAGCCCCACACATTGACGTTTTGGAGCAGTCGTACCATACCTTACCAACTCACCACAGAGAAAGAATGTATCCTTCCCACCCATGGTGACGTCACAGCGAGGTTGCCGTTTTTATTTTCGCAATTGAATGAGTGCCAGATTTGCCGAAAGTGAACGAAAGTTTGCAAGCGTGTAACTTAGTAGCCTGTTGATATTTTTTACGATTTGCTGCTCGGGGAAGTTTGTTAGTGTCATCTCTTTGGTATCTTTTAGCAAATTTATTTTCCTGTCAGAGGCACTTTAACCTTCGTCCGGCTGCATGGGTACAATTGTATCCATTCCAATTTTAAAATACGACAGTCTTTTTTCTAGAAACCCGAGAGACCTGAAACTTCCTGACATCTCTACATTTCTGTGTTAGATTATGCAGACTAAATGTCGGCAAAAAATCTTTACACGTTACCGAGATTTAGGGTCGAGTTGTTTTTACACCCTTAACAGGCGGTATGGGTACAATTGTACCCTTGCACATTGTGTATCTAAATAATGCCAGTATACATAACACAAAGACAATTTTTTGAATGTTGAATGAAACAGAGTACAGAAATGATTTATTTGACACAGAAATATGAAAGAAAACTTAGTCGAGATGGGTTTAGTCAGTGTCACAAGTAATACACTTTGTTTTTGTTATGGAGTGTTCGTCGCACACAGGCTGAACGCAAGCCACGCAGCCTTTCCTGGTTTTACGTCGTTTTCGTTTCTGATCTCTGCAGACATAGCAACTGCCAACAATCGGTGTAGCTCCTCGATTTCCATGGGGTTCTTTGGGGTTAGCTTCTGCCCCTTCTGGCGGTGTCGCAATGGGCCGTCCTAGAACCATTTCCACTGCAGCTCGAAGGAAGCGGTTTCTCATCATCATGCGGTTGGTAGTGCGAGCTTCCACTGAAGGCATACATAGCTGTTTCGCAAGATCTTTCAGGAACTTTCTCCGTTGGTCCTTTTTCCTAAACACTGGCTTGTGTTCCCTGTAGATGATAAACGACGCTAAGCCAGTGACGTCGATCATGTTATAGAAAAACGCCAAAGGCCAACGCAGTGTCCGTCGTTTTACTGTGTATTCACCCAGCATTTTGTCCATTGTGTCCACCCCCCCTTTGGTTTTATTATAGTACGTGATGATCTCTGGTTTGCTTGATTGTGTTGCTTCGACTTCTCCGGTCATGTGCATGGATGATAGAAGCACAACTGATCTGTTTTTCTTTGGCACATATGAACAGACTGTTGCATCTCGATGGTAGGCGAAATTGGTCGAGTGAAGTGCTCTTTCCTTGCCAGGCTGCATGTTGCTTGGCAAAAACCTTTTGTTTTTTCTGACTGTTCCAACTAAAGTCATGTCCCAGGTGTTCAATACTTTAGCTAGCTGCATACCTGTGAAGAAATTATCGGTGGTGACATTTCTTCCAGAGCCTTTATACAAACAGACCAGGTCCAAAACTGTTCGCTCACCAACATTTGTTTGTCGGGGACCATCTATTGGTTTTCCAGTATAAAGCTGACCATGCAGCGGGTAGGCGTTTGATGCATCACAAGCCCAGAAAACCTTGATACCATATTTAGCTGGTTTAGATGGTATATACTGTGTGAATTTGGTATGTCCTCGAAATGGAAACAATTGTTCATCTATCGTGATACATTCATGTGGCTTGTAGGCTCTCTCCAAATTTTTATTCAGCATTAGCCACAGATCTCGTATTGGTGCAGCTTTATCTGTTTGCACACGCTCTGCACGTGTATTATCGTTGTCAAATCTGATAAATCTGAGCATCAACTTGAAGCGGTCACGAGACATAGCTGCACGTATAAGAGGCAAAGCATCTACTTTCCACATATCTTCCAGATTCTCTTTGTTATTCCTGTGTACACCAGCAGCAATAAGGATGCCAATAAATGCACTGAGCTCAACTTCAGTAAAGGGCTCGAATGTTCTTAGTGGTGGCCGTTCAGAAGCATTACGAAATCTTTCTGCGAGATTGTTGTTGAAAGCTTCATAAACTCTTCTAGCCTTTCGATTTGTTTCTCTTAGTATGATGTCACACATCTCTGGACTCATGATGGATTTGAACAGCTCTTTTTCTGTAAATAGATTGCTGGTTGCTGCAGGCCCACCTCTTTGTCGTAGGATGTTACGAGATCTTGTTTGGGCAGTTGGCAGCGGATCTCTATGCCATTCGGTTTCATCCTTAGCAATCCAAATGCTATCAACATGTTGAGACATGGCAGGGACATCTTCAACACTCTCGTCTGAGTCGTATTCTTCTCCTGTTCTACCACCATTTCTTCTTCAATGTCGGACGCTTCTTCAATGCCATCATCTGCTTCTGGTATGTAGTTTTCATCGTCAGATGCAACATATGCGCCTTCCTCATATTCAGAATCAGATTCTTCAATCATACGCCTAATTTCATCGGCCGTATATCTGAAAGGCAGCAAAAAAGTAAATAAATGTGTATAATGTTTCTTTGTGAAATACCGGTACAACAAAAGTAGGCTATAAGCTGGACACAAAATGATACTGACCTCAATCGTCGTGTTCTTCGATTATCGTAAATGCTAGATTCAGCATCACCATCACTCATGATTTCTTCACCAACCTTCCAAAACTTATAGCCTACAGTACAACCAATTTTCAATCTACAGTTTACACCTAACCAATTCCGGCAGAAAACTTACCAATTCCTACTAGTCCTACTCAAATATAATCAAAAACTCTAATACTGCACGTGCCTTGTCTTATCTAAGTCAAGAGACGAAGGGAGAGGAAACGAAGTGGAACGACTGGGATGACGATAGCTGATCGCAGGGGCAGAAAGGATGATAAAAATAAAAGGGGAATGGAGAGAGAACTGGTGCAGCAACACGTGCTATACTTCCCTAGAGCACAGTATTTAAACGCTCTGACCAATAAATACGGCATACCGTACAAAAAATATAACTAACTTGGAAATTTCAATGGAAAATGTACGTGGGTACAATTGTACCCATGCCGCCTGTTAGCGGTGTAAAAATATGCAGTCTGACAAAGGTTAACATTGTCCTTCTTCGTCGTGCGAGTCTTTGGGGCTGAAGGTCTATCCTTTCACCACCTCAGATTAACGATATTCCCGAACTACACTGGAAGGCTACTAGAGAGCAGCAGGTCTTTGTTTTCATCTTCCAAGACGCGCAGACTTTTTACTCCGCAAAGTGACTTGAAGATGGTACAATCGTTGATTATGTGGTCTGCTCTTCAGCACCACATTCACATGAAAAGGAAGCCATGTTTCATTAGTGTATGGTTGAGCGGAAAAGTTCGATGCCGTGTAGAGACGTTTGAGACGCATCCAGACTTTTTTTTGTAATGTCAGGCCAATGTGTCGTGTGTTGGCGTCGGTTCTGAGTGAATGGAGTCTGGTGGTAATTGACTTCCATTCAGAATTTCATTTGTGGTAGACCCGATTAGCCACCGAAATGTCTTGTGGATCATATTCGTTGGTCAAAAATTGAGCGGCTGGCATGACTGGATGTCTTGATTTAAGTCGACGGGCGTGCTCGTTTGAAAAAGCAGAGACCTTAGTGTAAAGAATATTGTTGGGCTCCAATGCCCGTCGATCGAGAGGCTTCTTTGTGACGATGCTCAGCAGGTTGGATGCCAGCAAGAATGGGTAGATTGTCCAATAGTGCGGGACGCAGGCATCCGCAAGCATTTTCCATCCTGGAGCCTGCTAGGCGCTTGATTAGCGCAGAGCGCGATACCAGTTTCTTGCGCAGTGATACCAAATGGTGGCGGTACGTGAGCGATCAGTCTAATGTCACTCGGGCTCATTTTGGTTCCGTACAGAAAGAAACGACTTTTCCTTGTTATAGACATTTAGCTTACGATTAGCTTCCCAATTGTTGAGATGGAAAGCTGCTGCCACAGGTTTGGTTTCGCTGAGTTTCAGTCGCCATTTCTGGAGATAAACTGAGAGTTTTTTTATTTCCTGGCTCAAGGAGTCCTCTAGGTTTTCCCTCGACATCGTGCTGAACTGAGAAAACAAAAGGGTGTTGCTTTTCTATTGAAAAAATATTTCCCAGAGATGAACGCGTTAAAACTCTTAACATACCAAGCGGGGTCGCGTAGGGACCGCAGAGGTGAATTTTTTTTATCTCCCGCCTTACCTATAGCAACAATATTTCTCCTTATCTTTGTATGTGTCATAAATTTAAGCAAATTCAGTATAGTGCAACAAAAATTAAAAAATATTTGAAACATATGCAAAAAAACAACATAACGTTACCTGGGGTCATGATGGGGAACCCCCCTTGGTGTATTAGGTTACAAATGCTGAATGTTATCCAGTTAACTTTATGCAAAAAATGGCCTTACATTTTGCAAGAATTTTAGAATTTGATGACAAATCAACACGTGGTCAAAGAAAAGCAAATGATAAACTTGCAGCTTTTCGCAAAATTTGGGATGGATATGTAGTAAATTGCAACAAACTCTATAAGCCATTTGAAAAAGTAACGGTAGATGAACAATTAGTCTCTTTCCGAGGAAAACGTCCAATGAGACAGTACATGAAATCAAAACCAGCAAGATATGGAATTAAAGTGTGGGCAGCTGAAGACGTGAAAACCACTTACCTGTATAATTTCCAAGTCTTCCTACTGGAAAACTTTCTGGGAGTGCACCAGAGAAAAATCAAGGACGTCGGGTTGTGTGTACTGTGTGGCATGATGAAATCATTGTTTGGAACTGGAAGAAGTGTTACCACAGATAATTTTTTTACACCATTTTTTACATCTAACCCTAACACAGCTGAAATGCTCAAAGCATCCGGCGACACTGGCATCGAACTCACCACGGATCTGGCCAATGATATCATCAGAGAGGGTGCAGTACCAGAAAATTGGGAGGAGAGCATCACCATCAACTGCTATAAAAGCAAAGGAGATGCCCTACAAATAGGTAACTACAAAGGTTTGAAGCTATTAGACCAGGTGATGAAGGTGATTGAAAGGGTTGATGACAACATCATCAGAGACACAGTATCCATTGACGAAATGCAGTTTGGTTTCATGCCAGGACGATGCACTATCGATGCCACCTTCATCGTCCGGCAACTGCAGGAGAAATTTATCGGTGCAGACAAGAAAGGATACTTTGCTTTTATCGATCTGGAGAATGTTTTCGACCTGGTCAAAAGAGAGGTTCTCTGGTGGTCCATGAGGAAGCTTGGAGTAAATGAGTGTGTTGTCAGACTCGTTCAGAGTATGTATAAGCAAACTAAATGCAAAGTACGTATAGGAGACAGTCACAGTGACGACTTCGAAGTCAAAGTTGGTTTGCATCAGGGGTCTATCCTCAGTCCTGTACTATTCCTTATAGTACTCGAGGTACTGTCATGTGACTTCCGAACGGGTTGTCCTTGGGAAATCCTCTATGCCGACGACCTGATCATCATCTCTGAATGCATAGACGAGCTCGTGGAAAAGTTTTAGATATGGAAGGACGGCTTGGAAGTCAAAGGTCAAAAGGTCAACATTGCCAAAACCAAGATCAGGATCAGCGGAAAGGAGTTGCATTGACTTAAAGACTCAGGACGCTACCCTTGTGCTGTGTGTAGGGCCGGTGTGGGCACAAACTCCATCCAATGCAACACTTGCCTCCTCTGGGTTCACAAAAAGTGCAGTGGCCTAAGAGGAGGTCTGAAACCCGACCCATCCTTCAAATGTAAAAGATGTGCAGGAGATGCCCGGCCTATAGAGGGTAGAACTATCACTGACATCCAAATAGATAATGGAAAGTTAGAAGTGGTAGACGCTTTCTGTTACGTAGGTGACATGCTCAGTGCAGGTGGAGGTACCATCCTCAGCTCCACTACCAGAGTGAAGACAGTCTGGGCTAAATTCAAACAACTACTGCCCATTCTCACCAACAAAGATATCCCTCTTTCCAGTAAAGGCAGGGTCTAGAACAGTTGTGTCAGGAGTGTGATGTTGTTTTCGAGTGCATGCTGGGCTGTGACAAAAGAGCTACTGGGAAGAATCAAACGAAATGACAAAGCAATGATACGGTGGATCTGCAACATCAGACCACAAGAGAACCAGCATACGCACCGACTTCCGTGCAGACCGGGGGGCGGCGGCCCCCGTAAATTTAAGGTTGAGGGGCAAAAAAAATGGCTATTACAATTGGTGTTTCAGAGATAAAATACTTCGCAAAAGAGATTTAGATCATTTAAACGGACTTAAAGAATGCTGAAAGCGAAAAACAGCCTACGTTGCTCTTGCACCAAAAACAGCAGCTGATCGCATGGCTTTCTCTGGAACGTGAATTAGGCTACTACTGTGATGCGCACTGCACGCACGCTCACAGTCACACACTGCTTAGTGCTTATCTTCCGCGCTTGAGGAGCAACTTCAAAGTCGAAACGCGTGGTAGCGAAAAAGCGAATGCGAGGTTGAATGTTATTTTCATTTCACGAGTTATTCAAACGTCCGTTAGATTTTTTTTGACTTCCAACATGAAATCAATTTTAGCAAACTTTATCGAGTTGAAATTACGACACAACGAACAATTACGTGAATACAGGTTAAAAAATAAATGCATTTTTCAAAACTGTCATCCGTGTTTTGCTTCAATAAGGAGTGTATTGATGTAGCCTATATATTGTGAAAATATATAGGCCTACAAAATCTCATATACTCATCAATATACATTATTATTAGGGTGTGCCACTTTGTAACTTTTTTTTCATAACCAAAGTCTCAACCCATTTTGGGGTTCCTTTTAGGACCAAAAACTATCCCAAAAATTTTTGTGGAAAAATATTCGAATTTAGTGGCGCCACAGAGCACTTCGGAGCAAATTTGGCCAAAATCGCTATATCTGACTGACTGGTAAGGATAGAGAGTTGATTTTAGGCTCTATTGAAAGGTAATCATAATGTTTCTATATGCTTTAAAAGAACATTTTTCTCTAAAACAAACAGAAATTAAGTTATTGCAAAAAAACTGATTTTTGCTGTGTTTTTGGGCATTTTTACTGTATTACATAGTATTGCCTTACACTTTGTATAGGTTTTAGCAGATTGTTTTATTGGTAGTTTGGTGTTATACAATACATGTTAATAAGTTAGTTTATTCTTATCAATGTATAGTAATTTCGTTCTCTTCTCAAGATCATATTGCCCTTGCTAAGCTAAGGCTTGTCAACGAATGGTACTATGTAAATAAAAAAATGTGCATGTTTTTTTACTAAAGAAAAATAAAACAAAGTAACTTTGTTTTATTTCTCTATGGTTCAACAAAGCAAACTCTCTACCAAAGCTTTTTTTACTAATTAAAACAAAACAAGAAAGGATAATACAGCACAGACGATAAAGAAATTTACAGCAGAGTCACAATATCTTAAATTACAGTCCAGATGAAGTGGAAGCAAGATCAGCATTTGGCAAAGTTTCTTTCTTTAGGTTCGGAACCAATCTTCTTACTTCTGGGACTGTTTAAAAAAGTGCAGATTTCTGCGCCTTGTTATGGGTTAATTTGTTATATGTCTTTGCTAATAAAATTGCCCTTTCTGCAGCGTCATTGACTACATGCATATGCTCAAGTGAATGTTTAGCAGCTACATAGGAATCATGTTTGCTCCATGTTCCAGCATGATTTTCAATGAAAGCACAATCTAACTCGCTCCTGTGTGGAATGAGCCAAGAATCTGGTTCAAACAAGTTAGACTAGTGATTAGACTAGTAATGGTTAGACTTGAAAATCATATTGGTTAGAAATTGTTGCATGTATATTGTCGTCATCATATTTATGAGAGAGTGGTGGGTGATATTTCTGAAACCGTTCTTGGTAAATCAAGGCAAGCTCTCCTGAGACTGGCCTTTACAAAATTATGAAAGATGTCTGGCTAAACATCAGACTAAATGACCAGTTTCCATTTCTAACATTTAGCAGAAGCCTTGACTCATATGTTAAACATTTTGTTGAATTTGCAACAAATGCATTAAAAAACCTCCCACTAAAGGATAACTATCAAGAGGTTCTTGAGTATTCTTTGCTATTTCTTGCATCATATCCCCATGACATGATAGCCCCTGTGATCAAAAGCATTGGTGCAGTGAGCCATGCACGATGGATGGCCAAATTACTGTGTGAGTTAAAGCTTGCTCTGTATTCTCTTCAGTTTGTTCAACTCAATAAAATTACCGAGGAAGAAGCAAACGAACATAGATCTCTTTCCTTGTTTTTGATATTATTTCATGTTCCTGCATTGATAACCGCACCTGTTCCATTTGATGCTCCATATAACGATCTCCATCTGCTTAAAACTCTTCTTCAACTTAAGAAAAAGAATGATCTTCCAGAATCTTTTTCAAAGTTCATTGCAGCAATGATAAACCGTCTTATGCAACATCTGTGGTATCTTAGTGAACCATTTGTATTTTTGGTATTGTTTTCTGCATTATCGTCTGTGCAAGAAAAGGAAAAATGTCGTAAAACATTGCTAAAATATGAACGGGCTTCAAAATCATCGTTGAAAAACTTGGAATAATTAGTCACACCTGCAAAAATAACAATGTCAACCAACATCAATAACTTGTTTGGACCAGATTATTGGCTCATTCCACACAGGAGCAAGTTAGATTGTGGTTTCATTGAAAAACATGCTAGAACATGGAGTAAAAATGATTCCTATATAGCATATAGCTGCTAAACATTCACTTGAGCATATGCATGTAGTCAATGACGCTGCAGAAAGGGCAATTTTATTAGCAAAGACATATCATAACAAATTAACCCAGAACAAAGCGCAGAAATCTGCACTTTTTCAAACAGTCCCAGAAGTAAGAAGATTGGTTCTGAACCAAAAGAAAGAAACTTTGCTAAATGCTGATCTTGCTTCCACTTCATCTGGACTGTAATTTAAGATATTGTGACTCTGCTGTAAATTTCTATATCGTCTGTGCTGTATTATCCTTTCTTGTTTTGTTTTAATTATTAAAAAAACATGCACATTTTTTTATTTACATAGTACCATTCATTGACAAGCCTTTGCTTAGCAAGGGCAATATGATCTTGAGAAGAGAACGAAATTACTATACATTGATAAGAATAAACTCACTTATTAACATGTAATGTATAACACCGAACTACCAATAAAACAATCTGCTAAAACCTATACAAAGTGTAAGGCAATACTATGTAATACAGTAAAAATGCCCAAAAACACAGCAAAAATCAGTTTTTTTGCAATAACTTAATTTCTGTTTGTTTTAGAGAAAAATGTTCTTTTAAAGCATTTAGAAACATTATGATTACCTTTCAATAGAGCCTAAAATCAACTCTCTATCCTTACCGGTCAGTCAGATATAGCAATTTTGGCCAAATTTGCTCCGAAGTGCTCTGTGGCGCCACTAAATTCGAATATTTTTCCCCAAAAATTTTTGGGATAGTTTTTGGTCCTAAAAGGAACCCCAAAATGGGTTGATACCTTGGTTATGAAAAAAAAGTTACAAAGTGGCACACCCTAATTATTATACACTCATCTATATAAAGTAGGCTATACACTCCTGCACTACCGTATTCGATAAACGACTTTCGATAAAAAACAGAAGAGAAAACACTTCACCGTTGTTAACGCTTTGAAGGTAAGTAATTAGCAAAACGAGGTAAAACTCATAGCCGGTTTCCACTCTGCTTGAGATCATGATTTTTTGCGTTTTATTTCGATAACTTCACTGTCTTGATCGTTGTTATTCACTCGCACGAAAAGAACATATCAAAATTTTTACGCTTAGGCGTACTGCATGCGTAAACCTAATCGTTTCAAGCAGTGCTTCTAATAAATTCAGTTTGTGACCTAGGTGTCAATATAAGCAAGACAGTAAGCTTAATCAAAGACTATATTAATTGAGTAAAATAGCGTTATGGTTATGACGTCATCACCTTCCTCGCTCCCAAAGGTTTTTTGAAAAGTCGGCGCCTATGGGAACCAGCACACCAGCTAAGACACACTATTCGCCAGGCTGGGCTTGCGAAAGATTGAAGATGTCCTTCGATTCAACCGTCTCCGCTGGTTTGAACATGTTGAAAGGAGCAGCGGATGGATAAATCAATGCCGAGATGTGCCAGTTGCTAGTACAAAGAAGCCTGGACGTTTCAGGAAGACATAGAGCGATACCATAAACGATGACAGGAAGCGGTGGCAGATTACCAACACTAGACCCCTAGATCGTGATGAATGGAGACTGAGGATGTGCCTTGCCAGACCCTGTCCTACCCTGATTCTAGGAAATGAGAAGTAAGAAGAAGAAGTGCCAACTGCAGAATTTTTGCTACAGAAAAATATCACCAAGGCAGGAACACTGAGCAAAAAATTCAGATATTCCTGCAGTTATGGAAGTTGCAAAGGGACGATATGTTTTACCGCCAAACTTTATCTTTTCAGATAAACTGTCAGTTGTAAGCTATGTACCTAAAAAAACAAGACGATTCGTTTACTATCTTCTCAGTATCTTGATGATTCACTGTCTAATGAAGATCACAAGAAACCCAACATGATACTTGAATATAACCGCACAAAAGCCGGAGTGGATGATGCAGACAAGTTGGTGAGTGAATATTCTTGTGCCAGACAAATGTCAAGATAGCCTTTCCAACTTTTTACGAACGTGCTTGACATTGGAGGCCTGAATTCCCATATCACTTGGGTGCTCAAATACAGAGACTGGAACAGTAGAAAATCTAATCGAAGATATTATTTCTTGATGGAATTAGGTAAAGAATTGACGAAACCTAATGTCTTGCTCCGAGTAAGTAATCCATCTGGTTTTCAGCTTCACATCGTTAGAGCTATTGAAGATATGGGAGTTTCTGTAGCTCAAAACACTGAAGCTTCAAATATATCCTCAACGTCAAGGCAGCTAGTGAGACGGAAGGGAGGAAAATGTTATCAATGTCCTTGAAACAACGATAGAAAAGTTAACATTATATGCTTCAAATGCAAACGTTTCGTTTGCGAACAGCACCGAGTCACCAACACAACTGTGACAAGTGCAAAAGAATGTGAAGATGACAGTGAATGAACTGTGTGTTTATGAATATGATGCTTTGTCTAAGTAATTTGTAGAAACACATAAGTTATATTACACTGTATGTGATGCTAAGACTAAAATTCTAGTTTTTATCACACTTGGAGTAAAAACAGGGGTTTGTTACATAGTGTCATAAAAATGGCATCTGATTTTACTTACAATTTCATCAATCTTCTTTTGTTACATTAGCTGTATAAACTGTAATTTATGTAAAGATGAAGAAAGTAGACTACAAGTTGGCTTGTGCTTTGGTGTGCCGGTATACTGATTGTGTGTATTGTGAGAGAATGCAAAACTGGCTTGCCAATTTGCCGTTTTGTATTTCCAAGAAATTTGCCTCCTTCATCCCAAAACTTGAACCCCCTAGACCAGGCATGTGCAACCTTTTTCACTGGAGGGCCAAATACAAAATTTTGAATGATGACGCGGCCACATGATTGTTTCAGAAAAAATTAGTATCATAAAACTACTTTCCTTTGAAAGTAGTTTATGCAGTTAGGAAATAGATTTAATGCACTCCACGACACACTTGTGCGAAGTTTATTGGAAAACTGTGAATAATTGTCGATGAAAGATGAGGAAACTAAACTCAGTCAAGCGTATTTAATCACAGATTAATGTGATTTTTGCTGTTGCAGATCTTTGCAAACTTTTGGAATACTTGCTTTCACAGAACTACAAATAACTCGAAGTTAACTTTTCAAATGTTGGTCCGATAGATGGCCTCTTTGCTTTTCTTTGCAATATTTCATCTTAGAGGAAAATTGCTCGCAGCAATATGTGCTTCCAAAAAGCGAAATGGTTATTAAGATATGGTCGTCAAGATTCTGATGCTTCCTCCTGACATGATGATGATTATGTGCCTGATCTGATACAGACCTTGGCGATCATGATATATTCCTAACATAGTTTTTACAAAAGTTCACCCAATCGTTTTCAACAGTAGACTATCTAATGTAGCACCAACAACTCCATCAAGTACCAACTACGGTACTGTACAATGCCACACAGCTTTTTATAACCCAGACAGCAAAGTAAATCATTTTTACATTGATTCAACGTTTGCAGACAAGCTGACGTGTTTTAATGTCTGGGTAAGTGGTTATCTCGCATTGCGAAATTATGCAACGCAGCATTTTTGCATCACAAAGTGTAATATTTCTATGCACAGCGTGCAAAAATTCCCATTGGTTTGACGTAAACTGCATCAAATAGTGATGGCCAGTATGAACTTCTAATATTTTGCTGAGTACCACGCTGGCCGCACGGAACAACCTGGCGGGCCGCAGTGCGGCCCGCGGGCCACTGGTTGCACATGTCTGCACTAGACTTTGCCATCTGGTCTTACCTAGAGAGCAGGATTTCGACTAAACACAACCAAAGGTTGGAAGCGCTGAAGGCTAATCTGAAAAAAGAATGAGCCAAAATACCTTAAAGAGTTATTCATGACTCTTGCAGGTCCTTTTCGAAGCGTCTCCGACTTGTTATCGATGCAAATGGCAGACACATTGAGTAAAACTTGTTTTTCTTAAAGATTTATTTATTTGACAATAATATTATATGTTTATTACTCAATTATTATTTACCATTTGTTAAATACAGTTGTTTGAAGTTGTAACGTTAATTATTGATGACCCTGTATAATTGTATACTTTAAGCAATAAAAACGATGGTAAGCAATAGACAACTTGGTAAACGACGTTGGTGAGCTAGGCTTGGTATGCTAAAGATTAACACATAATTACGTGAAGTAAGCACAATCAATTAATATTATGCCAAGAACAAACAATTGACTTTGGCGTGGCGCAGAAAACAAACAAGTTTCCGGATCAATAACACAGAAATCACTGTTGTTGGGCGGCTCAGATCTGCTTTTTCTTAAAGTAACCTTTTTTAGAAGTCAGTTCTAACAAGATATTTCCATATTGATGCATTTTTTCATGCAAACAAAAGTTTCACTTCAGGGAAAGATAACTGGTCAGGTGGTTTTGTTGCTAGTGATTTCTCTACTTTGTTTTGCTTCTTATATATTCATAGTAGCCTATGTGGTAGGCTATAATGAAATTGTCAGAAAATTTTGAACAAACAACCCACACTTTTTAGCAATCTGGTTCTTGTGTTGTGCTATTTCGTTTGACTTACAGAAGTATTCCCGTTCAAATAACCTTAATACCAATAGCCAAGATTTTATCGTACTTTGTGATCTTTCCGTTGTGCAAAATTTTAATTTAAACATCACGTTTACTTTCAGATTATGATAAAGGTTAGCACCAGAATATCTACGATTCGTAGAAAAATGAAGTTGGACCGAATTCTTTTCCCTGATGAAGACCTTCGTTCAGACGTGATATTTGCTCCTAAAAGAACTCCCCAAGATGTGCAAAGGCAAGTGAAAAACACTGTATCTGTGACTTAAGTAAGATCCTCAGGAATTCATGAAGTTACAGGATGTTCAACTACCTATCAAACAATGGGCGAGTTAAACAAACGTGCTGCCAGATATTGTTAAATGTCATATCAAAAAGGAAATGACAGCAGACTAAGTTTTTAATGTGCAATAAATTGGTTTAAAGCAATTTAAAATCAGTTAAACTATTTCCACACAATTATCACTCGAATTATAATTTTTAGTTTTCACAATTTGTCCGTATAATATTGTAGGTCTATAACAAAAATGATTTTAAACATTATAGAATAACGAAACAATAAAAGGTTACAAATTATCACATTTTAACAGTCATCCAAATTTCATGTGCTCTAATTTTTATTCTCTTTTGTGTCTCTTCGTCTCTCCCCGTCAAAGGGTGAGTGTGAACAGTTTTATTTTCTGTTTTCTATTTAAAGCAGCTTACATGGAAAAATACGAAATCTTTACAAAATAGCGTACGGGTTAGAATGGTTCACTTTTGTGAACGGTTCATGAATCAGTGCAAAACTCTTCTTTTCCTTCTTCTGGCTTTATTCACACTTCAAGTGGGGACGCCGATGCAGATTGCAGTCCTCCACATCACTCTGTCAGCAGCATCTTCCTCCTTCAGTCAAACTATTTCCATGTCTTCTGTCACACAAGCTCTCCATCTTCTATTCAGCTTTCCTCTCTTTCGTTTACCAACTTCGAATCGTCTCATTTTTCTTACGATATAATCTTCGTCTCTCCTTGCGACATGACCCAACCATTTAACTATTTTTTTTTAATTCGTAGGCTACAACTGTAACATGTTGATAAGAACAACTACAAAATATGAAATCATTTGAATCTAGTTCATCTTACTGACCAAACCAAATGATGCAGTTGCCTTGAAATCTCGGCAAGTAAAATTCGTCATCTCGAGATGAGAAGAAAGTGACAAATTATACCAGCAGGTCAAACTTTAGGTACTGTACGACTATGGATAGGACCTCTTCTGATAGACTCGTTTGGTAAAACTTAAAAAGAAGTTATCTCGGCGCAACAAACTCTTTTAAAAGCTTGGAAACTCTAAGTGGGGAGCAGAACAGCACATACTAAAACAAACACTGTCGCTATGCCAGTCTACTCTACTGCGAAGTAGGCTACTGTACCCTAGTGTGGACTCCAAGAATTTATAGAAGAAATTAATTTGCAACTACCTGGCAAGTGAATCGCGTGTTAAACAAAAGTGCTGCTGGATGTTTTTCAAACTTTTCGGTGGAATCGTTATTTACAGTTGTGGTAATCTAAAACTCGCGCACGACACTATCCCAAAATTAATCTAAAGCAAATTGGTTATCTCATTAAATTATCACAGTACTTGAAACTTTGACTTGTCCTACAAACATAACTTGAATTGAAATTACAGACTTCAGCACTTGAAGCATGAAGTTATATAGTGGAAGGCGGGGCGAGTTGAGCAGGTTTTTTTAAATCTAATTTTTTTTTATTTCACTAAATTTTTCGAAGACTCACGTGTAGCATTTCAAAAACATGCTAATAAGCCAAGTTTTAAGACAAAAAACTTGTTGGTTTTATTTATTATTTTGCACTGTATTCAAGTTTAAGTAACGATTGCACAACTTGCCCCGGATTATTTTTCCGGGGCAAGTTGTGCAGCACCATGAGGCAAGCTGTGTAGCACCATGGGGTAAGTTGAGCAACATTAGGGGCAAGTTGAGCAACATATTACGGCCAGCAAAAGTACAGACAATTTAACAAATCAGCTATTTTTACATTCATTCACTATCTCCAGACTTTGAAACTATGTAAAAATGGCTAATAGGCTACAACATTTGTAAATTAACAAAGGCGGTTTACAGGAACAGTTGCACAACTTACCCCGTCATCAATTGTACAGCTTGCCCCATTTACATTTTTTTTAAAGAACAAAAATTTCAAGAAAACTAACAAATGTACGAAAAAATTTTACCTGCAAAAATGCAATTACATCATATGTCTACTGACCCTTCTGCTAAAGTTTGGCTAGTTCTACTGTGCATCCAAAAAATCAAAATTTCGTTTGCATCCGAATTTAGATCCTAAGACCTAAACACCTTATATCGTTGATCAAGCTTAACCTGTACAAAAAACTGATAACTGGGATTCACGTGCTTCAAAGGCATTATAGGTAAAATATAATAATGGCGTTAAACATTCATTACGCTCTTTATTTCCTTTCAAACGGGGACTTGCACAACTTGCCCCGTTGCACAACTTGCCCCGCCTTCCCCTACCGTATATTTCTGAAGTGTAATTTAAGTTTTCCTGAGTTTTCTTGTATTCAAGTGCTTGATTAAAGTATATACCTTAAAATATCTAATTCATGTTTAGTTCAAGTTCTATGGGCAACTCATTACAAGATTAAAGGAATCAGATAGTCAAATTAGTTAGAATATCCATCAGGCAGACCGAATTTCATTAGACAGCCAATTAACATTTAAAATCCTACTAAAAACATCCTTACACGTAAAATAAAGATATTACCACATTGGTGACCTTGGAACGTAAGTAGGGTTGAAAATCAATAAAAGCCTAATTACTAAATTGCGCACCAGTCTGATGACACTCAAACAAATAAGTTTAGAAAGATTCCCTTCAAAGAATGAAAAGTCTGGCAGGCTATGCTAAAGTTTCTTTTATTTCTAAAAAGCACGTACTGATAATTGTTTTTTAGAAGCATGTTACCTTATAACATTTCATGCGTTGGTTTGCCAACAATATTTTTTTAGCTTATTGCAGCCTACTTTTTTAAGCATCCAGCAGGTAATTTATTGCTTGTCAAACGTACCTGATTTTTGTTGTTGTTCGCTCAATGGAAGTGATGAAGCGATCTGTTCAACGGCAGACCGCACATTTTAAGCGCCGATGTCTACAACTTCATTGACAAGAGGAAGCACCATCCTTTTAAGCTTTTTAAACGTTGATTAGATGTACTAATTGCCAACAAGTTGCCTTTTTCAGGGAACGTAATCATGTGAATTTTTATAGAATAATTGCAGTGTCAAATGTAACTTGAATACTTAGCTCATTTTAATATATTTTTTATTTTTGCCTTAACCTACGTGCAACTAGCATAGGTCGGCATAACAATTTGCAAGGCACGCACCCTAAACCTTATTTTTATACAGACGTGCAGTAGGGTGGATCGAAAAATCCAAAATTTTTATTTTTCTAAGCTATCATGTCAAAAAGGTGCGAAATACCCATAATAACATACATGCAAATTTATTTTGGGTTTTGACAATTTTTTGATCGCCCCCCGCAAGGTTTTAATTTCCCTAATATCGGGCTGGAGAAACTCTCCCACAAAATTGGTCAAAAGCATAAATACTGTGTGACTCACTTATGCGCTTTATGATGTCATAATAAGCGATTTGTGTTTAAACAAATAGGCTACAATTGACCATTTTATCACCATTGCTAAAATACTTGGTTATGTATCTCAACAATTAGCTGATGCAGTATTTGATCCTTCAAAAGAATACTAGATATAAAAGAAGCTTTATAGTTTATAGTACAATTATTGGAATTTGCTTGCACTGCAGGTTCCACAAAGTTTAATAAAAGTTATATGCGCTTCTTACAGATTAAAAGGTAGTTCACTTAGACTAGTACGGGTAACCCTACTGGGCGATAGCCTAGTTTTATTATTACTTGGTGCTTCCCTTCACCAATCTTCACCATTCAGCGTATACCAGTTTGACTGCACTGGTGAATGTAGCATTGATCTGGCGATGCGAAACCCAGGATGCTTGAATCACTCAGACACTCACGATGGCTGACTACAGCTAATTAATAGAGCCCTTATATGTCAGCCGTAACAATCCGTATGGGAAACTGCAAGCATTGGTTGTGTTCATTATTATCCGTGTTTATGCTCCAATGTGGTTCACAATAAAATCACACTCATCTTGCAAAGATGGAGCTAGACGCATTCACCAAATGATAACTACATCACGATATCTTAGTCCGAAGCACAAGAAAATTATCAACCCAGTTATAGGCTACACCGCAACTCATACTTTGCTCATCCGGAAAATATAATTTTGGCTATGATAACTCACCATCGACCACGTATTCGAGAACTAGGCCTGCGTGGAGTGATGAAAGCCAGAGCTGCAAAACCCAGCGGAAAAATACAAAAATTAAAAGTTCCCGCAAAGCTTAATTTTGATGCAGTGAAATACTTCGAATTGATTATTAGGACAGATCTTGCTATCACGGAGCCTCATATAATTAAAGCAATGACGGATGCTGAGCTCCTGCAATTCATCATGATAGATGTGATGTGACTCCCAATGTATTTTTCCCCAAATTTCCATGTGACACGCAGGCTGTTGAAAGGCTCGTGAAGCTGGTTACCGACGCATCTAAAGCAGTTTGTGGACCGAAATATCGAGACGGCTTCATTCGTGCCCGAATTGCTTCTCGTCAGTTAATGCCAACATTTGAGTCTAAACGTGACTTTACTCACTTCAATTTGTAACTGTTTGTTATATTGCTTGCAGTCTTTGTATGCATGAGCGCATAAATTAATGGGAACTGACTTTGCCAATGAGCCACCTGTCAACCCAGTCATATAAAGTTTAAGCTTGTGAGTCTATAGTTGGCCATCTGATGGTGAATGTTAATAGGCGTTTACCTGTTGGAACCGCGGGTGGTCCATCCGCCAAGTCACTTTAAAATTAATATGCTGAAAGAGGGTGAAGTCAAAACTCTTAATTACGCACATTTTCATTGTATTTAGTGTTATATTAGAACCTTTTGCCATGTCTGCAAAGCGAGGTAAAATCGAAAAAAAAAATTGCCCTGCAGTTCTTGTCTGTATAAGTGACTAAATTTGAATGTCGCGGGGGTGATCAAAAACTTGTTCAAACCTCTTCAATTTTTTACATTGTGTTTTGGTGATATATTGGCAACTTTTGCCATATCTAGCTAATTAAAATTGAGAAAAAAATTTTTTTTTGCCATTTTTGATCCACCCTAACGTGCAGGCACTGCTCTGAAAAGCGTTATGGTTTTGCTTCCAAGCAACCATTTGTTAATTTTTGTGCGTCTTTTTACTCCAACTAGGAGGCATCAACTTTGCTACCCTTATGTTCTTAGGTGAAACTGTCAGTTCATATAACTCCGTGGCGCAAAGACAGGGGAAATCAAGCGAAGTGGTTATTGTTTGCCTCATTTTTTTTTAATATTATCAGAAGCTAACAAGATTTAGGAAACTTTGTTTAGCCATTTTGGAAGCTGTGTTTTTTTGCAATTGCACCACTGTATATGCACAGTTTTTTTTTACCGTGATAATGGACCTGGGTAAGCTTGGTTGGTAGGCTACTCGATCATATAACTTATTTTCTTTCTTGAGTAGACAGAATCGCTGCCACGTGCTGAGATCGCCAGCACAGCAAACTATGAAACTAAGACGACCTTTTGACTTTTGGTGTTGCAAACTACGAAGTGATTAAACGACTACACTTTCTGCTAAAATAGTTTTTAAACCATTTTTACAAAATATGCTATCACCAATTTTGTCAATTTGCTTGTTTATAGCGGAAGGGACTTAATCGAGCAAGAGTTATCAGAGGATTTCACTTATAATATGACAAATAAAAAACGTGGTTTCTTCATCATTTTCTGCCAAGACGTAAGTTAATTTTGTTTTTTTCTGAAAAACTAAACTCACTTCCTAATCATTTGATTAACTTCTAATCCATTTCTTTATAACAAGTTTCGAATGATTGAAGGTTTTTGTGCTTTTGAACTTCTGATAGCCTAAATGTTGTTTGCGTACTTTTAGCTTTGCTGTACTCTGTATTAAAAATTCTTTAGGCGTAGCCTACCGACGATAGGATGGGACTTGGTTTAAACAGGTTTGTAAGTTAAACAGCATTATGCTCTCTATAATCGTAGAATGTTTTAAACCTTATTGACCAACAAGGAAATATCATACAATTGAATAAAAGCAAGGTGTCATCAAAATAAATCTCGATTTTTTGCTGAGCATCAAATAATAATTGTAGACGCATGCCAACCATGCTCATTGTGCCCAGAGCTTTATATGCTTGCAGTCTGTACTCATTTCATGAATTTAATGACATAAAAATGTGAGAATTGTTTCTACTTAAATTCTACGTTTAATCTACTCAACAACGTTCGTCAGTTGTGTAGCGGAACGTTGTTGTTAATTATGTTGCAAACAGAACTTGTCATTAACATCGTTCTTTGAATTTGCAGGAGTTCGACGACGATAAGGAGCTTCGTCTTGGATCTGATGTTGACTGCGTCCGTCTTGTGGAAGCTGCCCACAAGTTGGGTTTTTGGGAAATCAGGATATGTCGCAATTTTTGTAAAGAAGACGTTTTTGCAGCATTGGAACAAGGTAAAATGCTAATGCATTGTGGTTGTACCTCGTCGTCAAACCCTTGCGAAAATAAATGTCTTCTAGCAAAGCCACATTCAGTTTCTCTCATATTTGTCACTTTTCGTTTTTCAACGAAAAGCATTTACTATACAAAAAGTTTTGTAATTAGAGAAGATTTACAGCATTGTAGTTATTTTTTTCAGATGCTCAGTGCAGATATCATATGCTTAGCCAGAATAAAATCATGTAAAACAAAGGTGACTGCAGAAATAAAGCTGTGGGGTGACTCAGCAGGTAGGGAATTTGCTTTCCAGACATGTGATACTGGTTAGACTTTCGCAGGAAATTGGTTGTTCAAACTCATTGTTCCCCTTAATTTGCTTACATTAATCGGATTGCAAACAAACCGTAAAAAAGTTTATTTTCTTTGTTTTAGGGAAGGTGCTCTCCCCCTTTCCGTGAATCTACCACTGGCTGATTATTTGACAATAAATACACTTCGTATAGTGTTACTTTTTTCTAATTTGACATACACCCAAATGCTAGTTAAGGTCAAATTAGTTAAAACCAGAACAAACTTGTTTCAAAAAGAACAAGTCAAATTGTATTTCTTGAAATGGATTTTTTTAAAGCTGCAACACATATAAACAACACCAAAACTTTGTTTTAGGTGTAGCCTACCAGAAGTTCAACGCAATAGCTCCTTTCTCGTGATTGCAACAGTAATAATAAATTGTGTGGGTGTAGTTGCTGAAGGAAAGAAAGCCGAGTAAGAAAAGCTGACCACTCTACTGTTGTTAGTACTGATAGCTTTTGAGAAAACTTATTTAAGAAACATGAAGAAAAACCTCGCACCAGCAACCGCCAAGGCACATCTCAATGCAAAACTATGACGAAATTAAAAAACAAGAAATTGTTTTGGTATTTAAAGCTTGAGCCACTTAGCTATGCCCCAAGTAATTACACCTGTAAATTAAAAATTCTGTGTCTGAAATGTCGAACTTATTTTGAGGTATAGTTGGGATATGTTCGAGGTATGGTCGGGGTTCTTATTCCAAAAAAATATTTCCATTTTTTTTTTACATCAATTTAAATTTTTGAGATATAGTATAACTCCTGTGACGCTAAATTTGGCTTAGGCTTAGTATAGTTCAACCATGGCCTTTAAAGTTATTGGTAGCTTAGTCACATTTTGAAATTGCTTGCATAAAGGCTGATTTATGTCAATCTTTCTTTTTTCATAAATAAATATCTGTGGTTTCTTATAACTTTAACTATTTCAATATACTTGTTATTGTTGTTTTGGTTTGATTATACAGTGGCCTACTTAACATTTGACCTAAAAAAATAGAAGCCGTTAGAGATGAAGTGTGTGAACACTGAACAGTGCTAACACAATATATTCTTTGAATAGTTGAACATGAGAAAGTTTCCTGACTAAGAATATTACCTTACTTGTCAATATCATGTGTACGCGGAGAGTGCATCCAAATACTACAACGCAAACCAAGGACAAAACACAACATTGACAGAGTGTGAAGCAGTTCAGAGTGCAGATCAATGGCAAATTAGGAAAAAAATATCGTATTTAATAAACCTTTTTTGACAAAATTGTCGTAGTAGTAGATCAGTTTTAATTCGCTGATGTCACAGTTACAAAGGGTGGCCGGATTCATCTCCAAGTCCTGCAATCGCATTTGTATTCTGCCTCCACATCGATCTGTCTAATGCGTCCTTTCTTGTCATGTCCACCTTCCTGCTTTTCTCTTCAAAGTTTTCTTGGGTCTTACTTTATTCCTACGATCTTCGCACTTGCAAGTCCAGCGCTCTTCTTCAAAATATCATCTTTATCCCTTCACAAAACATGCCCAATTGCCCATGCCACCTTACTCTATTCACCTGCGCCAACTTATCAACATTCTTATTCAACCCAAGCAAGTTCATAAGTTCCATGGTATTTTTTTGTCTATCAGCTTCACACCATACTGCCCATTCCAGTGCTCTCTCAGTTTTTCTTAAATAGCCAATTTGTTTTCATGTAAGCACCATGTGTCACTTCTGTACAGCACTGCAGATCTCACACAAATAGAATAAATTTTCGTCTCATTCTCAACGAAAATCTTTTACTACATAGGCCTAGCAATATCTTTCACATTCAAAATAATCTCCGGTTTTGCATGTCACTTTTTCCATCTTTAAACACCTTCCATGTACCCACTTCCTGCATTTCTTAGACAACAGATTTTGGCATTGCTCTTCTTCCAAATACGCCACAAGCGTCGGTTTTGCTCATTATGGTTTTCCCTTTCGTTCCGCTTATTACGGCCTATGTCTTTTTGATGTTGACATGCATACCTTTACATTGAAGCGACTCCTTCCACTTTTCAAATTTCTTTCTCAGATCTTCCATTGTGTTACTCAAAACTAAATTATCGGCGTACAGTATCTCCATCAATTAATCTTCTCTTATACATTCGGTAATCATATCCATCACGGTAGCAAAGAGTAGAGTAGAAAAGACAGAATCCTGGTATAGACCAACCCCGAAAACTTGTCTGAGGAGACAATTCCAATGCGAAATCTCGTCCTTGCACCGCCATAAAGACTCATTACTGCTTGCACGAGTGCCTCAGGTATTTCTTTTTTTCTCACCTCCCATTCCATCAATCTTCTTGGAACTCTATCAAACGCCTTTTTCATGTCCACGAAGCACATGTACAAGTTCTTTCCCTTGTCCCGATGTTCCTCTTGCAACCTTCTTAAAATAAACATAGCATCTGTCATCCTCTACCTAGGCATAAAACTAAATTGCATTTCATTCAGGTTTACTAAAGATCTTATTCTATTCTCCAACACCCTTTCCGCTATTTTCAGTCAGTGTTGTACGCGTCAATGAAATAAATTGACGGCCTCAGCGTCAGCGCGAGTTGCCTAAAAACTTTACGGCGTAAAGTACTAGGTCAGCTCTTAACGAAATTGACGGCGTCAGCGTTAATTTCTAGCTCTATTTTAGCCAGGGTCTCACAAAACGGAAGTATTTCAACTAAGTGTAGGCTAACAATAGCTATGAATAAAGAGCAGGTATTATGTTTTGAGACTCTATTGTAATTAGCTGCTTAGCTTATTAGTTATTTCCTTGTAGAAACACAAGCATTTCAAACGGTTGGCTGATAATCTGCAGCGTTTCGGACGCATAATGTCCTTTCCAAATGAAAACATGTGCTCCACAGCAGCGCTGGATGGTATTGGTGTGTTGTATTTCAAGAACCAGCCTTAAAAACGCTCACTCGGAAATGTATCACTGTTCCAAGCGTTCCAAGCGTGCTTTGATGGTTTAGCATAGGGGTCACCAACTGGCGGCCCGCCACGATGTTATGTGCGGCCCGCGGAAGGTATCAGCGCACAAGTATAACCATAAATACTTTTCTTCAGAAGTTAAAGAGCATGGAGGCAAAAAATACTTTTCGGAAAGCATATTTTCGCTTTGCATACGATTCCACCGACCGATCAATCAGAATGTTGTTCTAGGTGGGGGTCGCTTAAAGTTATTCCAATGCGATGTCCAAACACACTGTCCCAGTGGTTGATTAAAACGTCTGTTTTCGAAATTATCTGTGAGCATAGGGTTGCTTATTTTAAGTTTGTAAACGTCATGTAAACACTAGTGTGCGTTTCACGTTTATTGTGTTTCACGAGCAGTGTTCCCTTTGTGCAAGTTTTTGTTGGCCAAATAGGTCGGTGTGCCAACTCAGTTTATAATACATTGGCAAAATATAAATTTAAAGACTTTTTCTGGTTATAGTAAGAAAATATTTATCTTAGTACTGCAAAATGTTGTTAATCAACAATTCTTGCCACGCTGATGACCACCACAAGTGACAGTTGTCTAATAATCAAGGAAAGATGGTTTTATAGACTCTCACAAATATGATGAAAAACCAACTCATTGCTTTTTTAGAGTGAAACCACTATTCATGAGTTACGATAGAAACGTTTTTTCGATGATTTCCACAAGCGTTTGTTTCATGGTGCCTGGTTTCTTTCTCCCTGTTATTGGAGCCTATTTTTCGCTGATATGTTTGCAGGTCACTATTGTTGCCTGTATTGCGATGTGTCAAACATTTCCTTGTTTACTGAAACTGTTAATTGCAACTTGCAAGATATCTTTTGTGAAGCGAAGTAACAACACCATACTCTTGGTTGGCGATGAATATTCTGATGAAACCACTCGCCTCGCTGTAAGTGCGTAAAACAAGTGGCCCTGTTTATTAGGCATTGTTAAAGAAATCAAAAGTGTTGTTAAAGGAGCTTGGCCTGGCAGTAGCGTTGTTCGATTAATTTTGTTGCTGTGGTATTCTAAGATAAATATTAACAACATTTAACGCTGGATTCATCAGTCGTCATCTCCGCCTGCAGCATATTGAGCATCAACATGGGTTATTTGCTTCCAAGAGTGACGATTTTGAGCCAACTCGCCCAGTGTCGCCAAGTTGAGTCCGGTCCATGATTGAATGTTGTCTTGCCATCGTTTTGGTTGTCTGCCACGTTTTTTTTTCCTTCTACTTTGCCTTCTGTGCAAACTTTACTGATTCCGAATTGTGATCTTTTAGTGTGGCCGAAGAGTTTTAAAACTTTTGATTTTATTATTGCTGCAATTGAATGCAGTTTTGTCATAGTTAAAAGATCTTCTGTTTTCGTGTGGTCAAGTAGCCTTTTGTTGGTCATGCTGATGATGTCCAAATTACGCATTCTTGACCGTACAGCAAGACTGGTAAAACGTAGGTGTTGAAGATTTTTGATTTCAGTTTGATTGGGAGTCTATTGGATGTTAGAATCTTTTTGTTCTTTCCAAATGCTGCCCAGTGCCCAGCCTAAGCCAATTCGGTGTTGCACTGCAGTCTTTCCATCGTTGGTCGCGGATAATTGGTGGCCAAGATATATGAATTGTATATAACGCTGGATACTGTGTACGAAATGCGTTCTTTTCTAACATAAAAATCAACCTACCTAAAATTTTATTAGTGCGGCCCGCCACAGCTGCTCTCCTTAGTGCCAAAGTGGCCCGCGTGCAAAAAAGGTTGGTGACCCCTGGTTTAGCATATATAAATCTTTTAACGAGGTCCACTGCAACAAAAACACTCTTTTCAGGGGCATAGAGCTCTTGAAATAAAGTATCTTCAACCTCCGCGATGATGTTATTTAATTTTTCGCTTTCTCTCTCTGATCCCTCGTTCTCGATACTGCTCATTGCTCACGATATGAGGGATCACCATTTGGCGAACTTCTTCCGCTTGTATTCCAGGTAGCAATTCCAACTAACGCGAAAGCGGGTAATTCGGATGAGTCGAGCTGGCCAAAATACATTGTGAAACTCTCATTGTGAAACGAGATAACAAAAAAATGACGCATAGCGCTTGACGCTTGAAATCGGCAAAATAGTGAAAAAAAATGACGGCGAGGCCGTCAACGTACAACGCTGTTTTCCGTGCATGTTCTACAGTCGTGGCCAAAAGTTTAAAACCATACTTGATTTATGACGTTTTGTATTACGTTATAATATTGCATCAGATATTGTTTCAGTTACATCCTCTTTAGGCTATTCTGGGTCGAAATCTGATGTAATCAGTCATTATTTAGCAAATATCAATTGAACATTAGCCAGTAGAGATTACTTTTCTGCATTATTTATCTGCCTAAAATGGGTAAAATGTGCTCTCTTTCTGAGGTTCAGCGATGTCAAATTGTTGTTCTCTACAGGGAAGGCTACACAGAACGTCAAATTGGTGAGCAGCTTGGGTTTAGTAAAACATCTGTGCATCAGGCAATTCTGAAATTTAAGAATTCAGAAACTTATGCTGATGCAAAACGCAGTGGTTGTCCAAAAAAAAAAAACTCCTAGAGCTGACATCTTCATGAAAAGGCAAGTGGTGAAGTCTCCAACATGTTCAGCCAAACAAATCAGGGCTGATTTGAATGAAGCCGGTATTCCAGTCAGCAGGAGGACTGTTAGCCGCCGTTTAGTTGTAGAATTTGGTCTGAAGTCACGAAAACCAGCAAGAAAACCGAGGCTTACACCAGCGATGAAGAAGAAGGGCCTCCTGTTTGCATTGCAGCACAAAGACTGGACTTCTTCCCAATGGTTTAAAGTTTAATTTTTGGACGAATCAAGTGTCCATCAGTTTGGTGTAAGAAAAAGAAATATCCGTCGACATTCAGGAACACAATTTGATAAAAAGTATACCCGGTAAACGATGAAACATCTACCAGGTGTGATGATATAGGGAGCCATTTCGACCAAAGGTACAGCCAAACTCTTTTTTCTAAAACCAGGAACCACGATGAACAGTCAGAAATACTTGAACTTAATGAAAGAGAAGCTACAACTGCACAATAATGCACATATCGGTTCACAAACGCACGATTTTAGTGCAAGATGGAGCCCTATGCCATCGTTTGAAGATAGTAACAGAGTTTTTAGGGCCAAGAAAATTACTCTTCTGCAGTGACCGGGGAACAGTCCCAATCTTAACTCTATCGAAAATTTTTGAACTTTTCTCAAGAATAAAGTTGCTGAAAAGCATCCCTCGAATATTCCTTCCCTACTTGAAGCAATCAAATTAGTCTTGATCCGTGAAATTCCTGAAAAAATTTTCAAAAATTCAATCGAAGGTATGCCGAGAGGAATCAAGGCCGTCATCAAAGCGAAAGGAGGACACACCAAATATTAAAAATTTGAGATTTTGATGCAAAATACAATATAAATGCTCATTAATTTGTCTTTATATAGTTTAGCAAGAAATAAGTAAAAAACGACAAGAAATAGGACAGAGAACTGATTTTCTCGAAATTTGCGGTGTTGATCTTAAACTTTTGGCTACGACTGTAACAATTTTTTCCTCTATATGACCCACATTAGATTACATCACTTTTTCTTTTGAATATGGATATCACCACGCTCGTCTTCCATTCATTTGGCATTTTTTTCTATCTAACACAAGCTGACTGATCTCCAGCATTAATTTCAATCGTATCTCCACTTGCACGAATTATTTCCACAGCGACTTCAGATAATCCAGGAGTCTTTCCCGATTTCATGTTCTTGCGTCACCTCCTCTCGAGTTACTCTTTTTATTGGATCTGCTACCACATTGGTTTCCACATTTTAATCTCAATTGTTATCCTCGTTCATTATCTTCTCCATATGTTCGTTTCAAATTCTTCCCTGTTCTTTCTCATTGAAACCAAGTCATCAATTTATTCCTTTATAATATTGTCCTCCATCCACGTCCTTGTTTCAGAACCTTCATAAACTTGTATACTTCGTTAGGACTGTTTAGTCAATTCTTGCTCAGTTTTTTCTTCATAGATTTCGCTATTTCGCTACTACTTTTTTGCCCGATTTTTCAATTGCTTGTACTTGAGCTTAATTTCTTCTGACCTATTTCTGTGCCAATCCTTGTACGCAACTTTTTTCTCACCAATTACTCCCCTCACCTCTTTATTCCACCACCACGTATCTCCTCGATCCATCCTGCGTTTTGTTTTCCCACAAACTTTATCGCAAGCTTGCAGAACTGCATTCTTGAAGGATCCCCATAGATCAGTCACATCGTTGTGAACAAAACTTTTAATTCACATTTTAAATCTTTCTCTTGTGTCGGCATCTTCTAACTTCCAAACTTTTTATGTGATCACCCTTATTTATCTACACTTTTCTTCAGACCTTTTTGTCCAAGTCGATAACGACCAATTCATGTTGAAGTTCGCATGGTATCGCTTTTTCATCTTTGATTAGTTTTCTTTTTTTTTCTGCCTACGAACCTAACGCCAATTTCCTCCTGCACTGAAAGTAAATTTTCTTCTTTCCTCTTTCTTTTTACTTGTCCACAAAACTCCGCAACGTGCAACCCTCTTCCTTGACTGCAAACGCTTTTTTGGCAGCCCTTTCTCGTTATGTGGCCAAAATATGGAAGTATCTGTTTGTCAGTTCTAGTTGTCAGAAATATATTTGGTTTAATTTGATTAAAAATTAATTGCTGTCTAAGCAACACGCGTCATCTTTTTTTAACACAATGATTCAAACAGGTAAGTTATTTTTCGTATTGTTTTTGTTTGATACAGAAATATTTCTTTATTTTAGTACGAACTCAGGACCACAGCGATCATGATTGCTTTGCTTGTGCTATTCTATCCCATGGAAGCAAAGGTGACGTCATTAAGGTGAAAGATGGGAAAATGCATTTGACGGATTTCATGGATCCTTTTAATGCCAAGAGTTGTCCTTCACTGAAAGGAAAACCTAAACTGTTTTTTATTCAGGTGAAGTTGTTATATTTATTTGCAATTTTGCTTGTGGAAGCTTTAGTATACAAACCGAAAAGGCTTATTTAGAGACTTAATCATGGAAATTCGCATACTTACAGAAGTTTCGAACCACTGGTGTGAGCACAGTCACCGAAATTGACAGAGTAGAAATTGATGTTTTGTTGTTTGTGAATTATTCCATTCACTAATTGACGCTGAATTGAAAACTGCTTTGAAAGAGCATTGCTCAAAAGCACTCACCGAAAATCAAACTATCGTTTTTTGATCTTGCTTTTTATACGAGGCAGGTGCGCAGGGTCAGATGGCAGAGAAGCCATGTTTCCGCCATCAAAACATTTTATTACCAGATAAAATTTTAAACCAATTAACGATTTTACTTTTTAGACTAAAACTTTATGAGGCTCAAAAGTTAAGTTATACCAAAACTTATTGGGCACTTCATTTTGATACCAATGTTTTTAAGCCATCGATGTGATCCTTAAGTCAATTTAATGATGTGTACTCAGCTAACCAGGTTATTCACATCCTTGATCAAATTACCAATGAGGTAGTCATAAAATCTGGATTTTTGAATTTAACGAAATGCCATATTTGTTATTGGCCAATGGCAATTTTTTATATTGACTATGAGCTTGGCAGTTTTTAATTTTTTTCCACAATTTAAGAAATCTTGAAATGGTTTTCATTTTATTCTGTATATCACGGCCATTCTAATTGATTGTGGGAATAATTGTGGGAATTTTTGTCCTAAAAACTCCTTTGAGAGTTTAGTCCTGGCAGTTTCACATACTTGTAAATGCTTTGAACTACTGGCGCAGTTACGGTCACTGAGATTGACTGATTGAAGTTTTCGATTGTTGTCGAAGTGTTGTCTGTGAGGTTTTTCTTCCACTAGGTATCGCTAAGTTAATTAACTGAGTTATTGGGGAGGCCACATATTTCTTTTTGAGCAGTTTTCAAAAGAGTCTTTATTATTTCCCAAATCATTCACTTGTTAGCTTAAACATATTTTTGTTTCAGGCATGTAGAGGATCGGAGAGAGATAAACCAGCAAGTTTAAACCTGGATGTCCAAACCGACGCAGAGAAAGAGTTTAAGGATGCGGTTGTGATATTCACAGCTGAACCGGATTTTTTAATTGCTTACGCTACTCCTCCAAGTAAGATAAGAGAACAGTTGTTATGTTGATATTTTTTGCTACTGACTTCACAATGCAGATATTAACGACCTGTTTTAGACTGATGCTGCTAGTTCGCTGTGATAGTAGCGGTTTACACTAGCTTTAGGAACACAGTTCTCTAGTCGCATGCTTTGAGGAATGGTGTTGGAGTCAGTGTGTCGTTGTTTTATGAGGTTCTTTTCTTCGACTTGAAGCTGCTGTATTGATTGCTGTCTGTTGAATTTATGTGTTGTTAGGCAATATCACTGTAAAAATTTGTGGAATCAGTTGATTAATCTATTACATAAGATAATTCTGTCCTTTCGGCACGGTTGTTGATCTTTGGACTCTGTCTACTTTTGAAAATAACATATTTGAAGGGCAATTGCACCGCGTCGTTCTCTCTTTTGAATTTACCATCATTGCTAAGTGAAATAGCTGTTGCAATAGTCTCAGAAACCGAAGATGAATGCGCAAGTGGATGCACGATTGGTGGTCACGTGCTATCCAATTTAGGCCATGCAGACGACATGGCCATCATCAACAACTCGAAACAAAACAATTAAGAATTCCTCAATAATCTGTCAAAAAAACGCTTCTAAATTCCGCCTTTAAATACATGTGTCCAAAACCAACTGTATGACCAATAAAATTAACAGCACAGTTAATTTCACTACACTAGGAAAACAATTAATCTAAAATTTTTAACGTTTACAGTTTACCAGTCGTGCTTTACAGTCTAGAACGCAAGAATTATACCTTTGTAACAATGAAAAAACTCACCACTTTTCAAAATCACATCATGAAAAGCATGACCAACAAACAGCTACTTGACCGCATAACAATAGAAGTGTTAATTTTTACAATCGCCTTGAACATCATGTCAAGTATCAGCCGAACAAGCGGTGCTTGTTGTTTCTAAAACACCTCTAACAAGCCAACCGTGTCTTTGTGTTAATAGATTATTACGTTACTTTTACAGACATAAAGCTTGCGTTTACTTGAGTTCATATCCCTCTTTGGTGGTCTATCGCATTGTACCAAAACAATTACATTTTAGAAATCCTTTGTTCTTCCGAAAAACAAATTTAAACAATTGCTGTCAGTTTTTAGACAAGAAACTGGCTTTGCAAAGACGTGACTCATAAAAGGGCGCCAGAATCTGTATTTTGTTGCTTCAGAAACAATATTTTTAACTTTCACTTCAGTAAAAAACAATTTTATGTCACCGTGCGAGCTAAAAATTAATCGGCGTTCTTCATCATCCATGTAAACGTTGACATAGCATGGCCAACGTTAATTCAACGTCTGTCATATGTCTGTATGGGACTGTAAATAGCCCACTGGCTAAGCGCGTTATCTCTTCGAAGCCTTTGTGGCGTCTTGAAAGATGCAATATCAACGTTGGTGAACGATCGCTATCTGCCTGCTTCTTTTAACCAAGGCATATTATTTGATATCATCTTTTTTTTCACTTGGTCTTTAAATAATACAGCTTCTCTGTGTTTTGCTACATCAGCATAATAAGCATAATATCTATAAGCATAATGTCATAATAAGAATAAAGCATCAGCATAATAGTTTATTAAAGTGAACGTTTGTTTATTCGTGAAAGCATAGACGAGAAATTCTCTTGCGTTTTATATTAGCTGCATTTTGTAAAACGAGCTGTTCAATCTTAATTCTTAAGCATAAATTGAGAAACATTATGTTAAATATTTCTTGACCATTTACTAAGTGCAAATTTTTTATTCTATTTGAATAAAAAACATTAGTAGAATCAATTGCTGTATGACTGTTACGACTTTACTATCATTTGGATTATTATTTGTACGGATTAATTGCTTCAAGCCCTGCTGCCTCGGTGAGTCAACTAAACCAGTGTTTCTCAACCTTTTGTGGTTCATGACCCCTTTTAGGTGTTTAATACAGCCTGCGACCCCCTTCCTGCTATGTTTTTCTACAGATATAAAAATCAGCACAAAAATACATTTCAATAACATGTAATTTCAAAGAACTGCTGAATGTCACAAATTTTAATGCGACGGTTGACTTTGCAACTGCGTTGAGTGCTTGATAACGCCAATCCCATTATCATCTTCAACTTTCTTTCGATTTCTTGCCTACGTTTTGATATGGACAAGAGCTGAAAAATCACTTTCGCAGAGGTATGTTGTGGCACATGGAAGTAATTTTCGAAAAGCTAGTTCAGATAGTTGTGGGTATGATTTACGCATAGCACACCAGAACTGAAAGAGTGGCATTTCATGAAAAACGTCACATGCAGAAGAATCATTTTGAAAGTCATAAAATTGGTCTTGTAATTCATCTAGAATATCAGCATTCAGCAACATCCAAAGCAGTAGAGAACGGATTTCGTAAAAATGCGGCATCTCTTTCTTTGAGCTCAGAGAAATATCGTTCTACTTAAACAAACGATGATAAATTGGCCTACAACCGAGCTACGCGTTTTTTTTCGTAACAGTGCAACCAGTCACTTGCTACGACATTACTGTATAGGTTACTAAAGTGATTGCTGCAAAGATTTTTCATTTATCCGGAAATTTTCGCGATTTCAAAAATATTTTATGAATATCTATGCGACCCCCATGAAATGACCTTCGCAACCCCCAAGTTGAGAAACGCTGGACTAAACCATCTCCACCAGCTCTATTTAGGATTGAAGTATAGCTGCGCACTAGCTTTGTTAAGTAAAGTTGAGATCTTGTAAACTTGTGACCTTCTGACCTTGTGATCTTTTGACTTTTCCGCCACAACATACTAACAGAACAAGACCTTGTTCAGATTCAATCTACTTGGTTTGTTTCTCTGTCTGTTGGAGATCTCAAAACCGTATAACTAAGCGACGCATATAATAATCCGATCCACTGTTTGATGCCAGTGAGAAAGATATTCTCTATAGTTGATTTTGCGCAAAATTTTACAAGAAGACCTATTGACTATTACGACCCTATACCCAATTGTAGCAACAATAAATTCAAAAATTCTAAGGCTGTTCGGCCATACTAAAAGATCAAAATACACTCTACACAGTCAGTACAATTTGCATAGAAGGTAAAGTTAATGGAAAGAAAAAACGTAGCAAGCAACATCCAGGCATGGACCGAACTCAATTTAGCTCACGATATTAAGTGAGCTAGTAAGAAACCGTGACATAGAAACAGATAATTCATAGCAACTTTGTAATCTGCAGGTTGCTGCAGCAGATAGGGCGTTTTGACCAATCAGAAGGCAGGATTTAACGCGGATGAAACGTTTTTCGCGAGAAAACTCGCAACGTTTGCCTATGATGTCAAAATTTCCATAAGTATTCCAGCAATACACTTTGATAAATCTGACAAGTAGCCTATCAGACGATGCAAAACTTTAGTTGTATTTTTTTTTCAAAACTTGCCTTCTGACTCTTTCCAAGTTCGATTTTGACAAATAATGTTGCGATTGTGAGAAGCCTGATCTCTTGGTAGCCACTTTAACAAGTCGAAATTCTACCACTAAACTTTACTATAATGAAACCGCCAACCAATCATAAGCTACGGTTTAAGGGACGTAAAAAATGGCGGAAAGAAGATGATAGAAAGCAAATTAAGTGATGGATTTTTTGTCAGCTGGTTGGCTTAAGCCTTAGGGGTTAGGGTTAGGGCTAGAAAGTAGTCATTTCATTGACGCGGGTTCGATTCTCACCTCTGCTATTGCTCTTTTTCTTCTGTAATTACCAAATAAAGTTCAAAACAAGCATTAACTCTCTGAATGAGTGCTAGAAGGGTCGCAATTGGACAGTAGCCTCTTATAACATGTTCTGATTGGTTGGCGGTTGCATTGTAGTCATTCGCAGTGGCAGAATTTCGACTTGTTAAAGTGGCTACCTGATCTCTTGAACTTTTTCGGAGATATTGTCTTCTGATTGGTCAATAAACCTTATGCGCTGCAGCGACATACAGATTACAAGTACTAACCCATGTTGATCAATGATGAGCAATCTGCTTCAAAAGGAGATGGCGACTGAACAACGAACATATAGCCTAAATAACTACATTGTTTGTTTGTAACTGAAAACACTTCTTTTTACAGCCTTTGTAGCTTATCGACACACAAAGAAGGGCAGTCGGTTCATTCAAATTTTATGCAAATGCTTGCTTGAGTGTGGCCACAATCTGGAACTGATGCAGGTAGCCAACACTCTTAATGCAGTGGTAGCCTACAAAGAAACCTGCGCTTATCAAATGTTCATGCTACCGTACACGTTTAGGTCTTTGCGTGCCACAAGTTCAGTTAACATCGCTGTAAAAGCGTTTGTAGGTTATTAATGTTCACTAGACAAATGTACTGTAGCTATGTAACTCCCACTTATTTTGAATAAGATTTGAGGGTGGTAAATGACCGGCCGCACTGAGGGTATGGAGCTTTCATTAAGTAGTTTTGAGAATGAAGTAGTTTTTTGGTCTGATTTTTATGAAATCAATACAGTGATTTAAAACAAAAACATTCATCTAACTTTCAGATAATGATCAAAGTGAACAACGATTTGGCGCAATTTCAACAAGACAGCCAAAACTCGGGTGATGAGCATCAAAGGGAAGAAGTACAAATTCCTTCTATTACAACACAACTCCGTTCTGAAGTGAAGTTTGTTGGTAAAGGAGCTGTTGCGTAAGTCTACAATGCCTTATGAAGAACCAATATTCAGCAATATTATTGTATTGTAAGTTGAATGCCTTTTGCATTCAGCCAATCTCTCCTGTAAGATTTATTTTTATCTTTCTAATCTTTCTATGTGTTTATAAATCTGACATAACTGAATTAATCCCAGTTATGGAACTGTATAGAAAGAGTTATAGTAAAACTGGTCATATGCCAGCAGTTAGTGAACCAAAATTCTTAAACTCTTGATAAACGTAATAATTTGTCTTCACTCTGATAAATTTGAACATTTCAATTCAGTTCAAAAACTAAACAAAAATTTCTTTGAGAGCAAAACAGCTGGACTCGTGAACTAGACCACTAGGCGGCGCAATAGTAAATATCTTACAGGCTCTTAAAGATTGCGCAGCTCACTAATAGGCCTACAGTTCAATCATTTTGCCATTGCTACTCTTGTAGAGACCTCCTATGAACTATTGTTATTCACAACTTTTCATAGAATATTTTCTGTACAATGTTTGCTTTTTGAAGTTTTCTTATGCGTGAACGGAATTGTCCGTTTCCTGACAAATCATTTTCTTTAGACTAGGTCATAGAACGGGTTAGGGCTTTCTTCGATGTTAATTGTGATCCTCAGTTTATGTTTTATTATCCTGCACTGGTAGTCTTCTCTGCTTCTAATAACGTTATCGTAACAATTTAAACAATATACTTTTTTCATATAAAAAGGAATAGTAGAGAAAGGTTTTGACTTTAATAATTCTAGAACTTGAAACAAAAGTGCGAAACCAAATTGTCGCCTGATCATTTCATTGCAATTGTGGTTTTAAAAATCAAACCGTTTATGACATTCTGTAGCCTAAGGTTTTATTTTTTGTCAATTTTAATTTTTGTCTTCTGCAGACTTGAAGACAACTCCACTAATAGCTTTGATGTGAATTACAAGATGACAAATGCGAAACGCGGATGCTTCATGATCTTCATCCAAGATGTAAATCCGTTTGAGATAAGTTTGATTCGTATAATTTTGTGCTTTGTCAGAAAAGTTTTTTCTGGACATAAAATAACAAGGATAAATATGTAGGCTAAAAATTCAGATTGTTGTGGAATTTTCCAACTTGCATTATCCTTAATAATCTGATTGTGGGTAAAACAAACATTCTTCCTCAAACTCCCTAATTAAAACTAGCAAAGGTATCGATGATACACCAGCCTACATGACTATATTTTCTTTTCAAATTTAAATTTTGGTAGCCTATCTCAGTCGTGGACCATACAAGCTTCTCGGGCGCAGACCTTGAGTAAGAGTTTTTGAAAAATTGTTGAAAGTTCAATTGATTTTCAGAAATTCGAAAAAAACTTAAACCACGTGCCACGCGATGGGTCTGAGGCTGATCTTAAATTGCTGAAAAACACTGCGAAAGAATTGGGATTTGATGATGAAGATGTTAAGGTTTCTCTCAACTTGAGGCGAAAGGAAATTTCGGACAAGTTGGAAGAAAGTGCGGGATATAATAAATTATTAGATCATGTGCTAAATGCATTCACATACGAGATGAAAATACAACACAAAACTAATTCTATTATAACCAAACTATGCCTATTATCACTTTTTTATTAGGCTTGCATGATGAATTCATTTTTTCATCGTATTTTTGTTGATGTCTATTTGACAAACTTTGCTAAAAGAGGTCGTAACATGCTATGAACATTTAGAATATCGCTAAGTTACTAAAGATTTGTTAGTGTGTAAATAAAATAACGACAGAATGCTTAAGATGAAAACTAGCTTAACATTTTTCACAATTGGTAAAGTAAGTTTATTTGCATTTTTTTAGATTTTTGTAACTTTTGGCAAAAAATTTATAAAATGTTTTGCTTCAGTGCGAAATGAAGATCACAGCAAGTCCGACTGTTTTGTTTGCGCCATCCTTTCCCATGGAAAACAGGAAGACATTATTCATGGAAACAATGACAATATTTATGCGAAAGGAGACGCAATTTATGTGAAAGATGAAGAAATGAGCTTGACCAACTTTTTGGACCCATTCAACGCCACAAATTGTCCCACACTTAGCGGAAAGCCAAAGTTGTTTTTCATGCAGGTCGTTCTTGAGTTAAACAAATATTAACTTTTTAAATATGTAAAACGACATGTGTGGACTTTTATTTTTGAAATTCAGTTCCCACGACGAGGAAACTCTTAAGCAATCGCAAATACATTGTCGTTGGTGATGCAAGAATTAAATCGCATGTGTGCTGGGTTAAGGTTTGATTAAACTTTAGACTAGAATTTGAGATGTGGAATGAACTTACAAGCAAATAACTCAAGTTTAACAAATTCAACTCATTTGCATAACAATACGAAAGATATTACCACATCACTAAGGATGATGGACACCGAAGTAATTTTATGACTTGTGGAATTAAAAGATGAAACATCAAGAACAAATAAACTTAAGACTAAACTTTAACTTTTTTGCGCCCAGCATTGTTTCGCAGTTTGATTGAAACACTCAAACGGTTTTGAAAGGCTACATTTCTGATACAGTTTCCAATAGCATGACAACATTTAGAATTCCAAGTTTTGTCCCTAACAACCTTGATATTTACCATCTAGCAACACGTATTTAAAAAAGACTTGATTAATTCATAAATAGTCTGCTGCAAGTGCAAGGAAAGCTTTTTGACAGTCATTTTTTAAATTATGCTGGGCACAATAGAGTTAGATTTTTCAAACATTGTCCCAATGTAGGAACTCACTAAGCATGGCCAGGAATTAATTTTTATTTTTCAACGTATAATTTGTTTAGACTTGCAGAGATGATTATCTTCAAAACAACCCAGTTGAAACCAATTCCGATGTTGTTATGGACGCAATTCCAATTATGGAAAACTTTGAATATAAACGACCTAACCCTTCCCGTGAACCACCATCATTTGACTATTCTGAAATGAAACCTCTGAAAATCCCAGCGCAATCAGATTTCTTGATTGCCCATGCTTTTCCTCCAAGTAAGTTTATCAGAGTCTTTTACAAGGCAGCAGTTGTGAATTGAGAAAACGACAACTGAGCTTGCAACAACTGAGCAAGCGACAACTGAGCTTGCAACATTTCAGCAAGTAGCGGAAGTTGACGAATGATGAAACTGAGCAAGCAGAAACTTGGCATGTCACAAGTCAGACAATTCAGTTCAGAAAGCGAACGTCGTTGTGTGAGCCTCTAGGGCCGCAGGTCCTGTTTTCTTTTTGTCCTACCCAGGCTTACTCATGGCAGTTAAAGACTTCAATTTAATGGACGAGTAGGCAAAGACGCCAATTTTTGTGTCTACCCTCAGACATGCTTTAACGGCATATTTGCGCCAGAAACGAAAAGTTAAATGTTAAAATCTAGTCTATTATTATTTGTTTGGCAACAATAGCACAAAAATACACCAAATGCACACACTGACCAATGACCATACTTATTACCTACTACTCAATGTATCAAATATATACCGATTTTGGTTACTAACAGATCGGCTTTCAGGTAAATTCTAAGCTGCACGTTGTCATGACCTGTGCACAAATGTCGCCATGACCCAAACATCTCTGCCACTTATAAATGAATGAGTCGGAGTAATACATTGTTCGCCTCACTCCACAGCCCTGTTTGATAGCCAATGTTGTGCTTAGTTCAAATTACTTCACCATTAGCAAACGTCAGTTATAGGAACTGCGTTGCAATGCAGTTCATGTTTTTATATAAGCAACTGAGAACAACAAAAGATGAAAAACATAGCTAAAGGAAAACAAATTAGTAAATTTATTTAAAATAATACTTATACCGCTTTCTTCTACAAAACAACTGAGGGGGTGACAGCATCTAGGGGAAGGTATGGACTGATGAGCCACTTTTTCACATTAAAAGCTATAGTTGGTTAACTAATTACTCTATGATAACGAAACTTCCACACAACATAGTGTGATCGCTTCAGTATATTGTGTAAAAAATTCAACCACATATAATGATAGGATCAACAAAAATATTTGACAACATTGACGGTGATCAGAGTGGTTCAAGGGTGCAAACGCGTTTGGACCCTTGAACCACCGGGTATGGACCCTTGAACCACTCTGATAAGTTTGACCTTAAAGATGTTTAGAGCAAATTTTATGATACAATAAATACACTGTCAAATGCGCACACTGCTAACAGTTTGCAGAAATAGATTAAGCAATATTAAACTGCGAAAAGTCGGTTCAAAACTTTTTAATGTCAACTGTTTGTTTTGTCGTTCCTGCAAGTGGTGGAAGGAGGACAAAAACAATTGATAAGGCATCACCAGCTTCGCTAGTCATTTTATAATACTTTACACTCAACTTACAATACACAATAATTTCTAAAATAAAAAATAAATGAAACATGTTTATTGTCCCTCAATTAGGCATTGTGCTAACCCATGAACTATGTGGTTCAAGGGACAATACTTTTGGTGGATCATCGGTCAGAACTGTTGGTGACAAAGTTCCATCTTAGCTTTACCTAATTAGAATGAAGTAAAGTCTAAATGAACTGTACTAAATTCTGCACTATATAGCCCATTACAATTTCTGAATTTTATATCTCGATGCTAGCTGTATTTAAGTTTCTGTAAATCTCCAAACGCAAATAAGAAATTTTATTAAAACACCTCAAAATCACACCCCACCCTCTAACTTGCAAAAATTTAAAAGATTCCATCCAGAACTTTCCAAGAAATACAATTAGACTAAATGCAACTTATTTAGTTGATAAAAAATCTACTATAAGGTTTTATTCGAATTTGGAAGGGGGTGGTTCATGGGTCAGGTATGGTCATGGGTCCATACCTTCCCCTACATTTTTTATGGACGAGCCGCCACCGGGCACGATGTATTTAGGGGGGTATCTTTTAATTGGCATGTTACAAAACGTCTAAGATCACTTTCATACCTTCCGTCGTGTCTCTGTCCGATCCTGAAAGATATTTGAAAGACACTACTGTAATATAAGTTTTAGTTATTTTTGCCGCTAAAGCAGCTTTAAATTATGCAAAACATAATCTTTTAAACTTGCGTAATTGATAATGCCACATCATGATCAGTCGCCATCTCCGCTCGCAGCAGATTGCACATCAGCATGGCTTAGTTGTTTCCAAGAGTGTTGATTTTGAGCTCAATAACCGACCAACTCATTAACACCTATTTTATGCAGGTTGTGACCCGTGGTACACAGACCATGGAAGTCGATTTGTTCGAGGGCTGTGGCAATGCGTCCGGGAATATGGTCAAAAAATGGAGCTAATGCAGGTTAGAACTTGTTGCAATGATGTGGCGTTAGCGAATTTTATGTAAATCTGTCATGGCAACACTAGCATTAGCGATCGTAGAAGCATTACATATATTGCCAGAGTTCTGGAAACGGAGATTGTTATTATTACAATTTTATTGCAGACAAAACTTTGTCCACAGTTATCACACAAAAAACGACAAAACAAGCAAACCAGACAGTTTGATCAATTTGAAGTTATCTGATAATCTGTAAAAACAGTCAGAATTCATCAAAGACATTATCAGACTCTTACCGGAGTTATTGCAGCGCTGGATCACTGAAAACATGTTTTTTCTCAATAAGACGTCAAAGTAATAATATTAGAATCAATATGATGTTCAAGTGCACTCACATAACGTGGCAGATTATATGATGTAGCATTCTAAACTAGTCATTGTAAGCAACTCGTAAACAACTAAAACAAGAAAGACGATATTTATGCAATAGTTGCGAAGCATAAAAAGACGTGGCCTACGTTATGAGCGAAACAGAGTATTCGTAACAGTCGCTGACAATTTGTAAAATCGCAATTTTAATTTGTTGGCAATGCAATAAAGTGAGCGCATTTGCCGCAAAATATCCAGTCCATTAGATGAACAGTTATGTATATAAACACCTAAGTACTTAACCGATTAAAAAAAAAACATTTTCTCACCCCCATGCGAGACCTGTGGGTCTCGAGAAAGTTTAAAATGTTGAGGAGAAAATAGCGAACTAAACGATTTTTTAAAATTGTTACAAACTCCGTTTGAGACCCCAAAATATTTTGATAACGTTTTGCCCAACCGGATCTTCATGGTTTGTTCACGGTACCTAGACTTCAAAATACGAACAAAACACATTGAAACATGACACAAGATAAGTTTTGTATACAGTAGATAATGATTTACTTTGTCAAAGACCTGGAAGCATCAAAAAAGATAGAATAAACTGGAGTAGAATTGTTTGCATAAGATGATACAACTTGTTTCAAGAGAAATACACTCATGTCGGTGCTCTAATTAGCATTAAAATCGAATTGATTGTCGTTAGTATTTAAGAAAGAAAATGCATGACTGAGGATAAACCGCTTAAATAATTTAGAACTAACTGTGGCTACAGCTATAGGTCGATAGTTACTAGCATCTTGGATGTTGCCATTGAGATTTTTTACAACTGGGATAAAAACTGTGTCGACACATGACTTTGGTAGGTGCCATGGCGTAAACACAAATTAAATAAAACACTTAAGTGAAAGCAAATAATGTGGTTCACATAAATGTTCAGCAAAGATTTTATCGGACCCGGCCGAACTTAGTTTCAACTTACACAGTAATGACCCAATAGTATCAATACAACACACAAAGTGAGACATGTCATTACATCTCGAGCGATCTAGAATTTGAGATTGAACAAATTCTTTTTCTTTAGTACTTGAACAAGAATTTATAGTTTTGTTGTAGTGATTCTTTCACATAGCCTAACAGCAATATCGTCAGACTAATAAAATAATGGCGTAACTCATTTTTTCTGGTTTTGAGATAATCGAAAAAAACTCTCTACACAGTTGTTTTTATCATATTTATTGTATAGTTAAACAAAAATAGCATGTCGACACAAGTACAATAAGCATGTATACTTTGATTTGCTTCATTTTGCATCCCATAATGTGCTGGGATGACTTAGGCCATTTTCCGAATGCACAGACATGACTTATGCCATTTGATATTTTGAGTTTGTCAATATGAGTTTTTTAACGGTGACATAATAACAGTAATAATACGACTAGAATTAACAGGAAAATCCCTAATAGCAACTCCAATCTAACGATAGGAGTTATATTTCATGCTAGACCAGTGCTCTTCAACAGGGGTTCCGCGGAACATGCAGTGGGGTTCCGCGGAACATGCAGTGGGGTTCCGTGAGTTTTAAGGGTTCCGCAAGGGTTCCTCGTTTTATTTAGGGAAATTGATTTCTTGCTTCAGCATTTTGATGCGTCATTCCGATTTTTTAAATCACTGCACCGCATTCACACTTCAAGTAGGCCAGTTTGTTAAACGAGGGGTTGACTGCAGTTACCAACCGAATAAAACATTGCTATAATTGTTGCGTCACTGGCTGTTCATTGTTATTCTATTAACAATAACGTTATTGTTGCATCACAGTCATAGGATGTAGCCGATGTACAGATCACAGAAGTACAAGCAGACTGAGTAGAGACTTGAGCTGCTGTTGATCCTTTGTGAGAATAAAGTAAAAACAGTTTTTAACCAAATTTTTATTGTTTAGTCAAGCCAGATGAAACAAAATAGCATATTTTCTTATATGAAGCCAAAGAATAGCAACAGCGAAGGTGTGGGCGGAAATGAGCCTTGTAGTTTATTTGTAACAGAGACACTTCCGCCGAAGCGGACCAAATGTAATTCAATTGTCAAGGTTAGAAAATGGGACGACGCATATTTGAGATACGGGTTCTTTTTGCCGGATGACCAACTTTTGAATGTAGCTCCTCAGCCCGAATGTTTGATTTGCTGTAACAGACCTTCTAATTCAGCCATGGTCCCGGCTAAATTACAAAGACACTTAGAAACAAATCATTCTGCGTACGCGACAAAGACTATCTCATTTTTTAAACATATGAAAAGAAGCGTGCACAAGCAAAAAGAGTAATTCTTAGGAGCAGTGAAAACCAATCCAGATATCTTGTTGACTTCATATCGACTGTCACATCATATTCTTAAAACAAAGAAACCATTTACTTTAGCCGAGGAAGTTATTAAACCAGCGTTGCAAATAGTAGCAGAGGAGCTCCTTGACAAGGAAACTGAACGCAAGTTACAAAGCATACCTCTGTCTGATACCACTGTAAGCAGAAGGGGATTTCATATGGCTGAAGATTTGTTGGAACAACTTTTATATAAAATCAAAAATGTTCTATGTTATGGGCTGCAACTGGATGAATCAACTGATATAGGGAGTAGAGCACAACTGCTTGTGTATATAAGAATTCCTGATATTGATTCATACAGCATTGTTGACGAATATTTGTGTTGCCTAGACTTGGATGTGAGCACAACTGCTGAACAAGTATTTAGTAAGCTCAACGAATTCTTGAAAGAAAAATAAATACCATGGGAAAAGTGTTGTTCTCTAACTACAGACGGGGCAGCTGTGATGACTGGACGCTTTTCAGGAGTTGGTGTTCGTGTCAAGGCAGTTGCTACTAACTGTGTATTAAAACATTGTATTATTCATCGTGAAGCTCTGGCTGTAAAACCGCTTAGTTCTGACAAGCAGAGAAGAACGGAACTAGAAATGGTTTTGGATATAATTGTGAAAACAGTGAATTACATAAAATGTGGTGGTAAAGGCAAATCTGCAAGAGTTTTTCAAAAAGTATGTGAAGAAATGGAGTCAGATAATGTCACTCTTTTGCTGCATACAGAGGTGCGTTGATTATCTCGTGGCAAAGTTTTGGCTCGGGTGTTCAAATTAAGACAGGAAATATCAGTTTTTCTTGCAGAAAAAAAATCATTAATATGCTACCAATTTTCTTGATCATGAATGGGTTTGCAAACTGGCATATCTGGCTTCAATATTCGATATGTTGTCCACACTCAACACCAGCCTTCAAGGGAAAAGATCAGATATATTTTCCCAAATTGGCCAAATTGATGGCTTTAAAAGAAAATTTGACTTCTGTTCTGGGCTAATAAAGTTTCAAAAAATGATTATTCTCCTTTTCGGTTTTTGAATGAATTTCTAAGTGAGGACTCCGAAGTTGAAGATACAGCTGAAATAAAGGAATTAGTGTTGGAGCATTTGAAGCTATTGAGGAAAAATTTCAACCGCTACTTTCCTGAAGAAAAATCTGAGATTTTCCGTTTGCGAAAGTGGGTGGTTGATCCTTTCGTTTTCCCTTGCCAAGAACATGAAGAACTCCTGGATATCTGCAATGATATTCATTTGGAGGAAATCTTTGAAAAAAACTGAAAGGAATATTTTTGGATTTTTCTGTACAAAGAAGGGACAGAAATTTCAAAGGAAGCATTGAAACTATTGTGTCAATTTCAAAATACCTATTTGTGTGAAACAGCATTTTCTGCTTTAACAACAATTAAGAACAAAAACAGAAGTTGCTTGAAGGGTGTCGATATGTGTATAAGAATTGCATTAAGCAACGTTGAACCACGATTTAAGAAGATTATAAAAGATAAGCAACAACAACAGAGTCATTAAATGTCTGACTTTATAACTTTTGTAATAACTGTCTATGTTTTGAAATGTCTAATTATTTTTTGAAGTGTAACAGTGCAATAACGAAATATTTAATTTTCTGACCAAGCAATTCGTAATTTGTAGGCTAATTTTTTTTTAGTGGGGTTCCGTGACAAACGCGAAAGCACATGAGGGGTTCCGCGTTGTCAAAAAGGTTGAAGAGCACTGTGCTAGACTGCATATTTCACCCAAAAACAGTTCAGAGTTGGCAAGACAAGCTGAATAAATTATCAGTGATGAGGCAAATTATCAACAAAAGAGTGGCACCCTGTTGGCACAACATGTTTCATAGATTGGAAATCATTGTATTTCCTCAATTTGATTGGAAGATGGCTTGAAAAAATAGGAATCCATGTAGTGTCGCCTAAGTTTGTTTGTGACCGCTGTGGCAGATCCTCCCACTGTGCAGCCTCACATAATGGGACCTTGTACAATACCTTTCCACTGCTTCCATGATTCAGGCCTCTAAGATCATGAACCGTGGGATCTCCAGCTTTCTTTCCAGGTCTGATACTCAACAAGCATCATCCATCGCTTTTCATAAAATTACTGTTTTGCATCCTCTGTACATTGTTGGGATGCGGTCTGATCCAGGCATTCTGGATGATAATTTTGTAATCCCTCGTCGTAAAAATGTCGTATGCTAATTTTCGCTCGATAGTAGGCTACTGTGCATGCTATCGCACTCAATTTGAGTGTGACCAGCCACGAGGTACTTCTGAGTAATAGTGATGCCATGCTTCCATGCAAGGGCACAGTAGGCACTAGAAACATTAGAGTTTCTATTTTGATATCCATACCCATCACTCCAAAAAACTATCTCCTCCAGACCGGGGCTTCCAGAAATTACTCGTTCGAAATGATTAAACTGCAAGAAAGCGAATACTTCCCTGCGTAAATCACCTTCTGTTTCATTCCAAATAGAGCAATAAGCATCTTTTGATTCAAGATTGAATAGTGTAAAATTGTGTACCTGCAGCTTGGTTTTATAGTACATACTGCTTTGCTTGCCTTAGTTTTGGGACACAGATGTACAGCCCGTGAATCCATTGTCCATACGGATTTTACTGTGCTAGCGGACTCTTTGTCTTTCGTCTTCTCATATCAAGCTTCATTCTTCAACTTGATATGGTCATCGCATTGTTCCTTGGTAATATAACTGTGTTTGAATGAAACACACACGTCGCACTGATCCTTACGTGGTATGAACAGAGCACCCGGCAGCCCGTTGCAACCAGTTCCCCTGAAGCTGCATGTTTCGATCTTATTGGACCACAGTGGACATGGAGCTGGCCAAGAGTGTGTGCGTAGCCCTCGCGTAGTTACGACCACCTTAAACAATCATACAAGCGAATGGCCTTTGTCTCAATTTAGACCCGGGCCAAACAAAGCCATGATATCACGGGTAATGGGGGCAAACTTGGCAAACTTGGAAGAGTTGGAAGCCTCCAGCCTGGTTTCACACATTGGCGGCGGATCTATGATGATCGTCTCCCAGTGCCTTTTGCCCACGTCTTTCCCATCATAACACTGGGCCTCCAAAGCCACATACGACATCACCATCCAAAGCCAAATTCAATTTGAAGACAAACCAATGCTCTGACACGAGCTGGAGCCGACGATGAAGACGGAGGAGCTCTCATCATGAAATACTTCACTAAAATAGGCTGTACTTAATGATCGTAGTCCTGATGATTCAGCAAGCTCTTTGTCTTGCCGATGAAGTTGGATTATGGTAGTTCTAGGGTACAAGAATTTCTTCGTTCTGTGCGTTGTGACCTTTCTACAGTAATGGGAATCTACAGTAGGCAAGTCATTGAGAAATTTCGCCAAAAAGTGATTTTTCTTTTTTCCCATTTTAGCACATTTACCTACACATAAAAGTCAATTCAAACGTTTTTAAATCTTTATTTTCCTTCTCCCATCAGTGAAACTCAAGAATGATGGCGAAGAACCAGCAACGAGCTTATAAAGTTGCTAAGTGTGATATTAAGCTGAGAATTAATTAAGTATCCAACAATGGCTTTCTACAAAAACCTGCCATGGGTGCGAGAAGACTCCGAGAAACGGTGCATTGAGAAGATCTGACCTGTATCGCAGTGTGAGGTGATAAGTCGCGCTACCAGAGTGCTAGGAAAATGAAGCTTTTCAAAGGAACAGAAAAATAAAACAGATTGATTTAAGTAGGGTACCGGTAGTTTCTTGAAAATGTCCAAGATTAAGATACATAGAATAGAAAAAACATAATTATTTTGTGCTAAATTAATCGTCTAGACTTGTGATGAAGCGGAAGCTCTATTTCTGTACAATTAAGATCGTCGTCTTCTGACCATCTGCTCTGTTGGAGGACAGCTTTATTTCCAGCAAACGATTAAAAAGATTTGTAAAATGGCCTAAGTCATGCGTTTGAGTTAGGCCATTTGACATTTTTACGAAAATACCACTTTCTCGTTAACGTAGGTCTTGGAAAATTATATGGCAGATGCGCTACATTTTAGGGACCCACAAAACACTAATATCTCAATTTCGTCAAAAAGTGAGTTACGCCATTATTTTATTAGTCTGACGATATTTTCTTCACTAGTGGCACCAGTAATTATTGAAGATTGTGAAGATAAACGCTTCTTTGCAACTTTACGCCAAATCACTTCTTTGTGGTATCTGCATGAAACTTGTGATTTTGCCATTTTGTTTTCGTTTTCCGACTTCACGCACAGAGACGCCTTTACTGTAACTGCTCCTATTGACACTAGAACTGCTGAGATTTTTCACAACCTAAAATAACAAGCGGTAGCATATATAACCGTTGTTTTAAATTACCGATATTGTTCATCGTGTACAATGTTTCATAGTGTTTCACATGCGCAAACGTATCAACATAAACTTCCTTAAAAAAAACTATTTAAAACTCATCGATGTTCTGTCCAGTTTTAAAAACCAAAGAAAAACCATTTACTTCAAAATGAAAAAGGGTTAAAAATGAACGCTCCGTACTTCTAGTCAGACTCGGACAACTAGAAAATTGTAGTCGTATAATTCGATGAATTAAAGCGTAATGTCGGTAATTCTAATCGCACTTGGTAAAAACTTGTTTAGTTTAATTTTAGTTCTAATATAACCTCCGGTTTTGTTAAAAATTCTACTTTGTTCAACGGTGTTTTCGGCAAATGAACGAAAAGTGTGCTCTTGTCAAGCTCATGCAAGGAAAATGCAACGAAACGATTAAGATCAAAGTGTCATACTGTCAGCGAAGTCATGAACTACTTCACTAATTGATCAATTCACCAATGTTTCAATGTGGTTTTGGTGCTATGATGGTGCAATGACTCTTTGGTCCAGAGTTGCTTAAAGATATATAACAACTGCGTCAAACTAATTCTAATCTAGTTTAAATTCTACTTTAATTTGTTGGAATTTGGGTAGCTATAATTCTAATCTAATTTTAACTCTATTTTAATACGAGCTGTTTTCGTACGCGGAAAGCACGTCACGGGCTATCTTAGCCCCTGCTAATTAATCGCTAATAACAGGAGCTGTAAAAATCACAGAGCCAAAATACTTTACAAGATAATAGCCATGTGTATTGTGCGTATAGAAATTAATTTTTTTCCCAACAAATTTATTGATTTAACACGTTTGAGATGAAAAGACGTCAGAAAGTCGGTTTTTATTCTACTTTCCCAAAAATAACTTCAAATTGAAATTTTTTGAATTATAACATAAAGCAATGCTAAACTAAACTAAATAATTACTTTTTCTCATAAATATAAGGCATTTGTGGGCGTTTTTACAATTCAAAGTAATTGCACTAACATTTATATTGCACTAACATTAAATTATATATATCTAGCTTTGCACGAAAATGTCTAGCCACCTGAGATGAAATACTTACCGTATTGTGAAGGGCAGGAAGGTAGAAAAATGACCAGTGTACTGTAGGTTTAAAAAATTTCCAAAAAGCAAAAAATAAAAGTCAAGAAGTTTCACATTTCAAGCATATTTTCTTCTGTGAAATATTTCACTACTAGAGTGGGGCGTCCTCATAAAGCCTCGTGTCGCTACAGAAAGGGTTAAAAAGGTAAAAAATTCTAGTTGTCCAAGACTACTTCTGGTAATATCAAGCAACGCCTACAACATAAAACATCAAATTATTGTTTGTTTTTGTAAACAAATGTATCGCCTGATCTGTTCTCGTCTCTTCAAATGCTTTGCCTAAACTAGGCACCGACGGCCTCAGATGGATATGTAGTCTAACTGTTCTTTTTGTATGACCTACGAATACCGCTATCGCTGCATTGGTAAACATATCGCTGATATTACCCTTGGTCTAAACACGTGTTTTAGGTATCATCTCAGATAAAAACAGAATATTTGCTTTCCAGATCATGACCAAACTTAACAAAATCATGTCTGGGACCCCGAAAAGCGAAGGCTTCGAAAAACAATACCTCTCCGTCGCCACCCGACTTCGCCATGAAGTGATGTTTGAACCCAAAACAAATAAAACCCTCCACAGGCAATTGTCAAATGAGTTGATGGTTGATCTAACAAATAATGCAGCAAACCAATAAGGACAAGCTCATCACTTGCCTGCCTGGTGAGTTCATGATTTAATGAATAGAACCTCATGTTACCACACACCAGAAATATATCTCAGCGATCAGATTAACATGTTGGTGTTTGTAAAATATATGGGCCAGTAGCTCACACATGAAATGTGTGCAATGAAAGTGTGTTTATTTAATTTGTGTAATTAACTGTCATCATTGATTTTTTGTAACAGTAATGTTCCTGTAATAACTATTGCGAATAATATTTTCAATGTTTGTGTTTCTCTTACCACTACAGACGTAAATTGCACGCAGATGTTTTGTAATAAATCTGTTTTTAATGTTTTATTTTAAATAATGCAGAGAAACATCTTCTGGAGAATTCGTATTTACATCTGGATACATTTTTGTACATTGGCTGTACATTTTTCCATCAATTCTACATTTTCCCATCAATTCTACATTTTCCCATCAATTCTACATTTTCCCATCAATTCTACATTTTCCCATCAATTCTACAATTTCCCATCAATTCACGGCATGATCAAGAACTAAGCTGAAGATGTTGAAGACTGCTCGATTAAAATCAAAGTCAATTCTACCTGAATATTTGGCAAACTTACATGTGATGTATTTGAACTGTTGTCTGGTCGAAGCCCTGCTTAATTGCAACGTCATAATTGTGTGTGTGTGTGTGTGCCTTTGGTAGTTCTGTCGCACTGCTGGTTTCATTTCAGTTGTTCATCTGAAGTCGTAGAGTAGTGAGCAGTGGCAGTTATTTTGCAGAGCAGATTTGTTAAAGATTTTCATGTTAAGTGATAGCGTTTAATTCTATAATAATTATGTTTATGATAGTTCAATTAATATTCTATTTGAATTTAGACATAGCAATGGTTCAATGAATTAAAACCTTTCAAGATCTATAAATATTTATCAATACATTACGTCACTTATTTTTGTTTGTAACTTTATTTCCATTTATCAACCACCATGAGAAGAATGTTAAAATCTGTCTACTTTTTTAATTTGTAAATTAAGACCAATTTAATCAAAAAATAAAGAGCCAAAATGTAGATACCAAACTCATGTTCATGGTATCTACATTTTGGGCTCTTTATTTTTTGGTTAGATTAACCAGGCGTTCCAACCATTTTGCTCCTAAGAGCAATTTGTTTTCAAATGATCATTTTCTCTTGAATATGTTAAAATGTTTATATACAGGGTGAGAAACTTGAAGTAGCTATGTGCATATTTACCAGTTATGTAACAAGACAGACCATGTGCGACATAGAGCTACACTTAGCCTACATAATTGCAGATGGTTATTGAAATTTGTGTAAGTTATAAAATGTACCTAGCAGTAGGTTTAGCTTTGGCCTGTTTGGTTTAAAGAAACTTTAATGTCTTTGATAAATTTTTATTCGTTTATTAACCTAACCTTAATATGTTGAAACAAGCTTACAAGATGAGTAAATTTTTCCTCACTTGTTTACAATAACATTTGTGGTATAAACAACTCTTAATCGGCTGCAGACATTGCGTGTGTATATACTGTAAATAGTAGGCCTACACATTATTAACCATAATAAACAAATATTAATCTTGGTTGTTTTTCTGAGACAAATACTTAGCAGGTTGGCAGAATGATCATTCCACACTGCTTGAACCATAGCAACACACATAAATTAAATTTGGGTTAATATTTATTTAAAAAATTACGGTATTGGACAGCATGCCGGAAGTGCTTTAAAAACAACAGACAGAACAGAATGGAGGAAATTCATATGTGAGATCGCAGCTGATCAAACATGATGTTTAATCTGTTGAAGAATAAGACAAATGATGTTAAAGTTACTGTTTTCATTTAAACCGCCAGCCTCCCACAACGCTAAGACGTGAACAACAGAGCATTGAATTATATTACGGAGACTGTAGGCTATTATTACCATGCTAGAAGTCTCATTGCAGAAGGTAGTTGGCAATATGATCCTTTATAGCTAAAACAAATTTCCCAAGACCCAAATTTAAAATTTCAACGACTTAATCTAAATTTTCAACTACATCTGGCAGAATTATGAAAAGAAATTGTTCACACGTGAAAGTTTGCAAGTCTCATCATAATTTTTTTTTAACCCTATCTGTCAATCGTATGGAAACTGCCCGAAGAGCACGAGACGGGGTCTTTTGGGTCCGCCCTGATTAATGGCTTATAACTCAGCCGCTAAATGTCGCACATTTGAGAAAATTGACATGCACAAGGGCGAATGCTTTTATTTTTTATTGTAATTATTTATCTTTGAAACAAATGCGTAGTTTTTGTATTCTGAATACATACGCTGCTAAAAGCACGTTTTTGCTGGCATTTAGTCATTTTACTGCCAATTTTATTCGTTCGAATTTCAATTTCGATAATTTGTAAACGTGTAAAAACAATAATTTGAAAAAAACATTTTTTCCTGCTATACATACAACATTGTCATATTCATACTACATAAAGCGGTTTTGAGATTATTGCAATGAATTGCACTAACAGCTTCTCCACGAGCTGGCAATCACAGCTACGGATGCAGAAGAGTATTTCTCAGGACTAATAAAGATGAAGGAAACGTACAACAGCTATGGCTTACCCAGGCAACAAATTATTTTTTTATATTTATTCAACGTCTAAAAAATAATTTTCTGGTTGAAAACTCGACTACTGAGCTGGCAAAGTAAAAGTAGTTGATTTTTCTTTTCAAGAGATAAAATTTATTGCTTGGTAATTTTACGTCAACATACACTTTTCAATAGCCGTAAATCGTGAAAAAGTCTGTATCGCAAGCACTTTTGTGCAAGAATGCTTTGTGCGACCAGCTCAGTGGCCAATTGGTTTCGCCTTCGGCTCTGGTGCTAATAGATCTGAAATCGATTCCACGTCTGGTTAAACCGAAAACTTAAAAACGGTACCGATTGTGTTCATTCGTGCACAACACAGTGAGGATGTCGGGTTATAATGTGATGACATCGTAAACCTAGTAAAAAATTATAAATGAACCCTGTCGCTAAAAGACCTTAGCTGGTGTAGAGCGCCAATAACTAAAACCATGACATAGTTATTGTTAAATGCTTTGTACACAATAGCAAATTGCATTTGGAGTAATGATAAAAACTTTGCTGATTTTTTTCTTTATTTGAAATATCCCGCTTCTCTTATTGCATCTACATATGACTAATTGTTTTTTGGATCGCTTTGGTTTGAATTGTAATTGCGATAGAAGCGCTTATTTCTCGATTCGCATCTGTTTCTCTTCTTGTGAAATCATAGAGTTTGATAGTGGCTATGGCAAAACAAATACGTTTTTATTCTAGACACTGTACTGTTGGATGCATCAATAACACACAATTTCACATTCACAGGAATGACGCTTTTGACAACTCGACAACCAAAGTTTCTCAATTACAGGTTGCGAAGTAAAATTCATATGTAGGCTACACACAGCAGGGTGAAGACAATTATTATTATATGTAAATATGCTGTTGTTTTTTTTTTAAATAGCAAATTATAAAATACTAAAAAGCGGATCATTCCTTGTTATTAAATTTTGCTTTTCATGTTTCATGACAAGTCATTTTAAAAACGGGTCATTTTTTTAGCTGATATCGTTCACTGACGCTACAAAAGTGCCTGCATTCGAATGAAGAGATAAATTATACTCAAGAGGATTAGCGCTTGACAGAAAAAATTTTAGTGCGTGATTAATGTGACTGACTCGTCTGACCTGCTATGAATCATTTCAATGTCGATTTCCAAAAAATATACGAATTTAGACAAAAGGTCTGAAGAACCTGTGACAAAATGCTTATTGTGAAACACAAAATGTTTCAAAAATAACCAAATCAGGTTTAAACGATGCGCAAATAATAAAAAGTAAAAGTCAAGAATAATCAGCGTTTTTGAAAAATCCCTTCTATATAAAATTTCAAAACTAGTGGGCGTGGCCATTTGGCCCTGTCTGATAACAGGTCGAGTTAAAATACATAATTGCTGTAAACCATAAATTTGTTTGATTTTTTGCAAGTGGGTTATGAACAGTCAATTTTTCTCTGCAAACGTTTTAAAAATTAAAATATGATTTAGAGATTTGTAAGATATTGTAATATTCCGATTTTAGCTTTTGCCAAAGTCTTTTCATGAATCGCACGAAACTGCTTCGTCAATTGTCGACCGTTCGGGCGTCGTGCTCCTTTACAACACATTGCGCCTGAAATAGAAAAAAAATCGAAAATCCTCAAAAATTGAAAACAAGTTCTTTATTTTAAGTTCATTCAATTTTTTAATGAAATCTTTATCAGTTATCTAATGCTGAAAGGTGGTTTGCTCATAGCTGCCTTTCTGAGGGAGCAGAGATAAAGACTCTATACATCATGAGCAACTAATGCGTTGTTTTGTCGTGTAACTCATACATCTCGTTAAGATAGTGGTACAAAATGTTTTACCTTTATATCCTTCACCAGTTATAGTCCAAATAATCTCTTTAATCAATGTCAAAATACTCACAACTTTTATGACCTTACTCACCCAGGCCAAGAAGATCGCGGCAGTCGCGTTGACTTCCCTTACATCATCCACAACCAGGTTGACCACCAAGGGGTATGCTACAGCGATGTCTTCAGCGCAAATGTCGACCAAGCGGCGCACGAAGACGTTGTACTTCAGGCCCTGCTTCCCGCTCTTCCCGAGGAGTGTCTGGATGTAAGTCCATTCCTGATGATGAGAAAGGGTGGTTAACATGAGCATGTTCTAACTTGATGACATCTACTAACCGGTTTCTATAGCAACGGGATCATTACACAAGTCTTCTAATATTCATTTATATCTTGCAATACTGTAGAATACTGTAGATTGACTACTGTAGATTGAGTTGTAAACTATGTGTCGGAAAGGTTTGGATTCTTTAGCAAATATTTTTACAACATATCAAGAGGGATCGAGGAGACGTTCCGATTGTTGACGCCTCAAAGAAGAAACTATTTAGATTAAAGTATTTTACATATTTCATTGGAATCACAGTTCACCTCAAGCTGTTTCTTTTTGTAGCCGAGGAGAATGTAAGTCGCCTCAAAAATGTTATGGACGACCCCAGGAGGAACGACGATGTTTCGGACGTCCAGAATGCTCTGAGCTCTTAATTTGTTCACAGCAATTTTCTGCTTTTCGAGCTCTAAAAGATTTTCCATTAGATCGTTGGCTCGCTTGATGTAGTTGTTCAATGGGGTGCTGCAGTGGGAGTGAGTTTGCTTCAAACTTTCTATTGAAGATGAATGAATTCTTTCCAAGGCTTGTCGTATTTTGTCTAAATTTTTTTCTTCAATTGAATCTTTGAGTTGATCTAATAATCCTCTTCTGAGAGGAGGAAATACTTTTGAATTCCTTTTGGACATTTTACTGGAAGTTAAAGATGTTCCTGAAAATGAGTCTAAACTTCTTGCAGAGATTGACGCCGGGCTTGATCGAAGTGATCTAAACACAAGAACACGCTCATGGTTATTTTTTGCAGAGTTGCACAACACAGCAATAGAGAAAGCAATTAATTGTGTGATTAATGTCCTGCTCTCACCAACGTGGTTTGCTGCTGGGAACTTTATTTTTTCTATCAGTCGACTCTACTTAGAACATTTATCGCAAACCGGTAGGCTACATCTTATCACGTTTGTTGTGAGTTTTCAAGTTGGACAAGCCTTTCTTAATAACATTAACTTTCTCAACATCCTCCGTTCTTTTCCCACGATTCGTTGGCACATTCTCTGGAGACAAGCCGAAGTAAATTGTATGTAAAATTGATGATTAACTAAATTCAACTATTAACAAAAGAAATTAAAAAACGTGCCAAGTCAGTATCTGAATGTCACAAGTTTGTGTCCTGTCTAGTTTAGTAAATCCTGTCTCAAATTTAGAACCTTAATTTTGGTCTTAGGCACTTTTCATATTCCACTCTCATTAAAGAAACGCGATTTCGAAATATATTTGATAATTTGCGCGGTAGTTTACTTATGCTCAAACTGTTCAGTTATAACATCAAGGCCGATCATGGCATAACTTATCATCTGGCTAAAGACGGGTAGCGTTAATCATAAGATCAGCAAGCCAGGTTGTAAGAAGATTTCACCTGTTTTCAGAAACGTCGTTCGAGTGGTTCCCATGTTTCAAGTCATTTTCAGTACGTTTCGCCAAGTTGATCAGATCTAAGAATTCCTTATCGTCAGGTTGCCACTCTAGAAACATCGGGTCAGAATCAATGCAGTCAATTGTGTGGACCAGAAGATCTCTGTCACCGCTGGCCAGCGCCATCTTCAAATCACTTTTTATGCAGGAAACCTGAACAGAACAAAGTTTAGTTGGATAAACTACTGCGTGGTTGATGATAGATGCAGTTTGTTTTTTACTGTAGCCTATTTGTTTTAGTACTACAGCACGTATACATCAGTTTGGCTGCACAAGTTTATAACTACAACAAAGTCAGCCGCCTCAGTCTTTCGTTCCGCCACCCACCCTTTCGCCACTTCCCCACCCTTCAGTCACCTTTTTCAGCCGCCACCCTCACGGGAATAGATGATAAACTGGTGCTTAGCATCTTTTTGTAGTATCCAGGTTTAGGCTGCGCCAGTTCGTTTATGGTTTAGATTAAGTGGACGGAAACAAATGAAATCGATTTTCGTGTCCACTTTTATCCATGCCATTGTGTCCTGCCAAAGGAGCAGACGCATGCTTTTAAGAGGTGTCGAACTGGCGTTCCTTTCAACGTCGTATACCATGCTTTCACCACTATTATTATCCTACTTTTTATTTAATGATCATTTGATTGAAAAGAACAAGTTTAAAGTAATGATGTTTATGTGAAAATATGACATGGCTATATAAGTTCATTGTCAAAGTTAGTTTTCCCACCGTTTTATCGCGATCCTTCATCTTGTTGAGAGCTTCATAAGAGTGTTTAAGTTCACCTTCCGGGATGGCGATGCTCTCTGCCCTATCCAACTTAATCTGAAGCTTTTTCAAACAAAAAGAAGAAGCCGTAGGTTTGCTGGATATCTCAGTCAGTACTTTCAAGTCGTTCATTCCCTGCAATGGATGATGACGTGTTACAACTTTCAGGTCGTCTGTATTGTCAACAAAGTTGGTACAAACCTGCTCCTGAAATTTTAATGACTTTCGACAAGTTGTTAACAAGTTAGGCATAGGCCAATGTGTCTGCATAGAATTCTTTAAGTGAGAACCTGTTTTTTAAGTATTTGAACTCCACTATTAGATCAAGTTGAAGATGCACCTTGTTATCCCAGAGATTGCTGGTCCGATACACAAAGTAAGATTCCTAGTCCGCTTGGTTTTAAATGAGAAAGTATCATAATTGCCTGGTTGACATTTCTCTTAAGAATTAAACCATGTCATTTAGAATGTCCCAAAGGTTAAGCCTCTCGACCCTTTGGCTGGAAACTAAAAAGGCTCAATGGAAGAAGATTGCAGGTATACGGAGCAAACTAAGAGATATTTCTTCCACAAAGGTGGAAGGAATATACAACATAAACAGTTTATAAAAAGTTTTTAACATAAATAGTTTCAAACGTCCAACTGCCTTTCATAGTACAGTCTACCATACGCAGGAATTAAAAATGGAATAATTTGATAAGCAAACTGTTCACAGTTGATTTTGTTTATAAACACTTAGTTACTTGCAAAGTTAAACCGTTCTGAAATAAACTAATAGGGTAATTCAGGGCAAAACAAGTCGTCGGGTAAAACCGGTCAGTTTGATTTCAATCAAGCAAAATTCTTCCTTTTGGAATAAATACACTCAAAAATGCTTTAGCGCACTTAGTGGGTTATTTGTGATGTGACACAAAACTACTGTGCAATTTTGATTGCTGCCTTGGTCTAGGCTGCGAAACATAAGTTTGTGTAAAAATTTACCTTCATGCTTTTGACTAACTTTGTTGTGGTTTAGACTAAACAGAACATTACACTGTGAAAGTTGTTAATTAAACCAACACTTTCTATTTTAAGCGAAACTAGAATTATTGTACTTTGTCTCAAAACTATTCATCGTGTAGTTCTTACTAGGAAATTAGTTTTATTGGATATTTATTTGGGTCTGTTTAACACTAAAAAAGAAACATCCTGTACTTCATGTAAAGGTATAGACAAGAATACGAAAGTGTGACATGTCTTACCCCGCACTACCCTACACTAAGATCAACTGACTCTGACATCATTGCTTTGTACTTACTCTGCTTATAGTTTTCTCAAGTTTGTGTAAAACGTTGTAAGATTCGTTTAGATGTTCAGAAGGAATCTTTACTTCTTTTGCAATATCAAGTTGTTCTTTGAGGCGCTCAAGACAGGAATAACTGGCGTTTGGGTGCTTGGCATCTTCGGTAGCCGTCTGCAGTTGCTTGATGATCTGAAATTAAGAAAGATTTCTTGAACTAGTTTTGTTCGGTTTGAGCTCCAAGAAGCTTGAACTATCACGCGTGAACTTTTATCCAAGGTCTAATGTTCTCGGTTTTTCACAATTTGTTGAGCTGACTGATGGTAGTCTTGGGAGACCCATGTTAAGGTATATAATAAGGCAAACCGGGGCGTGTTTTCACATGTTTGGGGTTTTTCGATTTGTGCTTTTGTTATATACAATGCAAGTGATTTAGTTATATCATCACGAACGCTGTTCACTTACACTTCCTTTTGCCACTAGTTAAACTTTTTAACCACAAAAGGATTTCAAGAAAATCAAATTTTTGTAAAAAAAAAAGTTGTGACACAAAGCATGGGGCGTGCTGTCACAAGATTGCAACTGTTCTTTTGCACGTTTGCAGTAACTTAAAACCTGCTAACCAGTGCCGCATCAAGTCCATGTGGGGCCCCCGCCCAAATTCTAGTAAAAAGAGCCCTCTTAAAATTAGCCTATGTTAAATATTTACGGTTTGAAATCCTAAAATGTACTTTTTAGAACTTTGGCGTTACGTTTTCACTATAAAGTTAATAGAAAAATCTGTAAATTAAACAGAATTCAAAGAAAAGGCTTTTGTTGATGAAGGCGAAGTCCCCAGTTTTTGAAATTGTTTGGAATGTTTCAATGAAATTTATTAATATTCTTGCATTAAATTTGTACGTCGGGCGTGTTGTCACAGCTGTGACAACTCGCCCCGGTGTACGCAGTCAGACAAAAGTTTTAATGGCGGCTAGAGAAGGCACGCTACTAACTTCTAATCTAAAGTGTCAGCTAAACTCCCAACATAATAAGCTATAAAACTGATTTCATTATTGCGGTCAGGCTGCTCTTACGAAAGCATCACACAATTTTGAAAAGTTAGTGAAATTTACATCTATGACCAAATTTTTGATAATAATTTAATTTAAGCTAAACCTGCTGTCTTTTCTTGACTTTGCTAACCTCAAAATGAAGATGACTCTTAACGAAGCACGTGCTACAAATATAGACTCGAAGCAGTCAGTGTAAGTACAAAAAAGTTGCTGTGACAACACGCCCCTTGTGACAACACGCCCCGGTTTGCCTTAAGCAATTTCTTCTGTTACCGCTGGTTGCTATTTCATTTAATAGACGTCAATTATTTTTTTTCTTACTTTCATCATATCAAATTTGTGAGACATTGATAAACCAAAACACTTTATTTTATAACCAAAACACGGATTATGGGATATAGCACAGTATGTATGTATGACAAACGCAACGTCAAATCTTCCGCTTTTAACATAAGTAACAATTTGCTATTATCATATCTCAAAAACGTGAGGTGATAGAATGAATTTGAGATGAGGTTCTGATTCAGCACCCCGAGATTACTCTAAATTAGTTTTCAAAGGTCATACAGCAAAAATCGTGTAGACCAGTGATATCCTTATTGCAACTTCAACTGTGTTGTGTATTTATAAAGCTTGCAATAACTTATCAATTTACATTGAAGCAACTAGGCTTACCCTTTCAGGATTGTCCCTTAAATCTTCTAAAGTATTGCAAGATTCCTGAAGCTGTAACTCTGGAATTTTTAACCTCTTGGCCAAGTCCAATTGTTCTTTTAGCGTTTTCATTGTTGCAAGCGACGCACTATCCGAATTTATTTCATCAGTAGTTCGTTTGAGACCATTGGCCACCTGAGTGAATAACCCTAGTGACATTATCTATGTTCAGCAAGTCCTGTGAGAATGTGATATGAAACACGTAAAAGTGAGGAGATGGAAACGTTTTTAAACAATAATATAAACATCACATTACTTTCAATTGTCAAGAAGATGTTCGATTTTTTTCCTTCTAAAGCAAAGAACTGTTACCATCTCAACGTCGATTAGTGAGTGACCTTGACACCAGTTGTACAGTACATGGGTTTGATATCAGGGAGGGATACATCAAGAATCGTATTCATGGCTCCAATTTGTTTTGAATCGATCAAAAGTAGCCGTAATATCACTGGTGCACCTCAGACGACCAGTGATTTAATTTACTTTTATTTACCTTTTATTCATCTATTTCACTTTTAAATTTAGACAAATAAAACCTAACAACCAGACGGCATTTAACATAATATAATAACATGAAAATAAACTAAAAATTACAAACGTTTTCGGCCATATTCAAGTTAGATTTTTTTTAATTTTGTTGTATCATTTACAATGGTGTCCTATTTGGAGAAATAATCGGAACAGTCGAGACTTTTAAACTTCAATTGCAACAATTAGATAGTCGTGTTTCATTTTCTATTCCAAAATTTTTATTTTTATTCATTTTAATTTTTACCTCTTTTGATTTATTCTTCAGTCCTTTCAGGACGTCATAGGCTTCCTGCAGATCTTCCGCCGGAAGTTCAAGCTTTTCTGCTGCTGATAAATATTTCTGAAGAGCTTGCATGCATGAGAGGGAGACACTGGGGCGTTTTGCGTCTTCAGTGGATTTACGTAATGCTCGTTTTGTCTGAAGTTCATTTAAAAAAAAAACACAAAATGAATCAGGTTTGCAGACCTTGCAGCATTTGGTAAGTTTTATGATGAGATTCATGCGCTACTAAAAAAAATGTGCATGGACAAGTTGTGTATTTTGGGCTGTGCACATCAGAGCACTTACTCGTTGTCAGTGTTGTAGGAGGATTTTAAGTTTTATAAATGTTTATTATTAAATTCAGTTTGAAATAAAAGCATATCAACATTACCGCTACTCGTAAAGTTCTGTTTTCGGGCAAAAACCGAGGAACTGCCAACTCTTAAAGATTTTCAGGAATATCCGACATTTTTGCGATTAGACAGACATTTTCAAAGACTGTCGTACCATAATTGTATTTCTTAACTCTTATTGTAACACAAAGAGTAATCCACCAAAGTAGTCCGATTGCAAGTGGCAACACTGGCAATGTTCGACAATGCATGACAATGACTACTAAGATGTAGCCTATGCCATTCACATTATTGGGTGCTACAATAGTTTCATAAACCCATTACTTAGCATTGGATCATTTGATCTTTGTGCTACACATTGGCAGATAATTTCTCCATCGCGAATTTGTTTTAGGTGGTTCTATCGAGGCACTGGAAGCTTGAGCAAGTCGCTTTTATTATAAAGCACACAGGGTCACCTTGTTGATTTTTTCTTTAAGTGTTTCCAACACGTTGTAGGAATCCTGAAGGTCGTCTAAGGGAACGTGCAGCGAGAAGGCAAAGTCGAGTTCCTCCTGCAACTTGTTCATGATTGTGAACGACGCGCTATTCTTTCTCGCTTCGTTTGTGATGGCGGTGAGTACATAGAGGACTCGTGGAATTTCCTCTACTTCTGATTTCTAAATTTTGTTGATTTATGTTAGGAGGCGTTTGTGGCATTTTTTCAAGCTGCTTTACAGAAGATAATTTACAGAACAAGAAAAGAACAAATTGCAAATCAAGGACATTCCAGTCAGCAAACTCAATTCATTTTACATTGACCCAATGTCTGCAGATATCGAAACAATAATAGCTGTCGCCAGCTGGGATTATTAAACGATTAGGTAATAGGTATATAGATTTATAATTAACACCTACGTACGTTATTTGAATGCCAAACCTAACCGATTTTCTGGCTGTGCACCCTATCAGCCTTGTAGACTTTGCAGATATAGCACTAATTTGTTGCCGCTGAAGGTTGCAACAAATAATCAACAAAATATCTAATGTAATTTCAAACTTTGTGTTGTGATAAATTTGACACCATTAATATGCATTGAGTGTAATAACAACAGCTGGCACCTTGGTGAGATTGCAGGGTGGAGCACTTAATAGGGTTCAGTCTGCTGCATATGATTGTTGAAAAATAAAGCACATCTCATGTTAACTTACTGCAGCAGCTGTGTTTTTCAGTCTCTCCAGTGTTCTGTAATAATGCTCTAGCTCTTCTGCGGGGATGCACAAGACTTCTGCAAGCACGAGCAGATGCTGTAGTGTGTGCATCACAGACAGGTTTACCTCGTCAGTGTTGGCCTTCAAATTGACTTCGCGCAGCTCTTGTTTTACTTCTTCTATTTTGTCTTGCCTTGTCTACCACAAAAATGATCACTACAAGAAATGACGTGAGTGAACTAATCATGTCGCTTAATGTTTTGCATTATAGACTAGGGTGGCTCGTTTTTGAACTTTTTTAAAAATTCTCTTAGAGCAGTGGGGAAATGGTGCCAATGAGTGAAAAAAAACTCGACAAAATTTGAGATTTGTAACAAATTGTCTTCAGCCTCCTCATGAGGCTCAAAAATCTAAAAATGGGGTCAAAAAAGCAATTTTTTCAAAAATATTTTTAGTTTTGGTAGGTACAATATTGTTTAGACATATCTAATTAACCTAAGAAAAAAAATTGGAGTTATTTGAACTATTCCTTCAGCTTCCTCACAGATTCTGAAAACTTCCATTTTGCTAAAAATTTCGCATTTTTGTTTGTGGTTACATAACTACAAACTTCGTCAGTGACGCAAATTTAAATAAAAGACGTAACTTTTTCCTATTAAACTAACCCAATTTCATTAAATAATGACGCAACAGCTCAGGGCAGGTTTATAAAGAGAAATGCAATGATGTTTTACAGTTGGCAAAAATTCTAACGCAATTATGTATTACAGACATATACAACCAAGCAACGACACGGCATTTAACATAATCGATTAAAATTGAACATAAACTATAGGCTACAAACGTTTTCGGCCATACACACGTTAGCCCTTATCAAGTAACAAAAAATAACTGCTTATCATATCTACAAAGAAAATGAATAACTGATCTAAACACTGAATTGAAAAACGAAAAGCAAAATGAAACGGCAGAACATAGGAGAAAGGCACATCACATGGCGTTTAAATTACACAAGGCAAAGACGCATCATATGACGTATCAAGAAAAGACGTTGAGTAAACAAGAAGCACCTGAGGCAAACAACTGTGTATTGAGGCGAGGATTGTATGATTTTATTAGCAAAGCCTCGTGGATACGTGTGTATGGCCGAAAACGTTTGTAGCTTATAGTTTATGTTCAATTTTAATCGATTATGTTAAATGCCGTGTGGTTGCTTGGTTGTATATGTCTGTGGTTGAAGAAAGTGACCTCTTTACCAAAATTGAATTATGTATTATGTAACCACAAACAAAAATGCGAAATTTTCAGCAAATGGGAAATTTTCAGAAGCTGTGAGGAAGCTGAAGGAAAATGACTCCAATATTTTTTCTTAGGTAGTTAGATATAGCAAAATAATATTGTATCTACCCAAACTAAAAAATATTTTAGGAAAAATTGCGTTTTTGACCCCATTGTTCGATTTTTGAGCCCCATGAAGAGGCAGAAGACTATTTGTTGCGAATCTCAAATTTTGTCATGAGTTTTTTCTCACTCATTGGCACCATTTCCCCACTACCCCGAGAGAATTAAAAAAAAAGTTCAAAAACGAGCCACCCTACTATAGACTAAAACCTTGTTGCAATGTCAAGTGAGCAATAGCTCTTTACAGCAGTTGTTATTGCCAAAAAGATCTGTTGAAGTTTGTTGTCTCTTTTATTCAAATCCACTTTCATGAAAAAATGATTTTCTAGAGTTATGGGCCATCCATTAAAACAATACAAGGATTAACAAAGTCAAACCAGTTAACGCATTTGTCAGAATTAAGCTTTAGAGTAGGTTGTTTATTTCATGGCTAAAGTGACTCTCAACCAATCAGACTGTTATTCCGAATATGAGGTTTGTATAAATATATGTTTGACCTCAAAAATGTTGTATTATCAACAGCTCTATATAGTGTAAGCTCAATAATGTTATGAAGTCAAATATTATGACCTCGAAAATGTGTTGGAACATTTTCCCTGTTTTTTGCAAATAATGATGTCGCATTATTTGTTAAGTTTAAAAGGACTACAAACTAGTTTTAGAAGGTGATTTCATAAGCGATGCCATGATAATAACTTGTGAACTTACTTTGACTGCAGCTAATGTTGAGGCATGGTCAGGATGAATGCTTGCGCTTTGAGTTTTAGAACAATAAAAATACAAGAACAAGAACACTATAATGGCCAATATAATGCCAAGAGACACCCCATTGACCAACAACGTTGTCTCCAAAGCGCTGTTGTGAGCGGCAGTGAAACCGGCGTCATTTGCTTGAGTTGGGTTTGACACTTTTTCTATAACGGTCTAAAAGAAAAGCTGCAGTTTCATTGTTTGGTGAAAATTTTGGCCTTTACTTTATAAGTGTTACAATGATGAGTACAAAATTCAATAAAAAATGACATTTAAGTTTGTATTTGGTTAGGATGTTACAGGGTCCAGCAATATGTACTAAGGATATTTTAAAGTTGTTATTAAATGAATTATAAAGGATAGCAAAACTCGCGACTGCAATGCTGTTTGTATATGAAGAGTCCAGATGCAAAACGATCAAACTAGCAAAACTAACTTTTCGAGTAAACTGACAAGTAAGTTTGAGATTGATCGTTTTGCCGCAAAAAATGCTGCTACATAAAACTTTTGATGTTAACACAACGGGAGATGGTAAAATTTAAAAATCACAAACAATGGAGTTTGATCGTTATGCACCTGGAGTCTTCATTTACAGAAATATATTTATTTGGCTTACCTGAGAAGATCTTCCGCGGTTTGATTGTATATTGTTTTTATTCTCATTGTTTTGTCCGTTAGTTGTCCCGAACAACCTTCCTTTCAATAGTTTTGGCTTCTGCTTCTCTTTAGGTTTTGCATTTGAAGAATCAACAGAAGCAGATTGTGTTTCTGATTTAAACTTCTCTACAAGCACATTCATGATTGAACGATCATGATCATTCAATAGCTTCAGAACTTCTGTGATTGAGGGAGATTTACGGTCTTTGGCGCTTTCTAAAAGCGCTGACAGCAATTTATCTTCTATTCCCACGTGACTTTTTAAAATCTCATTTGCAGCTTCTGTTTTAGTGTTTCCAGATTTGTTTTCTAAAAGATTTTTGAATTTTTCATTTTCAGATTCTTTTATCATGCCTAGTAAAATCGAAATAAGTTTTTGATAAACATTTTCAAGTTTTTCCTTGTCTGTGTTCATGTTGTCAATTTGGTTTATCCCACTATTGACGAGTTGACTGGAAATTCCAGAAATTGCTTTTCCACTCTTGTACGCAACTGTTGTTTTTTGGGCATTGAGAACTCGTTGATTATGATCGTTAGAATCTTTATCAATTAGTATCTAAAAATTAGTATTTTTTGTATGAAGTGGCGAAGAAGGTTCATACGGAGAAGAATCTTTGGTTTTAGAATTTGAAATAGAATCATTTTTCTTTGCATCTTTATCACTTCCATAATCAATAAAATTTTTGTCGTTAGGTAGTGCATTAGAGTTTGATTGAGCAACAACAATTGATGGGAAAGAAGTTGACGTTGCGTCAGTTGACGTATTTTCTGCAACGTTTGCGACACTTAATGTTGTTGTTGTGGTGGTTTGGTATTTTTTCAGCAAAGAAAAATCGCCAACGTCCAGGAGAGTCAAGTTCGCTTGCAAGTTCAAAGATGCGTTGCCTGTTGAAACTAGAGCTATGTAAACCGTAATATATCTTTCACTTGTGGATCGTTTTTTTATTCCGTGAACTCTTTTTTCATGTTTTGTAACCAGCTTGCTCGCTTGTACATGAACGAAAGTGGAGCCCTGAATAAATAATACGTTGGTGACAATGGCTGATTGTTGATGTTGGTACTTTTTACTGTTAGAAACTCTTTGTATAATACAATTTGGGTAGAGAGGTAACTCTTTTAAACCATAAACAGACATAACTCAGCAACAACACTACATTTAACATTATAAAAACAAAAAACAAAAAGCGAACGTTTTCGGCTAGTTATATAGCCCTTTTCAAGCCTATAAGAAAAAATACATTATTAAAAGAAATGCTAAAAAATCATATAGTATCACAGCGAAAATATGGTCAAATCTAAACATTTGAGAAACTGCCTCGCTCACACAAAATGATAACTGAGAATTACACAGCACAACGGGTCAAGTATTTCAGAGGTAAAATTAATTGATTGTTCAGACAAAGACTCAGGCATATTACGCAAGAAAAACAGAAGCACAAGAGATAGTGGCACAAAACAAGGCGTGATAATTCAATCAAAAAAGTATAGAACAAAGAAAGTGTGCCGACATAAACTAATGTACTAGTAATGTATTGGTAAACAATCATAAAACAACTCTAGAATGATTACGTTTTTTTTTTTGTTATTTAAAACATTACTTGTAGGCTTTAAAACTTCCCTTTATCAGAACTGACGATGCACTAGCAAGTGCGAAATATATTTTCTGTTACCAACGCTTGTAGTTTCAATTCAATTACTTGTAGTTTAAATTCAATTTCAATTCAATTACCAACGCTTGTAGTTTTTTTCTACATGTTAAACAGTGGCTAAATCAGATGAAATAACTCTTCACACACTCTCACCATCTTTAGGTTGACAAAAATATCGTAGAAAGCCAAATTAGGTTGAGGGACCGCGACTGATATGAATCCTGACCCAGCACTCCCCTCTGCCATGGAGAAGAAATTTATAAATAAACCTTTGCTTTTGGGGACTTTGGTTTCCAGGTATCGCTTCTTTCCACTTTCCAAGATAGCGGATATTCCACGAGCTTTCTGGGAATACTTTATTGTAAAAATGCACAGTGGTTGTTGAACTTGAGTGTTGAAAAAATCTCTCCTTTTTAATTAATAAGTTTGTAAACAAATTTTCTCACAGTGGAGCAGCTCAGAGATATATGTCTTGCAGATGTAGCTAAGAGCTTGGTTTAGGAAAATGTTTCAATCCAATATTCAGATTATGGCTTGTTTTGCCAACAAAAGTTGTTCAGAATTAAATTTCACTTAATAAGTCGATTAATTTAGTCAAGTTAGCGAGGAAAATATTATGAAGTACGGTACCGTAGTTATAAAATTGCAGTTTTGCAAAAGTTACTGAAACTGTAAAATCCTATTTTTCTCAAAAACTGTGTTTTGTGGCTGAAATGTTGTTTCTATTCAAGTTATTTCAATTTCATGTTATTTTAACCCATATAAGACAAACGTTGCGTTTTCGCAACAGACAAGTAGGTCGCGCTTTTTTCTATTTCTAGGTCGAACTGCTTGAGATTTTGCGGTCAGTCCAGTTTCATTAGTTAGTTTAGTGCTATGAGAGTCAGAAACAAGTTAGCTTATCTGTTTATTAGCTTTACTGAAGTTTTAACATAGTTCTGAATTTCGACATTTTTTTGGAATACGATGGCTGCAAGAAATATTAGGTAAGTTGCATTTTTATATGACGAATTTACAATTTTTTTTTAGTGTGTATCTTAATTTAATGTATTAGGTATTGCTTGGTTCACTTTGCTTGGTTCACGTTTGTCATCACAGATGCGCTGAACGATGCGTTTTCGCAACGTTTGTCATACCGTGAGCTTTCGATGTGCGACCGCTCTGCATTTTATTATGGATTGATTGCTGTTGATAATGAAATATGCTAATCTGTAAATAAAGTTTTCTTTACAAACTATAATCTGACCCAACTCAATCCATCTGCTATCTGTCTTTGAATGTTTTATAACATATTACACTAGTTTCGTACATAATTACAGTATAATTAAAACCTCATGCAAAAATATTTAACCGCTATCCAAGTTAGAATTCATTCGTCAATTAAGAATTATATATTAATTATTAAAATTCTACCATGTGCTTCAAAGATCTGTTGAAGGTTTTCAAGTAATACCCCACAAGCCCGACTTATCTTCCATATCATAACAATTTTTCAGTGTTACAGGAAATGGTTTGTGCTAACTGTTGGCCTTATTTAGTGATTGTTGTCGAAAGCAAATTACAATGTTGTTCTACTTTTCTAACTCTAGCTTTCTCACACGTGTGGTTAATTATTTTTGTCTCCATTGTTAGAAAAAAGAGATTGGATGAAGAGTTGGAAGAACTTGAAAGATACTCTGAGAAAGAAAGTTCTGAAGAAGAAAATGATGATAACATCACTGTCGTTCAAATGTCTGCAGAAATTAGAGTGTTTATCGCTCCACCGGATAATGGAAATATCACTGATGAAGATTCAGGTAACGAAGGAAATGTGCAGCTGGGCCATTTACCGCGTGATCAGCTTACGGCTGAAGCTATAGTGACAAGGTCCCGCCCCTTCAGTCTCACAATACAGGATAAATATTCGAGGCAAGAAATGGTACTTTTCAATCCTCTCCTACATGTTGAATGTATGTGTGAACAACGCTTGGCTGTTTGCGAGTGAAGGTGGTTACAGCCAAGACATGCTGACCTTTACCAGATCACTGGTACAAATCTGGCTTAAAAAATGTGGAGTCCCTCTGCAACAAAACAGGAAGACAACGGTCGCTAAAAAACGCGATCAATGCAGAGATGCGGTTTGATCAAATTGCTCATGATATCGTTCCAAGTGAACCCAAAAGCTGCCGAAGATGCAGACAATGCCAGAGACCAACAGTAGGCTATATGTCTGCAAGGAATGCGATGTTTATTTACATTTGAAATGCTTTCAACATTACCACTAACAGTGAATACGTTTTTACGAGTGAGTACATGATAATGCAACCGTTTTTCCAGCAATAAATCTTGCAAACTGCCAAGCTGATTTAGTGTACTAAATATTACAATATTTCAGAAAAAACACTGCAGACAGATCATAAACTGATATGCATACAACTAAACGGATGAAGATAAGAGCTAGGAAGATCAAGAGCTTAGACAAACATAGCCTACGTATATGTTTTAAGTCTGTACGAATCAATTGCGACAACAGCAATAGTATGCGTGGTGACAAACGGTGCGTTTTCGCAACATCCACTGCCGGCGGGATGACAAACGATGCGTTTTCGCAACGTTCGATTTTTGCAAATATTTCAATAAATCAACAAAACTTAAAATTTTTTTTGGCAATTACCATCCCTTTACACACTAATAAAAATGATATGTGACTTTCACGAATTTTAAGCATCTTTATTTTTCATGTCTTATATGGGTTAAACCATAACAAAATTCACAGCTGTGTAGCAAATGATAAAAGTTGGAAAAAAGTTGCAATTTCAGTTTTCGTACATCGCCACATCATGGTAAGGTTCCAGATCATAGTAATTAGATCAGACCAATGGTATAAAGCGAATGATTAAAGTACCTCGTCTATCTGTGTTATGTGGGAAGATTTTATTGTAGAATAGGCTACACGTGAAAGGTAGAGACTAAACGCATAGTTAGCTAACACTGAGATTTTTTAATGGCAGCTTTTTTAATAGTGTTTGAAGTAAAAACAAGCTTTGATCAACAATTCGGATTCCAAACAATAGAAACTAAACTGATGTTCAGGAAACGTTTGGAAAAGTAAACTGTTTCCATCTTCGGTGTAATAAAATGAATCACAATTATTTAGACTACACTGTTTTAGCACACTTTATATACGGTAGCCTACTAAATTTGACATAACTGGCTTCTAAAGTCATTTCTTCATATTTGCTAAAATCGGCTATATGCATTGTCTTATTTCATTGCTTTGAATTCACACCTACCGTTATTAAAGTTGGCAGGTGGCACATTAGCGGATATATCTCCAACGACATTAAAGCCTCCAATTCTTCATAACCTTTCAGATGGAAATTATGCTTGTTGGTGGGATCCGTAGCTATGGCTCGAATTTCATCAGGATTGGCGCTCTTACCAATTCCAATGGATATTGTTGTGATGTTCGAATGACGAAGCTTGATCGATCACCATAAAACAGCAAGGAATGATTGTAAAGCTCTATCATTTCATACTTAGCTGAATATCAATTGAAACTCAATCGTTATAACATTTTTAGAGAGGCTTTCTTTGTTTTAATCTTATTCCAGGCCTACTATCTAAATTTTAGAGATATGAAAGTAGCCAATGTTTTAGCTGATGGATGTTTAGTTCATCGTTAGCGATATGTAAAGTTAACGATTGGCTAAACTCTACTTTGAAACTTTAATCAATGAATTGATTATATCAAGATCCTAGGTTTGCATCAAACACCATTTTACCTTTTGAGCCGCAGATGACACGTTATCTTCGCTACTGTCACTCGTGAGAACAATTAGCACACGCGAAGCGGGTTCCGGGGAAGCCCTCGCGAACGATTGTGCAGTGAATTCATTTCGAACTATCTCTTCTATTGCTTTACCAACCTCTGGTTTATCTGTCCACAAACAGCATATTATGTATGGAGTAAATTAATGCATATCAAAACCACTAAACGTCGTAATCAGCAAAAGAAGAGGAATTTTTAGGAAGTGATATATATTTGCAATTTAAACTGATATTATCACCTTGTTCGATCAAACTAGTTGTATCATATGGAAGTGAAAGTTGGACCTACAACAAAGAAATTCAAAAAAAAAATAAATACTTTTCAACTTTGGTGCTACAGAAGAACATTAAAGATGTCATAAAAACACATTACAAACAACGCAATTAGAAAAAGCATTGGAGTATAAGATAGATGGGCGAACGATTTAGCAAAACAATAGATAAGATTCGTCAGACATATTTTGAGAAGATCGGCAGGACAGCTACATTAATTGGTTATTGAAGGTATGGTGGAAGGAAGGAGGTGCAGGGGAAGAAGGAGATAAATTTGGGGGAGATGATGTAAAACACTGGGCTGACTTGTCAAGCAATGGAAAAGCAAAAAAGCAGCGAAACAACGTGACGTGTGGAAGCAATTGACAGCCAACCTTCGTCTCAGGGACGACACATGATGGTGATGCAATCAACAACATAACATCGACAATCAATTAACAATTAATCAACAATTTAACATTAAAAACGTAAAAACAACAATTAATCAAGCATAACTTGCACAATCGTAATGTTGTCAATGTGGTACACCAGGACATAGGTGTAGGAGCTGGGGGTGCAGGGGGTGCGATCGCACCCCCAAAACTTTTGATTTGTCGAGAATTCGGGCAAAATTGCAGAAAATTCGGGCAGAAAATTTTTGTGTATTTAGTCGATTCATCAAAAGTACATTTCTTTTTAGCTTCTTGATTTAAAGAACTAATTAAAACTGCATTTAATTTTTAAAAATGCGTTAATTGATAAGAAATTCATCAATTTGGATGAAAGATTTGCAGTCTAATGTCTTTGAGTGACGATAGGCCATAACTCAAGTATGAATATGAACTTCGGGCAAAGAAAATTAGCCAAAAAAATTTGGGCACCGTTAGTCAGAATAGTGTGGAAGGCATATTTGTTGCAACCTAGTTTTGTAAAACCATCGAAACTCTTATTATATGACTTTTGGGCAAAAAAAAATTAGCCAGTCATTGCTTGGAGGAAAATTTGGGCACAGTTAGTCACAACAGTGTGAAACACATTATCTGTTGAAACCTAGTTTTGTGTGCGGTAATCTTCGAAACTCATACAGTATGAAATTTGGGCAAAAAAGATTTAAGCCAAATTTGTTTTGAGGAAAATGTGATCACAATTAGTCAGAATAGTGTGCAACTGTGCAATACATATTTGTTGCAACCTAGTTTTGTGTAATCCTCAAATCAATAATGAACTTTGGGCAAACAAAAATTTGCCAAAATTGTTAATAATTTTGGGCACAATTAGTCAGAACAGGGTGGGATACATATTTGTTGCAACTTAATTTTGTGTAACCTTCAAAACTCGTATACGACACATAATTAATTAAACTCAAATTGTTAGTTTCATCAGAAAGCTTTTTCAATATCATTTTCAACAACCCGACTCCCATGTGGTATGATATATTTATTGCCTGCAAATTTGTGTTGAAAAGATATATAATATATAACCATCCTGGTCTATAATTGAAAATCCTGTCTGTTTGTCAAATGCAAATGCTGGAACAATCCTATATTATTGTTCATCAGCAGTGCTTTTCTCATTTTAGCTGACATCTACAAGTGTAGTGTAGTTAACATATCGGCCATGGATAAAAATAGAAAAAGAAGTTACAGAGAAAAAGTTAAATGTGGAAAGCTGTTATTCTCGGATAATGTACATTTAAGAACATTTGAAAGGAAGCATGCAGGTGATCAGAGTATAAGGTTTCCAGGTGTAGATGATCCAAAACAAAGAAAATTGTCATTTCTAGCAAATTCTAGTAAACAAGATGTAAGTGTGACTGTGAGTTCAAGTAAAGAAGTGAATTTTAACACAGGCTCGACCAATGTATCTCAGAACCAACTTCTGAAAGTCAGTGAGTGGTCTGTGGTAGAAGATTTAGGGTTAATGCCAATAACTTACTGTTAGCAATGATTTTGTTCCTGTAATTGAAAATGTAGTGTAGTTTTGCAGTTAAAAATGAAAATGTAGTTTTGACACACCATTAATTTTAATCTATAGGCTGGGTTACCATTCTATGCTTATTTCTAAAAGTTATGCTCATTTTTAAGTACAATGTCTTAGAAAATACTACTGTGCTTGTTTTTTATGAAACATGCTTATTTTTGAGTTGTTTGCTTAGTTTGTTTTAATTCATTCCACAGAATGTTTTTCATATTTTAGATTTAATGTGTATTTTCATTCAATAAATCAAATTTAAAACTAAGCTATTTCTTTCTTGTATGTTAAATTCTTCTTGCGAATAGCTACTTCTCTTGATGCTAAGCATCACGTGGCTCATGATAAGCTTTTATTCAAAACTGTAGCAACTCAATTTTTTTTTAAAACCCAACTATTTCAATAGAAGCATTACCTAAAAGCTTGCATTAAAGATTTTTTTACAAGTATCCCAAAGCAACGAGCTTTTTTTGTTTTGATGATGGTAACCCGGGCTATGGGATAATCATTATATATATACTATTGTACACTGTACAGTTCCTGTCAAAGAAAACAAATGACACAAAAGAGTTTATGCAAAGAAAATAATGTCAGATAATAATGATACACAAATGTACCGCAACGGACTGAAAACTAAATTGTGTTTCTCTTTGTATTGGTGTTAAACTGTTGAAATTTACTTGATGGAAGATCTGTTCATATATTTCTTGACTTTTGTATCAGTGCATTGTTAGTAGCCTAATCATTGGCAGAACATCAGGCTAAGAGTTAGTCTTAGGCATTTGGTTTGACCATAATGTAGGTCTAACCATCTGTTGAGAACAGAATTTTTATGTGTGTTGATATCAAAGTTTGCTTTATTTGTTAGTTTTACATATTTTAAATTTTTTTTTTTTTACATGTGCTAGCTGAAGATGCTATTATTATAGCGAAATTGATTCTTAACACTTTCATGCCTGGGCTAGGGCATCTCATGCCTTACGAATTTTCAAACGCTGAAAACCATACAATAAAACTATTCTAAAAAGCTGAAATTTCATGACTTTGTCACAAAGTTCATACGCATATTGGAGATGCTACTCAAAAATTTGTATCTCAGATACTATTTGAAATACAACGTGGTTTATGACACCTTGTCACAAACAATTTTGCAGTTTGCTCTTTTTAGGAGCAGAAATTTTCTCCTGTTGTTTCTTTATTCACTGGTGATACGCGCCGGCGCATAGCACGTGCCCAACTTGCAAAATTGAATCTTTTATAGAAACATCACCCTATTTGCATTGATTCAATCCCAGTAGACGTCAAATTATTATGAGCATCTACTTTCGTGCCTCGCCTTGTGTTAGCTTGTGCAGCTGTAACCGAAATGATCGCGCTGCTTTTACAAGACATACACAGCATCAACAGACGTCGAACGTATGTAAGTAATCTACTCTACCATAATATAATCTACCATATAATTTGTTTGCTCAAATATCAAGCAGCGAAAGGTCAACTGTGGTTTGCCGCTCTTGCCCTGACCTAATTCTTATCGTAGAGAAATAAGCACAGCTTGATATGTCCTATCGTGTCATTGCGAGTGCTAATAGCTTATAGATACTTTGCTTATGTCGATACAACGTTCAGCGGTGTTGCGATACGACCTAAGAAAATCATGAGTTTGTTTCACATTGCATTCCTCTTGAATGAATGCTTTTTTGTTACGCAAAACTTTCGCAGGAAATATCGGCCGCTTTACAGCGGTTCACCATCGTCCGACGTTGAAACAGTACAAACATTTGATCTGTGAAAGTAATGCCTATCAGCGAAAATGGAAACACATATTGTCATCCAGGCACTGTTTATTGAAAATGAAGACATGCAGCTCGTCATTGCATTGAGAAAAACTGACTTATCAAAATTTTTCGAAGACAAGAAATTCCAGTCACAAAAAAAATATGACTTGTGCGAAATATTGTAGGCTACAAAACAGACCGTATTGCAAGTGTAGTAAATTAGCATCGTCAAGTATAATGGTAATGAAATTGAACCGCACAGCTTTATAAGTAATATTTCGATCAATTAATAGATAGAAAAATACCCCGCTTTTGAATAAAACGGTGATGACCAAATCATCATCATCATCGGCCATGCCTGAATAAGGCGTCGGCTACCGTGAGTCTCCACAACGATAGATTGTCCATACTTCTAATTAGATTTTCAAAATTTTGGTTTGTCCACGTTGAAAGATTTTTGAAGATTTCCAAACGTGGCCGCCCTGGTGTCTCTGACCAGGAAATCGCCCCATCATTGCCGAGTGTTCAATTCCCGCGTTTGCGGTAGACATGCCCGATAAATGTCATTTGCCTTTTTTTGATAGTTGTGATGAGGACGCCAGGGGTGCACCCAGAGCGTCTCCACACTTTTTCGTTAGTGATTTTATCCATCCAGTTAATTCCCATCATTCTACGAATGAACCAAATTTCAGGAAGTCCAGGATTCACAGCCATATAGCAGAAATGACCAAATACTGTGATTAAAATATCTAATCTCATAATCAACGATAACATGATAAGAACAAATCTTATGATAGCCCGCTATTTCATTATGAAAACCACTGGTAATAGCAAATTTGAGTTTGCTGTTAATCCATGGTTTCGTCCCAAAAATGTTGACATTGCATGGCGGAGTGACCCACGTAGAATAGGTACATCATCCGATCGTCTAGACATGTGTGGTTTGACTAATGACATGGCTAGTTGCCACCCCTCCACAAAACTTTTGTCTCCCTTGGCTTGTGAAAAGGACAACTCGCGGTTCAAGTAACTAATGGTCATCGCATTGACCCGCGCAACGTCTAAAATGTAAGAAAATGCAGACACAGTCCATTTTGCTGTTTTCGGCTTGACGCTATAATATGCCATCTTCTGGTCGACGACATCAGTCCCACCCTTGGTAAAATCGTAGAGCTTGATTATTGCAGGTTTTTCCTTTCCGTCATCTTTGGTTACTCCAAGGATTGGCTGCATAGTTGATAGGACCAGAACATTGCGTTTACCGGTAGATTTTGGTTTGACTGCGTACGACGTAACGGTAATGTGGTTTCTCGACTCCTCCCAGTAAATTTTGGTACTGAAGGCTTCCCAATCAGTGAGAGATTTTAACTCGCTAACCCCTTTTCTATTGCTTTGCCATTTTCCAACTAAAGTTATGTTTTTGTTCCAAAGCCATTCTGCCTAATCAAGTGAAGTGTAAAAGCGATCAAGGGATATGTTTCGTCCTTGAAGCGAAGAAACTCTGTCCAAATTGTGTACCAACGTTTCCACATATTCCATAGTGGAAGTCAGATAGTGTGGTCCTGGTACACCTACTGGCTTACCCGCATAAGCTATGGCGGTATAGGTGAATGACATACGCGCACTATTTATGCTTCTTAGCAACAAATCATATTTAGCAGGCTTATTTTTTGCCTGAAGCTTATTGCCTGAAGGACACACCAACGCGGGATGGAAACAAAGTCTCATCCAATGAAAGGAAGTCTTCTGGTATTAAAATCTTTTTACAATTTCCAGTAAAATATTGGAAAAGTTCTCTGATTGCTCTAAATCGGTCACTTTGCCAGCGATTGGCCCTAGTGCTTTTATCATCAAAACGAATATTTGCAGACAGAAATTTAAATCGGTTCAACGACATTGTCGCACTAAATATAGGATGTCCATATAAATGGGAAAAGCAATCTTAATTCGGTGAAATGTTCGCTTGAGTAGTCCTCTAATACACCACAATCCAATGAATGCTTCTAGTTCCATGGCATCAGTTTGCTGAAAATGTGAAGCATGCCAAGGTGTTCGTTGAGCCTCCGATATTCGCGATAGCCTCTCTCGTATACATGTGCTGGTGCTTGAAACAATGATGTAGATCATCTCTGCTGTAAATAAGAAACGCCATGCATCATACGACGTCGTTGCATATTGATAATCGCGCTTTACTCCTGGTAAACTGTGCTCCACATTAGCAGAGTTTTGTCTTCCTCTTATTGATGGTTGCTTGGTACTCCAAACAACTTTCACTCTACTTCTTTAGTCAACAACCACCGACATTCGCTCCTCTTCCTGGTCAGGCAATGTATGGTAATTTTCCTCATCCAAGGCGCTATCTAATGATTTGACGTCATGGCTCTTACGACGTTGGGACTGCCTATGTCTGACGGTAACGACCTCATCTTCGTTACTCTTGTCAGATGTTAGCGGACCACCTTCACCATCAGATAAAGGCAAATCAACATCACTATCCGAAAAATTTGCATCTCTTTCATCTTCGGTTGCTAATAAATTTGCCGTTTGCTTTACATAATAAAACACATTCGAAACCATAATTTTGAACTGTGGTATAAGATACACACGGGCCACTTGCTGAAACAAAATGACTTCATTCTGCAAGAAAAATAAATCCAATATAGCGTGTGAGAAGATTTTTTTCTTCAACTGTTCGTGTTTTGAGCAATTAAGAAGTTAAATTTAATAATACAATAATTGGAGGAAAGAGCAGACATTCGTTACAATTATTATTCAGACGCTATACTATCCCTTGCTGGCAGAGTCAGCCATTTGTATTGATTCAACGTTGGGAGATGTTGAATCGTTGTTGAGTGACTGATTTTGATAGCCGAGGTGACTCAACTACTGTATCGCATTTTTCGCTCGATTTTGCCATTGTAAAAACATAGCTTCATTGTTACTTTTGATTGACGATGAAAACAGCAGTTATCGAAACGTTTGAATAATATAGATAGACAATCGATAACAACTTAATAACATTGAATTGCATAATTCAAAATTAATACAGAAATGAAATAGATACATAATTTCGAACGTTTTCGGCAAAACTTTCTGCCCTCTTCAGGAAAATATCTTAATTCATCTAAACAAAACAATTATTCGTGAAATGTTAATAATAAATGACTGAAATTCAATAAAACTGCACTGACCTGCGTACAAGCAACAACTGACGAACAAACACAAAAGGTGGTAGCAATCTGTCATAATTATGCGGGAGTGTGGTCATGAGACGAGATAGTGAGCGGACAACATAACATAAAATAAACGTAAGCTAATACAAATTCAACAAAAAAGATGCCCCTCCAGCGAATAATTGTTTGTTGAGCCTGGGGTTGTGCTGCTTTATTTGTTCGCTAATATGTTCGCTAATGCGTTAGCTTTGATATTCATAGTCCGAATTTCCTCTAAATCCTACGGTTATGCTCCGAAGTTTATTACTTTACTTCTGGCCTTTTCAATATCAAATTAATTGGGCCATAAAACATATTTTTTCATATAGCCTAATGATGTAACCTGACTTGTAATATCGCCATGATATTATGTGCATTTCTACATTACTCCTGTACGCAACGTTGGTCTTTAGCATACTAACATATCGTAGATGTCGTTTTATTTGGACAGTTGCTCATAGTACTCCCAGAGCTAAATATACTGCAAACCTGTTGCAGATAATCTATATCGCACCTTTAGAGGAATTCATCAGTACGATTTTACATAATTCAAGAGTTTGCCTCAATAATCAGGAATGCTTTGTGTCTTATTCAAAGTATTCTTCATCTCATAAATAACAAAGTGTCATGAGACATCAAAATGACGTAGAATAGCTGTAAAGTTTATAAGTTTTGCGCAAAGAAATTAAAATGAGCCAGGATACTTTGTTTTCTGTCCGATATAAACTCATCTATATTTGTCTAAATAGGTTGAATGACAGTAAATTAGCATAATTTGACTGTTACAACCGATTACACAAATATGTGAAACGTATAATGATTTTTAGCAATGATGGGACCGCTTGAAGTACCTCTCATTCTTCATTGTAGGGACGCTATGAACTCATCACGAAAATCAATGACCTAGAATTCATTACACCGTGGTGCTGACAAAACACGTTATGTATGTAGCATGACAGGTGTTATATTATATTGTATCGACGCTCTACGAGATAAATACAAGTGAATATACTTGCAAGAATCTAGGGTACGATAAGGCGTTGTGAAATCAATAATCGAGCAATTTTGTTATTATTATGGGAGTACAACATGCATCAAAAAGAATCAAATCAAAAATAATTAAATTTGGGCTTCAGCATCTTCTAAGAAACAAGCGTATTTACGACTTCGGCAATGTCGTCGAACAAGGGTAGAGCACATAAAAAGATAAAATCGTAATGTTTGATTTGTAGTTTGTGCGATAGGCTACAATCAAAGTAAGCAACATATTGTTACAATAATGATCAAGCATTTTACGTTGATTCAACGTAGAAATGCATCGACGAAACATCAGGGACAGACTTTCTGTAACGGAATAAAACTTGTTTATTCTATCTGGAAAGCAGCGAAATGTGGAAAGCAGTCGCAATTCTAAGGGCATTGTTCGAACACACACAAGATCGTCGTAATCATCGAATTGTCATAGTTTGTTTGTTGGCCGGCCAAGCGTAACTAATCAGGCGACAATACGTCTTCACAGTTCAGTTGAGGTTTGTTTTTATTTCTGACCATCACAGCAAAAAAGAGGTCTAGAAAAAGGCAAATGACACGAGAGTGGGAAAAACGAAAGGTTTGTTTCTTTATTATAAAAATCAGGCAGCTTTCAAATTTGACCCGCGTTCATAAACACGTTTATTAACAAACTTTAATAATATGTATTACAAACATGTTAATATCATTCAACGCTCAAAGGCCTTGCAATTGTTTTTCCAGCGGTAAAAGATTCTAGTTCATAACTTAAAGAAGTTATAAGCGGTTAAACTTTAAGGCACTTTGTGCCCCTGCCCAGAAAAAAATCGTCTCAAAAAGCCCAGATATGAAAGAGTTAATAAATTACCTTCTCTAAGAGGTTAGATTGTTGAGCAAATGCCCGCATTTGATAAATGCAAAATAGCAGTACCACCAGCATTATGGCATATGCTTTGAAGGTAGTGATAAATGGCTGGGTAACACACCACAGACCAGTAAGACTCCATTAATAACTGTTTCAGTTCAGACTGTGTTCTATACTCTAAAGCACCTAACACAACAGTAGTTTTTTAAAACTGTAACTTATTCTTTATCAATGTATGTTCTATCTGATTTAGGCTGTCTCATATGTAGACTATCTTTCTGCAGATTTAGTGTTTCACATCCATGTAGTAGTAGCAATATTGGAGTAAGTTGCACCTTTTTGAAGATGTAGGCCACTGCTAGTACTGCACCACAGCAAGATAAATGTAACTTTAATGGATCCAGGATTGAAGCTATAAAAAAGAAATCACAGGTCTGATGTTGTTGTATTTGAGTTTGTTCCTGGGTGTCAATGATAAACTAGACAACTATGTTGTAATGTTTATTAGTCAGCAGTCAAGATTAATTGTACCTACGTGCAAAAAAAATGTGACATGTTTTGAGGTGGAGCATATTTCATCGCAAATTTTTTTCGGGCAAAATTGATCATATTTGGGCAGAATTTCTTTCGCACCCCCTAAAAATATGCTTCTCCTACACATATGCACCAGGATACTTTCCTCAATTTGTACTGAGTCGCCTTTTTAACCCATTCATGGCCGGTGTCCTTTTAAAAGGACATCGTTTTGAATGCATCAGTATTGCATCATCTTATTTTGATTGAATCATTTTGGACTTGCTAGTAGTTGTTTAGGGTCTGTTTTGGAAGGTGTTGATAAATATTTGCAAACAACGTACTTTTTCTGAATTTTGTGAAAGTTTGAAAATTGTTGAAAAATGAGAAGAGCCCGATAAAGTGAAGTGAGGAGGAACATGCATGTTTTATTGCCTATTGGTAATAGATATGAATTATGCTTCTTCATAGTTTGACACTCTGTAATATTGTGCTTCCCCATAAACATTGGCTCGTGAAAAACACGAGAAAGATACGTGCTTTTTTACCCCAGTTTCTCGTGTAAAACACGTGACGTGCACCCGTGTATTACACGGGTGTTTGCACAAACGCAACCCGTGTTTTACACGACTTCTAAACCCGTGTTTTACACGGCATCTAACCCGTGTTTTACACGACTTCTAAACCCGTGTTTTACACAACTTCTAAACCCGTGTTTTACACGACTTCTAAACCCGTGTTTTACACGGGTGTTTGCACAAACGCAACCCGTGTTTTTACACGACTTCTAACCCGTGTTTTACACGACACCTAACCCGTGTTTTTACACGACATCTAACCCGTGTTTTACACGACATCTCTAACCCGTGTTTTTACACGACATCTAACCCGTGTTTTTACACGACATCTAACCCGTGTTTTACACGACATCTAACCAGTGTTTTTACACGACTTCTAACCCGTGTCTTACACATCAAATCCTAGTTTTTACATGACATCAAACCTGTGTTTTTACACATCAAACTCGTGTTTACTATGGCAATTTATTTAGTACCAAAATCACACATGCCAAAAAATACAGATATAACTGAAGACAGTACAGCTGTTTCACACATCATCAGTTGGGCGAACCGTGCTGGATGAAGATGTCCTTGCGACTGACTGTCTTCTTATTCTCTTTTCAGCTGATTTGAGGAATTCTTGCACAACAGCTTTAACATCGCCCATGGTTGTGTCTTTTGTGTAACTGTATGTTCGAACTGATGCTGTAAGCAAAAAAGAGTTAGTGCTTAGTCACAAAAGCAATAGTCTAGCAATAGATATACAGAATTCTTCACGGTTTAAATATATTAAAAATAGATTGCAACATACTGTACGTTCATTAAGCAGGGTATACGTGCAAAATCTAAAGTTTAGGCTACATACCATAAATTACAAAAATAAGTTTGCAATCTTTAATTGGGCTCTTGGAACCGCGTTGACCCATCCAATTAAACTTCGTCATAAGCGTATAAAGAATTTGCTTTACGCTCTTTTTGTAGTCCGTCGAAAAATACCGACTAAAATAAGAAATCTGCAAAACAACATTTATCATATAAAATTTAGACTTCACGATTATATTCCATAGAATAAAAGTAGAGCGCACTCATACTGCAAGCTGTTAAATTTCATTGTTAACAGTCAGGGCCGTGGAGTCAGAGCCGTAACAATGTTTATTGTTTAGCCAAAGGAGTCGGAGTTTTAAAAATTGCACTGACTCCGACCCCTATATAAAATTGAGGAATGCTCTACATTGCGAGGAATTTTAAAATTATCCATTATCAAAGTGTCAAAAACTTTGGAAAATGTATAATTTTGACCATTTCCAAACAAATTGTTGTTTTGCTGCAATCAATGCTGGTTGAAAGTTTCAAGAAATTTGCAGCAGTACCGACATTGCAAAACTGTTTTAAAGAGGGTGAAAATAACCAGTATTTCTTGTATGTCTATTCTATGAGGAGAATCGGAGTTGTGATACCGATTGCACAGCCATGTTAACAGTAAAAAAATAATAATTACCAATTTATTTTGAACAGTGCTGTTTCCCAGGTTGAGTTCAAGCTTATCAAAATCCTCCAGGCTGTTGATGGGAAAAGATGGAATTTCCGAAGGGGGTTCCTCTATTTGTTGAGCTGGGGCACTTCTTTCGTTTTTCATTATTATATCCAATTTTTCTTTGACAGAATTTAAAATTCCCTTAATTTCCAGTTGAGCAATTCGAATTCGTCGAACTGCGTGAAAAATAAATAGTTGCTTTAACATGATTTGGTGTTAGCAAAGATGCTTTGCTTTGACAATACAGAAAGAATAGCTCCGACGCTAGGGCAGTTGTGATTTAAGCAGCTGCCAAACAAGAAAAGCGAGTGGTAAATAATACTGCCAATTAACCCTTTGAAGGTTGGGGGGGGGCTGTCAATTCAACTTTTTTGTATCAACAGTTGTATCTCTAAAACCACTGAGGCTGCGACTACGAGATTTCTTGACTTTTCCTAACTTTTATTCACCTCTATTGAGCTGAAATTTTGAGCGAATAAAGGTTATAAATTGAGAGATATAAGGCATTTCTCAGCACATTCTCTGAAATATTTCATATTCCATTGTTTAAAAATTTTCCACCAGCTGGATGAAAGCAATTAATTTGGCCCATGTCTCGTTAATCAAATGATTTCAATTGAGATTATGTAAATAAAATTTAATCACAACATTGCAATGCATGTTTTTCATTACTCTATCAAAAAATACCAAATATTTCAAACATCATAAGTCACATCAACATTTCAACGTATATAAGCAGTTCTAAAATTTACATACTTTTAATTTTCGGATATGCTCTGCGTGAATAGTTTTACAAAATGAATCCCAAATTTTGAAACCGTGCCTTAAAAAATAACAGAGATATCACTCCTAAAGCATAAGAAAAATCGACAGCCCCCCCCCAAACTGAGCAAGACTCCAGGAGCCCAACCGCCTAAGGGTTAAGAACAATGCTCTTGTAGAGGCGCTCAAGTGAGAGACTCAACAGATCTTCCCAAATTAGAGAAACTGAATTTTCAAAACGTGCTGCTCTTGAATAAAGATGAGAGTTACGAAGGATAAAAAAAGAGTAAACATAAATAGACAAAGTGAAGAATTATAACTAAAACTATATCACCAAACCGATGCAGCTGAACAATTGTTGAGCAAAGTTAATCGAACAAGTTTCAAGATTTTAATTTAACCATGTGCAAACCTTCACTCTGGAGCGTAACAAATTCGTCACGAGATATGTTCTTGGTTACTTCAGGCATAGTGTCAATTGCAACATTTAACAGATTGTCATCCAAGTGAAAATCAAGGATTGATTGTTCGCGCTGTGGACTTGAATGCTGTGGTGCCCTCACAGAGGAAGCTTGTGGAAAATTCGGAACTTGCGACAGTTGCTGCAAGGTTGTAGCAACCTCAGCTGCTCGTACAGGAGTAGAAACCTGTGGAAGATTTAGTGACTGTCAAAGTGAACATTAACAAAATATATTTAGTGATATGCTTGGCTCCCTCTACACCCTCAAGTGTCGCACATGAAAACAAACTGACGACTATGCTATTCTGGACTGTCCATCTATCACGCTCCAACTGGGGCACATGCTGGTCTCAAAATCCTGGATGATGACAGCATATTAAGGCAACGTTCGAAAAGTTCTGATTGAACACCTTAATCTGTGCTTTTAACCATAAAAATGAGATCGCAATATCTTTTTTTAAATTATACCACTTTTAGAAACCGCTCAATTTCCCATAAAACAACACTTAAAATCGTCAAAGTTTGGAATTATCATAAATAATAAGTGATTAAAGTATTTGTTTACTTACAGTAATGGTATTTTCTGACTCCAGTGAGTCGCTTTCATCTGTAGATGCAATCCTCAAAGGCAACCAGCTATTCCTGCATTCGTAATTTAAAAATGGTTACTTCAGCTAGATGTCATGCTTGTCCTTGCTTATTAGTACATTATGATACATATTGATATCTTGTCAACATCAACATATTTTGCATACTCAACCAATCAACATGCAATAAATGTAGAAATGCATGGGTGTACGGTATCTTTAAAGATTAGAATAAAATTTGCATCGCGGTGCTGTCAGGTACAATGTAACAAGCCAAAATGTACTTACATTACATACAATTTATACAACAATGTTACAAAAACGTTATATATAATATACAACTGCCACATTAGTGTAACCGTGACTTCAATGCAATAAGTTACTATAAAGCGAAGTACTGGCATGCACCCATGTATTATTATATAAATACGTTAAGGGTAAAATTGGTTTTGAACAGTTAAAATCAAAATGAAATGAACAAATATATGTGCTATCTTTCTCTCAATCTTTTCAGGGGGAAAATTTTAAAATGTTTGTGGAAGCTGCGATCAACGACTTCCGCTTTTTTTAATTTTTTCTCTTGATCTTTTCAAGGTACGAACTAAGTTGCATCCGAACGAACAATTGTTGCGATAATATATTTTCCAGCGCATTCTAGCGCGCATCTAGAAAATGTGAATACTGTATCCCTTAGCTTCCATTCAAGGAGGAAAACTTTCGATTTTTACGTTGCTTTAACGATTGATGACATTGAATCAGCGTAACAAAGGTGAATTTTTTGCTAAGAATCGATGAGAGTACAGGTACTTCTACACTAATCACGCGCAATTTAATTCAAGTTTACGTCACAATGTCTGGCTTTGATCTCCGAGTAATAATGAGGTTGGTTGGTTAACTGAGTTAATTGAGGCAAGGTTGGTTACTAAATTAGATTAGGCTATACGAGTAGGCTATTACAGCAAGATGCAACAAAAATTGTTAAGTTTTGGTATTACAGTAGGAAAGAAAATACCCAAGGAAAATTCACTTTCGCTCACATTGCACTATCAGGAAATGCTTTCCTATAAACATCAACAAGATGATTAATGCGAGTGAATGGTACATGATGCTCAGAAAAATAACCAGCAAGCAATGCTTCTGCTTTGGCAATTTGATCTGACTGCGTGGCTAAATTTTGTGTTAAAAAGGTATTGATTTTCACATGAGACTTAGCAGCACTGTAGTTTTGTTTGTGTTTTTCAGTCTTGCTGTGAGCTAACAACATTGATTTATTAACATTTTTCAGTATGGCTTTTCAACATTTGCAATAGCTGTTGTTTTTATTTGAAGCATCTTCTTACATTTGCAACCAATCTTTGAATTCAGGAACTTTTAGCCAGTCCTTTTTGTCCTTACCACAATTTTTGCTTCTTTTTGGGTTTTTCATTTTTATCACTCGTTTTTGTATACCGGTACTGTAGAAGAGTTCAGTTAAGTTTATAACATTAGATCTACACTAACAGTCGTATCTGAGTCTTATAGCTTACGCAGCCTAATACCAATACCCCTGAGAAGCGTAATAAATGATGACAAATATATGTATCAATTAAAACCTGCTCACAACAACTCACTACACTACTGTATACCAGCTGTACCTCACTGGCTACAGTAGCTGATGCAAAAAACATTACCTTAAAGTTAAAATCATTTTTGTGTTGCAGTGTGGACCAGTTACCGAGGATCCCAGTGGCTTAATACTGTGCAAGCTCTGTACAAAATTAAAAACCAAAAAACCTAGATTTACCTAAATTTGAAAAAAAAAACTTAAAACCCAGATGTGGTAAAAAAAAAACAGATCTAGTGGAAAAACCAAGCTCTGGCATCCTTGGACTGCACGTTTCGGTATGTTCACAGTGATTCGTGCAAACTGTGCAAAATCTTTTGGTAAAATGAAAGAACTTTTGCTTTCATGCGCTTTTAGGCAGATTTAAATCAGGTGACCGCTGGTAACCGTGATACAATATTTACGAAAAAGAAAGGGGGAAAATTCGGTCGTAACAATGAAAATTAGATATAGTATTCCTAACTTTCACAATTCCTACTGTAGACAATGACCAAACGAAAACGATTAGTTAATGCCAATTCTCAACGTAACAACTGTCGGAGAATAGGCAGTGCTGAAAAAAAATATAAACCAGTTATCGTACATGTGCTTCTCCAAAACAGAATTTACGTTGTGGGGCCAGGGATTATCAGCCCAAAGATTATCGATTATTTCAAACGAGAAAAACAAAATGAAACAAAACTTTTATTTTTAGCTACTGGCGTATAAAAAAACACGTGTATAACACGTTAAAAACACGTGAGTATACAGAAAAAAGTGAATATGCAACTGCAGAGATTTTTTGAAGATATTAACATAAAACGCATCAAATAGCCTAGCCTACTAGAGTTGAAAAATTATTTTAAACGAGAAAAATAATTTAAAACAAAATTGCTACAGGCGTGTAAAGAACACGTGTATAACACGTTAGAAACACGTGAGTATACCGTACAGAAAAAAGTGAATATGCAACTACAGAGATTTTTTGAAGATATTAACATAAAACGCATCAATTAGCTTACTAGAGTTGAAAAAATATTTTGAACGAGAAATATAACATAAAACAAAATTCCTACTGGCGTGTAAAAAAACCCGGGAAAAAAACACGTGTATAACACGTTAAAAACACGTAAGTATACAGAAAAAAGTGAATATGCAATTAACTGCAGAGATTTTTTGAAGGTATTAACATAAAACGCATCAAATAGCCTACTAGATTTGAAAAAATATTTTAAACGAGAAGAATAACATAAAAAAAAATTGCTACTGGCGTGTAAAAAAACACGTGTATAACACGTTAAAAACACGGAAGTATACAGAAAAAAGTGAATATGGAACGGCAGAGATTTTTTGAAGATATTAACATAAAACGCATCAAATAGCCTACTAGAGTTGAAAAAATATTTTAAACGAAAAAAATAACATGAAACAAACTTGCTACTGGCGTGTAAAAACACGTGTATAACACGTTAAAAACACGTGAGTATACAAAAAAAAGTGAATATGTAACTACAGAGGTTTTTTAAAGATATTAACATAAAACGCATCAAATAGCCTAGGCTACTAGAGTTGAAAAAATATTTCAAACGAGAAGAATAACATAAAACAAAATTGCTACAGGCGTGTAAAAAAAACACGTGTATAACACGTTAAAAACACGTGAGTACACAGAAAAAAGTGAATATGCAACTGCAGAGATTTTTTGAAGATATTAACATAAAACGCATCAAATAGCCTACTAGAGTTGAAAAAATATTTTAAACGAGAAAAATAACATGAAACAAACTTGCTACTGGCGTGTAAAAAACACGTGTATAACACGTTAAAAACACGTGAGTATACAGAAAAAAGGGAATATGTAACTACAGAGATTTTTTAAAGATATTAACATAAAACGTATCAATTGATATTCTAGAGTTGAAAAACTTGCTTCAAATATGATATAAAGCATTATTGCAATTGATGACATGTGTAAAAAAACTCGTGTTAATCACGTGTTAAAGTGGTGTAAAAAGAACGTACCCCAGTATTACACGAGTTCCCCCAGAATTTCACGTGTTTTTCACGAACCAATGTTTATGGGGTTCCTACTACACTCTAATTTGTGTAAGGTTTTGCTTCTTTTATTTGTTTATTTTGCTTGATATTTATTGTTGCCTTTTAAAAGGACACCGGCCACATGGCCACATTTTTTTGGGCTGTTTGTAACACTGTCAAGGAAAATTGAACATTGTGTTAAAGCAGCACATTGTGCCTATGGAAGACTTAGCCATCGTGTTTTCAACAACCATGCTATATCTATCCGCACAAAAATTATGGTCCTCCGGGCAGTCGTTCTATCCACCTTTCTCTATGCTTGTGAAACCTGGACATTATACCGCTGTGACATCAAACCTCTTGAAAATATTCAGCAGAGGAAACTGGGTGAAATGCTAGGCACTCGTTGGGAAGATTGTCTCACCAAAGATGCAATCCTTGATCGCTCTAGATTGTCCAGTTCAGAAGCCACCATATTGTAACACTGCCTTCGCTAGACAGGACATGTCATGAAAATGGACAACGAAGAGGGACAACTTGAGACAGGAATAAGCCCCCCCCCCCCCCAGAAGACCAAAAATGAGATACAAAGATCAGCTGAAAGTCTCCCTCAACCATGAAAATATTGATCTGGATTTATGGGAAAAACTTGCTGGTGACAGATCACTCTGGAGAAAAAGATCTAAGGAAGGCACGGAAATTTTCGAAACAAAAAGGATACAAAAAGCCCAAGAAAAACGAACACTAGAAAAGCTAAAACTACCACGTCTCTCCTTCCAGTGCCGGTGTTAGGGTATTTCGGGCCCTGTGCGGAATATGCTTTGCGGGCCCTAATGACAATGATCCAATTCAGTAGCGTACGTAAGTATTTTGAAAGGGGAGGGGTTGGGTGGTTTGACGGTCGGCGGGTGAAGCTTGACGGCAGACGACACCCATCGGCGGGAGGTCTGGGAGGGGGTCCCCCAGAAATTGTTTAAAAGTTACTTTGAATTTGCAACATTCTGACAGCATGTTCAACAAAAATTTGGGTATGAATATTACTGTAAAATGATGCTGTCCGGTGGCATAGCAAAACGATAAGATCATGCTTTCTTTGGCATTTTTCGGAAATAAAGCTAAGTCTCGAAATAGGTTGAAATAGGTTGCATCCAGACTCAACATAGAGGCATAGGCTTGAGTCTGGGTGCAACCCATTTCGTACCCCGATTTCGTACCCTGAAATCGGAGTAACAAAATCAAGTTTCGACGTTTTTCGTCCCCTGAAAAGATCGAGAAAAATTTTGAAATGTTTGCGGCAACTCCGATCAGCGACTTCGGCTCTGTTGTTATTTTTCTCGAACTTTTCAGGGTACGAAATGTTCAGGGGACGAAATAGGTTGCACCGTCGAGTCTCTATGTTTTCTTGTTGCTAATTCCTTTGTTGAATTCACTTGTTGAATTTTTCCATTGAAAATGACAACTTCACTGCATTTTCCGAATTAATTGCGGCCCCCTAATTTGCGGGCCCTGTGCGATTGCACGGTTTGCACACCCTAAAGACCGGCATTGCTCCCTCCATACAATCCATACCCTCCATACAATGTGACTTTTGCCCACGTCTTTTCCATCGTAGACTGGCCTCCAAAGCCATATATGACATCACCATCCAAAGCCAAATTTGGTTTGATGACGAACCAATGCTCGGACACAAGCTGGAGCCGACGACTGTCAGTGGCGTATAGCTATGGTTTGTAACGCCCGCGGCGGACCATGATTTTGCACCCCTGAACGCGTGAAGTAGGAACCAGCAAATAGAATTCGAGCCAAATCCGTTTCAAAAAGATTTTTACTATGCTTTTTCGTTTACGTTTAAAAATATTCTGCCGCCACAAGCTTCCGACCGTAGGGGGGACTGCCTACTGGGGGGGTACCCTTCCACTAGCTACGCCGATGGTTATCGTGAATATAATATGTTCATACAATAACTTTGAAACGTCCTTCAAGAAAGATCTGACAAATTTTTACCGAAACAAACACCTGCTTATGTTAAGGCATCGCGAGATTTATATTTGACCATGTGGCCGGTGTCCTTTTAAAAGGCAAACAAAACAATGCATCAAAAATCAAAAATCATCAAATTTTTTTAACCTAATTAAAAATTTATGACAATACAACTTTGTGGCTGAAATGTTTCCTAAAAAGAGCAATGGGAACTTGTGGCGGCTTTTAATGGGTTAACATCTAGTTATTGTCCTGCTTTCTTGCCACTTAATTAATAATATTACATCTTAATTACGTTTTGGTACTGTATTTACAATTTTTAGGCTAAAAACATTACTTGACCAATGAAAATTGCTGATTATATGTTGTAACACTTATCTCAGTTGGTAAATTGAATTTTCGTATAGGCCCCCACATTATTTGGCTGTTGCCACGTTGGGAAGGCCAGTAGTATAGATCACCATAGTAGTAGACCATTAACCGTATCTGTTACTGGCGTAGACCTTATGGTCTCGCCCTCTGCTAATTCAGCAATTTCACATAGAAGCAGTGACGCTAGAAACCTGAGCTCAGTCAGAAGTACTGTGCAGTTTTTTGTCTTTTTCTGTTTATAGATTTAGTTAACCATTGTATTTTTTTCAGATGTAGTTAATTTGTATGTATGTTATTCCTGAAGAGGACATCTTGTGATGTGGAAAACGTTCGATACTTAATTTGTTGCGTAGTTTTATGTTTATGTAAATGTAATAAACTTGAAGATGCTAAACTTGATCACGTTGCTCGGCTTCGTATGCCTATGGTTCAACAAGACAAACTCTCTACCGAAGCTCTATTGTATACCTGCAAAATATTACAAGTAATTTATTCAATTATGTGAAACTAAAATTTACAACTGATTGTACAGTTAGTTTGAATTTCCTCAAATACGCAATTAACCAATAATCCTATTCGTTAGCTTTCATGTGCACAGGAAACTGACAAATAGGCTATACTGCGCTTACTAACGATAGCAATTGTGATAACAAATGACTAACGATGCCAAAACGGATATGGATTAGGGCACATTAAAAAATTGAAGCATTTAAATCTTTTGTATCTGAATATAGACATTCCAGTAATCAGTGAAGCATGCTATTCACTTGTACAACTGTTGTGTCAAAAGTCAACAGCGTAAATCCCTAAGTATCGTTCTTCTTAACGCGGAAGAAGAAACCTTGAAAATGTCACTTCTATTTGTTTCATGATTTCATCTTTTATTCTTGACTTACTTGTAACTCTAGGTCTTTAGCATCAATGTCAGTGATCACAAATATAGAAGATCCATGTCTGCTATTCTCCACTGCAAGCAAGATTCCTCTTAGAGCAAGCTCAGCTACATCCCCTCCACCGTGGGCGTACAATCTGAAAAAAGAGAGCATGTTTTCTGTTATGTATTTTAGTTTATTTGCATTGAAACGATGTACTTTGTTTTCGTTTCTCTCAGGTCTTCTCTTTTGCTTAATATTCATCCGCCTGCTTTTGTTAATTGGCACTTCTCGTTTTGGGCTTACTTTGCAGGTTTCACACTATATCTTGGTTGTGCAATTTTATAATAAAACAGAATTCCAGTATGACTCTGATTGAATGAGCTAAGAACACAACAGAGTTATTTGGCGACGAGGATGGGATGCTGAACGTCTGAACGAGAAACCTACAGTGGTACGCAGAAGTGTTCAGTTTTAGTCCCTACGAGTTTTACTTTCTACAACTTTTAGTTTTTACAATTATTTTCAATATGGACAAGGTGGTGGAATTAATGCAGTCGCAGCTAGAACATATGCGACAACAAATGCAGCAACAAGAAGAACAGGCGCGACAACAAATGCAACAGCAAGAACGTCATCATGAAGAATAACTGAAGGAGTTAATTTCAGCCCTCAAAATTCCATGCGAATCAGAAAACCAAAATCGATTATCTCAAGCTATTCCTAAATTTTGTGAGTTTAATTCAACTTTAGAACTTTGGACTGATTATTGGTCACGATTTTGCACATTCGTAAAAGCACAACCCGTTTCTGATGATAAGAAGGCTCAAGTTTTCCTCACTAACCAGTCAGCCAGCATCTACAAGATGATCCTCAATCTGGCCGCACAGGAGTCTACAGCAAAGCCAATCAATGAACTTACAATAGAGGAAATTTCGAATTACATGAAGGCACAGTTTGACCCTAAGCGCTTCGTTATTCGTGAACGATTTCGCTTCTGGAGCAACTTGAAGCGGAAACCAGGTGAGACTGTTCCAGAATTGGGTGCACGAATAAGGCAAGCCGCTGCCACGTGCGACTTTTCTTCTATTACTAATCCTTTAGATGAAGCTTTGCGTACTTGTTTTATGTGCTCGGTAGGAAACGAAGCAGTTCTTAAAGCTCTCTTTAAAATTAAACCTGATGATCTTACTTTTTCACTTGCTCTTGAAATAGCCATAGAAACTGAAGACGCTGCCAAAGTGGCTAAGGAGACAGTGTTTGGCACTGAACCGTCGGTGGTACATAAAGTTAAAGGCACCGATAGATGATATCCTTTCAAGAAAGCTATAGTGGCCAGTGCTAATGCGAACAAGCAAAGTAAGTGCTATCGATGTGGTAACTCTAATCACCTTGTTAACAACTGCAGATTTAAAAATGCGGTCTGTCATTTCTGTAAACTTACAGGGCATGTACAATCCGCATGTCGTAAAAAAGCCGCACAAGTTCATTCTTCTAAGGTCAACTGCATACAGGAGGTAAATACTGTTCATAATTCGTCGAGTAAAGTTCCTAAACTCGAGGTTCGAATTTTTATTAAGTCTTTTCCCGTCTTAATGGTACTTGATACAGCTACAGGGGGAAATTTCATCTCTTCTGAAGTTTGGTCGCAGCTAGGCAAACCTATCTTGCAGACTCCGCAGCTACGTTTTCAGTCGGCAAGTAAGCACTCGATGCCTATTATTGGATCTTTTACTGCCAAAGCGAGCTGCAACAAATCGGGAAAGACAACCACAGTTCAATTTGTGGTATGTGAAATCCCTAACCTTAACTTATTAGGGCGTGATGCTATTCAAGCACTAGATATTTCGGTAGATAAGTTCTTTTCTTCATCTTTACATGCTATTCATCGTCACAACGACATAGATTTTGACTTGCAAAAATCATGTTCCGAGTTATGTGACCAATACGAAGACTTATTTAAACCTGAGTTAGGTTGTCTTCAGGATTACGAATTAGAGATTGAGTTTAACTCTGATTGTAAACCAGTGTTTTCAAAGCCCAGACCAGTGCCTTTCGCCATTCAAGAAGACTTAGCTCTTGCCTATGACGCCGGCATAGAAAAAGGTATCTGGACACCTGTACAATTTTGCGACTGGGGAACTCCTGTAGTACCAGTTCGCAAGGCGTCTACCGAAGGTAAGAAATCAAAATTAAGGGTTTGTGGTGACTATTCTTCAACAGTTAATCCACAACTCAAAACTCACAGGCACCCTTTGCCTCTTCCAGAGGATCTAATGCGTAAACTAGGGGGTGGCCATGGATTCACTAAGATTGACCTGGCAGATGCTTATAACCAGATTAGGTTAGGCCCAAAGAGTCGAAAAATATTGGCATTGAGTACCCATAGAGGGGTTTTACTGCAAAATGTTATGCCATTTGGCATCTCTTCTGCCCCAGGCCATTTCCAAAAGATAATGGATGATTTAACTAGTGACCTTCCAAGTGTAGCCGTCTACCTGGATGACATTTTGATAAGTGGAGCTACAGCGGAAGAGCATTTCCAGAACCTTAAACGACTACTCGATCGTTTATCTTCAAAAGGTCTTAGATGTAGGAAGGAAAAATAGATTTGCCCAGGCAAATGTCGAGTACTTAGGTCATGTTCTTTCTAAACAGGGGAGTTCAAAGGGTCCAAAAATCGATGCTGTGCTGAACATGCCTGCTCCTTCCAATGCTGGTACCTTACGTTCTTTTCTGGGGTCGGTTCAATTTTATTCTAAGTTTATGCCCCCAGATTTTTCTACGGTAGCGCAACCGTTATATCATTTAACCAAGAGTGGTGTTCCTTGGAGATGGGAACACAAAGAAAAATGCGCTTTTGCAAAATTAAAAACGTTTCTTTCCGCAGAAGGTGTTCTCGTACACTTTAACCCGTTGCTTCCTTTAGGAATTGCATGCGACGCTTCAAGCGTGGGCATTGGCGCCACACTGTTTCACCGCTCCCCGGATGGAAGCGAGAGGCCATATAGCCAATGTGTCGAAAATCTTGACAAAGTCTCAAAGAAACTACAGCCAAATCCAAAAGGAGGCTTTGTCCATCATCTTCGCTTTGAAGAAATTTTACCAATACCTCTACGGTAGAAATTTTATTTTGGTAACGGATCATAAGCCTTTACTTTCACTTTTTGGTCCAGATAAACCTACCCCTTCGCTGGCGGCTAACCGGTTAGCACGCTGGGCGTTGTTTTTGAGTCAATTTAGTTATACTATAGAGTATCGCAAAACAACGCATCACCAAAATGCTGACGCCTTGAGCCGTCTTCCGTCCAACGATGACACAATTTTTGATAGGGAGGAAAGTGCAGATGATGTTGATATTGTCTGCGCAATTGATACGTTGGATTCGCAGGTTAGTCATTCCGATTCTTCTACTTTGCGCAAGCAAACTTCTAAGGATCCAGTCTTGTCTAAAATCATTCGCTTTACACAAGAAGGATGGCTTGCGAAATCAAATGCTAACGATCCAATCGAACAGTTTAGAAGAGTTGCTGATTCTCTAACAACATGTTATGGTTGTTTATTATATGGTTCTAGAGTAGTTATTCCTTTTAAACTCCGCAATGATATTCTTTCTCTTTTACACGAAGGTCATTTCGGCATGCAGCGAATGAAACAGCTGGCCAGGACAGCATTCTACTGGCCCAATATTGATGCGGACGTTGTCGACCTATGCCGATCATGCACTACATGTGGTGAGCATCAAGCTGCACCAAGCAAGGCTCCTATCCACCCATGGATAGCTCCAGAGAAGCCTTGGAGTCGAATTCATGTCGATCACGCTATTAATTTTTTAGGTTCCAATTGGCTTATTGTTATCGATGCTTATAGTAAGTATCCTTCTATTCACCCAACTTCTTCCGTATCGACGTCTGCTACTATTGATCTTTTAGAGCAGGATTTTGCCCATTTTGGATACCCCCACTCCATTGTCTCAGACAATGCGACTACGTTCTCTTCAGAAGACTTCAAGAATTATTGTAAAGCTAGGGGTATAGTCCACATCACTGGAGCACCATACCATCCAGCTACGAATGGTGCTGCAGAGCGTTTGGTGCGCACTTTCAAGCAGGCGTTGAGAAAATCGTCGTTACCGCCTAAAAGTGCCACCACTCAATTCTTGATGCAGTTTCGCCGTACGCCTAATGCCAGTGGTTACTCTCCCAGTGAGTTATTAAACCACCGACAACTACGTACTAAATTAGATATTTTACTTCCTTCCTCAGCTCAGATCACGAAACCATCGACGAGTCCTTCGCCTCGGAAACAAAACCGGAAAACAATTCACTTCGATGTTGGTGATTCTTGTTATGCTTTATACTTTGGTTCCAGACAAAGCCGAAGCCCTCGGTGGGTTCCTGCCGTCGTGGTGAAGCGACACGGGAGTCGTAGTTTGCAGGTTCGAGTGGACCCTCGAGGTCCAATATGGAGACACCATATCAACCAGCTACGTCCGCGTTACATCTCGCCGGAAGACGGGGACCCAGGGGAGACTACTTTCACGTCATCATCGACAGCTGACGAGTTTCCAGTTCCATCGACGCCGATTGCGACCGAGGATTCATCGACGCCGACAGCGACCGAGGATTCATCAACGCCGATTGCGACCGAGGATTCATCGACGCCGATTGCGACCGAGGATTCATCGACGCCGATAGCGACCGACGATCCATCATCGTCATCGCATCAAGAACAAACATTAAGGCGACCAAAGAGAAGACGCCAACCACCTCTTCGTTATGGGTGGTCATAAATTTTATTGGGGAGGTGTTATGTATTTTAGTTTATTTGCATTGAAACGATGTACTTTGTTTTTGTTTCCCTCAGGTCTTCTTTTTGGTTAATATTCATCCGCCTGCTTTTGTTATTTGGCACTTCTCGTTTTGGGCTTACTTTGCAGGTTTCACACTATATCTTGGTTGTGCAATTTTATAATAAAACAGAATTCCAGTATGACTCTGATTGAATGAGCTAAGAACACAACATTTTCAGAAGAAAAAAAAATTTCAGATTAAATATCAAAGCATTGAAAAAAGTTAATGTTGAAATGAAGGTATTGCGCCACTGACGATTAAAGCATTTTCAATCAAAAATCTCACAAAATCAAGATGAAATGGGCAATAAAACGGAGTCGAGCAGACCAAACATTTCAAGGTGCTGTTAGTGGTGAGCACTGCACAGTGCACAAGCATGTAGCTGTGAAATTGAGAATGGAAGTAATTATACAGTTTAACCCTATCTAAATACGAGCTGTTTTCGTACGCGGAAAGTACGTTACAGGCTGTCTTAGCTCCGTGCTAATTAATCGCTAATAACAGGAGCAATGAAAATCACAGAGCCAAAATATTTTACAAGATAATAGCCATGTGTATTGTGGGAATAGAAATTAAATTTTTACTAAACAAGTTTACTGAAATAAAGTGTTTGAGATGAAAAGACATCAGAAAGTCGATGTCTATTCTACTTTACCAAAAATAGCTCCAAAATTGAAATTTTTGAATTATAACATAAAGTAATGATAAACTGCGCTGGGATGGCGCAACGGATAAGGCGTTGGATTTTCAATTATGCAATCCTGGTTCGACTCCCGGCTTCAGCTGGTTGTTGAAAAACACCGCTCAACTCTACCCAGGGTGTAATAAATTGGGTGGGCGTAGTTGCTGAAGTAAAGGCGGCCGAGAGAAAGGAACTGGCCACCCTACTCTCCTTAGTGCCGAAGGCTTAGTATAATGAGAACCTTATCTTCTCATTCCCCAAAGCTCAGTACCTGAGTATGGGACCTTTACCTTAATGATAAACTAAACAAAAAATTACTTTTGCTCATAAATATAAGGCATTTTTGGGCGTTTGTACATTTCAAAGTAATTGCAGCAACATTCATATTGCACTTATATATACTGTATCTAGCATTGCAAGAAAATGTCCAGCGACCTGAGACGAAATGCTTATTGTGAAGGGCAGGAAGGTAGAAAGGTGACTAGTTTAGGTTTAGAAAATTCGCAAAGAACAAAAACTAAAAGTCAAAAAATTTCACATTTCTAGCATATTTCCTTCTGAGAAATATTTCACTGCTTTAGTAGGGGGTCCTCATAAAACCTAGTGTCGCTACAGATAGGGTTAAATTAAATCATCATCATTAAAGATTATGAACTGTATACAAAATAAAGCGTGATTGCAATACAACCATTAAGATTTTGTTTTGTGAACTTTTGCTGATACTCCACTTCCTACGATATCAGCCTTGTTGCTCAAGAAACAAACAGTTCACTAGCCTCATTATTTTAAAATGAGGCAGAACTGCTTGTTGTGCAACAATGCTTATGCTAATGATACACGAGACAGTCAACCGCTTCAAGTAGACAGTTTGCTGGGTTGGTTCACAGAAACAAAAAGGTTTTATTAGACCGCTTCCTAAGATGCTAATATTATGTGTTTCTATGCCTCTGCAGCATTTTTGCAGCCGCTGTTGGTACTTACTCGGCTGATAATGATGTACCACATTTGGATCGTCTCTCAAGGTTGCTTAACCCTTAGAAGGTTGGGCTCCTGGAGTCTTGTTCAGTTTGGGGGGGCTGTCTATTCTTTTTATGCTTTAGGAGTGATATCTCTGTTATTTTTTAAGACACGGTTTCAAAATTTGGGATTCTCTTTGTAAAATTATTCACGCTGAGCATATCCAAAAATTAAAACTATGTAAATTTTAGAACTGCTCATATACGTTGAAATGTTGAGGTGACGTATGACTGTAGTTGTAGCATGAGTTTACACATTATTTTTTGGTAGAGTAATGAAGAATATGCATTGCAATGTTGTGATTAAAATTTTTTTTACATAATTTTACATACAGCCAATTCCCTTCACTCTGTGAAACAGTTCGAAGGGCCAAATTAATGACTTTCATCCAGCTGGTGAGAAATTTTTGAACAATAGAATATGAAATATTTCAGAATATTTCAGAGGATGTGCTGAGAAATGCCTTATATCTCTCAATTTATAACCTTCATTCGCTCAAAATTTCAGCTCAATAGAGGTGAATAAAAGTTAGGAAAAGTCAAGAAATCTCGTAGTCGCAGCCTCAGTGGTTTTAGAGATACAACTGTTGATACAAAAAAGTTGAATTGACAGCCCCCCCCCCCCAACCTTCAAAGGGTTGAGGTGACTTTCAAATGTAGGAAGCTAGTATTGTAAGTCTCCCTATCCTTTTCTAAAACTTCCTTCAACGCTCAACTTTTGAAGCTTATTTGTTTTTCTTTTTAAAGGTTTAAAAATAGTTCTTTGCAAACACCAAACAGTATCAACACCAAAAGATCTCAACCATCCGGGACGGCATTAACAAAAAAACTGAAGTGATTGAAAGTAAACAGTGAAACAATACTGGCTCTACCTTTGAGAAGACGCCTTGCCGGAGGTAAAGCGCTAACGAATTAGGTGACGCGTACGCAGAAACAATTAAGTAAATGAGCCTCGGGAACAACATTTTATGTTGTACATCATTATGGGCCATGCCTGAATAAGGTGTCGGCTACCGTAATTTTTCAAAACGATTGATCATCCATTGTTCTTATTAAATTTACAAAATCCTGGTTTGTCCATGTTAAAAGATTCTTGAAAAATTCTAAACGTGGACGCCCCCTGTATCTCTGACCAGGAAGCCGCCCCATCATTACCGAGTGCTCAATTCCGTGCTTACAATAGACGTGCCCGATGAATGTCATTTGCCTTTTTTTAACAGTTCTAATGCGGACGCCGGGCGTACAGCCCTACACTCAGAGCGTTCTCACACTTCTTCGTTAGTGATCTTATCCATCCATTTAATTCCCATCATTCTCCGTATGAACCAAATTTCAGAACTGTTGATCTTCTTTTCTAACTGCAGGCATATAGTCCTGGATTCACAGCCATATAGCAGAACCGACCAAACGTTCACCAGCTACACCTGTAAAATTCTTACTCTAGTGTTCAGAGTGATACATAAATGTGGATAAACAACTCGATCGGTTAACAGATAAGTTGTGTCAAGAGGGCAGGTGCCCAAAATTGTTTGTAATGGCTGCTTGGAGGAAGAAGACGTCGGATAACTTGAGGTTGTTAAAATTGCTCGACATGGTGCAATTGCTGACTACAAACGCTCAATTGTGGTGAAAGTTTCTGGCACAGTTAAAAATATCAATGTTGGTTTTGCCGTCATTCTTTTTTAAACCCGAACAGCAGTTGCAGTTACTTGGTACTGCAGTGCTCGCTGCCACAACGTCAATACCGCTTTCAACGGTGCTCTGTGGCCGGATGTTTGCCTCCTACATCATTGAACATTCCTTCTATTCTTGCTAGTATCCAACCTGCTGAGCTTCGTCCCAAGAAGCCACCATGTCTTTCGGCGAAGACACCTCTCATTAGCAACCAAACCAACTTCTCCACACCAAGGTCTCTGCTCCTTCAAAGAAGCCTCTCGTAGATCGAAATCAAGACACTCATTGCGCCAGCCATGCAACTTCTGTTGATGAAGATGACAAACAAAACATCTCCGTGGCTAACTAGACTGACCATTCCATTGGAAATCTGAATGAAAGTGAAATACCAACAAACTCCATTCTTTTGTCTCGACGCAGACACCAGAACCATAGATGTATCCTTCCAAGACAGGCGTGGGTGCTCCTCAACCTCTTTTCTTAGGGTTGTTGGACTTTTCCGTTTACCCATGTAGTGTCCTTTTAGTGCTGTCCGGAAAAATTGTAAACTTTCGGCAGCAGTGGCCGAGTGGTTAGCGCGTTGGGCTCGCAGTCGAGAGCCTGCATGTTCGACTCCAGCCACCCACACTTGCTGTTGTTTCTCTGGGCAAGAAACTTTACAATAATTGCTTCTACCCAGTGATCGATTTTGAGTAATGGGTAGTACCAAATTTAAGTCATAAGCAAAGTAGACAAACCGAAACAGACATTGCCGTCGGCTGCAGGGTTGGTCAGGTGTACGTCGGAAGGCGTACTCCGATGCATAGCGCTCAAGTCCTCTTTCCCGCAATACAGGATAAAGATACGGTATGAAAAAAAAAAACAAAAAACAAACAAACAAAACCTGGGGTGACAAAGGATAGACACTCTGCCTTAGAAACTCAAACGAAGAATGGTTGATCCATTTTTTCCTCAAGCGCAATTTTTTCTTTGAAGTATTATGAGCCAGGACATTGAGTACCGCTTCACAATCACGAGGAAGGTCGGTGCTGTATTTCTTGACACCGTATTCCACCAAGGTTTCACTCTCACCTGCAGCTGCTTCCCATCAGGTGCATGGTCCGAATCATCATGGAGTTCCTTCACAACAAAAGTTTTAATCTCACCACCAGGGGATAGCCAGAAAAAAACTTCGGGGGAGAGCCAGAAAATCTTGAAAAAAATTGCATTCTGAGATTACTTTAAGCTAAAATCAATAGAAATACTCTATCAAACGATAGTCACTGAGGATAAAAAGTTTATTAGCTGTAAGTTACAAAAAACTGTAAGAATAAGTAGAGTAGGCCGGTAATGATTAGTTCAATGGTAAAATTCCCTTTGCCTATAAATACAACATGGTGCATAACCTACTTACATAATTATGTTTTGTTAATATTAGATGTGAAGTGTAGCTTACACCATACGTAGAACCAAACATTCGAGATTACAGAAAGCTACTGGCAAACAAAACGTTAAAAAACAAAATTGCTTATCACTGCCTCTGGCTACTGTGAGTAGCGAAAGTGTTACATGACTAAATAGCGCACAAACCTGGTTAAAGAAAGGCATCTTCTTTAACTTTTCTGCAGCTTTTTAATAGCTTGCAAGTCTGTTAGTCGATTGCATATACAAAAATATTTCGGGAGGAAAGGGGGCAAGTGTCCCCTATCTGACTACGCCTCTGCTCAACACTGAAACAAACTAACCAGGTTACAACCCTTGAAAAATGGCAAATCCCTCAAGGATTTGTCCTGGGCCCCTTTCTGTTCAACATCTACACTTAAGTCACACGATATTTGCAAAGTATACGCTTACGCCGTGGATTTCTCAGTTCTGCACATGTCGAAATATTGGGAATCATTAGAAGGAATTTTAAACCAGGACATGTCGACACTTTTGGCGTACTTGCAGAAGTAGAGATTGAAGCTCAACGACACCAAAACAGTGACGACAGTTTTCAATTTAAACAAACGGAAAGCGAAGCGTGAGTTTAAGGTCAACACAGATGGAAAAATCCTGCCCTTCTGCCCAAAACATACGTATCTAGCTGGACAGGTCGCTCACGTACGTTAACATTTTTAGTCACTACAAAGATGTCGACACTGCATTGGTCATAATTTTCATCATACACAGCTCTATTAAGCAGACTAGCTGGCTTTGGCTGGGGTGCCATTTTGACACCATTAAGCTAGCCTACGTTCCAAAATTCCGCTAGAACTAGAATTCCGCTTAAATGTGTACAAATAGAAGATGGCACTATCTACGACAAGGGTGGGAAACCAACGGCTCGCAGACCGGACCCGGCTCGCGTGCTGCTTTTGTGCAGCCAACTCCAACATTCAAAAGGGAAGTGAAATTCGCTTAGTCTCATCTGGGTGGCTCGTTTTTGAACTTTTTTTTAAAATTCTCTCGGGTAGTGGGGAAATGGTGCCAATGAGTGAGAAAACAATCATGACAAAATTTGAGATTCGTAACAAATTGTCTTCAGCCTCCTCGTGGGGCCCAAAAATCAAAAAATGGGGTCAAAAACGCATTTTTTTCAAAAATATTGTTAGTTTTGGTAGATACAATATTGTTTAGATATATCTAATTAGCCTAAGAAAACAATTGGAGTCATTTGAACTATTCCTTCAGCTTCCTCACAGCTTTTGAAAATTTTCATTTTGCTGAAAATTTTGCATTTGTGTTTGTGGTCACATAACTACAAACTTCGTCAGTGACGTAAATTCAAATAGAAGACGTCACTTTTTCCTACCAAATTAACCCAATTTCATTAAAAAATGACGCAACAGCTCAGGGCAGGTCTATAAAGAGAAATACAATGACGTTTTATAGCTGGCAAAATATCTAACTTAATTATGTAACATGTAACCACCCACAAAAATGCGAAATTTTTAGCAAAATGGAAATTTTCAGAAGCTGTGAGGAAGCTGAAGGAATAGTTCAAATGACTCCAATTTTTTTTCTTAGGCAAATTAGATATATCTAAACAATATTGTATCTACCCAAACTAAAAATATTTTTGAAAAAAAAATGCGTTTTTGACCCATTTTTCGATTTTTGGGCCCCATGAGGAGGCTGAAGACAATTTTTTACGAATCTCAAATTTTGTCATGAGCGTTTTCTCACTCATTGGCACCATTTCCCCACTACCCCGAGAGAATTTTAAAAAAAAGTTCGAAAACGAGCCACCCTATAAATAAGCATCGTGACTCGCCTCTGTATTATTACTAGCCTACTTCATTTGGCCCTCACATGTAAAAAGGTTGCCAAGCCCTAATCTACGACCGACTGCGGTAAGAAAGAGGCAACTACAAACCATAACATCAACTGCGCCATCTATCATGTGCCAAATAACGTGCATGGTTGGCGTGAATTGGATGAGCAATCACTGCAATGACTCTGCGACTTTTTCCCAAATACCCAAGCCGGAGTTACCGCCACTGTTTCAATCGAAAAAGCAAAGCTTTCAACCTTTAGACTGGCAAAAACGTTACTTTTTCTGCTCCTGTCAAATTTACCACAATTACTAATAGGATACACCGCAGCTTTAATCCTCACAGAGCTTTAATGGTTAGTTCATTTTATTGTACCACAGATATTAAAACTTAGTACCGTCAATGGTTTAGCAAATCTTTTTACTGTGATCTTAATTCTTGATCATGAAAACATTCATTGTATCACTATAAAGAATGAATTACATACCGAGAAATGGCCTTCTTGAAGATGTCTGGGTTGTTCGTGGTTGTTAGTGGTCCGACGGTCGGGTCGTTGAAAGGAACAAGAACAAAGTCCTGGGGTTCATCAAGCGAACCTTGACGCTCGTTGATGATTTGCTGGAAATGGAAAATTGCAGAAGTTAAAAAATTGAAAGCATCATTGAAATTCATTTGCACATTATAAACATAATACACATTATCACCATCATCATCAACCACTTTTGATTATAAAGGCCATGAATTAATCCTCATTTCAAGGGTGAAGCCTGTCTGTCCATCGAGAGCAAATTTTTCTTCTCCACATTTCGCAATTAACTTATTAATGCATCGTTACACTTGACAAATACAACATTCTGCAGCTTGGTGAATAAGTGCAGAAGGCATTTCATTATTTTGCTATACAATATATTCTAAGCATGCTATCAAATGCAATATCATTTCAAAATCCGTAAAAAATATAATTTCTTTAAAACTTTGTACTGTATGTATGTTTGTATCATAGCCAATGCGGTCTTTGATGAACTAGATGCTCAGTTCGTTGTTTTTCATCTTTCTCTTTGTCGTGCAGTGTCCCAAAGTGTTCTTGGTTGGCTGATTAATTTATTGTGTTGAAAATTACAGAAGAATGTTATTCGTTGCCTGCCATGGCATGTCTTCCTAGAAGATGACTGATTAAACAGATATTTATTATATTTTTTTAATGATGTCACCAAGAAATTTGAGTTGCCGTAATGTTGTTCAAAACTGTAGTTTCCTTATCTTGATGTACACGGTTTAAAACTTCTGCATTTGTGAGTTCCGGAGCATTGTTCTGTACATAAGTCTGGGTAATTTGGGGCTGCCGAGTCAGAAAATGGCATTTTTCAAAAAAATTGACTCTAGTTTTTGAGACTTCAATATTGTTCAATAATTTTGAACTAGAGAATTTGTTTGTATAGACTAGAGGATGAGCGCTGTTCTCATGGGCAAAGCATCAGTGGAAAAAATTTGCTGCTTTGTAAAAGCTTTTAAAATATAGTTTAATATTATTTGTAGTCCCGGTAGCCTTTTAATATAAATTCTGATTGATTAAAATTTACAGGAATATCAACTTCTTTTGATAATTAAATGGCCCATCCAAGGATTTGAAAACACTCTGAGGGTTAGTGGTACATATGCCAACCATGATTTCAAATCTACTTGAAAGTCTGCTTTATTTATTTTAATTGTGAATTGCCGGTATTATAGAGTTTAGTAAAGCTCAAATTTTTATTTTTATGCATTTAAATTGGAAACATGGCCATGTGATTTTAGATCCTTAACACTTTGCTCCTCAAGGGGAGGCCAGATTTGGCCCCCCCCTCATATTTCCTTTGATTATTTGAAGCACAGTAACGCCATGCACTTGGTTTTTCTTGACTTTTCCTAAAATTGCCAGGCGGATCTGATGATATTAAATTTGATGCTAAAAGTTGTGTAGTTTTCTTGTAAATTCAAGATTTTGGTGAATTTTTGCTATTTCTAGCTCACTTCCAGCAAAGCGTGAAATGGATTACATTGCGATAACAAGCCATAAGCTCATAATTGCTTCGTGCATCGATATGCGCGAGCAGAGAGAAACATCCTCTTGTTTTCCTTTGTTTGGTTTGACCTCAATAATACAAAGCGCGTTATTTCTTATGCCACAAAAGAAAAGCCAGTGATCACAAAGCTGTTAATTAGAAACAATAATAGCAAACGTTTTTTGCGTTATCAGCTCTACAAAGAAGAATAGCAATCCACGATCAAAATAGTAGGCTATGTAGGCCACAAACTATTCAAAACAGTTGTTTCAAGCAGATAATATTCATTGACGAATAAAAAACGTTACAATAAGAAATCTTCTCTTGGGTAAATGCACGAAAACCTGGTTTCGAAATAAACGTTCTATGGAAATGCTCTCAGTGACAAAACTTGCAATTGAGGAAATGTATCACCGCAAATGCTTTTGGAAGAGGCCGAAGAAATGGCGTTTTTGCAAACAGTAATTGTGAGATACACTCAAAATTATGAGATAGGCTCCATTTACACGTAGCAGCTAACTCGATGGCTACATGTCCCTTCCCTGCTTTATGTTGCCTACTTGTTGTTATGTCCTGCATTTTTGTTTCACAGCGCACTGTGTGTTATTCCAAAGAGCGCAAAATAAAGATGATAATGCCTCATCTACATTACTAAATATTTTGTAATGTAGAAGAGGCATAAAGCTAGGCGTCACATCAGATAAACAACAAATCAGCTTTTTTCATCATTGATTCAACATCTGAATACGTTGCGCCAATGTATAAGAGGTCGGCTATTGTGAAGACCCGCCATTTATAAACGATCCGATTATACCAAAAGTGGGACAAACTAGTGGATCAAAGAATGAATAAACAATGCTGAGAAAACTAAATCTAGGTGACGAACAATACCGATGTCTTCATTTATCTTGGAAAAATGCTGCCTAAACTTATCAACAAAAAATACAGTAAATAACGGCAAGGACACGAAAGCAGAATTTTCTCGACTTTTGCATGAATGTGGTCAGACATCTACAGTAATAATTCCACACATACAATAACGGGCACTCAACGGCTGTAAGATACATAATAATCAACCTGGTTCTGGGCCGTTTGTGTAACAGCTTAGGGGAAGACACTACTTGAAATAATGCACCACACAAATTATTTTCAATGAAAACTGAGTCTAAAAACCGATGTGGATTGTGCTGCACAATGACTTCAAGTTTCGGACAGAAAAGGCAAAAAAATATCACGATAAAAATAAAGACCTTGTGGGAAATTTTCGAAAATCATAACACGATGCAAATACCATAAACGCGTAGTTTGCATGCTGCTCTAAGCTGGCCGGCAACCACAAAGGTAGACAATACAGGCAGTTTATAATTCGAACAACGCAATAAACATTATAAATACGTAAACCGACAATTTTCTTTTACAAATGTTTTACGTCTAATGGTAAATTTTCCCCCAACAATTTTTTGTGAAGCGCTTGCAAACCACGGTTTTGTAAAATAATTCATCATTATTATTTTTTACTTCTCGGATATTGTAAAACGTCATCAGCAAAATCACAAAAAAAAATTTTATTACTTCAATGTAGTAGGCCTAAGAATTTTTTATAGAATTGTAGCCACGTTGTTTCAACAAAGAAGCCATTTTTTGGCAATACAAAGTTATAGAAAATAATTTGCAATCCTGCAAATGTTTGGAAAGAATCTAGGAAGTCTTCTCACAATCTGGCACAAAATGATTATGTTTATTGTATCTCTGCAATATTTTTTTACGACAAACTTTGAAGCTTCGTTATAATCATTTTTATCTTTGAAGTCAAAAGTTAATTTTTTTTTGGCCAGAAACATAATCGCTGCCTTGCTGATGTTGTCGCCTTTACGCGTATTTTTTGTGTTTCAAACAATGACGACCCAGTCAGCAATCCAGTCCTTTTACATTGATTCAACATTTGTAAACGTTAAATTTATGTAGCTTTGCTGACTGTGGGTATTTCACATTTCCTTTGTTTACGCATGTTGATCAATTCGCTGTTGCATTGTTTCGACGCTGGCGAACTAAAAATGTATTTTCAAATTGATTGACACAATCTTCAATAAAAAGTTTAGCTTCGAACTTAGCTTTGTTGAGGTAAATGCTGTATTGTTTGTGGATGTAATTTATGAGTCATGTTTATAAACACTCGTAAGCGAAATGAGTTATGATGTAGCCCGCATGATATTTGTGATGCGACTTGACACAAATCCACAATTTCAAAAGCACCGAATTTGAACTTAGAAATTTCAAATAATTTCAACAACTTGTTCAATTGTCTTCTCTCTACTAAAAATATTCATACTACAAACTCAATTGGAGACCTAAAATACACAAACGAAGATGTAAACAGCTATTCAAGCAGGCTAAGCTGTTACTTATGAGAAGTTTGGTTCCATAAAACTAGAAGCTAGCCATGAGTTTGGGAATGCATTAGTTTAGGACAAAAATGTAAGACAACAAACGCAGTTTTTTTTTTTTTCAAATTCGTGTAACAATATTACGCTGATTGTAACTATTTTAGAATCAGTGAGTAGCTTACAATAAGATTTGCTCGCAAGTCGTAAGTAAATCTTTATCAATGCAATGATTCGGCACACCGCACACACACTTCGTGCGTTCGATCGAGCTCTTTGTTATTCAGAACTTTGCATGAAATCGGATTAGCACGGTAATTAAATAGCGGCAAGATAAATCAAAATTGTCGTTTTTGGGTACCTTTGCAAAAATTGAAATATCAAGTTTAACATTTAAAATTTTAAAATAATGACTTTTCAAACTTATAGACAAATGATTTTTTTTCACACCAGTGCAACTTCTGTTGAAATAGCACCAGCGGATAACACGTAACAGCTGATTGAATTTTATCCAAAAACGGCCCCCCCTTGAGCAGTTAACTTCCAAAAAAACGTTGAAAAGCAAAGGGTTAAACGTAGCCACGTGTTGCTGGTATGGGTAGGAAAGTTTGGACACGTGCGGGAAAAGGATGATAAAATATTTTTAGTTTATTGTAAATTAGCAATCATTACTAATTGCTGCATATTGATTAATGATTAGTTTTACGTTTAAGTTTGTAAAAACTTGAAATAAACCGTGTGGTACACATATTGTGTACTACCAACCAATAGAAGGAAAAATGGAACTATGCATCAAATTGGATTCTGTCTGCTCTGTTGAATCCTGTAACCTCAAGTTTTCAAAATTATTTACAAACATTACCATTGGAAAATTTTGTTAGATCACAAAATTGTTTGTAGCCTCACTTAAAATAGTCTTAATAATCAGGATGTCACAATGTTACATTGTCTAATTGTGCCTAAAAATGTGTTCTATTGTGCCTCACACTTCTACATCTGTCCAAAGTTGGGAAGTGACTACTTGATTCTGAAATCCAAGATAATCTAAACTCTAAAGCAATGAAAAAACACTTCATTGTTAAAGAAGCACACCCAAGTTTTTGCATTCCACCTTAGATCCCGGGATGCCTTACATTAACCAGTGTTGTACGCGTCAATGAAACAAATTGACGGCCTCAGCGTCAGCCCAAATTGCCTAAAAACTTTACGGCGTAAAGTACTGTGTCAGCTCTTAAAGAAATTGACAGCGTCAGCGTCAGCGCTAATTTCTAGCGTTATTTTAGCCAGGGTCTCACAAAACAGAAGTATTTCAACCAAGTTTAGGCTAACAATAGCTATAAAGAAAGAGTAGGTTTTATGTTTTGACACTGTATTGTAATTAGCTGTTTTAGCTTATTAGTTATTTCCTTTTAGAAACACAGCCATTTCAAAACGTTTGTCTGACAATCTGCCGCGTTTGGGACGCATAATGTCCTTTCCAAGTGAAAACATGCGTTCCACAGCAGAGCTGAATGGTACTGGTGTGTTGTATTTCAAAAAACAGTCTTGAAAACGTTTTCTCGGAAAGGTATCACTGTTCCAATTCCAAGTGTGCTGTGATGGCTTAGCGTATATAAATCTTTTAACGAGGTCCACTGCACCAACATCGCTCTTTTCAGGGGCATATAAAACTCTTAAAATAGTATCTTCAACCTCCGCGATGACATTCATTGATATTTCACTTTCTCTCTCTGATCCCTCGTTCTCGATACTGCTCACGATATGACCCTTTGGCAAACTTCTTCCACTTGTATTCCAGGTAGCCATTCCAACCAACGCGAAAGCGGGTTATTCGGATGAGTCGCGCTGGCCAGAAAACACTGTGAAACTCTCATTTTGAAACGAAATTTTTCATGAAAACAAAAAATGACGCATAGCGCATGACGCTTAAAATCGGCAAAATAATTGACGGCGTTATCACTTCCGTCAACTAAAAAGTAAACTGACGGCGCTAGCCCCAGCGTCAACAAAAAGTTGACGCCGTCAAATGATGCCTTCAAATTGACGGCGTCAACGTACAACACTGACATTAACTAAACATTTCCTTTTCTGGAATGGAAGCAAACTGGCACACTGTAGCCTACCAGTCTCACATACTTAAGTGTCAAAATAGGTCGGTCCCTTACATACAAATTCCATATCAAAAAAGTAAGAGCTACTGTAAGGTGGTTGCTCGAGATAATATTTACGGAAACTTAGATTGGGGTGGCCTTCCAGCTATACTACTGTCGACTACTGTCAAATAAGAAGTGGAAGGTATAGTGGCGCTTCCGAACAACACTGCACTTGTGAAAACTGGCCAAAATGCAACGGTCCAAATCAGTCCACAGATCATCTCATACTGGAGTGCCCAGTAACTAAGCTTCAAGGAGGATACCTCACAACCTACCAACGTAACAACCTCCTTATGGATTGTCTGAATGAAAACTGCTTGGACTTACAATGTCACACGAAACAACAACTTATGGAAATATAAAAATCATCAAAATTGAAAGTATTGGCTAGAAAAATAATTTGGTGAAAGAAATGTGATCCAGGTTGTGGTGACGAACAAAGGAATTGTGTAAGGACAATCAAAAAGCTGAAGCGTCGAGGAAGCGGGAAGTCATGGAGAGTTTAATGATCTTGCACCTTAGCTCAAATGAACATTGAACATATTTGCCAACTTATACCAAAAAAACATTTTCCATCCCACTTCTGGACTATTGGACTGTTGCCTTGTGCACGGTGTGGCAAAGGAGGGTGAGCAAAACCTAAAAAAGCTTACGACACAGTTGATTTTGCATTTTCCAACACTCTTTAAATGTGTGCTTACGTTTGCTCTATCTTTCGCAGCTTCTATTTCTCCCCCCATGCTTCCCGTATCATCTATGACGAAAGCTAGTGTTGTTCCTGACCCTAAGTCCAAGAATGCGCTAAACTTAAATTCTCCGATTGCGTTGCGGAGCCTGTAACATATAAGAATTAATTTTGTAATTGCTGTACATTTTAATATCATTTAGTTTAAGCTCATTCCAGCTGTCAAGATTTTATTAGTTGGTAAAGCTTTGGTAGAGAGTTTGCTTTGTTTAACCAATATACAAACAAAACAAAGTAACTTCAGCTGGTTTAACATGTTTTATTACAAAAAGAAATAACATAATTAAAAAATCAACTTAGACGTTTTGGACATGTACGACGTACGAGTGTCCTCATCAGGAATTACTCAAATCTGCAATATACATCAAATGAAAATTATAAGCCAAACCTGATCATGCACTATAACTGTAACGACACTCCGGACTGAAAAGCACGTACTCAACAAATGATACAAGAATGATTACGAGTAAATTACGCGGCGAGAAACAGATCACATGAGGTGTAAAATACAGGCATGATTCTAAAGTAATTTTAAATTGGTCGACCGAGACATTGCCAGTACACGTTACACAAGAGCCGGTGTGCTCTTTAATTGTACTTTTGGTTGTGAAGTTTGGGTTTAAGTGCTCCCCGGCTTACGAAGTCCGGAGCGTCGTTACAGTTACATTGTTACTTTGTTACCCGCTATAGTTACTTTGTTTTATTTGTTTATTTTATTATTTGTGATAAAAATTCTCTGAAAATTTTTCGTCTTCAATTGCAGATGCATCACCATCAACTTTATTTTGTAAAAACGTACAATAGAAACATGATTGAATTATATGAATATTAGAACTTACCCACACCGATGGCACAGAAAAAATGCTTAAAAGAAAAATAGTAAAAAGTATAATTTCTAGTTTTTTTATGACTTTTACCTTTCCAACTCGGCACTAACAAGGCCCTGGACGTTTGCTATCAGTGCTTCTCCCTGCAAGCATCTTCGATTCAGCCAATCAGTTGAGTGAGAGGCGTAATCACCGATTCCCAGATAAAGCAGCAACCCAAACTTTTCCCTGGCAAGTTCATAGCTGTTAGCTCTGGCATAAGTGTAAATGTTGTCACGAAGCACAATCCTGTCCGATTCCTCGATGGAAGGTCCATCAGGACCAGGATCCGAATAATAAATCTGCAAAATTGCTTCTTTGAAATCTCTAGGAGTTGCAGCATTCCCATAAAATTCCCTGAACAATTCAATCGGGGAAAGCGGGTTGATGCGATTTGGGTCCAGCTGTGTGTTGTTTATTCTTGGGTTGTCAGCAAAGTATGTCGCCCCGAACCGTACTATGACTCTGGTCAGCAGCCTCCGATAACTTTTGCAATCAGTTCCTGATTGATCAGGAGGAATCAATCTCCCGAGACATGTTATGGTTGCCATGGCAAGAAGCACATAAACCACCGCTTCACCTCTCCACCACATTGTAGGTTTCCTATATCTCTGTTTGTTCCAAAATACTTCAAGTTTAAATAAAGATTTAACTCATGCTATTCGAAGTGTCTGAAAGGTAATAAACCTTCATTATGCTAAAGATATTAAATAGGTTGGCATAGAATGGAAATTTTTTCTTCATCAGAATATCAAGATCTGACCACCCCAAATATCAAACCTTTTGTTCTTAAAAGTGTAAAAGCTTACCTTTACATAACTAGGCTACAGTCTGATCTCGTTGTTCTAATTCGGTAGGCTATAGCCTACTTTATTTTTTATTTTTATGTTGCTATCAAATAAACTGATTTTGCTAAAAAATAACAATAGTGAATTGAACGATTGGAAGACTTTAGGTAATCGGTGACGTTGCTAAGATGCGTCGCTCTTTCTCATCGCAACAAGGAATTGTTTATTTTGAAACCTAGCAGGAACAATGGAGCCTGAGGCAGCTCAGTCGGTGGAAAACAAACGCGACATTGCTTGTCCGCGTGATCGAATGCGATCAATCGTGGCAGAAACCAAAATTCAAAAATGCCTGAGGGAAAAAAACTAGTAATTCTTGTCGAAAGTCGGAAAAGAACCGGTCTTGCTAAAACGTTGAAAAGTATCTTAAAAAAACGAACTCTTCCACTTCTCTCTTTTCTGGAAAGAACTTGTCTGATCTCTTTGCTTACTGATCACGCGATCTGTTTCCCACCGCATAATTTGCTCGTAATCATTCTCGTAGGGTAGGCTATCATGTGTTCAGTTTGTGCTTTTCAGTCCAGAGTGTCGTTACAGTTCCAGTGCAGTCAAATTTATTTTACGGTTTTTCATTTTATGTATTGCAGATTTAATTCCTGATGAGGACACACGTATGTGTCGAAAACGTTTGAGTTTATTTTATTTTAATTATGTTATATTTTGTGTGTAATAAAGTATGCTAACCCGCTAAAGTTACTATGTTTTATTTCTCTATCTTATAAAAAAATCAACATTTCAGCCAGTGTTTATTTTAAGGTGCGCAGTAACCATTTGCGCAGTGAGATTTGATGTCTCCTTCAAACTTGAAGCGAAGCTTTTAAGTTTAACTTCAACAGAGTGCATCTGTGATCTGTCGAATTGTAGCCTACCAAGTCTGGGCCACAAAAAGCGTTATCAGCATCAAAAAACGACCAAAATAAGGTCAAATTGTTGTTGTTGTCGACCTATGCCGACCATGCACTACATGTGGTGAGCATCAAGCTGCACCAAGCTGCACCAAGCAAGGCTCCTATTCACCCGTGGATAGCTCCTGCGAAGCTAGGGATTGTAGATCATAGGGATGCGAAACTTCATCCGCTTTTGGCTTATCCGCAACACTAGAAGGGTTACGTTTTTTTGTAATTTACAAAATATTTTACTTTTTATGGGTTATATAAGAAGAGTGAAGTTGGTTTTAAAGTAATTTAAGGTTTTTAGTTGAAAGCAAGCCAGCAGTAAAGCGTAAAAAAAATGTCAAATTGGCAATTGACTCTTCTAATGTTGAAGGAACAACGGAGTTGCGCGTCCCGTAATGTACCGTCCCTATGCGAAGCTTTAGAGTGGAATTTATGTCGATCACGCTATTAATTTTTAGGTTCTAATTGACTTATTGTTATCGATGCTTATTAAGAATCCTTCCATTTTCCCAACTTCTTCCGTATCGATGTCTGTTACTATTGATCTTTTAGAGCAGGACTTTGCCCATTTTGGATACCCCCACTCCATTGTCTCAGACAATGCGACTACGTTCTCTTCGGAAGAATTCAAGGTTTATTGTAAAGCTGGGGGAATAGTTCACATCACTGGAGCACTATACCATCGAGCTACGAATGATGCTGCCAAGCGTTTGGTGCGCACTTTTAACCAGACTTTCAAAAAATTGTCATTACCGCCTCGAAGTGCGACCACTCAATTCGTGATGCAGTTTCGCCGTACGCCTAATGCCAGTGGTTACTCTCCCAGTGGGTTATTAAACCATCGCGAATTACGTACTAAATTAGATATCTTACTTCCTTCCTCAGCTCAGATCACGAAAACGTCGAAGAGTCCTCCCGCCTCGGAAACAAAACCGGAAAACAATTAATTTTGATGTTAGCGATCCTTGTTATACTTTGTACTTTGGCTCCAGACAAAACCGAAGCCCTCGTTGGGTTCCTGCCGTCCTGGTGAAGCGACATGTGAGTCCCAGTTTACAGGTTCGAGTGGACCCTCGAGGTTCAATATGGAGACGGCATATTAACCAGCTACATCTCGCCGGAAGACGGGGATCCAGGAGAGACTACCTTTATGTCGTCATCGACAGCCGACAAGGTTCCTGGTTCATCAACAGCCGACGAGGTTCCTGATCCACCGACAGCCGACGAGGTTCCTGATCTTTCGAAGCAGATCGCAACCGAGGATTCATCATCGTCATCGGTCTCGAATCAAGGACATATACTGAGGCGGTCACAGAGAAGACGCCAAACCAGCCCTTCGTTATGGGTGGTCATAAGTTTTATAAGATGTTGTGTATTTTGGTTTGTTTTCGTTGAAACAATGTACTCTACCTTGCTTTCGTTCCTTTAGGTCTTCTCTTTTGCGTTTTTGTTAATCAGCGCTTCTCGTTTTATTTCACTATATATTTTGGTTGCACGCCTTTTTGATGGTTTAGTTTCATTCGTGCGATTTTGAATTCAAGTAGAAAGACTTTTATATGACTCTTGTTGAATGAGTTAAAAACACAACATAGAGAATTGGACGTTTATATCTGAAATTTTTTAAATCAAAGATGAAAATTTTGTGATGGCAAAGGGTTAGGCTCTTAACAACCAGTAAAGGTAACCTAATTGCCATAAGACGCTATAACAGTGGCTCTTTACCTTTTCTCTGGCACGCGCCCCTTTAACATTGACTGCAAGTTCTGCACCTCCTCCCCCGTTTTCCTATTTTCGCCTTCACGTATAACAAAACTACATTTGCAGAACCTAATAGGTTGTAAATGGCAAAAAAGTAGTTCAGGACATTGAATTTACTGTAAAAGGCTTAAATATCGTTGGAAAGCTCTTGCTCCTTATGAAAAAAGGTTGACACTCCCCAAGGGAGGCTTGCCCTCCGGTTAAGAACCACTGTGCTAAATGAAATTAATCCGCATTTATCCCGTCGTTTCGTCAATCAAACATGGCTGACTTTTTGTCTGGTATGGCAGACCACAAAACCATTTCGCTGTAACCTGTAAAACAACCAAACCTGCAAAATTAAATTCAATTTCAACACAAAAATATCGCGAGCAAAGTTTGAAACTAAAAAATTAATTCAAATGTTACCAATCAACAACCAATAAGCATTAATTTGAAGTCGAACTTTCTAAGTAGCCAATCAATCAATCAATCAAGTTTATTTCGACATAGCTCCACATTCATTTTCAATGTACACATCAGGAGATATAACAAATCGTTTTTTTGATATGGAAACTACACCATGGAGGCACCGAAAAAACCATGCGGTTAAAACTAAACTAAGGTTAACGGCCAAACTAAGGTTAACCTATAGTAAACTTAACTAACTGTAGATTTAAAAGCATTTCATTGTGATAGCAAAGTTTGAAAGAAATATGGCAGAGTTAACTTGTCACGACAATGTAGCCTACTCAATTTATCCTCCCAAGTAATTTATTGTTCAATGTTGATCATGCTCGTACCGAATGCTACAACAGAAGTCGTGAACCGCAGGTACAAACAATAAGCCACCAAGAGTGAAGCAAGTCGCCGATATCAAACACAACAACACCAGTTTCACAGCAAATTTAACCCTTCTGTAGCAACACGGGGTTTTATGAGGACGCCCCACACTAGTAGTGAAATATTCCTCAGAAGGAAATATGATAGAAATGTGAAATTTCTTATCTTTTAGTTTTTATTATTTGCGAATTTTCTAAACCTAAACTGGTCATTTTTCTACCTTCCTGCCCTTCACAATAAGCGTTTCGTCTCAGGTGGCTAGACATTTTCGTGTAATGCTAGTTATATATATGTTAATGTTAGTGCAATATAAATGTTGGTGCAATTACTTTGAAATGTACAAACGCCCAAAAATGCCTTATATTTATGAGCAAAAGTAATTTTTTGTTTAGTTTATCGTTACTCTATGTTATAATTCAAAAATTTCAATTTTGAAGATTGATTGATTGATTTATTTATTTATTTCGTTGTAGGGAAATATAGTACAATAAATACAGCAATAAAAAAGGAATTCCCAGCAACGGGAATCTGCGAAGAGACCATGGGTCTTCGAGTCAAGCAGATACCCCAGATTCTAATTGGAGATCTAGAATTGCAATAACAGTTAGTTACGTAATCTAAAAGATCACTACGGATAAGTGACATAGGATAGAGAACACAATGAATAATTCAAAGCGAAAATTGAGACAAGTTGTTAGATGATAGTCTTGCACAGAGAAATATATTTAGTAGCTAAATTAGCCTATCGGTAACATGAAGGTAGAACAAAATTATTCGTGCTTATATTTGGCGATAAGTGAATATTTGTGTTGCTTTTTAAAAGAATAAAATGAAAATTTACGCATGCTTGTTGGTAAGGAGTTCCAGACTTTCACTCCGGCATATTTAATGCTGCGCTGGAGTCGGGATGAGGCGTAATGTGGGACAAAATAACAATCATTGGTAGAGCGTCTAGTAAGACGTGCATTATACATGAGTTTGGTTTTTTTAAAGTAGTGTGCGAAAGGCAGAGGCAATACATCCGTATCAAATTTAAACATGAACTTAGCAGTTTCGTGTTCGTACAAATCTTTAAGCTTGAGTATGTTAAGTTGCTTATAGAAAGGTGTGACATGATCAGACCACCTGCCACCTGCTACTATTCTGACAGCCTTATTTTGTAAGCATTTCATCTCAGGTGAGAAGCTATTTCATCTCAGACGCTATTTACAAACACTTTATTTGAATAAATTTGTTGAGTAAAAATTTAATTTCTATACGCACAATACCCATGGCTATTATCTTGTAAAATATTTTGGCTCTGTGATTTTCATAGCTCCCGTTGCTAGCGATTAATTAGCACGGGGCTAAGATAACCCGTGACGTGCTTTCCGCGTACGAAAACAGCTCGTATTAAGGTTAAGTTAAAACTCTCTCGGCTGTGGAAAATATCGGATTTTGCTTGAATCTTTTTCAACAACCTAATCCAAGTGGCCTACAATCAAAAGTAGGGTGGAGAGTAATGCCAGATTTACCATTAGACTGGAAAGGCTGAAGTCCAGGGCTCCAACAACTCAAAATTAAAGGTGTAGACTACCAGGTAGGCTATAGCCTATTTATAAACATTTAAACATAGCCTATATCTGTAAAATTTTCACCAGGTATCACAATCTTTAAACAGATGACTGTACAGAAGAATCAATTATTTAATAGAGCTGAATAGAATTACTTAAAACAAATAACACATAAATAACAAATACACTAACAGACTAATATCATAAATTCAAACGTTTTCGGCAAGAACTTTTTGCTCTCATCAGGAAATGCCTAATACATATAAACAAAAACAGATAACTGTAAATAATGGGAATAATAAGTGACTGAACAAATAACTTCATTACAGTTATTTGTTTAGATATAAACAAACAACACCAGGCACCGGACGAGTGAAGTTTTCGAGTACCGGTATAGCGGTAGTTGTTATGTTTGCCTATTCGTGTAAAGAAAGCTGAAAATTTAAATGAATTCAAAACTCGTTTAAAAACGTTCTATTTCACTGAACATTATGACTGGAAGTACCGTATTATCACCATTGTCATGTACAGCGCCCAGGAGCATAGTTTGCACTGTGGATGTGGCGCTATATAAATGCTGTTATTATTAGCTATTTCTCTTGCCTTGCTTGCAAATTTTCTTTACATAAACCTCATAGTTGCACAATTATCTTCAAAGTAGGCTATATTCGTATGCTCAATAAGAAAAGCCGAAAACGAAAGTAAAAAAAAGTTATAAGAAATAAAGCTTTTAATATCGCAATAATTTCAAATTATAAAAACACACAGCATAACCTTTATCTGTAGAAGCCTGTATCTTTTGCGAGTAAGCCATACATCACAACTAAAAAGGTGATCAGGGCAAGAACTTTTGAAAACACTATCCTGCTAAGCTGCAATTTGATCAAAAGTCCTACTTTGATGGCACGGCCATCATCATCTTTGCTGTTGATGGTTCGATCACAACCCGTTGGTTGGATATTCAGCCCCTGGCCACCTGCGAGTTGCGACATGCTGGTATGCCATGTTATGAGTGCATGGCATACCATACCATGAGTGCAGACTTTGACTAGATAATCGATGGGTAGATTAATTTTGCTTCATCACAACAATTTCCCTCCCTCACAAACATGCAGGCCTACCAACAGAATAATAAGATTTATGATAACGCAATAGCAGGCTATTGCTGACGTCAAGTGGACGACAATTTTTCACACTTAAAAGTGCGTCTACACGAAAGAGTGTTCTTGCTTGTTGGTTTTTAGCTCGTTTCGTCTACACTTGCAATCTCGACGAAAATTTTGCTTGCTTGAATACGGTCACGTGAGTATCTAAACCGCAATGACGTCACGTTTCAAAATGTTTGAACCAAAGCAAGAAGTAGAGTAGACCTAGCAACTGTTATTTTAACTTCCACGCTTTTTTGTGATGCATTTTTCAGAATTTAACTTGAGCAAGGCTTTGATTTTGAACTGCTGTATTTTGAAAACGGTGACTGCCAGAAAATACATTTTCAACAGTTTTTTGAAATATGCTGACAAATGTTGTGTATTTTTTTTAGAAAATACCTTAAATGACTAAAACTTCTGACAAAACACAAAAATTGTGCGTTTTTTTTATATTTTGTATTTCGTTTCCGTTTAGATATCTAAAAAATCTTCAAACTGCGGTAAACTTCACCGGTAGACGTCAGGCAAGTGTCAAGCTTTCCACGTAACGTTGTCACGGTGATATTTATGTGTTATGCGAAGAAAGAACCGCATAAACTTCACTTTGCACAAAAAATAAAAATTCTCTGTAAATGATTGAAAATTGCAGAAAAAATTCAAATACAAACCTAGCAATTTTTTTCAACTTTTAGAAAATACAAGTCTTCTTCTTTCTAAAGAAGTAACACCCATGCAGTTTGGCAAACGAAGACCAGAATTATGGTGATTGCAAAAAGTGTGTATATTTTTAGGGCTCGGGCTCTTTAAAGAGCCCGTGGCAGTTTAGGAGTTAAATAACTAGTTGGAGTAAGCTGGCATTTGAAGTTGTTGCGGTCTTTCAGTCAGTGATGTAGTCTCCATGCATGCAAGGCATGCATTACAATTCTAATAGAACTAGAAATCTTTCAGGAACAACAAATTTATGCGTAGAAATTAAAAATATTAATACTGTAGCAGAACCTCCTGGCTCTCTTAATAACAATATTTGAAGCAACTGTTCGTTTTCAAAATTTGGCAACTTTGCTGACCCTGACAACTCCTCAGCACGCATTGCTAATACAATTTGCCTATTCGCCGCTCTTTTACTACAGTGTGGCGCAAATGGGACTAAGGCAGTGGTTCTCAACCTTTTTGTTTTGGCGGACCCCTTTTGGTACCTTCGAAGCGGTCGCGGACCCCCAAAAAAATTTTATCTGAAATTTTGGTATATCGATTTTCCTATAATTATAATGGAATCAAATGTTTTATGAGTTTCGAAACGACTTAAAAGAATTTGGTGAACTCGCGACACACTTATGACTATTGATGACATTAGAGAAATTATGTTATGAGCTTTATGTTGGCACATCAAAAATCAGTAGGCTATATAATCTATAATTATGTTGATTTGATGTTTTTCTATAAATTTTATCAAAAACCAATAGAATTTTGCGACCGTTACAAACAATTTCTTCCAATTTCTTCCTTACTACTGTCTCAAAAAAATTAAGTTGAACATAGCCTTATTAAAAATTTAATTCATTTATATGATATTTTTTTAGTTAGAAACCAAACCTTTGAACTTTCAAAGGACATCGCACCGTTTCCTTGGGAAGTACAGTTTGAAAATCACGGTAGCCTAATACACAAATAAAGCACAACCAACCAATTTTTACATTTCGTAATTTATCAATCATGCTGCAAACTCGCAACCCCATAAACATTGGCTCGTGAAAAACACGTGAAATTCTGGGGGAACTCGTGTAATACTGGGGTACGTTTTTTTTACACCTCTTTAACACGTGATTAACACGAGATTTTTTACACATGTCATCAATTGCAATAATGCTTTATATCATATTTGAAGTAAGTTTTTCAACTCTAGAATATCAATTGATACGTTTTATGTTAATATCTTTGAAAAATTTCTGCAGTTGCATATTCACTTGTTTCTGCATACTCACGTGTTTTTAACGTGTTATACACGTGTTTTTTACACGCCAGTACCAAGTTTGTTTCATCTTGTTTTTCTCGTTTAAAATAATTTTTCAACTCTAGTAGGCTATTTGATACGTATTATGTTAATATCTTTAAAAAATTTCTCCAATTGCATACTCATTTTTTTCTGCATACTCACGTGTTTTTAACGTGTTATACACGTGTTTTTTTCACGCCAGTACCAAGTTTGTTTCATCTTGTTTTTCTCGTTTAAAATAATTTTCAACTCTAGTAAGCTATTTGATACGTTTTATGTTAATACTTTTAAAAAACTTCTCCAATTGCGTATCCATTTTTTTCTGCATACTCACGTGTTTTTAACATGTTATACACGTGTTTTTTACACGCCGGTACCAAGTTTGTTTCATCTTGTTTCTCTCGTTTAAAGTAATTTTTCAACTCTAGTAGGCTTTTTGATACGTTTTATGTTAATATGTTTAAAAAAATTCTCCAATTGCGTATTCATTTTTTTCTGCATACTCACGTGTTTTTAACGTGTTATACACGTGTTTTTTACACGCCAGTACCAAGTTCGTTTCATCTTGTTCTTCTCGTTTAAAGTAATTTTTAAACTCTAGTAGGCTATTTCCTATTTGATGCGTTTTATGTTAATATCTTTAAAAAATCTCTGCAATTGCATATTCACTTTTTTTTGTATACTCACGTGTTTTTAACGTGTTATACACGTGTTTTTACACGCCAGTACCAAGTTTTTTTTATCTTGTTTTTCTCGTTTAAAGTAATATTTCAACTCTAGTAGGCTATTTGATGTGTTTTATGTTAATATCTTTAAAAAAATTCGGCAGTTGCATATTCACTTCTTTTGTATACTCACGTGTTTTTAACGTGTTTTACACGTGTTTTTTTCACGCTAGTAGCAAGTTTGTTTCACCTTGTTTCTCTCGTTTAAAATAAATTTTCAACTCTAGTTGGCTATTTGTTGTGTTTTATGTTAATATCTTTACAATAGGAATTGTGCAACTCAGGAATACAGTATTATGTAATTTTCATTAAAACCGAATTTCTCCCCTTTATTTTTCGTAAACCTTATATCGCGGTTACCAGCGGTCACCTGATTAAATATCCCTGTGAGTCTGTGACATAAAAAAATGGCACAGAATTTCACTAAGTATTTGCTTATCAGCTTAGGAGAGGACTTTTTAGAGTGACTGTTAAGTAGGCTACAAGGTTTGTGTTAATTAATCTTCCATTTATATTTAGAAATCATTAACTGATTTAAATCTACCGAAAAGCGCCTGAAGATAAAAGGTTCAATCTTTCTTTTTACCAAAAGATTGTGCACGAATCGCGATGAACATACCGAAATGGTGCAGTGCTGTTCAAAAAGGTAGCGAAAAGCTGTGCCTGTTTTTTGTCATCTATCGAACGAAGTATGGTACCTACCTACAGGCTACAGGGCTTGCTGTAGAGTGTAGACAGTGCATTTATTTCTATTGTATGAATAGTTTTACTCGATTGGCCTATCATTTAATGTGCAGTCTTGAGAAACAACACTGATTGAAAATGCTTTACTGTCTGTGTTAAGTAAGTCCAGTCTATTTTGTGCTTCTGTAGATTAAATATATGAAGACTATGACTGAGAGCATTTTCAGTCGTAGACTTTATATCAAGAGGTGAAGTTGATCTTGTCGGTTGTCCTAGAGAAATGGATATTTCATGATAATGATGTTTTGGAATGTTATTGGCCTGAGCTTCCGGTTACAAGGTTCGCCAGTTATGCCTACAAAATTCAGATGTCAATCCAAATTGGAAAAAGTATCATGTACGAATTATGTACAAAACAGGTAAACATTAATATTAATTTATACTACCCATTAAGTTATAATACATACGGCACCTAAATAAAAGTTGGAAACAATCAGAGGTAGGGTTTTGCCAGTAGAGTACCCAATGGCCGGCTATTTTATACATATATATAATTATGGTGACTTAAGAGTTAAGAGTTGGAATTCACTGGCCTTATGATTCTCTCTTACTAATTTACATTGCCAAGTGTCAAGGTTGTTTCATTCAACAATCAACATGTACCTATATGTATATAATATGTTTTCCAATATATGGAGTTTTGTGCAACAAAATTTATGTTTGCTCTGTTGTTTCTGTTGCAGCACAGCTGCTTGTCTTAATTAGCTGTCAATTTTTTGATATGTAATTTCCATTTAACCGCTTTAGCAGGTTGTTAGGTATTATTCTATATGCAATATGCATGAGATCTTATTCAGTGTATCGTTTTTACTAAGCTTGATCACTGTTATGGGAAGATGACATGTTAACATTTTGCAACACATAATTTGGCTAAAGCACTGATAAAGTTACAACATGCTGAAAATACTTCGAGACCGGCATGTGCCCCAGTTGGAGCGCGATACATTGGACAGTCCAGAATAACATATAATAGTCGTCAGTTTGTTTTTGTGTGCGACACTTGTAGGTGTAGAGTGAGCCAAGCATATCACTAAATATATTTTGTTTAAGCAAGGGAAGCAATAAGGCTGGCCGGGGGTTAGAGCGTGCCAAAAGCACGCATATTTTAGGGGAGTCCGGGGGCATGCTCCCCCGTAAAAAATTTGCAAAATTACACTCAAATTATGCATTATAGCGCTTTCTGGAAACACTTTCAGGGTAATAATTGTATGAAATTTGTAGGCAGATAAACAGCTATTAACTTATTAAAGGTAGCTGTTACACACAAATGGGCAAAAATTGCGGCTAAAATTAGAGAACACAAAAAACTCAGCTACACAAAAACCCAACAGAGTAAGCGATTCTGAAATTGCTTCCACAGATTAGTTTAAAGAAGCGTAAATCGCATCAACTTTGCGCGATTTACGATTTGCAAAATTTATTGGTGTCTTTCTGTGTGTCTAAAACAAATCCTGGGGGTGTTAATAGCCAGATGTCTTGGAAAACGATTTAAATTTATACAAATTATATTATATTTTCAACAAAGGGTTCAACTTCGGAATCCAAACTTTGAAAATTTGGGGGGACATGGCCCCTTTTGCCCCCCTGGCTACGCTTATGCAGTAATGATGACAAACGAAAGAAACGCCCCAGTACAGTGCCAGCCTTAGGGTATTTCGGGCCCTGTGCGAAATATGCTTTGCGGGCCCCAATGACAATGATCCAATTCAGTAGCGTAGCTAGGTATTTTGAAAGGGGAAGAGGGGTGGTTTGACGGTCGGCGGGCGAAGCCTGGCAGCGTAATTGCCGAAGGCGACACCCAGCGGCGGGGGATCTGGGAGTCCTCCCCCAGAAAACTTTGAAAAATTACGTTGAATTTGGGGCATTCTTTGAGCATGTTCAACAAAAATTTGGGTATGAATATTACTGTAAAAAGGTGTGTAATTCCCATTTAACCGCTTTAGCAGATTGTTATTATTCCATATGCAATATGCATGAGATCTTATTCTCCAGTGTATTGTTTTTCCTAATCTTGATCACTGTTATCGGAAGATGACCTGTTAATATTTTGCAACAGATGATTTGGCCAAAGCACTGATAAAGTTACAACATGCTGAAAATACTTCTGATTTGGCTTCAACAGCAGCTAGTGAAGAAGAAGTAAATGATAGTAGACAACCTAAATCGAAAAGAAGAAAGCGGTCTTCCTCTGTGAGGGCACCACAGCAATCAAGTCCAGAGCGTGAACAATCAGTCCTTGATTTTCACTTGGATGACAATCAGTTGAATGTTGCAATCGACACTACGCCTGAAGTGACCAAGAACATATCTTGTGACGAATTTGTTGCGCTGCAAAGTGAAGGTTTGCACCTGGTTAAATTAAAATCTTGAAACTTGTTCGATTTACTTCGCTCAACAATTGCTCAGCTGCATCGGTGTGATGATATAGTTTTAGCTATAATTCTTCACGTCGTTTATTTATGTTTACTCTCTTTTTTATCCTTCGTAACTCCCATCTTTACTCACAAGCAGCGCATTTTGAAAATTCAGTTTCTCGAATTTTGGAAGATCTGTTGAGTCTCTCACGTGAGCGCCCCTACAAGAGCATTGTTCTTAATTGGCAGTATTATTTACCACTCGCTTTTCTTGTTTGGCAGCTGCTTAAATCACAACTGCCTTAGCCTGGGAGCTATTCTTTTTGTATTGTCAAAGCAAAGCACCTTTGCTAACACCAAATCATGTTAAAGCAATTATTTATTTTTCACACAGTTCGACGAATTCGAATTGCTCAACTGGAAATTATGGGAATTTTAATTCTGTCAACGAATAATTGGATATAATAATGACAAACGAAAGAAGCGCCCCAGCTCAACAAATAGAGGAACCCCCTTCGGACATTCCATCTTTTCCCATCAACAGCCTGGAGGATTTTGATCAGCTTGAACACAACCTGGGAAACAGCACTGTTCAAAATAAACTGGTAATTTTTTTTTTACTGTTAACATGGCTGTGGAATCGGTATCACAACTCCGACTCTCCTCATAGAATAGACATACAAGAAATACTGGTTATTTTCACCCTCTTTAAAACAGTTTTGCAATGTCGTACTGCTGCAAATTTCTTGAAACTTTCAACCAGCATTGACTGCAGCAAAACAACGATTCATTGATTTGCAGCAAAACAACAAATTATACATTTCCCAAAGTTTTTGACACTCGGACAATGGATAATTTTAAAATTCCTCGCAATGTAGAGCATTCCTCAATTTTATATAGGGGTCGGAGTCAGTGCAATTTTTAAAACTCCGACTCCTTTGGCTAAACAATAAACATTGTTACGGCTCTGACTCCACGGCCCTGACTGTTAACAATGAAATTTAACAGCTTGCAGTATGAGTGCGCTCTACTTTTATTCTATGGAATATAACCGTGAAGTCTAAATTTTATATGATAAATGTTGTTTTGCAGATTTCTTATTTGAGTCGGTATTTTTCGACGGACTACAAAAAGAGCGTAAAGCAACTTCTTTCTGGAGTATTTACGGATAAGCTTATGACGAAGTTTAATTGGATGGGTCAACGCGGTTCCAAGCGCCCAATTAAAGATTGCAAATTTATTTTTGTAATTTATGGTGCGTAGCCTAAACTTTAGATTTTGCACGTATACCCTGCTTAATGAACGTATGTTGCAATCTATTTTTAATATATTTGATCCGTGAAGAATTCTGTATATCTATTGCTAGCCTATTGCTTTTGTGACTAAGCACTAACTCTTTTTTGCTTACAGCATCAGTTCGAACATACAGTTACACAAAAGACACAACCATGGGCGATGTTAAAGCTGTTGTGCAAGAATTCCTCAAATCAGCTGAAAAGAGAATAAGAAGACAGTCAGTTGCAAGGACATCTTCATCCAGCACGGTTCGCCCAACTGATGATGTGTGAAACAGCTGTACTGTCTTCAGTTATATCTGTGTTTTTTGGCATGTGTGATTTTGGTACCAAATAAATTGCCATATTAAACACGGGTTTGATGTGTAAAACACGGGTTTAGAAGTCGTGTAAAACACGGGTTAGAAGTCGTGTAAAAACACGGGTTGCGTTTGTGCAAACACCCGTGTAAAACACGGGTTTAGAAGTCGTGTAAAACACGGGTTAGATGCCGCGTAAAACACGGGTTTAGAAGTCGTGTAAAACACGGGTTAGATGCCGTGTAAAACACGGGTTTAGAAGTCGTGTAAAACACGGGTTAGAAGTCGTGTAAAACACGGGTTTAGAAGTCGTGTAAAACACGGGTTAGATGACGTGTAAAACACGGGTTTAGAAGTCGTGAAAAACACGGGTTGCGTTTGTGCAAACACCCGTGTAATACACGGGTGCACATCACGGGTTTTACACGAGAAACTGGGGTAAAAAAACACGTATCTTTCTCGTGTTTTTCACGAGCCAATGTTTATGGGGAAGCTTTCACGGACCCCCTGAAATCGCTTCGCGGACCCCAAGGGATCCGCGGACCCCCAGTTGAGAACCACTGGACTAAGGCATGCTGATTTGAAATTGCATGCAAAACAAAAATCCCTATTTGGGGATATTCCCATTATGAAAGTTGCAAGTTATTTCTGACTCTAGTAACGTGTTTGTTCAATTAGACAATGAATTTTATTTTTTGGACTATTCCAGTATTAAGTTATTAGATAAAAAACAGATAAAGGTGGCATTAACTAAGTAGAAACGGTTAATTGCCAGCTCATCTCATTTACTGATAAACTAATATTCAAGTGAAGAGGCAATCTGTGATTTTATGTTATTATTCAGCTGTTGAGTAATTTCAAACCTCATTTTTTGCAAAACAGCTCAAACAATTATCAGCTAAGTAAGGCTCAGATTGCAAGAAAAGCTATAAAACCTAAGACACATTTGCAATATTTTCCTGGGTGGGAATGACCTCACATTCCCTAGATCAGTGGTTTTCAACCTTTATGGTGGAACGGAACCCAATGAAACATTCCAAAAGCTCCAGGAACCCCTGTTCAATAATTTAATTGCCTTATGCAAAAAACATCGTTTGATTAATAAAATTAATTTAAAATACTCATGTTCAGATTTATTTATGTAGCCTACAATAAAAATACAAACTGTAAAAAATTACATTTATTCTCATAAAAAATTCAATGAGAAACTTGAGCCTGGTGTTTCTTGTTAGAAAGTTAAAGTAATCGCACGACAAGAAAACAACGAAAATTCGGGAACGCAGCAAACGTGTTAAAGTGTAGCAAATTTATTAAAAGTGACAAACCTAATCAATATTTGATTGTATTTAAACAATATGCGTATAATAATAAAATCGACTCTCGAATTTGAATGTAAACTTGCGGAACCCCTAGACTTACTGGCGGAGCCTTAGGGTTCCGCGGAACCCTGGTAGAAAACCACTGCCCTAGACTGACCATGACCCACCCTCCATTGCATACCTACAAAAATTTACCAGGATACGCCACTGCTTTCAGTCATGGCTTCCAAAAAATTGTGTAAAAAATGCTGCTAAAAGCGAAGAATGTAAACTCACAAATTACTGTTTATTGAAGCATTCAATAACCAGCCCCGATAGCTCAGTTGGTTAGCGCGTCACTTCTGGAACGAGGAAGCTTCAAGATTAAGCGGTGCTGGTTCGACTCTCGGGATGTGCGCTTGAGCAGCGCACGTTAAGGACTGCTCTCCATTAATCGGCATCTAATGGATGGAATAGTTTCCTGGCAACATGACTTCAACAATCGGAAACTTCACTCTGACAATCTCGGTGACCGGGCCTGCGTCAGTGATTCAAAGCCTCTACAAGTATGCGAAACTGCCAGGACTAAGCTCAGCAAGAAGCTTTCCAGTCCGAGGATAAAGATTCAATCAATCACTTAAAAGAATATTTTAGTTTTCTTGGGTGAAAAAACGGCAGCAAAGGTGTCGAATGTGAATGCCTGCTTTGCAAACCAACAGTGAAAAATATTTTTGCCAACATCACGACTAGAGATGTAAATGCAAAAAAAACTTGTTTTTTTTCAAAAAAAACTTGGGCCAAAAAAAACACGCGTTTTTTGTTTTTTTCCATATTTTTCTGGAAAAGTTGCTAAGTTTTTACAATTTGCAGCTTAGTTTCATTATAGTGCTCTTGAAAAACATTAAACTAGTAAAAATGGTTTTAATGGTGTGCTGGAATTCCTAAGTGTTTGTGCTTGGCAGCAGCATATTATGTTTTCTGCATAGTCCTATGTTGTTTCGCTTTCTTCTTCATTCTCAGGCATGTTTGTGGCAGTAGACCTGACAAACATTGAATTAATGCAATTTGATACACGACATAATGTAGATGAGTTAATTTCTTTTTCCTTTTATGGAAGTTAGCCTACGATGTTAGTATACTGTGGTACTGGTTATTCTTGTACACACTCAATAGGTTGACGAAATTTTGGCAAAAACAAGATGGCAGTATTCAGAACACACATTACCTTGTTTGTGGTAATTTACTAATGCAAGCTATTGCCAATAGCTTGTTTAAACATGTTTTTTAACTGATAGCTTAACAACGATGTATATGCTTTATCAGTAGCGCACCCAGAAAAAAAGTTAGGAGGGGGCTAATTCAGAAATGTCGGCGAGTGATTTGCGACAATAGTGACAGTGACAATAGGCCAATGCCCATTCCTTTGATTAATATTTAAAGGCACTCACAGCCAGTGGCGTAGCCAGGAATTTTAAAAGAGGGGAGTTTTGACGGCGTGTTCTCCTAAGACGACGCCTAGCGGCGGGGTGTCTGGGGGGTTTCCAGCAGAAAATTTTGAAAAATTACTTTGAATTTGGTGCATTCTGAGAGCATTTTCAACAAAAATGTGGGTATCAATATTCCTGTAAAATGGTGCTGTCTGGTGGCATAGCAAAAGGAAAAGATCATGATTTTTTCGGCATTTTTCGGAAATAAAGCTGAGTTTCTATGTTTTCTTGTTGCTAATTTCAAGCTGAGATATTTGAATGTTTGGTATTGGCAAAACTCGCTCTTTTAATGCAGTTTTGTTTAAAATTAGGCAAACTTTGTTTTAAAGACATAAAGAAACTGAAAGCATCATTCTCAATATCGTGACGTAACACGCGTGCCAAAGGGGAGTGTTGAAACCCCCACCCGCCTTGGCTACGACACTGCTCACAGCCCACAACCCACCGGTTGCCAATACATCAGGATTCGTTCTCTCAATCGGATTAGAAATTGGCCTAGTGAACCCCATGCTACTAGCACCATCAGCATCCTCATTCCTACGTCTACTCTCACAATCTTCTGTAGATCTCGACTTTTTTCTCATGTATGACAAAATAGTTGCATCATAGTTAACTAGGCCAAATACTGGGGTGGGTGGCCTATGTATCCTTCCCCAGGGGACGATATTGGTTCAAGAGGAGACGCCGTCAGCAAGAACTCCTCTCTATCCAGGAGCGCCGATGATCGAAACTGGATCACACACGTGGAGGCTCCGTCCCAATCGTTCCCTTCTATAGATCTCGACTTTTTCCTCGACGTTTTCCAAGGGAACACTGGAAAAAATTACGAACTGAGCATCTAGTTCAGTGGTTCCCAACCTTTTTTGGTGTCGGGGCCGAATTTCAAACTTCAGAGTACGTATGGAGCCGCATGAAAACACTCAAGTAATTAACGTGTGCTTTAGCGGATAGCCTATGTGTGCTTTAAGCGTGCTTTGTGCTAATTGGTATTGGTTGCAAATTATTGGGCTTGTCTTTGTGTTAATTTGCCTGTTTTGGGCTTGTTTCTTAAATTCACTTTCTTGTTTTCAAAAAAACAACCTGACATCACTGTGTAAGATGTAAAATGAAAATTTCACTGACAATGCAACCTCTACGACACAACGACAATACAGTTTGTAAACAATTTTGACTTCGCAAACAATTTTGACAAGTCATAAAATAATCGCCCTAGTTATTATAAATATATTTTTTTATATTTTTTTGTGGGATTTTCAGGGGTCAACGAGAGCCGCAAGAAGGCTAGCTTGGAGCCGCATGCGGCTCTAAGAGCCGCGGTTGGGAATCACTGATCTAGTTCATCAAAGACCGCATCGGCTATGATACTGTTGATGATGACAAAATAGAATTAGCTTTCCGTTTGCCAACACAAATAAGTGCGAAAACAACAACTAGCACGAAAACAGTTTGAAACAAAACACTAATTTTCTAAACAATAAATTTGATGTGGACGTTTTTTCTACTTACAAAACATTTAAATTTAGTTACGGTAGGCTATTTGATTTGTATTTTCAATTAAAGTCCCAGACGCCTTCGTTTCTCTGCTCAAACGTCGTATACAGTTTTACATGTTCGTGTGATTCGGCATTGACGTACGGTACATCGGTACGTATGTCCACCAGACATTTGACCACGAGAGTACAGGAGCATCTGAACTTTAAGGAGCTAAAGAAAAGTGCCATTAAAGACCATATGATGGAGTGTTATTTTTGCTCTGTTTGAAAATTCTCTGCTGACTCATTTAAAATTTTACGCAAAGACAAATCCCAATTTGACAGCAATAGGCTATTTAGGAAGCACTGTTAATCAAACGCTCTAACTCAAATTTAAACAAACAATTATTTACTGGAGGCGAGTCTATTCTCTTCAACATTTATTTGATGTATCACCTTAGATTTTTTTGTAGTAAGGCTATTTAGGCTATGTAGTTGCCTTTTCCTAATGTAATTTTACCTTCAAGAAGTTGAAATTTATGGCATTGTTCTAAATATTTTCAGCTTCCTGATGAGGGCTTAAGTTAAACCGAAAACGTTCAACTGTTAAAACTATTTGTAAGTTAAACAATATGTAAAATATATTGTTATAATGATCAGCCCTGTTGTATTGTTGTGTCTTATTCATACCTAACCTGTAAGCAAAATGTATAAATGAGGAGCATACAAAAACTTCATTTTTAGTGGCGAGTTTGGGGTGAGCTTGAGCCCCCTTAGCCCCATGCTGGGTGCGCTACAGTGCTTTATAAATGTTGAAACAGAAGTATTCTTTTCGTGTGTTGTAAGGTTTTAGACACTTTGTCATTGATGCTTCCTGCAGATCATTTTTGTGACATAATGCAAGAGATCTTATCACTGATATTTTTAACTGTCAAAAGTAAGTGCATTTGTCAGAAAAAGTTTAGGTTAATGTTGCTTTCAAATGCCCACCACCCATGTTGACTATTGCTAGTAACTACCAACCATGAATGAAGAAATTTTCCCTTTAAAGTGGAGTTTTTCAGCACTGCTCAGTGTTCACATGGTGAATAAATGCTTCATAGTACTTTTCCTGACAAGAATAAAGTTTTACCCATATTCCGCAATGCAGGATAAAGGTACAAAACAAACATCAAAGATGAAAACTTATTTTATTTAGGAACTACGCTGGAGTAAAAAGGAGTGAGAATTGATCTCTTGTCGTTACGCACCAATAAAACCATGATGAGTAACTTTAATTTTTTTTTTTATTGGGTAGAGGAAAAATTGATGAAAAGTTTGGCAAAAACAGAAAAGTGCTAAAGTCTCAAACTTCTGCAAACTAGTTCAAATTGGATGGATTAAGTTACGATGGATTGAGTTACAGAGAACGGACGATTCTCTGACGTACAATTGGTAGATCTAATCCAGTGGTTCCCAACCTTTTTTGTTGCGTTCCTCCCTTTGCCTATTTTGGAACTATTCATTCCTCCCCATATTACTAAAAACAAAAAAGGGAGTCCTAAATTTTAGAAGCCCTAGAATTTTAACTAAAATGGTTTCTCTACAATTCCCCCAGATTGTAATAGACACCATTATGTTAGGGTTCTAAGACTCTTTCCTCATTCCGATCGGAAGTAAAAACGGAATCAGGGACCGCACAGCCGGCGGTCTATAAAAATGTCCGGATAAGCCAGTTTTCGGTTTGGCTTATCAAAATCATCGTGTCGATCATCCTCATTCTGCGCAAGCGGAACCCAAGGTATGTGAAGGTTTTTTAGTAGCGTGTTGGCCAGTGGCGTAGCCAGAAATGTTTTTTTGGGGGGCCAAATATTTGATGGATCGAAGAGAACGACAAAGTGTTTGATTAAAGACATCGTCACCTCATGTGCAGTGGCGTATCCTGGTGGGTTGAGCAAGAGAAGCAATAGAAATGGTGGGGGGTTAGAGTGTGCCGAAGGCACGCGTATTCTAGGGGGGTCCGGGGGCATGCTCCCCCGGTAAATTTTGCAAAATTGCACTAAAATAATGGATTATAGCGCTTTCTGGAAACACTTTTAGGGTAATATTTGTATGAAATTTATTAGCAAATAAACAGCTATTAACTTATTAAACGTAGCTCTTTCACACGAACGGGCAAAAACTGAAATTCCTCCCCTGAACTCATAAAATTCCTCCCTAGGGAGGAATTCCTCCCCGGTTGGGAACCACTGATCTAATCGGTTCCAAAAATTTCAGGTGATATGAAAGAATATCACCGAGTGACGCGTCCACATGTTATAGAAAGTAATATTTGTTACTTTGATGATCGAAAAGTTGGACAAAAGTTTGTGTTGTCAAGCTTCAGGGTTGATTTTTCTTGTTTCTGCGCTTCTTTGTGTAGGTTACCATGCCTGTTCCTGACTTAGGCGCTCATGCACAGCTCATTCCAGTTATCCCGATATTTGACTGTATTAAAAGTTGTTGCAGTTGGAACGCGAAGATGATCCTTGAGGTTATTGAGGAAAGTGAGTAGCTGTTTTCCATGATTTTTTTTCCTTTGATCTTTCTACAAAAAAGCAATGGGTTCTAATTGTTCCTTCCTCATGATATGGACAAAAAGCTGTTGCTTGATGATGTTTTTAAAAAGAGTTTTGGTTTGATCGGTTTGAGTTAATACTTCTCTATTGTTTTGTGGCTGAGATATGACATTGGTTGTATTTCTCGAATGAACCACACTTCAGCGGCGTTTAAATATTTCTGTGTTTCTTTGCTTAGCGTTCAGGTTTCACATCCATACAGCAAAATAGGAAAGATATACCACGATAAAATACGCTTCCTCGTAGTGAATTGTAAATTTTTATTTCGAAGAATGCTGCAGTGCTGTGGAAAGTTTGTTTCCCTTGAGCAATGCTTTTTCAGTATTTTTTTTCTTGTTCCAAGGTATTTAAAAAAGTTGACTTGTTTAATTGGTTTGTTTGAAATCAATATTATATTGCAACCAGAGGTTATTTTCTTGGTAACGATCATGCTTTCAATCTTTTTCGTCTACAAGGCTGATTGGTTGCTGTACCAGTTGAATTGAAGGCTATGGGGCGGACAACTGTGATGCCTGCTTGAAACAGCAGTTTCAGACCAGAATATAAAACAAGTCTACAATAAAAATATATTTTCTGAGGTTTGGACTTTAAAACCGACTAAACATGATTTTAAGGTGCTAAAACCGAATCTGAACTCAGACTCTTTTATCACATCACATTTTTGAGATATAATTTGAAACTGTAGTTGGCTTGTATTGAACTAATTCTAAGCTATAGGGCAACTTCTTCAATTTAACAGCAGAAAAACTAGTTTTATGAGTTGAAAAGGCAGTGGCTAAAGTTTATTCCAGCAAGTGGAGTGTGCCCTCTGCCTGCATTTGCACGCAAAAAAATGGCATAGGGCTTTATTTAAGTTTGCTGAGCGAAGAAATTCACTCAGCGCCCATATTTGGATACACCAAAAGCCAACTTTTCATGTTCTTACCAGAATCAGAATTAAATACGTACTGAGATTTTTCAGATCAAAAACTTCGTTTCCATTGTGAGCTAATAATGACTGGGTGGTCGTAATTCTTTTGCGCACACCATTGTGGCGCCGGCACGTACCCGAATGTTTTACGGGTGATTTACTTTCCAGACGCACTGAGCACATAGATTTGTCTCAAAGGTCAATAAGATATACTTTCTAATCCAGCAGAAATTGAAATGTTTTGTGTAAACCTGTAAAGCTCATAGCTACCTCTTGAAAACGTATATTAAGGGACATAATGGAAAGTACCCCATTGTACAAAAATAATGTTTGAATACTTTACAAAGTTTACAATGCAGATACTAACGACTTGTTTTAGTTCTATTGCATAATATTTGAATAAGAACTTTCTCAAACTCCCAAAGGGAAAATACAAACTGTTATGTTTTTTTTGAGAGTATATATAGGCTATCTATTTAAATCCTTTAATTTTACACAAACAAAGCTCTCAAATCCTTGATCATCACGAAATGCATAGAAGTGTATATTTTAAGAATAGCATTGGCACTCTACTAAGTTAGGATGCAAAGTTAACCTTCAGGCTGGGGTGACAAACATTGATTTTGTTCCGTTCCATTGGTTACCCAATTGAACATTTTGGTTTTAACTAACGGTGACAAAATGTTGTAAAGCTCAAAGATCTTTGAAAGTCATCCGAGAAATCCATGTTCACCAACGTCACATTAGTTCTTAAACCTTTGATCACCATGACGATCATTGAACTATGTAGCCTAATAATAAAGGTTTTGCCATGTACATTTGTATAATTGGAAGTAAAACCTTATAATGCATGCTGCTGGTATAAACGTTGTTTGCCTGCAGGATGGTTCAATTGGACGTGGCGACGTTAACTTTGGGAGCTGCTGTTTCTACATTAAGCAAAATGAGTTTGCTTTGGCGCGCTATTTTAATGCTATAATGTCCTAGGAACAGTTTTTCGTTACTTGTTGGTTTACGGTTGCAGATCAAATGTACTGTAAAGTGTATGACTTATAAGTCATCATAAAATCTGTAGACCTTTCAGTTTTTTGTAGCAGATTATGGATTAACTTGTATCTTCTTTCATAGTTGCTTTGTAAAACTTCCGTGTGTCTGTAAGGTAGTTCCGGCAAAACAGGTCAGCGGACAAAACCGGTCAATTTCATTTTGATCATGCACAATTGTTTACAAAATAACTCAAAAAATTCTTTTAAACACTTTGTGGTTTATATACGATGGGATCTTAGAAACTACCGGTAATGCAAAACTTTTACTTTTTGTGTTGGTCTTCGCTTCAAAACTTCAAGCAAAGTAAAATTTTACTTAAAATTTATTTCATTTTTTTATTAAACAGTCATGAAAGAGATATTTTTTCCATCTTGAAGCCTATACGTTTATATTTTATAATTCCTTTATGACAAATGTTGTTGTTGGAGTACCAATTAAAAACAAAATACCTTTTTTTTCAGCTAGCTTGTTTAAGAAAATCGTACCGGTTAGATGTTCTTGACCTTTCGTAAAGATTATAGACGATCAGAGGTGGACATCCGATACTTTGAAAGTCTTTAAACTAATTTTTTTTTTTTTACTTTAAATTGCAAAGTAGCGGAAGTAAGAAAAAAGTAGTGCAGCTACTGCAGTCACGACTCTAACAACAATGTGGCATCGCTATTGTTGTCAAAAAGTAGCGCACTAATAGCGGCGCTACAAAAGCAGCGCGCTACTGCTCACTTCTGTAAATGATCACCTGAACATGACTAGTCCTCCTCCTCACTACACTACTCTATACTGTAATAGGAAACTAAAAAACAACTAATAAGTTACATAGAAATGTACGTAATGGCATAATATACGGTATTCTGCACCAATGTATAACGAATGACCATTTGGCAATATAGGCTAGTTTTTCCAGGCTAGCAGTTTTTTAATTATTCGTGTTATAATTCATCTGTAAGCTACTTCAGCAGTACTGGATATTTTTGAGAAGTAAGAAAGAAAACAGGTAATTTATTCTTTTATTAAACAAACAAACATACAAAGCAAACAAGTATTTTATTAAACACAAGTTGAACATTTTAAAGGAGAAATTTTGTCGTTTATTCATTGTCATCACGTTCCTTTCTCGTATTGAGGGTTGGATACAATGCGCCATTGTTCCCGACCATGAGCTGTTCGTACTGCAATTTCATAATTTGATTTTGTCCATTGATGTTAGTTGTATCAAAATTCTCTTCAAGAGCTATCGTCTGAATAAAATAAATTTAAATGTGGTGAAGTATTTACATAGTAGAAGAAAAAACGAAATGTAAACTTTGCTGATCAACAACACTTTCTGGCGAAGAATGGGATTTAAACTTTAAGTTTACAATTCTTGCTAAAGAACACTCCTCGTTCCACCTCGCAGCACTGGAAGTAATATTTATGAAATCTCTCGACCCAGTCTTTTGCCGCCAAAAAGAGTTCGTTTATTAATTCGCATAAAAGGGATACTAAAGAAAAAACCTGACTTGGCGATTGAACACGTTGTTTTGACGATTGTACATTTTGCCCCATTGCGGTCTGATCAGCATTCCGCGCGTGCTTTTGTCAGAGCTTTCAAAACGGGATTGGGCGTGAGAAGTGAAGCGTGCGAATGTTCAATATACGTCACTATTTACTAGCAATCACCTGATCGCGCAATAGTTGTTACTGCAGGCAATTTAACTGTAGGCTGTGTATGTATGTACATCAAAACATCAGATTTCAACATCAAAACACCAGATAGCTTGCTCAAAACATCAGATGTAGTAACGTGGCGTTTGTTATTGCTGTCGATAGTGACGTATTCTCGAGCAGCGTTTCCACTTTTTGGTCATTTTAAAAAATTAAAAATAAATGAAACATTGGACTTTGAGCCTTGCCAGTGCCATGGAAAACAAATTTTTTTCGGTAATTTTTTTTGAAATGTATTCTTGAATGTTCAGTTTACGCATTTTAATGCTTAATTCCCGTTTGAAAATTTCATTTAGTATGCCTTTAAAGCTCGTTCGTTAATTTGACTTCTTCTGATTAGCCAATTTTACGTTTAGGTTTTCGTCCACTATAAATACTTCATTAGATTTATTTTATGCTAACGTTAACCAACTCAGTGGCTGAACGGTTTCGCTTTCGGCCCGAGTGCTGGTAAATCTGTGATTGATTCCAAGTCGGGTCAAACCGAAGACTTTAAAACAGTATTGGTTGTGTTCTTCCTTGCATAACACCATGAGAATAAGTCTGGCAATAATGTGATGACATCATATACATGATATGAAATTAAAAATGAGCCCTGTAGCTAAAAGACTTTAACTGTTGCATAGCGAAAATAAATAAAACCTTTCTTAATTCTGCGCTATTGCAGATTAAATTATTTTGTGATAGATTTACTTTTGTTTCGAGCAAATAAAAATCGTTTTGTAGATAATTTTGTTTGAAAAAGTTTGTTTTTTTGGACAGGACGAACATTGCCAATCAAAAATGGGCACCAACGGACAGGACAAAACCGGGTCATCAAAGTAAGTCGGTTTGGTTGCTATCTAAACCAACGTCATCCAATCAGAGTGCCACATCACTGTGTTACGTCACAGTGAAGTCATAACTAGGGCGATTTTTTGTCACTAAACTCACTTTTTTTTTAGTTGTACCAATTAACAAAAGAAATGTAGAACCAAAATTTCATGGTTATGGGGTCAATATTTAAGAAGTTATAAAGTTACGAAAAGTCACTTTTTGTGTTTTTAGGTTGCTTTTCATTTGTTAGGTCACTTTATTTTGCATACCTTTTTTGCCTAATTCCCCTATTTATTTATCTTTCATTGCTACTGGAGAGATGAATTTACATTCTATGTAATTCCAAGACTTTTAATATATCTTCTAGCCTGCTATGGTACGGATTTTAGGTTTGCATGAGCCCATGCTTGTTCGTATCGCGTGTATTCCCGTAAACTCGTAAAGTAATTTTTTCCCTGAAACAGATTGTGTTAACTATATTTAACCACTTGTTTTCCCTGCAACAGTTAAAGTGTTTGATTGACAGAAACTTCCTGCCAGAGAATGTAAAACATTACATTGTGTAATTTGAATGTGTAATTTTGACTTGAGTACAAATTGAAACTAATTTAGATGCTTTTTTATGTTGAATAGCTGCCACTTCTTAGGCTTTCTTATTTTTATTGAATATAGTTACTTTTTCGCAATATTAAAGTCACTTTTTTGAGCTTTTTAGGTTACAAAAAAATCGCCCTAGTCATAACACACCGCACTGCTTTACAGCATAATTGTAGACATTCAAAGATTAAAATTTGTAAAGTTCATCATGGTTCTTGCCTGTTTGTCAAATAAAGTTTAATCACTCTTGTTTCTAAAACCAGATTTTTATGAAGCTATTTTTGTCGATGACATCGAATCTAGGTTTATTTTTTGTCACATCTTTTTGTCAAATGTTTATTTTTTGCGCATTTTGACAAATCTTATCAAATCAATTAAACACCACAAATTTAAAATTAGTTTTGAACCAAACAATTAAATGAAGTTTGTTAACGAGAACACGACTTAAAAATGTGGTTTAATAATAATCTACGCATGGTTTTGTTGCATTTTTCGTGGACAAGAAACAACAGTTTTGGACCGTAATAAGTACAGTAGTTAAGGTAGACCTACATATCTAAAGTGTTGCTGCTTAGATACAATGAGACTGTATTTTAGTAATCTCTAAAATTAAACCAACTTGATTTAAGTTTACTACACATTAGTTGATTTTATCTTTACCACAAGGTTCGTAAAAAGTTGAAAGGAATAATTTGTTAATTGTGAACATCGTCAGCCTTGATTTTCCAACTTTTTTGTTTCCAAATTTCTCCTCTAAAAAATGCCGAACTTCGCACAACCTTCTGTGCAGAGACATCTATGTTCGAAGACGATTACTCTATTGCTGGAGACTTCAGCCTGGAGTGCTGAATTAAGTTGTAGTGTTTCTAAGCACACATTCTCTGTAACCATACATGCAGCGAAGCACTGCTTTTAGGTTTATAACGCTTAATATATTTTGAAAAATGCATAAAATTAAAACATTAATACTAAAAACAATTTTTCTGTCCTGTTTGGCATATGTGCAATAAAGTTGATGATGTAGCTTTTACATTTTCCTTTGAGTCATTGCAGTAGGGAAGGTTATTTGGCTTTTTTTTTAAATCAACCTTAGCCCTGGTTTCATGATATAGCAATATATTCTAAGACCTCTTGTAAAAAAAATTTAGATACCATCACAATGCAAGGCCTGGCACTCTAAGTAAGAAAGGCAAGATTATTGTATGAATTTTTTTTAGATCTACCGTGTATTCTCACGATTGCTTTTTGTCCCACAAGCCAAACATGGAGAGCTTCGGTTCCATGGCATTTGGTTAATCTGTACACTTGCGGAACTATGTAGCTGTGTAGACTAGCTGTGTAGCTTGCCATAGTTGTGTAGACTAGTTGTGTAGCTGGCCATAGCTGTGTAGACTAACTAACATTGTATGGAATATAAGAATTAACAGTGAAAATCTTAGAAAATTTGTGAGGAGCACCCCCTCTCTATGGCTACGCCTATGTTTATATACAGTGTAGCTGCTTAGAGAACTTCCGAACGATATTTAACCTGACACTACACGTTTTTAAGCATCTTTAATGTTACAAATCTGATATAAATCGTATATTGGTACACATTGAATTTTACTTTTAACTTATGCCCCATAAAAATATTGATTTCATTCTCCGCAACGGGAAAAGATCAAACTATCGCATTTGCAGCTCGACTTAGTCGTCACCACAAAAAGCGAGGTTTTGTTTATGCAATTCACTGTATTCTAAAAGCAATAACATTTTGTGCACAGCAACGTTGCCAATACAAATTCGTCATCTGACTCTGACGAAGAAACAGCTGACGAAGACTTCAAGTACAACATGCAGCATCCAAAACGTGGCATCTTTATGATTTTCAACCAAAATGTAAGATTGCTCATACTTTTTAGAATCGGTTTTTACCTTCTACATATTATTCACAAAATGATGAAAGTGCAGATAATATTTATCGAGATTGTTTTAAGTATTGTAGGGATCCATAAGTTTTATTAAACAAGCCAATTCTTCATTTGAACAAAAACATTGGCTGGACATCTTTTTCCTTTTAAAATTCCACGATAAAGATTTGCAATTGGTTTGAATGATGGATGAATGAACGTTGATTCAACGTCCGCGGACGATGAATGACGAGACAACCAACTGCTCTTCTTTCGCGTGCCAGCGCTTTGTTTCAATTCTCACCCCTTGCAGCACTCAGTTGACAAGCTTGTCTTTGTTGTGTTGAAGGCCAATTTCATTTCTTTTCTTTTTTTTTTAAAGGCGAGTCAGAGCCATTTTGAGACATTTGAAATTTTGAGTTTCTAGTATTGACTTAAATGTTGCAGAAAAGATGGTTAACTCAAATTATTCACCACTCCCAAAATTTTAAACAGTTCAGTATTTACAAAACTACATGAAAATTAATATTCATCCAAACTGCTATGCAACTTCGATAGAACGTGAATCCAAAAACCCCCTCAGCACCTTATTGAAAAACCATGTAGGGTAGTTGTTCGCAATAAAACAAGACCGTAAACGATTGACTTCAACATTAAAATTATCAAAATTAGAGCAAATATCTTGTGCTCGCTTGAGCAGGCATTTAATTAATCTAGATTTGTAGGTTGAAGGACATACAGCATTAAAATTGAGAAGGAGGTTGGTATTGGTTGGTTTTCGCCAAACTCAAGTGTCGAATTTGTTTTTATTAATTTTAATTTCGACATCGAGAAAGGGAATGGTCTGGTTGGCTTTTTCTACCGTGAAAGTTATATTAGGATGTTGCGAGTTGAGAATGTTGAGAAACTGCATACAAGAATTATCATCATTAAATATAGCAAAAACGTCGTCAACATAACGTAGGTACAATTAAGGATGGCAGTTCACATCAGTTTCAGAAAAAATCTTTTGTTCAATATGTGCCAAAAAGAAATTAGCAAGCGTTGGACCCAGAGGCGAGCCCATTGCCACACCATCAATTTGTTTATATAATTTGTCTTTGTATAAAAACATACCTTCGGTGGCTACGTGCAACAGTTTTATAAAAATTTCTTTTTTGATAGGTGGTTGGTTGGGTTGATCTTGCGAAAAAATTCAATTGGCGATAACGTTTATAGTTTCTTTTAAAGGAACATTGGTGAATAATGACTTTACATCGAAACTAAGCTATGCTATGCATCGAAGCCATGCAACTGGCAACTACATTGCAAAATTTATTGGTACTCAGTTAAAAATTATTGTGCAAATATGCCAGAGCTATTTGTAGTAAGTTAGTACACAGTACACTGTTATACTGTAAGTGCTTTGGACGACAACAGACCAAAGTTCGGTTGATTGAAATCTTTTATGATCGCTTGCCGCAGTTAACAAATAGTGCTAGATATTCAAAGTCCTACTAATTATGTCGCAAAAATACTTTTGATCTTACTACGGTACCAGCTCAACACAAATGAGGATATAAACAATGTAAAGCACAATCAAGTCAAAAGCAATTCACTAACTACATTAACTAATGTGCACAGTGAAATTCAAAAGGATTACTTACTGCAACGAGACAATTTAAAAAGAATTTTTCCTCTAAACTCACGTCTTCCGTCCAGCGGTTCAAATTTCAAAAGAGTAGATTTACGATTAACACTAACGTTGTTCACACACGAGTAAGACATTGGAATTACTGGAGCGTGACGAACTTTTTTAAATAAATAGAAAAGGGGAAAATCGAGGTTAAGTTTAAGTTGTTCGTAACATTAAGTAGGCTATACAAAACTAAGATTCTCACAGTTAATAGAATAAAGCTATTAGATTTCACATTAAATTTTTTTTTCGTTTTCAATAACTAAGTCTAATAGGATATTTCACGTAAACAGCTCATTGACTAGGTGTCTCATGATTGAATGCCACGATGCTGGTACAGCAATGTTATTGACTCTGATTGTTGTGCGTGGTTTGCAGGAATTTAACGAAGACTTGGGTATAAAACGACGAGATGGATCTGATATCGATTGTGGTCACGTGAAAAACTTTGCTCAAACATTAGGGTTTGAAGATGAGGAAATAAAGCAACACAACAATCTGTGCAAAGGCGAAATCATTGACACCTTAAAAGAAAGTAAGAACTTTTTCTAGTAACATGAAAAGTGATGATACTTGAAAAAAAATCAAGAAAAGTGACACCCAGGAAAAACTAATGCTTAGGATTATTAATATCCAGGAAACGTAATAATTAAGAAAAATACCTGCCACTTCTCAGTGAGACAATCAGAAGACGTACTATACAGTTGGCAGGTCACGGCTTTAAAAGTCAACAAGAAATTTGTAATATTCTTTTTTGGAAACCAAATTATGGCATTAGGAAAAGGATATTTGGAGAAACTTTGTTGATGGTGTTCGTGTAGCCGACGCCGGAATGGATGATGATGATGACTATACTTAGCCAACAATAAAAAGAGTGGTAAGTCTACGCTGGAAGCGTGACAAGCGGTATCTAGAAAAGTGATGCAACCAAGAGTGGGAAACCTACGGATACAGATTATAGTGGCAATAACTGCTGACGAAATAGGTTCGGTCATTCTATCCCTTTTTAGCACAATTTGGCATATGCGGCACGTCAATGTACAGTACAGCACTGTGTCTTAAAGACACAGTGTGGTAGAGTTATCAGTAAACCACACCTTATTTGGATGCTTTAGCCATTCTTTCTAAAAGAGCTGATCTGCGTATACTTACCCAAAGGAAAACAAGATTCCCTGCCATCCTGCTAATTGCCAAGTTGCTACTTTATTTCAATAAATCAGCAGAAAACAACCAGTTAAAAACCAATAAAGTTATAAAAACATTAGAAAGCATTATTTTGTCTAATTTCATAATAACATCCAATAACACCATGAGAACAAAATAATAATTGTTTCTTTGTCTTTGGAAAATATTTGTTATATTCTGTTTGCTTTTGCCAAAACATCATGAAAAATCTTTATTACGCCTATATCACCATAACTTGAGATTTGTATTACTAAGATTAGTTTAAAATAATTTGTCCTATTTCTCATGAAAATAAGCACGTGGTTGCAAGTACTCAGCAAATTTTTTCTACCATGTGTGTAGTGAATTATTTGCATTAAAGAATTGTCTAGACTCTAAGGCAGTGGTTTTCAACCTTTTTGGTGGAACGGAACCCAATGAAACATTCCAAAAGCTCGAGGAACCCCTGTTCAATAATTTAATTGCCTTATGCAATTAAACATAGTTTCAAGGCCCTACATATATAAAAACAACCTAATTCTGGTAAAACAAAATAATCTCTAACACGTTCACGGCGATTTGACCAACCGGTGTACAAACGATTAAACTGTAAAGAACTCCTTGAAGCAAAGAAAATATGTCGACGAAATTTGGCGAGAAAGCAGAAAGTTAAAGGTAATCGCACCACAAGAAAATAACGAAAATTCGGGATCGCAGCGAACGTGTTAAAGTGTAGCAAATTTATTAATAGTGGCAAACCTAATCAATCTTTGATTATATTTAAACAATATGCACATAATAATAAAATAGACTCTCGGATTTTAATGTAAACTTGCGGAACCCCTAGACTTACTGGCGGGACCTTAGGGTTTTGCGGAACCCTGGTTGAAAACCCCTGGTCTAGAGTCTAGACTCTAGAGCAGCGGTGGGCAAGCTTTTTGGGCCACGGGCTAAATAGTTTTTAATCTTTAACAAGCGGGCCATGTGAGTCAGTGGTGCCGAAGTTAGTTGAGGATTGGGGGGGAGAATAAATCAAAATTTTATCAAATTTTAGACGATTTTGAACATTGGGGGGATGCATATTTTTATACACAATTTTAGTGGTAGCTTACTGGTATTAAGTTTATTAAATAATCACCGGACCTCGGTAAATTAGCTGCTAACAGCGCAATATACAGACAAGAAATCATGGAGATAAAAGTGCTACCAGTGCTCTTGTGAATGACTGCTGCAAAATTAAGAAACAAGCAACGAAAAATTGGTACCTCCAGCGGGATTCGAAACCTATGACCTTTCAATGAATATTTAGTTTTTCCAAAAAAGCAAAAACAACAGAAGTTATGCTTTTCTTCTTGCCCTCTCCTTTAGGCTACTAGAATCACTACACTTAGTGCACTATTGGACAAAGTCTCTAGTCAGGAGACTGAAAACGATCGATGCTACAGAAGAACATCTGCAAATTTATGATAAAATAATAACTTTCAAACACATCACAAGAACTTGTTACAACCGAACATATTGCGTCTTACGGTAGTGCGCATTCAAAACTCATTAACAATGTCATTTATGCTGATGTCATTAAGAATATTTTGGTGAATGTTGCAAACAATGCTAGCATTCAACCTTTCCTGTCCCAAAGTATTTCTCAGCCAGGTTTTCAATCAACGAAGATTGGAAAACGACTTCTCACAAGCAGCAGAGCTTACCGGGAAAAATAAGAGGATCTTAATCAGCTGTAGTATTTGAGAATAGAGAGGTTTTTCCAACTCGGACAATGCCTGGTAAGCTCTTTTAGCATCGTACAGAGATTTTGCTCCTGTTACCTTGCTGCATGAATTAATTTGATAAACCATCGATTGCTAGTCAGCTCTGGATAATTTTTGACCATTTCAGGAACTAAGAAGGTCTTGAAAATTCGTGCAAGTTATTTATTCTTTGCCGAATCGGAATTCAGGCTTTCAAACCGTTCGGTCAATTCAGAGATAACTCTGTCCATAAACTGATTGTAAAATATTTTATAATGCAGTTATGAGTGTCTGCAGTAGCTGCCATCGAGCCTCCACCCAATCTTACAGGGACTCTTCTTTGCCGTGGTGCTTGCAAAGGCGTGATAAAATTAGCAGCAAATTTTTCCAGAAGTGAAACTGCATTTTTGTAATTGTTTTTAAACTCCAAATCACGATACTTCTCTAGAGTGATTTTCAGGGTCTGAAACAGCTCTTCACAAGAGTCAATGTCAAGCTTTTCTCCTTGCAACGTGATCCTAAATAGCTCTATAAGTGCCAAAGGCTTCAAAATCAGCACAAGTCCCAAATATGTTTCTGCAGTTTCTTCATTACTGCAGTGCAGTAACCTGGTCCAACTCGTCCTTCAATGAATTAAGGTCCTTCATTGTCTAGCGTCAAATCCAAGACAATTTAGAACAGTGATCAAACATCAATAAAAGAAAAACAACACCAATTCGAGATGCTTGCAAACAACTAAATCGAAGGACAACTTCATAGCAATTTTTTTTCTGAATTATTGGGAGGGATGCTGCCAAAATATTGGGGGAGATAGGATAGAAGGGGGTGAATTGGCCAGGGGGTGAATTGGCCATTTTTATGTCATTTCTAGTAAAGGTTTCATCTAGATTGATTTCAGCAACGGTTTGAATTTTTACATATTCAAGGACCACTATGTTGCCAACATTACTACGTAGCCACATGTCATAAATGTGTTTTGTCAGGGATTAGAACGTCTTCAGAAAGTTAAGGTAAAAAAGTTACAATTTGAGTGACTTTGTCCAGGATCGTTTAGAAGTAAGTTTTATTGAAATTTGGATTGCCTTTCTACAATTTACAGCAAGACTGGTTTCTAACAGAAAATAAAGTAAGACAGCCGTACTTTATTCACCGTTTATGAAAACTTGGTATTTGGCACCAAAGAAGTATGGGGGGTGAATTGGCCAACAAAAATAAAAATTGAAATCTTGCTAACAATTTGGATGCACGTGAAGAGAGGGGCGTTCTTCCCGGCTATCAGCACAAGGCTGAGCACTCGCTAGTACAGCGAGCAGCTGCGATTCGCTAACCATAACGGTGTAGCTTCCACGCAAGCCATTCAGACTTTCCAATCAACGATATGTTTCTCGGCAGCCGATTTGTAGCAAGAATTGACAGCGATAGACACCGTGTTTCGCCCATGTGTTAAACTGTTTTATTTGCATCAACAGCGCACGGGTACAAATAATTGACACGGCGAGAGAGCACAAACAAACATAGCCAGGTCAAAGACTTTCAGAAACCGGCCTGCCACACCCCGCGGCGGCGGGGAGCGGCGTGATTTATGGGGTGACGATGCACCCGGAGGGTTAAGTCCACCAGCTTAGGTCGCGAGGGCCAGGCTGGGGAGTCGAGGTACCTGTGGAGGGAGAGTGTGGATCGAAAAACTATATGGCCCGTCCGCAAATTTAGAATGGCGGAGCGGGCCAGGGAGACAGGCTCTTTCTGCATAGCCCAGAAAGAAGCCCTGCGACGAACCGGGCGACCCGTCGTGTGTGGACGCTGGAACCGGCAGTAATTGACCGCCGGGCAGCGCCCACGTCTCCTTCACGCGTCCTCGCGCAGGTACTTTGACTCTTATACCCGGTCTGCCAGTAGGCAGAGCGGATAAAATTGGGGTCTCCCACGAGGAAGAGAGTCGAACCATTTAAGGATAATTTGGCTCTCGTGGCAGACGAATAATCAATAAAAATGTGGAGCAGAGGCTCGATGAATCAATATACCGTAATCAAAAAAAAAAATATATATATATAGGTGGGAGTGTAATTAATACTCACTGGAGAAGAGTAAGCTTTCATTCGGCGAGCACGGATGTGCACTGGCCAGACGTTGAGGCAGGTTCGCCCAGCTGGGTCGGGGAGGCTAGCGATCGAAACCAGAGGCACTGATAGACTGCATTACTGGTAAAAATAGAAAATTGGGGTAGAACTTTTGAGGCTGCATCGAGTTGATCAGGGGATCGTGTTGATCAATGCATTGAAAGCGGAGCGATGTTGATCCGAGCGGGCAAGAACAGCGTTACAAGGCGAAAGCAGCGTATGACAGTTCGAAACAATTGATTGATTAGTAGCCTACATAGTGAATCTAGTGATGATTGAAATTGCTTAATTGTTATTAAACCAGTCTCAAGTCACAATGTACATGAGGTATTTTATTTCCTTCCTTTTTACTTTAGAATGGTTGTTTTTGAAGAGACTGGAGTATCATATAAAAGAAATGGCGCAGGTTTATAGAAATAAGGTGATGACATAAGGTGATCAATTTTAAGCCGGCTGGGCTTGTCAGTATCGCACCACTAATTCTGCCACAATGATATTCGACCACCGCTTTACCAGTCAGTTTAACTCTTATCTTTGTGGAAACAAAGAAAGAGCCAACAAAACCAGCAGAACTGACTGGTAAAGCGGTGGTCGAATATCATTGTGGCAGAATTAGTGGTGCGATACTGACGAGCCCAGCCTCATGGGCGAAACACGGTGTCTATCACTGTCAATTCTTGCTACAAATCGGCTGCCGAGAAACATATCGTTGATTGGAAAGTCTGAATGGCTTGCGTGGAAGCTACACCGTTATGGTTAGCGAATCGCAGCTGCTCGCTGTACTAGCGAGTGCTCAGCCTTGTGCTGATAGCCGGGAAGAACGCCCCTCTCTTCACATGTCCTCTGCCCTGGCGCCTGCTGGTTTTGTTGGCTCTTTCTTTGTTTCCACAAAGATAAGAGTTAAACTGACTGGTAAAGCGGTGGTCGAATATCATTGTGGCAGAATTAGTGGTGCGATACTGACGAGCCCAGCCTCATGGGCGAAACACGGTGTCTATCGCTGTCAATTCTTGCTACAAATCGGCTGCCGAGAAACAAATTTGGATGCACGCTCTGCCATCGCTTTCGGGCAGCTTAGGCGTTGTGACAGTCTGAGGTTCGGCACTCCAGATCCTACCCCGTGCCAGCTAGCCAGTTACTTGAATAAGGACCCCCCCCTGAAGGTGCCCGTTCTCGACCGTGCCCAACAGGCGAAAGCTTGTGGGGCCGCGTCCCGGCGGCTACCCGTCGTCTAAATGTACGTTGGTCCGCACGCCCGGATGGCGGTCTCGAGTTGACCGCGGGGAGCTCCAAAATCACCCCTCCCCTAAGAAAAAAAGTGGTTCCGACCCTCCACCAACACAATGACTTGTGGTGGAGGAGACAGTGGGAATCCAAACCTGACCAAGGCAAGACGGTCAGTGCCCACTGTCTGTCCGGATTTTTGAATTCTTGGACTCGGCGACCGGAGCTCCTGGATCACGCGAACCGTGCATTTGCTTATAAAGCCCGCCTAAACCTACTTCCCTTGAAATCAAAACCAAGCCATGGCCACCCATATAAACCTGCCATATGTCGCGCGTGTGGGAAAGTGGAAGAGACTCTCCCTCATATATTGAACCACTGCCCTACCGTGATGCCTGCTGTCACGGAACGACACAATTCAGTATTGTGGGAGATCGTGAAGCATGTACCTGCCGAATGGCAACCCTTGCTTACCATAGATAGTACGGTTCCACAACACGTGGAAGCGGGCGGTGCTGATCTGCGCCCTGACATTGTCCTGCAACGCCCTGACGGTGTCACGGTTGTATGTGACGTCACTTGCCCGTTCGACTACGGCGCGGATTCCCTTCGAAAAGCCGCCGACAGGAAACACGACAAGTACGGCGAGTTATGTGTAAACATATTGGAAGACAGGAAGCGCCCTTGCAGGGACGTCCTGTCACTTCCGTTCGTCGTAGGCTCCCTCGGGAGCTATGCTCCGTTGAGCTCTCGGGCTTTGGCGGCCTTGGGTGTTCCTGCTCGTGGGGTAGCAGAGGTGGCTAGAAAAGTGGCCTCCCTCTCAATCGAAGGTTCCCTCCGTGTCTGGAAAGCTTGGAACGCCGGGCTCACTCGTGGAGGGGCTACGTCATAGAAAAGACGATTCCAGCGATCAGAAGCTCAATTCCCCAACAGCAGAAGCTCTGCAGTAAGCATCCGAGCGCGCAAGACAGCAAACCTCAAAACCCGCCAGTAATTGTGTGACGTCATAGTATGTTAAATCCATTGTTTCATTATCAATTTACCTGTAAACAATTGTCGTTTCATCAGCATGCTGCAGCTCAATGAAGAATACAATCATCATCAATAAAATAAAATAGCAATATATGAATTAAGTATATATTGCATATCGTGAATGGACTCATATCATCATCAATGACGTAATATCATTAACAACACTGGATCTGTATTTTCATATTTCAATATTTTAGATTATCACACACTACCTTCTCCCGATATGCTGCTCTTTCCCGCTCGGATCAACCTCGCGTTGCTTTTAACTCATTGATAAACATGATTTCCCGATCAACTCGATGCAACCTCCAAAGTTTCATCCCACTATTCTATATTTTTCCTGGTAAAGTAGCCTAGTCATATCTACGCTTCGATCGCTAGTCCCCCCGACCCATCTGGGCGAACCTGCCTCAACGTCTGGCCAGTGCACATCCGTGCTCGTTGGTTCAACGTCAACACTTTTTCGGTAGGTAAAGCATACAATATATTCCCACTTACCATCTTTTTTTTTACACCAATTAATTGAGCCTTTGCTCCAGATTTTATATAATTTTCGTCTCCCACGAGTATTCAAATCGTCCTTGTAGCTATAAGCTTCTCTTCCTTGTGGGAGACCCCAAAGTTTATCCGCTCTGCCTACGGGCAGACCGGGTATAGGAGTCAAACGTACCTGTGTTACGGTCACGTGATGGAGACGTGGGCGCTGCCTGGCTTTATAAAACTTCTGTCGCCCGGCCCGTCGTGAGCTGACCTTTTTGCGTTTGCAGAAAGCAAATCCCGTCTCCCTGGCCCGTTCCGCCATTCTAACTTTTGCGGACGAGTCGCACAAAAATCTCGATCCACACTTTCCTTTCACAGGTACCTAGACTCCCCAGCCTGGCCCCCGCGACCTAAGCTGGTGGACTTCCCTTCCGGGTGCATCGCCACCCCATAATCACGCCGCTCCCCGCCTCCACGGGGCGTGGCAGGCCGGTTCTTTAAAGTCTCTGACCTGGCTATGTTTATTGTGTTCTTCTCGCCGTGTGAATTATTTTGTACTCGTGCGTCGTTGACCAAAATAAAACAGTTCATCATCATTTTGATATTGTTTGTAGTATTCGGTATTTATATGGCTGTAAAAAAATGTTGTTTTTTTGTCGTTTTTAAAAAAATGGCCAGATCACCCCCTACGCAGCCATAAGTGCTTAGGCTGCCAGTGAGCGATAACATGAAAGCAAGAAGATAATAACTAGTTCAACAAAAGTTTTATAGTTTAAGTATAAGCAATTCTATAACATATCTATGTTTAGACATGCCAAGAACGTACAGAACCAAGCATAAATATCAGCAATATGATAAGAAAAGTCTTGAGGGTGCAATATCAGCAATCAAGGCAGGCGATCAAACGCCAAGTTCAGCAGCAAGAGTATTTGGAATTCCTAGAAAAACATTAGTAAATAGAATGCGTAGGCCAAATGTTTCATGTCCAGGTGGGTCTACCGTGTTCACTTCACATCAAGAACAGCAAATTGTAAGCAGGCTGCAATATCTAGAAAACCGTGGATTTCCCTTAACAGTTGATGGTCTTCTTCAACTTGCCTACGAATATGCTGTAAAATTAAATCGAAAAAACAAACTGAATGCAAAGCTCCCTCTCAACTGGATAAGCAACAAAAAGTGTTCCAGAGATTGGGGGTTTTCTTTTAAACGACGACATCCCACTCTTAGCATAAGGACACCGGAAGGTTTAAGCATTTCTCGTGCAAAGGCTTTTAACAGGCAACGGGTTGCATCATTTTTTGACCAGCTTAAACACATCTACGAAGGAAATCATCTCATTGATTTTCCCCAGCTCATATATAACATAGATGAGACTGGATTATCGACAGCTCCGAACAATGCCAGAAGAGTTATTGCTACTAAAGGAGCTCGTGTAGTCCAGTCTATTCAAGTTGGAGAAAGAGGGACGCTTACAACAATTATACCTGCAATCAGTGCTTCTGGAGAATGTTTGTCGCCTTTTGTAATACTAAAAGGAAAGAAACCTTCTGATGAGATACGGTAGTGGAAGGGTTGTCAAAGAAAGACATCACAGTGGCGTCAACTAAAAGCGGCTACATCGATTCGCAAGTATTCTTGGAATTTTTACACCACTTTCAAAAATACCGAACAAAAATTTATGGAAAGAAGTGCATTCTGGTTTTGGATGGTCACACTTCTCATTTGACAATTGAGGCCATAACGTACGCCATTCCTCACAATATAGAACTAGTTTGCTTGCCACCACATAGTTCACACCGCCTGCAACCTTTAGACACCCATTTCAATAAGTCTTTAAAATCTGTCTGGTCGAATTCAGTTGCTGAGTTTCTTCGCATTAGTTCTAGTTCTTCGCTGACAAGACTCGATTTCTTTGAGTTGTTCATTTCAGTTTGGGAAGAGATGAAGCAAAAACGTGGCCTCATTGTCAATTCTTTTGCTCATTGCGGCCTTTATCCTCTCAACAAGCAAGTTGTGCACGACAAAGAGTTTTCTAAATCCGAATCTTTTGTGTCCATTGATCAAACCTCACCTTCAACAAGTTTTAAAAAGGATGACTCATCTTCTTCGATCAACCACCCACACCATCTTATTCGGTCAATCTTTAAAAGTCCTCAAAAGAAAGCTAACCTTACACACACAAAACCACACATTGCGTCAGGACTCAAGAAACTTCAAACAATGGACAAAACCTTCAAAGTTAAGTTAAGTTTCCATCGTACAACACAACCAACAGCAATGCCATTTCCATTGCCATCAACGTGCGTTGGTGAAAACATAAACAGTTTTGAAAAAATAAAACCACAAAAGAAAAAAAGCTGTTTATGCTGCGTGTGTGGAGATGATTATTATGCAGCAAGTTCTACAAAAGAAGACTGGCTCAAGTGTCCACACTGTCAGCTTTGGGCAGGCGAGATTTGTTTTGGCATCGATTGTTGTTACAATTGCGAAGACGATTAAGGTTGGAGAGTCTGGTGATGCTCCCGTAGATCGTTTTGCTGTGTTATATTTTGTTTGTTACTTGTTTGGTTTCCATTGCGACATTTTATCGCTTTTAGAGTTTGTATGACATTTAAATAATTTAAGGTAACACATTGCAAATTTTTGTTAAATTAGGCAAAACAGTTTGTACTTTGTCAAGTCGATAAAATACGTAGGCCAATTCACCCCCAAAAGTATTTTGGTGGCTGATTTGTTTGTAGAACTTTATCCAACGAGTTTAATTCCAAATCACGTTGCTGTTGGTCATAGTACCATATAGTTTGAAAGACAAATGTATTTTTTATTTTTTTTTGAAAATTGCAGCTAAATAATTTGCAGGTGTGCATTTTTAGCCATGATATATTGAAAATATGGCCAATTCACCCCCTTCTACCCTATATCCCCCCCATTCCCCCTACTTCGGCACCACTGATGTGAGTAGAGTATATGAAATGGATAGGAGTTTATTAACAACATTATTTACATTTATTTATCAAAGTTTTGTTTATTACCGTACTTCATCTTCATCTTTATCACTTTACCCTTGTGCAGTGGCGGCTCGTGTGAAGGTGCTGGGGTGCTGCAGCACCACCTACTTTTTGCTTTGTTTTCCCGTTATAAGACATGTAGCAAACGTCGTGATTTTTCATTGTTTTTATAAATTTGGTTACATTTGTTTACCTTTCCAAACCTTTTCACTTTGTTAATTGAAAACACCTTGTAGGGAAACTACCTTTTTCTCACATAACTGCTGTAATGACGCTAAGCTTGGAGCAAAAATGAAAATTGCTCCAAGGCTTCAACGTCATAAAAGAAAACAAACAAAATAAAAGTTATGTGACAATAACGTAGTTTGGCTGTTTTAGAATGAGAACGTAGGACGATTTTGGTGCTGGGTTTAGGACAGCGCCTAGCGTTGCCAGTTCAGCATTTTTCCCGCAGAACTGGACTAGCTTGTTTTAGCAGTTGTGTTGTTTCGTGTAGTTTCATTCCATTTTCGCCAACAATTTTGTTTATATTTTGCTTGAATTTGTCATATTTGGGGCTACTTTTGGGCTTGCTTCATCACTTGTGACGATTGGGCTGCCTTTCAACAGTAATTGGGCTGGTAATGTTAAAAACATCTGGCAATCTTGCACAATACAGTCATGTTTGAGAATTGAGGTAGGATGATTTGCAGTTTATAAAGTAGCCAAAATCTTTTTGGAAACAAAGTATTTAAGTTCAAAATATTAAGTAGGCCTAGAGCTTGCTATGATTAGTCTAGACACATTGTGGCACTCCATGAAATTACTTCGACAGTGATTTAGCCAGTTATAGATATGCATTCATTTTAGCAAACTATAAAAACTTAATTTGTCTTTGCATGATAAAGTTTAAAAGCCAAAGTTTTATCGTAAGTGTTCACCACAATTTAGAGCTAAAGATGCGCACAGAATGTTCCAAATTAAGTGTCATTTTTCAAAAATTTCTGGGGGAAGCCCTCCAGATGCCCCGCCGTATTACTCGCCTTCGGCAAAAACGCGGCCGGGCTGCGCCCGTCCACAGCACCACCACTTTCACAGCTCACCAGCCGCCACTGCCTTTGTGCAATCCTTCTTGTAACACAAAATGTGAAAATCGCACCTTCCCAGTTGTTGTTACCAGTTGCTGGTTGTTTGCCTATTTGTGAAAATAAAGCTGAAAATTTAAATTAATTCAAAACTCCCTTGAAAACGTTCTATTTCACTGAACATTATGACTGAAAGTACCATATTGTTTATCAGCATTGTCATGTAGGCTACAGCGCCAGGAGCATATAGCCAGAGGTGGGCAGTAGCGCGCTACTTTTGTAGCGGCGCTACTAGTGGCGTTACTTTTTTGGTAAAAATAGCGGTAGCGGCGCTACTTTTTAGTTTAGGTAGCGGCTGCAGTAGCGGCGCTATTTTTATTCCAAAGTAGCGGTAGCGGGAGAAGCGCTATTTTTTTTTCAGTCGCACTCCCGCTACCCGCTACTTTTTAATTTAAATTGAAAAAATGCTTGTTTTTTTTGCAATACTGGCGTGGTCAAGCAGCTATATAATCGGCTTGGTTGCAAAGTTTCGGTCTTTTCTAGCTGACGTCAACTTCTTCGGCGAATATCTCCGTGTGATGAAGCCTATCTGCCACGCTTTAGACATTCTCCAGGGCGAGTCCGAGGCATATTACGGAGTCTTGCTTCCAACCATCACAATTTGCGAGAAGAAGTTGACCGAGATCAGTGATCTTGTGACCTGTGAAGAGTTGAAAGTGAAAGTCCTTGAAGGTGAAGAAACGATTCAACAAGTGCTTCAACAACATGAAATGCGTTATGGCATCATGTCTTCATCCCTCCTTCAAGACGTCGTGGCTACAATTTCTGCACTACGTTTCCACGGATGATGCTGATGCACTGCGAGAAAAAGTCAAGACAGATGTAATTCGACTGTTGTGGGAGACATCAAGCCAGGTTGATATCGAGAAGAGTGACACCAACACCAGTCATGACTCCGAGGCAGTGACGTTCGGTGGCTTAAACCATTGGGAAAGCAACTTGTAAATATGCTGCAGCAAGGTAGTAGGCCTAGGCACGAAGGGCGTAACCGTCGGGCGAAGCCCGAAGGCGTGTTGCCGAAGGCAACACTTCCAGCGGGGGGTCTGGGGGGCCTCCCCCAGAAATTTTTGAAAAACACTTCCAATTTGGTGAGCTCTGAGAGCATTTTCAAAACAAATCAAACATAAAAATCTGTCAAATTGTGCTTCGCCTATGTCGTGATCATTAGGGTGGGCCGTTTTTGACTTTTTTTCGAAATTCAAAACGGCTAGTCATAAAAAGTGGCACATGCATGAAAAAATTACGTGTGCAAAATTTCATCAGTTTGGGGGTGCATCTTCTGCCCCCGCAGGGGGGTCAAACTTTCAATTTTTTGAAAAAAAAAGGGGAAATTTTACTTTTCGTTTTAACATAAGTTTTTTTATAATTTTTCTACTGGCTAGTTATAAATTGTAAGTGGGATGTACCCAGCACTTTCCTATGTAATGGCATGTTCGAAGCTTAAGGTTTACTGCCCCCGCATCGACGACCAAAATGCTGAATTTTCACCAATTTGAGATGCTATTTTGTCATTGCTCAATAAACAAATTTGTCGCAAAAGGGCGAGATGGTGTTAACGCTGTACGCTCATTTTTCATTTATGTTTTGTCCATTAACTTTGCAGGATGATACGAATGAGGTACGAACATCAGTAGGCTACATATTTATGATAAAGAGTTACAAAAAAAATGAATAACCTTTTGAAGTCAAATTTTAGAGGTGGGCCTAAATTTCAGTAAAATTTGGACCAAATGAAAGAATCTGCAAAGTAAAAATATTTGAAATCGGTTGTTGTAGCCTAAGTGTTCCAATTTTCTGCAATGTACTTGCCGCAGGAAAATCGTGTCCCTGTTACAGAACATCAGTTCCTTCTTGATCAAACAACAACTCGCATAATGGTGATTGATAAACATGATAAATCGGCCACAAAATCTAATTTTAAACGTTTTCTGAGGAGAGTCGCATGATCAGAACAATTCCGTTCTTTACGTAAAGACCCAGGAGCAGGCACTAGTAGCGCTTTGGTTAAAACACCTTTAACTTATTCAAGCTCAGAAACTTTGTCATCCAATGAAGAACGCTGCGAAGATTTTGATTATCAACCCAGTTTTGCCTCGGAAAACCCCAGAAAAAACAAGGTTACTTCCAGTTTAGTAATATTTGCTGAATCATGCGATCGTACTGGTATTTCAGATAGGTCTGCAGCACTTATTGCTTCATTATTTCTACAAGATGCGGGAGTTGTAACGGATAACGAATCTCAATCAGTCATAGATAAAAGCTAAGTCAGAAGAGCGAGAAAAAAAAGAGATTTACAACTCAAATGGAAAGTAGGCCTATCATGTGCATAAATTGCAAAGCATATATTTTGATGGCCGAAAAGATTAAGCGACTTCGAAAACATTTCGCAGTTGAAGAACACATTACTTTACTTGAGGAGCCAAGTTCTCATTTCATTGGTCATTTTACTGCAGCCAACTGATCTAATGTGTCAATAGCTACCGGGATTCTTGGATATCTTGGATCCAATAAAATTAGCTACGATAATGTAATGGCAATTGGATGCGATGGAACCGCAATAAACACAGGTCAAAAAAGGCATCGTGATAAAGCTCCTGGAAGATCATTTCCAAAAACTACTTCAATGGTTAATATGCCTACTCCATAGTAATGAATTGCCTCTTAGACATCTTCTAAAAGATATGGCAATACTAGCAGTCAGCAAACCTGATAGCTTCACTGGGCCCATTATAAAGCAGCTAGACACCGTCACACAACTAGATGTTGTAAAATATAAAGCAGTTCCTGCACCAGAGATTGAAATTGATGAAAATGACCTCAGCACTGACCAAAAATATCTTCTACACATGCACAGAGCAGTGACAATTGGAGATATATCAATTCATTTCGCATCTTGGAGTCCAGGTATGATGAACCACTCAAGATGGTTGCACACAGCCAATAGAATTCTACGTTTATATGTTGCATCTAACGCGTCAGCTGTATTGGTGGAACGTGTGGACTATATTATGAATGTGTATATTTCAGTATAGTTTGCCATTATTAAGGAAAGCAACTTCACTAATGGCCAAAAACATTTCTTAAAAATTCTACACTCTGCTCAGAAGCTATCGAATAAACCCCAATATCCTCAACAAAGTAATATAGAGGAATGCGTTTTATGCCCATCCTGAAAACATTTTTAAATGTTTGTAAATGACAAATTTGTGTAAACAAAATCATGATAACAATTCACGTGGAACTGTACAGTACATTGGAACCTGCAGATCATATTGCTTTTATTCTGAAGTAAATTATAGGTTGCGTTTCATAGCTGCAACTGATCAAACGTAGGCTACTATTGCTTTTAGTTCAAGCAAGACTACGTCTTGTTTACATTACATTTACATTGCATTACATTGCTACATTAGTTTGTCAGTTTGTATCATCCTGCAAAAGTGGACAGAATATAAATGAAAAATGAGCGTACAGCGTTAACACCATCTCGCCCTTTTGCGACAAGTTTGTTTATTGAGCAATGACAAAATAGCATCTCAAATTGGTGAAAATTCAGCATTTTGGTCGTCGATGCGGGGGCAGTAAACCTTAAGCCTCGAACATGCCTTTACATAGGAAATTTCTGGGTACATCCCACTTACAATTTATAACTAGCCAGTAGAAAAATTATAAAAAATTATGTTAAAACGGAAAGTGAAATTTCCCCTTTTTTTTTCAAAAAATTGAAAGTTTGACCCCCCTGCGGGGGCAGAAGATGCACCCCCAAACTGATGAAATTTTGCACACGTAATTTTTTCATGCATGTGCCACTTTTTATGACTAGCCGTTTTAGAATTTCGAAAAAAAGTCAAAAACGGCCCACCCTAGTGATCATACATCCTTTTAATGTTTAGAAGTCATGAACAATCTTAATTTTAACGTTGCAGGACCAAAATCCAGTGTTAGACATGGAATAATAGTTGTCTAAATATTTAATTCGTCATGAATGTTCATTCTGAGATATTCAGTTAGGCCTACACTACAAAAACTAACACTTAGGTCTAAACATTACAACCGCAAGCAATTTGTACAAAAAGCTGGATAAGTTTGCCTCCTGCGTATAGAAGCTTAACAAACTAAATATTGCAGCCGCACCTGAACGTTCATTGGCAAAGTAACGTTACATCAACGCTGTAAAAAGGGCAAAGGCATGACTATGAAAGCTAGTAGGCTAAAGTACAGTACATGGCGAGGAGACATCAAAAAACAGCAACAATTATTTCGGCATTATGATGCTTGTGCTGTGTACCGTGACGAGCACCATTTTGACGAGTTAGTCTAGCCGCTCTAGCGAATGTATGCATTGACGTCACTGGGAAAGCAAGACTCACCTGGTCTCACCATAACACATCTGATTGGCTAAGCAGCTGGTGACGTTTTGCAAAACGAGTGATGATTGGATAAAACGAAGGCGTTTTTTGACATTTTTGAATCTGGGTAAGCAACTTTGATAGTTGCTTACCTAGAGCCTCAGTGATTGTTTCTGACAGAAGCGTTTGCGTTAATTGGCATTTATAGGCAAGACATGCGGTTTGGTGAGGATTTAGACTACTCACAAGCGTTACGAGTAATTCTAGTCACGAATACAGTAATTTTCAAGTTAAAATAGACATGATAAAAATAATAAGAAGTTAAACCTAGAATTCAGTCATTATAGCCTACTTTGCATAGTTTTCGCTCAGGTAAGCACTGCTTTCCTTGCTTTCCCTCACCGATCGTCACTGCTCCGAGGATGTATTTTTTGGAGTGTTTGCGCCATCCCGTGAAGAGTCGGTGCAAAAGGAAGCAACAATAATTATTGTGGACGCCTTTTTTCGGACAAGCGCAAGTCCTTGAGCTTTTCTAATACCGAATTAAAACATCTGTTCATTAAATACAACACCCCCATTCCTTCCAGTGCTGCGGTGGAGAGACTTTTCTCTGTTGGAAAAGATTTGCTTAAGCGAAAACGGGCAGGACTTAATGACTCTCGTTTTGAAATGCTCGTGTTTTTAAAAGATGCGTAACAATAAATTTCCCTTAGAATGTGTTTTCTATAACGATGTTAAAATGACAGCGTAAACGAATGATAACATTCGTTTTCAAGGTCATTTTTGTGTCACTAGGGACTTGGGTGTTTCCTAGTGTAATTTTAGACAAAAGTAGCTGAAGAAGTAGCGGTAGCGCGCACTACTTTGGCCCGAGTAGCGGTAGCGGGTAGCGCGCTACTTTTGTAAATTGGTAGCGGGTAGAGGTAGCGCACGCTACTTTAGTCCAAGTAGCGGTAGCGGGTAGCGCGCTACTTTAAAAGTAGCGGGTGCCCACCTCTGCATATAGCCTACAGTTGTTTATACTCAGTGGCCAGTATTTCGATCACTGGCCAGTGAAGATCGAACACACTGGCCACTGGCCGTAGTTACTTTTAATAATGTTCTTTTAGACATTCATTTTAGACAATAATGTCTTTTCAGACATTATTTTTTAAAGAAATAAAAAAGAGTCAAAAGTCATGCAAATTTCATTTTGTGTGGAGCTACATGTACGAGGTTATTGTTTTTTTTTTTATTCACTTGCTGATTTATGCATATCAGTTTATATCCCCTGTTGATGCTTTTGTTATATCATGGGCCAATCCTATACAGTAGATGTTTGCTGGTACACTCCTTCATTTTCTTTGAATGATAAACAAAACTTTAAAAAAACAAAAAAGTGATTAAGCAAAGTTTCAACAAAGGTTTAACTGCGACGAAACAATAAACCAAATTAACAATGTATACTTGTGACTTAACAATAAACCATAGACGCTAAATAACAAAATTTCAATAAGGTAGAATGATTGTGTGTGCATTAGAAAAAATAGTAATGAATTGGGTTAAAGCAGTGCTTCCCAAACGGTGGGTCGCGAAGCTATTTCAGGTCGGTCCCGAAGCATTTCTAAATGTTACTGAATGGTAAAATTTTCTAAAAAATACCGACATTTCTATGGATCTCACAAGCCGCAGTTTGGTCCTGAACAGTGGGCTACTGCGCCTTCGCCATCGATACTCTTATCGTCACTTCATTTGTTGATTTTTCATTTGCATGAACTGTGCAGCCTGTTTTCTATCGAAAAGTTATTGCATTATCATCACGCAACAATTATGCAACAATGTAACAATTAGATGTATTGTGTCGCATTAACTATTTCAGTACGTAGGCTACGCCAGTATTAAAGATGCCATAAAAAAGATGTCATATTTCATTGTGGATTGCACAATAAAACTTGCATTAAAAGTGGGTCGCGAACTGAAAAAGGTTGGGAAACACTGGGTTAAAACATTCGTTTCCAATATCAGGCGGGCCAAATTAAATAACACAACGGGTACAAGCGGGCCAGATTAAATAACACAACCGGATTTGGCAGGCGGCTGTAGTTTGCTCATGTCTGCTCTAGAGAGTTGGCGCCGTGAAATAGAAACCTATCATGCATATGAAATGCCAGTCGGTGATCGAGACAAAGGTTGGGAATCACATGTCATATGTGAATACTGCCATGTAGGCTACTCTATAAAGTTGGTTTACAGAAGAGAAAAGAGCAAAGACTTTTGGTATCTCCGTGTCTGGAGCGAGACCGCAAACCATCTCACAGAATTACTTCTATATAGTGAACCCAAACAAACGAAGAAAAAAAAGAATGCTCTTCCCATCAAGTACCCTGACATTCCGTTTTCTTTTCCACCTGCATCCCATGACTAAATGGGATGCAGGATGTCGCTGAAATTGTGACGGTTCAAAGATAACATGGGGTAACTATTCAGAAGAACAAGGTGAAAGATTTCATCAAGTATAATGAAAGTATGAAGGAAGACTACACACGGAACCTTTGACGTGAATCTCCAAATTATCTTTTTTTAAATAAGTTATAAGTTTGATAGAGCTTCGGTAGAGAGTATGTCTTGTTGAACCATAGGCATACGAAGCCGAGTAACGTGATCAAGTTTAACATCTTCAAGTTTATTACATATAGAAACACAAAACTACGCAACAAATTAAGTATCGAACGTTTTCGACATCACAAGAAGTCGTCTTCAGGAATAATATACATACAACTTAACTACATCTGAATAAAATACGGTACAATGGTTTATTAAAGCTATAAACAGGAAAAAACAAAAACTGCACAGTGCACAGTACTTCTGACTAGCTCAAACTCAACAATAGGCTCCACGAGAATCAAAGGTAACTGCATCAAAAGGTGTTAAACAGATCACATGATATGGTAGAAAAGCAAGGTGTAAAAAAACTAATTTTAAAATGCAGAGAGCAAGAAAGACGAGCCGCGAGCATACAATTGTCTGTTCAAAAGTGGATTGTGACGTTTCATGTACAAGGCTTCCAAGATCTTAGTTTGATACTCAGACCTGCCTCTGAACATGATCTCAAATTGCTTGATAGAAACGTTATTTTGGCAGTCTGTATATGAGAAAATGTGATCTTTAATTGCGCTTTTCTCTACAGCATTCAAATTCAGGTGTTCCCCAGCTCTAGTCCATAAATGTCTTGTTGACATACCGATGTATGTCAGGCTTGCATCACGCAAACAACTGAATTTATAAACGACATTACAACATAGAGCAAACGGTGTAGGCGACTTCAGCTGGAAATATCTGCCTACTTTGAACGTTCTATATACAGGGTAAATGTCACAATCAAATTTCTTTTTGACAATTTTAGATAGATTTTTTGAAAATCTTACAGAATCTTTTCCCAAGAATGGTACATCAAAAAAGTTGCTAAAATCGTCTTCTTCGGGTTTATCTTTCGGTTTCGTATCCAAAAAAGTTTTTAATATTTTATCAAAAAAGTATGACGGGTATCCATTTAAATGTAGCATATTTTTCAACTTGTTTGTTTCATTGTGGAACAATAAGTCCGTCGAGCAAACCAAACGGGCACAAGATAAAAGACATAAGATTAATCCAGATTTCCACTTATTTGGGCAAAAAGCGTTGTAATTTAAAAATAGGCCAGTGTTGGTGGGTTTTCTCCAGATTTGTGTGTTAAACGAGTCATAATTTATTTTTACTTCAACATCTAAAAAGGCAATAGTGTCATCAGATTTTTCAACTGTAAATTTGATATTTTGATGTTGAGCATTTAAAAGGTTTATAAATTGGGAACAAGACTGATTGTTGTCAAAAACTGCAAAAATATCGTCAACGTAAGGTACATACATTTTAGGGTAAAAATCACGGAACACTTCAAACATTTTCGTTTCTAAGTGTGCTAAAAAGAAGTTGGCCAAAGTTGGACCAAGTGGAGAACCCATGGTGACGCCATCGATCTGCTTAAACAAGAGATTATTAAACATAAACATACCTTCAGTGGCCAGATTTAACAATTTTATGAAATCCTTTTTCTCAATGAGTGGTCGATGTGGTTAGTTGTCATTAAAAATGTGATCAGCAATAATATTGATGGTTTTTCGAAGCGGCACGTTAGTAAATAGCGATTGTCACATCGAATCTCACCAATTAAGTTTGAGTGCTTAAAGTGACGAAGTAAGTTTGCTGTGCATGTATAACAAGTTTGACCAAAGGCTTGCAGCACCACATCTTTAGGTAGGATATAGTAATGTAGGCTAAAAAGTTTGTGTACATTTGTCATTAATAAAATTGCCTGTTTTTGTAATTTTTTTAAAACAGACTCCGAAAAACAACATTTGTTTTCATGACTTTATTTTGACAGTAGGCTACACTCCATTCTATTGATTCAAGAAGACATAGTTCAATAGAAATTATCATTCCAAACGTTCAAACTTCGGTTCTGACTTTATAAGATAATTTTATTTGAATTTTGGCTAATTTTACTTTTTTAATGCAATAAATCCAACTATTATCATCATCATCATCATCAAAATTGGTTGATGATGATGATGATGATAATAGTTGGATTTATTGCATTAAAAAAGTAAAATTAGCCATCAAAATTCAAATAAAATTATCTTATAAAGTCAGAACCGAAGTTTGAACGTTTGGAATGATAATTTCTATTGACTAGGCGTATTAACAAATCAGAAAATAACAGTTTTAAACAAAGTACAAATTTGTGTTACACGGTGCAGGCTAATAGAAACAAACATGTTGTTTGTTCTTTAGTGCAAGAACAAGACCACAGCAATCACGATTGTTTTGCTTGTGCGATTCTTTCTCGTGGAAAAGATGATCTCATTTATGCAAGAGATGGAGGGATGCGTCTAGAGGACATAATCAGCAACGTTTCTGAGACAAAGTGTTCAACTTTATCAGGAAAACCAAAACTGTTTTTTATTGATGTAAGTTTACATCATAACTTGTTTAGTTTACAGTAGTTTCGTTATTTGATAAAGTTAGTTCCAAGTTGTTAGTTTGCAATTAGGGGAGATGTAATAAAATACTTTTTTGTTTTAACAATAATCGAAACTTTGTGAATTTGAATGATTTTAATTTGCCTAAAATGTTTCTCAATTTAAATTTTAATAGCTTACTTTGCAATTTTTTGCAAGGTCCAGCTCACTAGTCCGTTTGATTTTTTTAGTAATCAAGTGATGATTTCCACATAAAATGGATCATCAAACCGGTTGGTTGGTTGGTTGGTTCTGAATCTTTATACTCGGACTGACAAAGCCTTTGATACTGAAGGCATTAAAGGCATTAAAGGCATAAAGGCATTTGACACTAAAAGCATGAAAGAACAACAGCCCTTTGCATTTCTGTGGACCCAGAATAGGACTCCATCTTCTTTTGTTTCTTCTCCCGAACGATATCCAGAGTTCGTGAAGTCCATCTTTGCTCAAGTTTTCAAACAAGCCAATTCCAATAACGACCACATCAATGTCATAAGCCAGGATGGCTGCTTTTTGTATACTTTCATACATGAGACCATGATGAAGATGAGCAAACATTTTGGTATCGGCTTCTTCTTGGTTTGAGCTCAAATTAACTAAAGCGGGATTGTCATTATTAGTAACAGCTTTTTCATTCTTGGAAGCGTAAACGATATCATCCGGTGGCATGAATTTTTGGATGAAATTAGCTAAGAGCTAAGAATGGATGAAGTTATTTTTTATTGTCTGTATTTTGCAAAAAGTTTGGCCAGTTCTTTGAGACTCTCCCATCTCGATTAAATCTCCGCCTGCTACCATTACCCCTCTTTATACGAGCATGAGATTTGATGCTTCCGTCCTTGTAAGTGTCAAACACAACATCCGTTCGTTTGTGCTTTCTGGCATATGGCTTAATTTTCTCCACGAAGTCCTTCTGGGCATATTCACCAAAGGTATGATGTTTTGGTGTAGTAGAGTGTACTAAACATGCTCTATCTATCACCATCATGTATACATCGTCCAGTAAAGCAGGTTGTGCAGGTACAACATTCTCTAGGCAACCCATTAAATCTGCTTTCTGTGTTTGGTAAAGATCACCTCCTGAACTTAAATCTGCTGGGAATCGTTGGTTTTCATGGTTAAAAAATTCAGGCAGATTAACTTGTCGGATCTGGCATGACATAAAGAGCTTTGTAAAAAGGCTGCAGTCACCCTTCAATGTGCTGTGATTCCCTTTTCGTGTTGTCTTTTTTGAGTTAAACATTGTAAATTTGTTCCGGGAAATTGGTGAGTAGAATTTGTCTACTTCTGATGTGAAGTTTTCCAACTGATTTTTACCTTTTGTATCATAGTCTTTTAGCATATCTGTTACATTTTGCTCCATGACATTTTTCGTATTAAGAGTAAGCAGATCTGAAGTTGACTCCTCAAGCTAGGGATTGCCCATCTCTTCAATGGTTCGGGTGAGAGAAATGACGTCTTTGAGAAATGCTTTCTGTGCTGACGGTGTTGCTTCATGATGGTTTAGGGACACTTTTAGAAACACATTCATATTCCTGTATAATTCTACAGACTTCAGGGCCTGCTACCGTCCATCGTAGCAAGGCTGATTCGTGTTCTGTGATTCCAATTATCCCTCCATCTCTTTTCATAATAGCATTATTCTGTTCATGGGCTTGGTCAATAGCAATCGCAGAATATTCTCTGTTGGTCTTCTGAACCACAAACTTGCTCTGTGCGCAGTCGACGTGTTGGCTTCTGGCTTGATTCGTAAAGCTCTTGCTCACGTTTCTCAATGTCTACTTTTCAGTTCAGCTGTGTTGTGAGGGTTGTAAAGGGTTTAAGTGCTTAACTTATGTTTATGTTTAGCTATGTTTTATAAACGCTTTGTTATGATAATCTTATTAAGTAAATAAAATATGTCCATTTATATGTACGTGATTGTGCGTTGCTATTGGTAAAGGTTAACATTGTCGTTTCGGCAGCGTCAGAAAGGAAGTTTTGTGCGTTACTCTTGGCGGCTAACCAACAGTTACGCACAAAAATTCATTTCTGACGCCCGCGAAACATAATTATTTGTAATAATTGACAAACCAACAATCAGATTTTACTACAAATACCACCTCTGTTTGCTCGAAAAATTTACTCTGGTGACTTTCGAGTTGGACCCCTACTTCTGTCTCTTTTTAAATACACTGAATTTGAGGGTGAACAGTAACGAGGGACTTTGCTGAGGCTATCATTTTTTAAGTAACATATGACCACCCTTTTTTCGCTAAAAACACTAAAAAACGTTTTTTTCCCCGTTTTTGTGAAGATTTTTAATGAGAGGTACAACCTGAAATCATAAACACTGGCTAAAAATGTCACAAAACACATTTTCAAGATAGTAAGAGATGAAAAACACCTAAATTGCTCTCATAAAACAACTTTCCTACGTCAGTCCAGGACCGGAATGGCGGCCATTTTGAATTTTGACGTCACGGGCCGCCGCCTTGAATTTTCGTTTGGTTAATTAAACTTTTGAAATCTACATGGATTAAGGTACATATGTGCCAATTTTCCTGCTTGTGTCACCAAATGAAGTATTTTACGAGAAATCTAAAGTTATCTGCTTAACTATATAATATTATGTTGAGTCATCCAAAGCTGACACCAATTTAACTAACGCACGGCGCACAAACGCAGTGTTTGATCAAATGCTTTCACAAGACATTGTATAGTGTATACCTACTGGTTGCAAGTATAAACATTACTACACCTTCTTATACATTGAAACTGCACCCGTTCAGAAACATTTGCTTTGTTAGATTTGTCAGAGAAAGCAAGAAACCTACACAACAATGACAAGAAATTTCCCACGCTGCACAACACTCTCAACATCATAGGATAGCCTACTAGTGATGCAAACCACGCCGCAAGTAACGAAAATAACTGATTTTACAATAACATCTACATTGAAAATAACTGATCTACAAAATGAATTGAAAAACGGAATGCACAAGAATGAAACTGCAAAGCAGAGGAGAAAGGCACATGACATGGCGGTTAATTGCGCGAGGCAAAAAAGCGCATCACACAACAAATTATGAAAAAAACGTTTAGGAGATAATGAACTGTTTCTGTCATTGCATTTAAATCTAAACATCATGTTGCAAACAATTGGCAGCATACTTGACGAATTAGCCTACGCTACCACAGAAATTAGTTACTTTGTGCATAATAACGATCAAAGGTAACATAATTAAAAATGTGAGAGAAAAAAATGTTTTCATTTTTGAAATCAGCTCAAAAAATTGATTCAAACATCTTCGTACTTTTCTACAAAATTTTCAAACGCTGCGCAGTGCAATTAGGTTATTGTAGTGATTAAGTCAAAGTTACAAACAAAATGATTATTTAAAACATTTTTTTCAACCTTTTTTGAGTTACGGCACACTCTATGCATTAACATAATCTTGCTGAACACCAAATGAAGTTTTATAACATTGCAATTAAATAAACAACACAACAACAATTCATTCACTTTCAGTTTTGTCAATGCTATATTTCGACCTGTTTGTAGCACAAACTTGATATTCCGGCATTAATTGCACAAAGACAAAGGGGAAACTCTTCTGGTTTTGAATTTCGACTGTTGTTCCATGCAACACTAGTCAAACTAACCAATTTCTTGCAGAACATCTAACGACCTTTCACGGAACACTAGAGTTCCGGGAAAGACTGGTCGAAAATCCTTGGTTTGAAAGAGCGGCTTCGATTCGATCAAATGTCTTCCTAAAATCAGCGTGGAACGTCTTTTGATCGAAGGCAGCTATCAGTGCAGTGGATTAGTAGCTGGTGTATAATTACATTGTTATTTAGGTTATCGGTAGAAACAATAATCACATGAAGCTATCACCACATGATTTTTATTTCGCCCTGACATCTTCTCCGGGTAAGTGAAAGGATTTTTTTTGTAAGAGCTGCGTTTGGTTATTGATTAACTAAGTTGTATTTTAGATATTTCAGCTAAGCTTTTAAGGAAAGCCCCTTTGTTGCGGATTTGCGATAGACAATGCATTGAATGATTATTATATAGGCTAACAATGTGCAATGCACTAGTAACCAGGGCCTCCGAGAGAAATCATGACTAGTCGGGAAACAATACTAAAAGTGGGCCCTAAAAACATTTTTCAGCAAAAATACAAGTATCGAATTTGTACCATGCCTTGCATCATGTGTCTTAAGCCGAACTTGGCTACTTTCCTAATCGTGAAATCGAATTCCATTAAAGTTTCGATTTTAATCAGCGTATATATTTATAAGAAAAAACTTCTTTCAATATGAAAATCAACAAAAATCACTCGACTACACTTGCAGCAAAATTGCCATTGTTGCTCAATATTTTCTCTTGAAAGATTCGCAGTGAAGTTATATGATGTTCACATGCACATCTCATACATGGCTCGGGTTCCAAATAGCGACTGTCAGAACAGCGACTGTCAATAGAGCGACCACACGACAGCGATTCATTTAAAACAGCGACTGTCAATAGAGCGACTACACGACAGCGATTCATCAAAAACAGCGACTGCCACAACAGCGACCTCACTTCTTTTATTAAATCCAAGGCTTACGCGCACACGCACTCTTTCACCCCCTCCACACATACCTTCCATCCCCCACACCTCTCTACACACGTATGCACGCACAAATAGGCAAACACTGCGTAGTGAAAGATTGAAACCAAAAGGGACTTTAAAACAACATTTTATTTGGACTATCCATAGAAGTCACATGATTTAAAAAGAAATAGGCTAGTCAAGCCAAACAACAGAAAGTCGTCAAGCCTTGCAATAAAATTCAGGGTCTAGAAAAAGATTGAAACCAAAAGGGACTTTAAAACAACCAAAAGTCTTGCAATAAAAATCAAGCCACGTTTATTTCTAAATTGTGAGCAAGGGCTCGAAGGAACTGCCGCAGATCATACTGGCCTCGATTTTGCTGTACAACAGTGATTCGTGTGTTTGGGCGGATTTAGCCGCACTTGGCACTTAAAGTGTTAAGTCGCTATCATAACAGTCGCTGTTTTAATGCAGTCGGCATTTATACAATCGCTGTTTGGAATGTCGCTTACTTCATTACGTCGCTATTATGAAGTCGCCATTATGACAGTCGCTGTTTTGACAGTCGCTATCCGGCCTGGATGCCCTCATACATGGTGCCTTGGCCATTGCCGTTAAGAGGATAATTAGGTCCCGTACCAAAACGATTCTCTATCCCCAAATAAAGACACTTTCAAGAAAAATGCACCATATCCAAAGAATGCAGTAGTTTGTGCAAACTCTCTGGTGTTTGGGCAGTGTGGGCGTGTGTGCTGATGAGTTCTTGTCTGTTCGTTGTGTGGAATCCTGGAAGAATCGCTTTTGGGTCGGTGATGACATCTCCTCCTTTGACAAGTCTGCGTCACTGCATCTGCGTTGGCTCCAGTCATGTTGTGAATCGAAATTGTTATAGGTGGTAATTTTAGTATAACTTACTGTACAGTAGATAGAGGAAGAGTTGTAAACACACAGACACAGTGCGGGCAATGAAAATAGCTCAAAAAGCATTCAATCCATTCCGAACCTTTTGCAATGCAAAGTTACGGATCACAGCATCAAATAATAAAGATTTTGAAAGGTCTAATTTGATGCACAACATGCATAAACTGTTCAATCGGTTTTGAGTCGTGGTGGAGCGTAAACAAATCTTACAAGTGATTGAGTTTCGCTTTTAGCAGCATGATCGTTGCTTACTTCACAAGGTAGATTTAAACGATCTGTCTTAGCCTGATGCTTTAGCACACAGAAATCTTACAAGTTTCTGTGTGCTAAAACCACGTTTTCAACTTGCAACCGTTGGAGGTACTGGTTTACGTAACAAATTTTCAGAGCAACAAAATTATTTGGAAAAGTGTTTCGAAAGTTGCAATCAATGATTTCCTGGATCAGATATCATGAGCCTGAGGTGATGCATTCCAGTTTGCAGCTCAAGTTTGCTAGGTAGCTTTCTTTCAAAAGTAGCCTACTAACTCATCCAAAATGTCATTGTTGTACAACTTGTTTAAATTTGTTCCACATGCTTGCAACTACACATCAGACATACAATGATATTTCCATAGGACTTCAAACTTATCGACATCTTTGAGTTTGTTGATACATTTGTGAATAAACTACCAACAGCTAGCGAATCCTTTGCAACATAGCGTACAGTAGAATAAATTTCGTTTGTAAGATTGAGCTGGTGAAGCGGAGTTGTTGGAGCGTTCCGTCCCCAAAAGAATAAAATCTTTTTTTAAATTCATAGTTCCCATAACAACTTAATCTTGCGAGTAGTCAACTCTTTCCAGCTTTCTGTAACTTCGATTACATCTTCCTTTAACTCCATTAAATCCATCAGCTTATTGTCCATTTGTCGTCGTCGTGTGGGCCTCCTCTGGGGCCGAAAAACATTGCACAGCTCTTTATCTCTGCATAAATAGGTTAGTAGAGTGAATCTCGCTTAGGACTGTGATCTACATAATACAGAGAAGCACAGGTTTGAAACTGCTCAGGTAGGCTGCTTGGAAATGGGATAACTTTCTTTAGATTTTCCTATCTGGCTTGGCTGCAATTGAAAATGACATAAGCTTATAGTCGATCAATTAGACTACGGTACTTAAAACTGACATAATATTTGGACAACACTGCACACCATGAACTCCAACTCTAGTGCATTTAAGCAATGACATCCTTAAGCAGAAAATAGGCAAGAAGGGTTTACTTCCTTCAATCTTGCTTGGACACTTTTCCAAATATGTTGGATCCATTATCATATGCCTGGCAAACGCAGTTTTTCATGTCAAGGAAACATAATACACGCTTAGCCAAAGCAGCACCAGTTTTCAAGTTAGAACAAGATAAAACGTTCAGTGATACAGAGATCAGCAGGCTTAACAGCAACAGATTTCACGTGTTGAAGCAGTTTAACACAGCCGGACTCAATACAAGAATGGTTTGTCCTTGACAAGAAACATCTAAAGTAGAATCTACTGTACAATGATCGAAAAATACTTGTAACTACGCATTTCATTCAAATATTTTTAAGTTGATAAATTTTTATATTAGTAGTAAAAATGGGCCCCCCTCAAAAGTGACAAAACAAAAAACTACTCGTTTTTCCTTTACAATGTTATGCTAGGGGGGAAAGTAGCCCGACTCCCCCCCCCTCTCGGAGCCACTGCTAGTAACACCCAATTTTCTTATCCCTTATCACAACAAAGTTGCCAGATCAACATCTAAGGTTTTGCCAAAATGTTTTCAAATCTTCCTCACTCCGTGACCTGATGGTAAGAATATAGCTGTGTGATACCAATTTGCATTTAGTTAAAACACAATTGTTCAAAGGAATGTACCTCAGTGAGATTCAAACCGTACATCGTGACGTCTTGGCGCTTCCTTCAAATTATCTGAATGCGATGCGTTTGTTGTTTCAGGTTCAGATTTTCCAGTTTTTGAAAGAATTTATGAAAAAATCCCGATGTCGGGATCAAAGAAAAAAACCTTAATTTTGTTTTACAACATAATGAATTGACTAGCCTACTGTTTAGAAAGTTCATTTGTTATTTCAAGGAATGAAGTTTAATTTTAAATGTGGTCATAGCCTACTAAAACTTATCCATTAATGGCTAAGTTCTAGAACAAATTTTTGATACAGCTTGGGCAATCTGAAAAAAAAGAAACAGAGAGGTCTCGGCAGCGGCTGAGAATTTTACCCGAAGATATGTTTTCAGTATTGTTTTGCGATACCTTGATAATTATTTGAAAAAGAACATTATTGACGTGAATTTAATCTTTATTTGTTTCCGATTTAGCTAACGACAAAACAAAATTGCATAGTCTTCAAATTAAATTCTGTAAAAATAAAGTTTGTTTCATGTTGAAGTAGTTTTGGTTCAAACAAAACTAGTTATAAGTTTTGCTTAGAATTACATTTTTTGATGGAAAATTTTGTGTTGCCAAATTTGTTTATTAATTTAAAGATAAATTATTATTTCGATATTTTTGTTTCATTCTGTCTGTTTTGTGCAAATAGGGAAGAAAAAAGTTAAGGCAGATTCTGAAAAATGTAAATAAAGGAATGCATACATAAATATTAAGAATCATTGCGCTAACAGAAAGTTTAATGATAGATAGTGGACCTACAGTAGCCTGTCTTAATGCATAGTATTTTATTGCAAAAAAGTCACTATTTGGAAAAGTAATAAACTTTTGCTTATCTTGAATAGCTTTTGTTTATTTAGTGCTTGCAAATGTATTTACAGATTCCAGTTCGGTTCCAAATGAATCCAGGCGCTCGTTTTTTCAAGTTGTAGATGAATGTTTTTCAAAAGGTTCTTCAGTAAAGTTATTCATGCAGGTAAATAATTGATGGTCCTTAATATAATAGCAATAATGCCAAACTTATGATTTCTTTATAGATTGAAGCTTAATGTAAGCCTAACTTACAGTACCAGTGAGTGATGGTGGTAAATGCACCAACAACTTTGTGTTACTCATCCTGCTTTAAAATGATAGTTTAACTTTCTGCGCTTCCGCAAATTAATTGCTGCCTGTCTCTTGCAAGAGCTTATATACCAGCCTACTATCACCAAATTTCTATTACTGTATATTTGGCAACGAGGTCTAAGGAACTGAGGATTTAAAATAGAGTTGCATAGTTAAGTAACCAACGTTAAGGCAGTGCAAATGGCTTCACATTGTCCTTCTTCGTCGTGTGAGCCTCTGGGCCGAGAGTCCATCATTTTACCACCTCAGATTCACGATGTTCCCGGACTACACTGGAAGGCTACTAGAAAGCAGCCAGTCTTTGGTTTCATCTTCCAAGAAGCGCAGACCTTCCACTCCGCAAAGTGGCTTGAAGATGGTACAATCGTTGATGATGTGGTCCGCTCCTCAGCACCACATTCACATGAGGAGGAAAAGGCCATTCTCCATTGGTGCATGGTTGAGCGGAAAAGTCCAATGCCCATGCGGAGATGATTGATGCGCACCCACACCTGTTCTTGTAGCGTCAGGCCGATGGGGTTAATGTTGGCGTCGGGAATGAGTGAATGGAGTCTTGTGATAATTGACTTCCATTCATAATTTCATTTATGGTCTACCCGATTAGCCGCCGAAATGTCTTGTGCATCATCGTCTTTGGTCAGAAATTGAGCGGCTGGCACGACTGGATGCCTTGATTTGTCGACAGGCGTGCTCGTTTGAAGGAGTAGTGGCCTTACAGTAAAAAAGATGGTTGGGCTTCAATGCCGATTATCGAAAGGGTTCTCTGTCACGAAGCTCAGCAGGTTGGATGCCAGCAAGAATGGGTAGATTGTCCAACGGTGTGGGACGCAGGTATCCGGTTACTGTGTGCAGGGCGCTGTTTATGGCAGTGTCAATGCTGAGGCAGTAAGCACAGATGCACATTACTCTGCTGAGGAGTAGACAAGGGCTAGGGCTGCTATACGCAAAATATCAGCCCTCGCTCCCTAGCTGGAGCTTGCCAGGCGCTTGAGTAGCGCAGAGCGTGATGGCAGTTTCTTGCGCAGTGACACTAAATGGTGACGGTATGTGAGCGATCTGTCTGATGTCACTCCGGGCTATTTTGGTTCCGAACAGAAGGAAAAGATTTGTCCTTGTTGTGGACATTTAGCTCACGATTAGCTTCGCGATTGTGTTGGTGAAAAGCTGCTGCCACAGTTTAGGTTTCGCTGAGTTTCAGTCGCCATTTCTAAAAATAAACTGAAAGGGTTTTCATGTCTAATTTGTGTATCGTGTGTTTTTATTTATTGGCTGACGATTGTCGTCAATTCTTTTTTAGTTATGCCATGTCAGACTGTCATAACTAGGGGCCGCTATGTTACGGACAATCGTTCCCCCAATCAAACGTCACATAAAACTTTAAGGGCGTCCTACGTCATGGAATATTACTAAAAAATGAGCAGAGATTTCATCATTCTTTTGTAATACCTGTAAAACATTGCATCATCCTTTTGAACACCTGTGGAATTGCTTAACAATGCATATCGATTGTTACGTCACAGACGCAAGTTATGTGCTTTTGAAATATCTCAATGACTTTCATCATTTTAGAATTGTCGTTGGAAAGGTTGGTCAAATATTAAAACTGTTTTGCTTGTGCTTACCAACTAGACGAAATTTCCGTCTTTTATACTTTTATACCGTCTTTTAAACCAGAAATCTGTATTGTGGTCAAAGTTTTCTATTGCGTAGTGCATACGTGTTGCACTAATTTTTAACAGCCCGTGTTGCTCTGTTTTTCTTGAAATACAATTCGTGAAGAGGCTTTCAGAAGTGTGTTACGCTGGTCGTCATCGCATACAGACGAAAAGATTTGGGAATTTTATGTTACAACATTCCCACGGAGATATTATGGTTTTCCGCTATGACCACATTCAAATAAGCTTAATACCAATAGCCCAGATTCTATCGTATTCTGTGATCTTGCCGCTGTGCAAAACTTTAATTGAAAACATCACATTTACTTTCAGATTATGATGAAGGTTAAAATGAAAATATCTACGATTCGTCAAAAAATGAAGGATGAAATGCTTTTCTTGAATGAAGAACTTCGTTCAGAAGTGACATTTGCTCCTAAAGAAACTACCCAAGAATCGCAAAGGCAAGTAAAAACACTGTATTTGTGACTTAAGTGGGACCAACAGGAATTCATAAAGTTACAGCATGTTCAACTACCTGCCAAACAATGGGTAAGTTGAACAAAAGTGCTGCCAGATATTTTTAAATGTTTAATCAAAAATGAAACTTCAGTAGACTAAATTTTTAATGTGCCAAAAATTAGTTTAAAATCATTTCATATTTTAATTTTCATACTTCTTATAGAACTTAAACTAAACATGAATTACATGAAAACTGAAAACATGAAAACTGAGAAAAACTTAAAGTACACCTTAGCAATATATATATAGCTTCATGCTTCAAGTGCTGAAGTTTGTAGTTTCAATTCAGGTTATGAGTTATGTTTGCAGAACAAATCAAATTTTCAAGCACTGTGATAGTTAAGATAACCAAATTGCTTTAGATTAAATTTAGGATAGTGTTTCGTGCACAATTTTTGGATTACTTCAACTGTAAAATAACGATTCCACTGAAAGTTTGAAAAACATCTAGCAGCACTTTTGTTTAACGCGCAATTCACTTGGCAGGTGGTTGCACATACATTACATTACTTCTAAAATCGCTGGAGAACACACTAGGGTACAGTACTTTGCAGCGGAGTAGACTGGCAAAGCGACAGTGTTTGTCTTAGTGTGTGCTGATCTGCTCCCCAGTTAGAGCTTTCAAGCTTTTGAACGAATTTGTTGCTTCCAGCTAACTTCTTTTTAAGTTTTACCAAACGAGTCTTATCAGAAGAGGTCTTATCCGTAGCCGTACTTAACTTTAATATAATAAGGTTGACCTGTTAAAATAATTCGTCAGTTCGTCTAATTCGTCACATTCTTCTCATCTACTCGAGGTGACGAATTCTACTTGCCGCGATTTTAAGGTAACTGCATCATCTTGGTTTGGTCAGTTGATAAAAGGATTAACTAGATTCAAATAATTTCATAGTTTGTAGTTCAACATCATAGTTTGTAGCCCAAATCAACATGTTACAGTTGTACGAGTAAAAAAAAAAAAGGTTAAATGGTTAAGTCCCGTCGCAAAGAGAGACGAAGATTATGTCGGAAGAAGAGTAAGACGATTGGAAGGGTAAACACTTTAACATTACCCACTCGTCGAAAAGGTACGCAATCATGCGTAACATGTTCATTCGCGATTCAGCTGATTTCAGTCATGTGACTCGACACGTGATATTCTGATCGAAAAACTTTGATACAAAGAAATTTAACTGAATGCTTCACCACAACCACTGTTGCCTAATGGTTAGGGCAGAGGAGTAGTAATTTCGATTTCGTAGGTTCGATTCCCACCCTCTGCTAATACTATTTTTTCTTCTGCAACTGAACTGAGTGCAAGAAGGATCTTAATGGTAGCCACTTTAACAAGTCGAAATTGTGACTAAAACACAAAGCAATTTCACATTGAAAAGCAGGCACTCTTCGACGAGTGGGTGATGTAAAAGTGCCTACCGATTGGAAGTTAGTAAACGAAAGCGAGGAAGGCCGAAAACAAGATGGAGAGATTGTGACAGAAGATATGGAAATAGTTGGAGTGTAGGAGAAAAATGCTGCTGACAGAGTGGGAGGACTACAATCTGCACCGCGACCTCACTTGAAGTGTGAATAAAGCCAGAAGAAGGAAAAGAAGAGTTTTGCACAACTACATCATTTTGATTTGAGCAGCTTCATACTAAGATTGATCAAATTCAAAAGCTTCATATTTTTTATTTCACCAAATTAACATGTTGGTTTGGGAAGTTTTTTGGAAAGATTAATCAGATTCAGATAACATCATTTTTTGTTGCTTCTCAACTTAATATGCCAATAAACAAAATTAGATTTCCACAAACCGAGTGATTTATTTATTTTCTTGAACTAAACTTAACACTTTTACCATTACCTGAGTTAGGTATTATTAAAATAATAAGCACAACTGCATCTATAACAAAAGTAGAATACACCATTAGCTTTCTGGCACCACGCTACAGCAACAGAACTGAAACAACGAACTGAACCAGCGCACAAGGCGCATAATTGTGATAAAACAAGGCAATAATTAAATCAGTAGAAACGCTCGAGGAACACATCGCCGTGCTCGAATACACGACATTATTATTACATAAATATATTATCGTTTTATTCTGTAGCATTTACTATAGCTAACTATTGTATGCTATAACGTGTATACAAAAACGTGGTAACGGTGACTATTTTTCGTAGAAAGTTGAGTTGGGATGTGTTCATATCTACACTTTCTGCTAAAATAGTTTTTCAACCATTTTCACAATATAAGCTATCATTAATTTTGTCCATTTGCTTGTCTATAGCGACAGTGACTTAATCCAGCAAGAGTCATCAGAAGAAGAAATTAATGCGAATGACTTGCTACAATTATGCAAAGATTTCACTTATAACATGAAAAATAAAAAACGTGGTTTCTTCATCATTTTCTGTCAAGCCGTAAGTTAATTTTGTTTTTATCTGAAAAACTAAACTCACTTCCTAATCATTTGCTTAATTTCTAATCCATCTCGTTACAAATTTCGAATAATTAATTGTTTTTTGTGCTTTTGAACTTTCGATAACCTAAACGTTCTTCGCATGGTAGGCCTATAGTTTTAGCTTTACAGTACCCGGTATTAAAAATTATCTAGGTGTAGCCTACCGACGATAGGATGGGAGTTGGTTTAAACAGGTTTGTAAGTTAAACAGCAATATGCTTTCTACAATCGTAGTATGTTTTAGATCTTCTTGACCAACAAAGAAATATCATTCAATTGAATAAAAACAAGGTGACATCAATATAAATCTCGATTTGTTTTTGCTAAGCATCAACGAATACTTGTAGACACAACCATGCTCATTGTGCCTAGCAATGCTTTCTATGCTTGCCCACTGTACTCATTTCATAAGTTTAATGACATATTGAAAGATGTGAGATTGTTTCTGCTTAAATACTGTGTTTAATCTACTTAACAACGTTCATCGGTTGTGTAGCGGAATTGTGTTGTTAATTATGTTGCAAATGAACTTGTCATCAACATCACTCTGTGAATCTGCAGGAGTTTGACAACATTAAGAAGTCCCGCCATGGGTCTGATGCTGACTGCGTCCATCTTGTGGAAGCTGCCCACAAGTTGGGTTTTTGGGAAATCAGGATATGTCGTAATTTTTGTGAAGAAGACGTTCTTGCAACATTGGAACAAGGTAAGATGTTAATGCATTGTGGTTGTACGTCATCTTCAAACCCTTGCAAAAGTAAACGTCTACCGAAGCCATATTCAGTTTTTCTCCTGCCTGTCACTCTTCGTCTTTCAAGGAAAGCATTTACTGCAAGCAAAATTTTGTAATTAGATAAGATCTACAGCATTATAATTCATTATTTTTTCAGATGCTCAGAGCAGATGTTATATGCTTAGCCAGAATGAAATCATGTAAAACAAAGGTCACTGCAGCAATAAAGTTGTCGTCACTCAGCAGGTGGAGCATTTGCTTTCCACACATGCGATGCTGGTTAAATTCTCGCAGGAAGTTGGTTGTTCAAACCCACTGTTCACCTTTAATAATGATAAATTGAGTGGGTATAGTTGCTTCTTCTTCTTCGTTTGAACCTTCTTCGCCACTTCAAGGGTCGAGGGGCTCTGCCTTTTACCACCCTTGGGCAGTGGCGGCGACGCGGTCTAGATGTTTGGGCAGGTGTCGAGCAGCCATTTAATTGATTTATCATCCAGTTCACGCAGACCACGCACACCATTTGGCGCATGGTAGATGGTGCAGTTACAGATGGTGTGGTCTGCAGTTTGTTCCTCATTGCCACACTCACAGATCGCGGATGGAGCCATCCCCATTTGTGCATGTTGTAGCGGAATAGTCCAACGCCAGTACGCAGGTGGTTGAGCCGCACCCAGGCCTTCCTTGGCAAATGCATTCCGGTTGGGTGGGGGCTGATCTTGGAAATAAAGCTTTGGAGTCTTGAGGAGTTCTTCTTCCACTCCGAGCTCCATTGGTGGTCCGCCCAGGTAGCCGCACTGATGGATTGGTCTTCAGCGGTTTTCATCAGGAGTTGTGCGGCACATACAAATGGGTGTCTCGATTTTAATCGCCGAGGTTGCATGCTCGCAGACTCGTAGAGACTTGAGTGGAGCAAGTGGTTGGGGTTTGTAGCGCGACGAGAAAGAGACAGGATGGCTTCTTCGCGACGAAGCTCAGCTGGTTGGATGCCTGCAAGGACAGGGAGATTGTCCGATGGTGTAGGTCGCAGGCATCCTGTCACGATACGCAAGGCGTCATTTATGGCAGTGTCGATTTGATGGCAGTGGGCACTGCGGCTCCAGACAGGTGCACAGTATTTTGCTGGAGCATGAACTAGCGCAATGTTGGCAATGCGCAGAGTGTCAACTCCGGCTCCCCAGCCTGAGCCGGCAAGACGCCTTACTAAAGCTGTGCGTGTTGAGATCTTTTTGCGTAGTGACTCCAAATGTTGACGGTAAGTGAGCGACCTGTCCAGGACTACCCCTAGATATTTAGGGTTTGGGCAGAAAGGCAGGGTTTTTCCATTGGCGTTGACCTTGAGCTCACGCTTCGCTTCCCGGTTGTTTAAGTGGAAGGCTGTCGTCACTGTTTTGGTTTCACTGAGCTCCAGTCTCCATCTCTGGAGGTATGCCGAAAGTGTCGACATGTCCTGGTTTAGAGTCCCTTCTAATGTTTCCCATTGATTCGACAGGTGTATAATGGCCAAATTATCGACATATGCGTACTTTGCAAATACCTTGTTTGGTAAGTCGTGGGTGTAGATGATAGAAGGGAGGCCAGGACAGATCCCTGAGGGACGCCATTCTTAAGACGTCGTAGCCTGCTTGGTTTACCTCTTCCGGTGGTGAGAGAAAAGATTCTGTTGTAAACGAGCTTCATAATCATGCGGACCATGTGCCTGTCCGGGAGCAGGCGAAGGAGTTTACAGGTGAGGCCTTGATGCCATACGGTGTCGTATGCGGCTGTGAGGTCAAGAAACACAGCACCAGCCTTCTTCTTTGTCTCAAAGCAGTCTTCGATGTCTTGAGTCATGAGAGTGACTTGGTCTACAGTAGATCTTCCATGTCTAAAACCAGCTTGCTCCCGGGGTAGGAGTGGGTCTATAATTGGTTCGACTCGAGTGTAGATTAGACGTTTGAAAATTTAAAAAGGGATGCAGAGAAGAGATATAGGTCGATAGCTTTTCGGATCCTCTTGTGGCATATGAGGCTTAGGGATTGCGACTACTTTGGCTCGTCTCCAAATATTGGGGATCTTGAGTTGGCGTAAGCAGGAAGACAGGAATTTGCGCAGCCAAGACTTCATGGCGGTGCCGGCATGGAGTAAAAGTTCGAGGCAGATGTTATCGGGACCAGGTGCCTTACGGGTTTTGGTTGATTGTAGGGCGATGGAGAACTCATCCGATGTAAATTCACCAAAAATGCTTTCCTTGTCTGGTGTTAGGATTTTCAAGAGATCAGACGTTTCCCTCTTTACAAGTTTGGAGAACTTGCGGTCGCCTATTTTTTAGGTCCCATTTTTCACTAGTTCTGATGCGATCTTATTGGCAGTAACGGGGCATTGGCGGGGAGGGCGTGCTAAACGGCATGTAAGGTTGTTGACAGTACTCCATGCTATCCGGCTATAGTGTGTAAAGTCGATAGAGTTGACGGTGTTTTTCCATCGCTCTAGCCTCCGTGAGTTAAGCCGATCGAGCAGTCTTGTTGCGGCTGAGATAGAGGCAGCATCTGGTGAGACACGAACATAAGAGCGGTATAAAGTTTTGGACTCAGAATCCCAGCACGGCGTGTAGTTCTTTCGGCGGCCGCGAGGGATAGCTTGTTTAGCTGCGGATTTTATAGCACGGCAAAAGTCTTGGTAAGCCTCATCCACATTGGCGGTAGAAGGTGATGGTAGTTCCGCCACGTTTTGTTTGGTTATGAGGCTGTAGCGATTCCAATTGGCCTTTCTAAAGTTCCATCGCTTCACTAGGGCACTTGGGATGGGAGAGACAAGCTTAGGGGCAGTGATGAGTGAAGGTCGGTATTGAGAACGTGGGAACTTCTATAGCACACGTCTGTCAGGAAGAGAGCTGTCTGTGTCCATGCTTGCAAAGGCCAAGTCAGGGTTTGTGCCTGTTCCCCAGCGTCCGGACCAGAAGTTGGCTGGATCTTTTGGGTTGTAAAGGAGGGCGAGGTTGTTGTTCGCAGCCCAAGTAGCCAGGCATTCTCCGTCGCTGTTGATGTACTTGTAACCCCAGTCGGTGTGCTGGCAGTAAAAGTCACCAGCATAGATACTGGGTGAGGGGAATGCGGGTATAGATGATGGGTTCAGGCGTGAGGATGGTGGCTTGTATTCATTGATGATGTTGTAATTTTCAATGCTCACACAAACCCATTCTATTTCTTCATTGACGAAGGCGTTTGCAAGCGTCCAGTTCAAGCTCTCATGGACGAACGTGGCGAGGCCATGTTTCCTGCTTTGGGTATACCCAGCTAGTGAATAGTGTGGAATTACTAGCTTGTCTGCAGAAGTGCAGTGGGTCTCCTGGAGGAGGATGACAAAAGCTCGGTTCTTATGAGCGAGCTGCTCGATCACATCAATCTTGCTGGATGTGATGCTCTCAGCGTTCAACTGTAAGATGGTGGTACGACGGTACTTGTCGACAGTGGGACTGCCGCGCTCTGAAAAGAGCGGTTCTCGTGGGGTCTTGTGCTGAGCGCTCCGGGTCGAGGTTCGGTTTTGACAATCTTTGTTTCGCATTTTTATAATGCTACTTACAGGGGGGACCGCGTGAAGGTGACTGTTCGAGTCACCTTCACGAAGTCGAGAAAAGGAGAAAGTCACCTTCAAGAAAAGGAGAAAAGTCGAGAAAAGTCACCTTCAAGAAGTCGAGAAAAGGAGCTGACTACTCTACTCTTGTTAGTGCTGATAGCTTTTGAGAAAACTTATTGGAGAAACTTGATGAAACCTCGCACCAGCACCGGCCATGGCACACCTCAATGCAAAACTATAACAAACTTAAATAATAGGAAAATTTTTTGCTATTTAAAGCTTGAGCCACTTACCTATGCCCCAATTAATTACACCTGTAAACTAAAAATTCTGTGTCTAAAATGTTGGATTTATTTTGGGTTAGGGTTGGCAATGTTTTCCATTTTTTTTACATCAGTTTTAGTTTTTGAGATATTGTGTAACTCCTGTGACGCTAAATTTGACTTAGGTTATATCTCAACTGTGGTATATCTCAACCACAGCCTTTAAAGTTATTGATAGCTTAATCACATTTAGAAGGTTTTTTTGCAAAAAGGCTGCTTTATTTTGATTTTTCTTTTATCAAAAATAAATATCTATAGTTCCTTATAACTTTTAACATATCAATATGTTTGTTATTGTTGTTTTGGTTTGATTCTACAGTGGCCTACATAACATTTGAGTCAAAAAAATAGTTGTCGTTAGAGATAAAGTATATGATCAGCGCTAACACAATATATTATTTTAATAATTAAACGTGAGAAATATTCGTGGCTAAAAGTAATAGCTTTCTTATCAATATCGTATGTGCGAGAAGAGCACATCGAAATACTCCAACGCACACCAAGGACAAAACACAACATGGGCACAGTGTGAAACGATTCAGAGCGCACATCAATAGAAAATGTTGAAAAAAAAATTGTATTTAGTAAATTGTTTTAGACAAGATCGTAGTAGTAGTAGATCAGTATTAATCCGGTGATGTCCCAGTTACTGAGGCTGGCTGGACCCATCTCCAAGTGCAGCAATCGCCTTCATACTCGGCCTTCACATCGATCTGTCTAACGTGTCCTCTCTTGTCAAGTCCGCTTTGCTGCTTTCCTCCTCAACTTGCCTTTTCCACGTTTTCTTGAGTCTTTCTTGTTTTCTACGACCCTCCACTTGCAACTCCAGCGCTCTTCTCAAAACATCATCTTCATCTCTTCTAAGAACATGTCCATACCACCTCACTCAATTCGCCATCTTACCAACATTCTTATTCAACCGAAGCAAGATTATAAGTTCATCCGAATTTATTTTGTCCATCAGCTTCACACCACACATTGCCCATACCAGCGCCTCCCAGTTCTTCTTAAAATCGCCAATGTGTTTTCCCGTAAACACCATGTCTCACTTCTGTACAACACTGCAGTGCATATCTCACGTAAATAGTGTAAATTCTTCCTCTCATTTTCTACGGAAATTTTACCGCATAACAACATTTTTTACATTCAAAAAAATTTGCGGAGCTGCATGTCACCCTCATCATGTTTGCACGTATTCCATGTACCCACGTTCTGCATTTCGTACACATAAAGAATTTGCCATGTTTTTCGGCAGCCGATTGTATTAGAATTTGACATCATTCTTCTTCCAAATACGCCATAAAGGTCGATTTTGCTTATTGTAGCTTTCCCTTTCGTTCCACTTATTACAAATTTTCTCTTTTTGATGTTGACAGGCATATATTTTTGTTTGTTTTTTGTTTTTTTGTTTGTTTATCTTTATCCTGCATTGCGGGAAAGCGGACTTGAGCGCTATGCATCGGTGTACGCCTTCCGACATACACCTGACCCACGCTGCAGCCGACTGCAATGTCTGTTTTCCGGTTGTCTACTTTACTTATGACTTAAATTTGGTACTACCCATTACTCGAAATCGATCACTAGGTAGGGGCAATTATCGTTAAGTTTCTTGCCCAGAGAAACAACAGCAAGTGCGGGTGGCTGGAGTCGAACATGCAGGCTCTCGACTGCGAGCCCAACGCGCTAACCACTCGGCCACGGCTGCTTACATTGAAGTGACTCCTTCCACATCTCACGTTTCTTTCTCAGACCTTCCATTGTGTCACTCAAAACCAAATTATCGGCTTAAAGTATCTCTATCAATAAATCTTCCCTTACACATTCGGTAATCACATCAATCACAATAGCAAAGACTAGAGGAGAAAGGACAGAATCCTGGTGTACACCAACCTTTACCGAAAACTCGTCTGAGGAGACAAATCCAATGCGAACTCTAGTCCTTGCTCCGCCATAAAGACTCGTTACTGCTTGCACGAGTGCCTCTGGTATTTCTTTTTTCTTATCTCCCATTCCATTACTCTTCTTAGAAATTAATCAAATGCCTTTTCCATGTCCACGAAGTACATGTTCAACTTTTTCCCTTGTTATGATATTCCTCTTTCAACCTTATCAACTATTTTCTTTGCCCGATTTTTCAATTTCTTGTACTTGAGCTTAGCTTCTTCTGATCTAATTGTGTACCAATCCTTGTATGCGACTTTTTTCTCACCAATCACTTCCCCTCACCTCTTCATTTCACCACGTATCTCCTCGGTCCATCCTGCCTGTTGTTTTCTCACAAACTTCATCACAAGCTTGCAGAACTCCATTCTTGAAGGATCCCCATAGATCAGTCACATCGTTGTGAACAAGACTTTCAACTCTCTTTTTAAACCTTTCCATGGTGTCGGCATCTTCTAACTTCCAAACTTTTCTTTTGATCACCCTTTTTTATTTACAGTTTTCTTCAGACCTTTCTTGTCCAAGTCGATAACCACCAATCTATGCTGAAGTTTGCATGGTATCGCTTTCACATCTTTAATCAGTTTTTTGTTTTTCCTGCATACCAACCCAAAGTCAATTTCAGTTTCATTTCCATCTGCACTGAAAGTCACTTTTCTTCCTTCCTCTTTCTTAAACCAGGTATTTGCAACACACAGGGATTTTTCGTCACAAAACTCAAGTAGTCGCCTAACATCACGATTCCTTTCTCCCACGTCAAACCCTCATGAACACCGTCAAACCCATCGATTTGTTTGCCAACGTGGCCGTTAAAGTTCCCAAGACCCAATACGACTTCCTAATCACTTCTTTCGCTCCATTCGTGGGCCATTTCTTCATACAATATTTATTTTTCTGCATCGGATCTTCCGCTTTGTGGTGCATAAGCACAAATTGCTCTTTGTTAATTATTGATTCTATTTTTTGTTAAGGCTCTCACTCCTAAGGAGGTTTTCAATCGAATGCTCAAAGTCCAGTCTGATTCAGCATATTTTCATATGTATTTTCAATATCCAGGGTGAGACTATTTACATTCAAATAAGTCAATTCCAGATAGTTAACTACAGACTAGTATGGGGCGCCGTTTGGAAAAACACAATTTATCAATTTTGCAACACCAATTTAGCAATTTTGCAACACATTTAGCTATATTGCAACAATATAACTAAATTTCAAAATTACAATTTAGTTATATTGCAGCAACTTAGCTAAATTGCAAAAATACAATTTAGCAATATTGCAACAATTTAGCTATATTGCAGCAATTTAGCTAAATTGAAAAAATACAGTTTAGGTATATTGCAGCAATTTAGCTAAATTGCAAAAATGCAATTTAGCTATATTGCAACAATTTAGCTATATTGCAACAATTTAACTAAATTGCAGAGGGTTAGCTTTCCCCCTGACCTTTGACAAAGGAGAGAAAGGGGACAGAAAGTGTGCTAATAGCATAAGGGAAGCTGTTTTGAATTTTTTTTATCTTAGTAGCCTACCTTATGCTATTAGCACACTTTCTGTCCCCTTTCTCTCCTTTGTCAAAGGTTAGGGGGTAAGCTAACCCTTTGCTTCCCTCGCTGCTGGTAGAAACATTACATATCAATATCATCAAATGGAACGTTACGTATATACACATAGCCTACAATTAATTGGTAGGTCTATCTCCAAATATTTGAAAATCTCTCAGGGCATGTACATCTATAATGGTAAAAAAGGAGCCTTATGACATATATATATATAATATAAAAATAAGAAGCAATAAGTAAATAATAATTCAAGCCACAACCAATCAAAGTTGAAGTTCCTTTTTTACCTCCCTTAACTGCTTAATTAGAATATTGGGCCTTTTTCAAATAGGCTACAATGAATAGGCCTAAAACGTTAGATGAAGGGATATTTGGTACAGTTATCAAATAACTGAATGATTAGACCAAACTAGGTCCTAGATCTAACCGAGTTACCGGTAGGGTCACCTTACTTGTACCTACCGATACAAAATGGCAACCTGCCGGTACTACTGGTATCTTGCTAACCAATATGCAGCACACTAAACTGTAATAGCCAGACACACTTGCCACACAACTTATTTCTGCACCGGTAAGCCTCGTCCAAGCAGTCAATTTTAGCCTGAAAGACATTCGACGGTTAATAGTCAGACAGTTAGGCCTACTGAGTTAAGCCTGGTTCTCCAAAGAAATTGTTAATCCACATCCCAAAACTGCCGCAACTGATCTAGGGCTCTAAAACATATCAAACTGTAAAAAACGACGCGTTCCTTATCTACAGGCACCGTACCAGATGCAAAACAGAATAGGCCTAGCCTAAACAGCAAAAACCGTCCCATTCGACTTTGGCAATTCTTTAAATGACAGATGGAAACGCGGCTGTCCTCATTAGCATATTATAACAACAATTTAACGCAATTTTGCAATTTAATTAAATTGTTGTAATATAACTAAACAGTCCTTTGCAACTGTTGCAATATAGCTAAATGGTATTTTTGCAATTTAACTAAATTGTATTTTTGCAATTTAGTTAAATTGTTGTAATTTAGCTAAATTGCTGCAATATAACTAAATTGTATTTTTGCAATTTAGTTAAATTGTTGCAATATAGCTAAATCGTATTTTTGCTATTTAGTTAAATTGTTGCAATTTAACTAAATTGTATTTTTGCAATTTAGTTAAATTGTTGCAATATAGCTAAATTGTATTTTTGCAATTTAGTTAAATTGTTGCAATATAGCTAAATTGTTGCAATATAGCTAAATTGCATTTTTGCAATTTAGCTAAGTTGCTGCAATATAACTAAATTGTATTTTTACAATTTAGGTAAATTGCTGCAATATAGCTAAATGTGTTGCAAAATTGCTAAATTGGTGTTGCAAAATTGCTAAATTGTGTTTTTCCAAACGGCGCCCCATAGACTAGTTCGTCGATAAAAACATTTCTACCTTATGAGACCTTATTCAAATAGAACAACACATTAATTAGATACACATACCATAATAAACTCATCAATCCAAAAAGATTAAGCTAAATTATTATTATTTGTTCTAAAATCCATAGCTCACTGCCAATTCTAATTTCGTTTCGACCACGATATAATGCTTGCACGCTAGAGCCTAAAATCTGGTATTCGGTCACTGATAAATAAAGAAGTACGTTGTACGAATATTTCACACACTGCCCTCTAAATTTGTGAGGTGGGTTTACCAATGCAACGAACAAATTTACAAAATTATGAAATATTTAAAAGAACACAACGCTACGTCGAAACGATCCCTCGACAAATCATAGCGATTTTACATCAGAGGTTACATTCCTTCCAACAGCACAATTTTCCTTACATCGCGCTGAAAGACGCGTCCATCCGCCAGCCGCACTTTGACGTTTCGCACTCGTCCACGCTTGTCGGGAAACACTTCCTCTATGATGGCCTTAGGATAATCTCGACGGCCTTCGGTGTCGTGGTTGAACAGTAGCACAAGGTCGCCTTTTTTCACATTCTCTTTCACTTCTTGCATCGATGACGAATTTGTAGCCATGGCAGATACATTTGGATCCATCTCTGCCAAAACTGTTCAGCGACGGCCACCACGTATTTATAGTTGCAGCGATACATATCGGACTTGTTAAATTCATGAACAGGTGTGTCAGGATGTAGATTACCAGTTAAAATAAACAATGGCGTTAAAACTCCAGACAATGGCGTTAAAACTCGCCAGTCCTCCAAAGTAAAATTGTGTCCAGAAACAATGGCTCCCGGCACGCAGCAAAAAGTGACCATCAGTTGTGAAATCTCTTGGCAGCCAGGCAAGCCACATCACGCAGAACACAGAAACAACGCAAATTCAATGTCAACAAATTTTCATCACAATTTCAATTCTAATCCAGAAGGCAATTGACCCGCCGGAACATTGCGGCCCCTAATTATGGCACATAATTAAAAAATAAAGTTGAAGTAGAAGGGTCGATGCCCGACATGCAATACACAGAAATTACGTACATCAAAGCTACACAAAAAATGGTGACTATTCTTGTATAACAGTGCAAGGCACTCGAACACCTTGGCCACAAATGCCTAGCGAATACTTGCACGATTAATTAATATATACGTTAGTATCATGAGACACACAGTAGCCAAATTAAACACACTACACAGTAACTAACTAGATAGCCTACTTATGATGACGCAAATCACTGAGATCGCTGGCGAATACTTACACGATTAGTATTAGTACCTTCACGATTAGTTTTCATGAAACACACAATAGCAAACAAATCAAATGCATTTCACAGTACTAACTAGCTACTTATAATGAGGCCGATCACTGAGATCGCTGTAGAGCATACGTTACTAGGACATGTTGTTGAGTTACGTATATTGGGGCCCTGCGGTTGACACATAGAAAAACGCAGGTTAAAAACAGATTTGCGCGGTATATATCTACAATACACTACAAATTTAAATGAAAGGCAAGGGTGGTACAAATGTCTCCACGACACCCGCTAACAACAGACCAGGGCGGGGCCGGGTCCAGAACGCAGTCAAGCATTCCCCACAGGAGCAACGCTCGATATATCTCTTAGGACCAGATCCACTTTGACCTCACCCGATGCCTCATCCACCACTGAGACTGCCACCCGGACGAGCCTGACAATCGGTTTTCCTTTCCTAATTTGGGCGATGATCTCATGGACTCTCCCCAGACGGTACCTCCCTCTCTTAGTTATATCTTCTGGGGAACCAACCACCACTAATTGGCCAGGCTGTAGCTTTTTCGCAAAACTGGCCCACTTTTTTCTACCTTGCAGGGAAGGTAAATAGAAAGAGATCCATTTCTCCCAAAAACTGTGAGATAGAGCCAGGTTATACCTATAGTCTCTCCGTAACTCATCTCGGTCATGAGGATTTCCTACTGATGAAAATGGGCTCAAGAATGAGTTAAGGAGTGCGGCTGGGGTGATAACAGTAGAATCCTTAGAGTCATCACAGACAGGGACAAAAGATTCTTCGTTGTCTATTCTTGTGGCACTACCCGTAAATGTAAGAAGTTCAACAAAGTTGGGTTTCCGTGATGAGTTCCCAATAACGTGGAAAAAGGCAATTTTGAATTGCTTGACCATTGCTTCCCAGGCCCCTCCCTGGGCCGGGGCATATGGAGGAATGAACTCCCAGTTAATTCCCTTTTTTCGCAAAGAAGTTTGAATTTCAGAAAACTCCAAAGTTTCTGATAGTCTTTTAGCTGCCGCTTGAAATGTGGTCCCGTTATCTGAGTACATGTTACGTATAGATCCACGCAAGTCTATAAATCTGGTAAATGCTAAAACAAATTCACTGTAAGATAGTGATGTCACAAGTTCCACATGGATTGCTCTACTCGCAAGACAGGTAAATAACAATCCCCATTTCCCATGTTTTCTTTTGGCTTCTTCCTTCCACAAACGTCATTGGACCAAAATAATCTACGCCACTGTTGTAGAAGGGCTTGTTATAGGCCGTGGTTCGTGGTAATGGTAGATCCGACATAAGCTGCCTGATAGGCTCTGCTTTCGCTAAGGCACATGGAGCGCAGTCATGCAAATAATGTTTCACCGAGGAATTACCAACGTTGACGAGTAGATAACAGTGTCTGTTGCGCACCACAGTGATAGCTATCACAATGAGCGTCAAGGACAACTAGCCGTGTCAATGCGTGCCTCGAAGGCAAAATAAGAGGATGCTTCGCATCGACAATTATTTCGGGAGACTTACTCAAACGACCTTCAATATGAAGTCTCCCCCGTGTGTCCACACAAGGACGATACTTTTTTAGAGAGCGCAACTCCTTCAGGCATTGTTTATCAGCACCAGCTTCGCTCGAAGGAAGACGTTTTGTTACCACATCGATCGACTCTGGCAGACCGTCACAACTTAACAAATCTCTATACACTACTTTCTGTACGTAGGAAACAATCCTATTTAAAGCGTCCTCTAGATAAGATGCATTTAACTTTGGTTTTACATACCCATGTTTCTTGCATTTGGATACAATGAACTCCGTGAAAGCTACAAGATAGGCGGCTCTCTTTTTCAACACGTACAAAGTAGGTGCAGTTTCGATCATCTTGCTAATGGAGCCAGTTGCATTTTCTCTTACCGTCATCTGCGGCGACAGTTTCATTCTACGAATAGCAGCATCTGCTCCATTCACCGTTGGGACCTCGCCTTCCTGCATGAGAAAAGATGGACCGCTCAACCACATCTCTCTGGAACCTGATTTGGTGATGGCGTTCGGTCTGGTTCCAACGTCTGCCGAGTTGAGATGTGTTGGACAGTAATGCCATTCGCTCACCTCTGACAAGAGTAAAATACGATTTAACCTACGAGTATCAAACTTGCATAATCGTAAATCAGGGTTTCTGATCCACTGAAGGACAGTATTCGAGTCACACCAGAAATGTTTTTAAGATCAGGCAAGTGTAGTGCATTAGCTGCCTGGTTTAACAGCTCCGTAGTATTAAGCGCGGCTATACAAGCTCTTTTCTGGCAATCGGCCATGCACTTAGATGCTTGAGGACAACCCTACTTTTGCCAAAGACGAAGGATACACAAGGGACTCCGTTACACAGCCTACGTATATACACCACGGAAGCAAAGGAGTGATTGGAGGCATCACTGAATCCATGTAACTGATATACGATATCATCATCTGCGCAACACGGCTCGGTGTTTACGAAATACCATCTAGGTATAGAAAATTCTTTCAGCAAATCTAAAGAATGAAGCCACGACTTACATTCTTTTATGTAGTTTGGTGGCACTTCGGTGTCCCAATCAAGACCTTCAATAGCTAAACGCTGCAGAATTAACCTAGCTTTTAGGAAGAATGGCTCGCCGAACCCTAGTCGATCGAAATTTTGGCCAAGTTGGCTTAACATTGAGCGACGTGTGTACTTCTCTAAAGGTCGGAGAGAACACTTAATGAAGAATGAACCTGACTCGGTTTGCCACACACAACCTAGAGGTTTTGCTACTGGTAAGTCTGTGTCGTCTTTTTCGAGGTCGACATCGCGAAAGGAAGAAGCCAGCATCTCCTTTTTGAAGTTCGACAAAACATCCAACGCCCCTTTGTTGGCACTCCATTTCACCAATCTAAAGTCTTGGCTATCGAACAAGTCAATGGCTTCTTTTGCAATCTCACTGACCTCATCAAGGCTATTTCCAGAGAATATCAGATCGTCCATATACATATTTTTTCGAATGGTACTCAGGGTCAGGTCGCTGGCTCCAGTGGGGTTTTGTTCAATCATTTTTTGAATGGCTAAGCAGGCGACGTATGGACTGCTTTTAATTCCCCAAAGGTGTACACAAAATCTAAACGGAATTACTTTACCCTTTTCGATATCATTATTCTCAAACCATAGCAAACGGAACAAGTTGCGTTGTTCCATTGGTAATTGAATCTGGAAGAAGCACTTGGTTAGGTCTGCCATTAGGCCAAACTTTCCCAATCTAAAGCGAGCCAGAACTTGTGTTAAAAGGTTTAATATGTCTGGGCCCGACAAAATCACATCATTAACACACCTACCCTTAAACTCAGATTTTCCGTCACATACCACTCGCTTTTTTGCTTGGGATGTCACAAAATATGGTAAGTACCACACACATGCCGATGAATTGTCTTTTACCGGCTCAATGTACTCACTGGACTGCATTTCAGTCATCGTTTCTACTAAGAATATTCGAACATCAGATTGCTTTAAAGCCTTTCGTCGCAAGCTCAGAACACGGTCAAGAGCCAAAGAATGGTTATCCGGTAATTCAAAGTCGATTTTTAACGGTACGGGCATTTGAAATCTCCCATCTTTAACTTTCATTTGCATCTCAATAAATTTTTGTGCTGTGACATCATTGCGGGACAGTTCTATCGTTTCATCTGTTAGGGTTAAATCCTTTATTGCATGTTTTAAACGACTGATATCAATCTCCTGCGCATCAAAACTGTCAAGACTAAGTGACTCCTCAGCGACGTTACCATTAATGGCAACACGACGTACTTTAGAATCACCAGAGATCATAGAACCTCGACCTCCACTAGCCAGTCAGCCCAGTGGGGTTAAAATAGCATGAGGCTCTTCCCGAGTCATGCCAACACATTCTTCTAATACTCGCATCAAGTAAGTATGGTCATTTCCGATTAGAATATTGACCGACATTTTGTTAGGTAACGAAATCAATTCAACATTATCGAAATATGAAAACCTATTTAAGTCTTGATGCTGCGGCAATGTTTCGACATGGTCACTCCAAGGTGCATTTACCACTGCTTCCACATCACCATACAGTTCGTCAGTAACTAAGAATTGGATATTAAATTTAACCAGATCAGAGTGTAATTCTTGTTTGCCTGCTAGAGTGTCCATGCGGAAAGAGACGTTATCCGCGGCTTTTAGAAACAATTTTTTAACCAATCGGCTTGAAACAAATGTGAGCTGAGAGCCTGGGTCGTGTTGACAGTAAACCAGAGTGGTCTCTCCATTAGATGGGCTTATGACCCGCGCAGCCGTGACACAATTAAACACTGCCCTTTTATGAGCGATGCTTATAATACGATTAGTGACGGCAGGTGCCGTTCTAAGACCATTGCCATTGCCCGATGTTCCTTGAGGATTCACATAGGCGTCGTGCAGTAGATAATAGTGCTTAAATCGGAAATGTTCGCCGCAGCGCCTACAATTACATGATTGGGTGCAGTTTTTTGCTTCGTGTCCTAGACGTAGGCAGTTTAGATAACGACCAGTCGTGGCGATGACATCCCGGCGTTGCGACGGCGTCAAGTTTAGGAACTCAGGACAATTGTAGGTCTGTGACGCTCTTGCTTATTCCTACTCTCACAATAGATACAAAGTATGTCCTTCCTCGTACCCTCAAAAGAGCAGCTACCAAACGTTTCTTCTCGGCTCTCAAAACTAGAGCCAGACCCGCGACTGCTACCTTGGGTGACATTTCTGACAGGCTGTGCTGAGGTTTGACGAATACGCATAATGTGATTATCACTTGCCGACCGTTTTGTATCTTTTCTAGCAACGACTTCCTCCATTAAGCGTATGGCGAAGTCCGTAGAGCGACACGTCTCTTCGCAATTTACGAAATCCATTAAGCTATGGATGCTTGGTTCCTCGGTGCTACCATATTGCTCTTTCAGATAATACAAAAAGTCTTTCTTCGCATATCCAGGTAATCGACCTGCCAAGTCTAGTACAAAACGTCCTTCTAGCTGATGACGCTGGTTATACGCCCTAGCAAAGAGGGTACACTGAGCCAGCTCGTCTTTGAATTCCTTTATTGAGGATGATGACATCCCAGATAATTTATTGCCATGCCGTATCCGCCGAATCTCCGGCTCCGCGAGAAATCCGCCTCTAACGCCAAAGCACTGCGACAAGCGATCCAGCGACATATCGATCCTTTCTTTTTGCTCCAAGCAGAAGTATCCGATGCTAAGTTTGAAATGGTTTGCGCGGCGCTACGTACGCAGGCTGCCTGTAGCAAAGTCAGCCGATTTCCCTCAAATGGGCAACTCTCCATTAGTGATTTGATACGGTTTTTAAAAAACATAAATGGCATGTTGTTGCCGTCATAGTTGATCAATGCGGCCCTGTCATAAAAATTGCGACAATTATGATATTTATAGAACCAGTTTTGTTGATCCTCAGCACCTCTGTTTGCATTAAGCCCTGGCGGGGGTGTCATAACATAAGTCGAGTTTCAGGGCCATCATCTTTAACTAGTGGTAAAGTACATCTCTCACTTTTAAGATTTTTCCTTACAGATAAGGTACATGTTTGTGACGGCTTCGCAACCCTCTCTCTATAAAAATCACGTTGATCATAATGAGGCTTTCTTTCAGCGGCCCCATGACTTCCCCCGGGCGGTTTTGTCAAAAAATTATCTTTAGTCCACGTTTTATACTTGTTTGTGAGGGCTTTCCCTGGAAAGAGCTTTCTTAGGGGTTTCTCTATGTGGCGGTTCCATTAAATTCTCCTGTTTAGCCTTGCTCTGTTTAGGTTGGGCATCTATGCTAGCGGCCCCATGAGTGTCATGGCATATCCCAGGCGGATTGACAATGTCAGCGTCCTACCTCAGGACCTTTTCTATCGCTTTAGGGATGTAGTCGGTGACTCCGAGACTACTGGCCGAAGGCCGTCGTTGCCCGCGCTCTGACCCTTGGTCCGATCCACATTGTGAAAACAACTCAAGCTTGCTTTGCCTTGCTCTCAGTTCGACTGCCTTGATCTGCATTTCACTTTCGGCTCTGGCTTCGGCTTCCTCTGCTTTGGCTTTGGCTTTGTTCACCCGCATCTGTTTTTCTCACCGCAACTTCTCCATTTCGAACCGGATTTAATCTCTTTTTCTTTTGAACGGCGCGAGCGACTACTCGAGGCACTGGTGGTTGATTTTCCTTTTATTGTACCTAATTTTGTATCTACCCTGGAGATTTGCTTCTGTTTTATAGTCAGTCTCAATTCCTTAATCTCTGACCTGACCTGTTCTGTAGCTTCATATATAATAGTGCTATCCTTTAGTTTATTCGCAAGTTCTAACAGTTCTCCAAAGTTGCCCTCTAACTCCGCCATATCAACCAAGGCCCGCTCTAGCGACGCTTCATCCTGTACCATGGGAAGACCTCTGCTTAATTCTCCAACCCCGTGCAGCACCTCTCTTTTTTTATGTCTGACGTCCCTGAGCACAGCTTCTGCACTAAAATCAGCATGGGTAAGGCTGCCATGAACCCCCTGAGGATACACCTGCCCAACGCCCGAGTGTTCCGCCGCACCACCCCCAGACGCAGCGCCCCCTGTCCCGCTGCCAACGGGAAACGCACGAGACACCGGATGGCCACCGTCACCTTCCATCAATTCAAGAAATTACACTACTGTATACTATAGCCTACACACAGTAATAGCGACACACGTAACGTAATGGACAGCGTAACTAACATTAATTAGGGACTTACCGCTCGCTGAGTTACGGTGACGCAAGCCTTTTGGTGACGCAAGCCTCTTGACAAACAATACAGTATTTTAAACAAATTATTATACACAATTAGGCTACAGTAGAGTTCCAGTTTACAGCACAATCAAAGTTTATTAAAGTCCTTTCGTTGCAGGAAAGTGCTGACCACCCCTTCTGAAGTCTTCCTTGATTGAAGTTTAAATTTGTTAGTCTTTAAGTTAGTCCTTTAGTTCTTTTTCTTTAAATTGTGTCAATTTTGTGAGTTCTTTTATTTCGTTATTTAGATACTTTATTGTTCTTTATTTAAGTTGTCCAATTTCCAGCTTTTATTTTTTGGTTACGAGAGTAGGAGCTCAATGCGTTCCTACAATCCATCCTTTTCCTGCCTTAACCATGCTTGCAATCGTTTCTGGTATTTTTATTTATTGCGTATGACTTGATTCAGTGAGTTGGGATAAAAGCTGAAATTTTTTACATACTTTACCCTCTGTCTACCGAAAAAAAAATATACAAGTTTTACCGTTGGGGTCCATTGGACCCCAAATTTCCAAGTACTTGTTTTGGACAAAATAAATCAGCTTCGATGATGCAATTAAAGCTCAACAGGAAAGGACGTAACAGACTTCAAAAATCATAACTTATAAGCACTGTAGAAAAACCCAAAATACTCGAAATTTAACAAACAAGTAATACAGTAGCCCATGCACATTGCACAAACCAAGCTGATACGGAATTTGTCTATTCTTGATGATGCAATTAAAGCTCAACAGGAAAGGACGTAACAGACTTCAAAAATCATAACTTATAAGCACTGTAGAAAAACCCAAAATACTCGAAATTTAACAAACAAGTAATACAGTAGCCCATGCACAAACCAAGCTGATACGGAATTTGTCTATTCTTGAGCAATGGTCAAACTATTGAGAGATTTGGCTTTTGGATTTGGCTAAAAAACGCATAATAAGGCCTTCATATTAGGTCACAAGAAATATTGTGAGTTTATGTATTATCGCATTCATTGCAAATGAATTGCAAATGTTCTTGGCAAACGTTGAGTTTGCAAGTAACTTAGTACAGAATTTTCTGCATTTTTGGCTTTGTGTCTTTCCGAAAAATAGCATCTAGCCTTCTTTGATTTTGGCGCCTGATCTTCAACAGCTGTTTCTTTTATTTTGTTGCGGATTTAGATGTCTTGTTGATATTGAAGTCGAAGGTGATAATCCAGCAAGCTTTTTTCCTAGTTGGATCTAAAAGTTTCTTCTCTTTCATACATGCATGCTTCAATGTTGTGCTGCTATTTTCGGCTTGCAATTGATGCCATATCATAAAAGCATTGACAGCAGTGACATCGATTATATTGTAAAATAGAGCTATCGGCCATCTTCTCGTCATTATTTTGGAACTGTACTTCCTAAAAATGCTGTCAATAGTGTCGACTACTCTTTTAGTGCTGTTGTGATACAAGATTACTTCGAATGCAGCAGGCTTGGGGTCCGTTGGACCCCACGGTACAAGATGCTATTATTTTTTTCTATGCTACCAAATTTTTTTTGAGATCAATAATTATTATATTGTCCTGAAGATCAAGCAAAGCTGTGAAAAGTCAAGGTATATCAATATCGCATCTGCTATATGTCATGAGAAATCGCAGAGCGAAATTTGTTTTGGGGTCCATTGGACCCCACGGTAGACAGAGGGTTAATTCTTAACGATTTAACTTAAATCCAAAATCACACATTCATTTAGCTTGCTTTACTATATACTGAACCCAACACAAGGGTAAAATTGTGTCCAGAAACAATGGCTCCCGGCACGCAGCAAAAAGCGACCATCAGTTGTGAAATCTCTTGGCAGCCAGGCAAGCCACATCACGCAGAACACAGAAACAACGCAAATTCAATGTCAACAATTTTTCATCACAATTTCAATTCTAATCCAGAAGGCAATTGACCCGCCGGAACAAGCATCTAGCCTACTTTGATTTTGGATCCTGATCTTCAACAGCTGTTTCTTATATTTTTTTGTTGATTTAGATGTCTTGTTGATATTGAAGTCGAAGCTTCGACAGGCTAATTAAAAAACTGCCTAAGTCATTTTGCCTAAGTTAAAAATCGAATGACTTAGACAAGAAATTAAACTGCCTATGTCCATCCCATGACATAAGCAGTTTAATTGTTTGAGCATGCTATACTCTGTAGTGAACAATCTGAACAAGTAACGCAGTTAAAACAACCGCTCTGTTTTTCTAATCACTTTCGTATAATATCTCACTTTTGCAAAAAAATGACTTAGGCAGTTATTTTATTAGGTTGACGTAGTAATCCAGCAAGACTTTTTCCTAGTTGGATCAAATTTTCTTCGCTTCCGTGCCAAATGTGCTGCTCATTTTCGCCTTGCAATTGTTGCCATATCACAAAAGCATTGACAGCAGTGACATCAATCATATTGTAAAATAGAGCTATCGACCATCTTCTCGTCATTATCTTGGAACTGTGTTTCTAACCATTCTGTCAATAGTGTCGACTCCACGTTTGTTGCTGTTGTAATGCAAGATTATGTTGACTGCAGCAGGCTTGGGGTCCATTGGACCCCATGGTACAAGCATACAAGATGTTATTATTTTTTCTATGCTCCAAACCTGTGCTTGAGATCAATAATTATTATATTCTCCTAAAGATCAAACAAAGCTGTGAAAATTCAAGGTATATCAATATTGCATCTGCTATATGTCCTTAAAAATGGCAGAGCGAAATTTGTTTTGGGATCCAATGGTCCCCAAGGTAAACAGAAGGTAAATAAAGATTGACCAGAAAAAAATATTTTTGCTACAGAATAACAAAGACATTGACATTCGGCGAAATATTGTCGGTTAATACAATCGCATAAACTTTGAATCTTTGTTTAGCAAGGGCGCGAAGGTTTAGCAAAGGTTAACGTAGCAGCGGCAAGTGTCCTCTCACTTCGCATACACGCGTCGAATTTTCGCCGCACAAAAAGATTATCTGATCATAGCCAGAATGCGGCGCAGCAACGGCAAACATTTGGCGAGTATCTTACTTCGGTTCCATAATTTGGATCTGGTTTAAATTTAGTTGATCCGTTATTTGTAAAAAAGGGCATCCTTGTTACATTGTTCATTTTTTAGTTGATTTTATGTGTGTATGAACTGCTTTAGGTTTGGCAATCAGACGAGAAACCTGGTTGTAAAATTGGTATGAGAACGCGGATCAAGATGTTTGGTTAAATAATTTTGTTGTTTGTACTATAAAAAAAGGTTTCCGCATCCCAGGATCCCCATTTATCCTTGTCCACAAAGCTTTGCAATGTGCAACCCTCCTCCTTAATTGCAGACGTTTTTTATTAGCAGCCCTTTCGTTATGTGGCCAAAATATGGAAGTATCAGTTTGACAGTTCTAGCTGTCAGAGATAGATTTGGTTCAATTTGATCTAAATTAATTAATACTTTGCTGTCCAAACAGCATGCATCATCTTTTTTCAACACAATGATTCAAACTCGTCAGTTATTTTTCGTAGCCTATTGTTATTGCTTCATACAGAAAGTAATATTTCTTTATTTTAGTACGAACTCAGGACCACAGCGATCATGATTGCTTTGCTTGTGCTATTCTATCCCATGGGAGCAAAGGTGACGGCATTAAGGTGAAGGATAAGAGAATGCATTTGACAGATTTCATGGATCCTTTTAATGCCAAGAGTTGTCCTTCACTCAGAGGAAAACCTAAACTGTTCTTTATTCAGGTGAAGTTGTTATAGTTATTTGCAATTTTTCTTGTGGAAACTTTGTATACAAACTGAAAAGGCAAATGTACTTATAGAAGTATTTAACCATTGGTGCAAGCCCAGTGTCACGTTTCCGATTGTTGTCGAAGTGTTATCTGTGAAGTATTGCTTCCACTAGGTGTCGCTTATGGGTAAAGCTGGATTGAAAAAAGTCTTCGAAAGAGTCTTTGTTGTTTCCAAAATCATCCAATTGCTAGCTTAAACATGTTTTTGTTTCAGGCCTGTAGAGGACGCCGGAAAGATAAACCAGCAAGAATAAACCCGGATGTCCAAACCGACGCAGAGAAGGAGTTTCAGGACGCGGTTGTGATATTCACTGCTGAACCGGACTTTTTAATTGCATACTCTACGCCTCCAAGTAAGATAAGAGAACCGTTGTAGTGTTGATATTTCTCGCTATTTACTTCACAATGTAGATTCTAATGACCTGCTTTAGCCTGATAAACTTGTTGATTACTGATGTTGATATTGTTTTTTTTTTCGTGCTATTAATCCAACTTTCTATTGTGTGTGTCCAGTAAAACAACCCATGTGGGGGCACCTTGACTTAGATAACCGCATGTTTTTTTCGGTGCTTCCATATGGTGTAGTTTCCATATCAAAAAAAGCAATTTGTTATATCTCCTGATGTGTACATTAAAAATGAATGTGGAGCTATGCCGAAATAAACTTGATTGATTATTTGATGCTGCGAGTTCGCTGTGATAGCAGCACTAGTTGCACTAGCTTGAAAAACACAGTTCTCTAGTCACATGGTTTGACGAATGGTGTTGGAGTCAGTGTGTTGTTGTTTCATGAGGCTCTTTTCTTCGACTTAAGCCGACAGTCTTGATTGCTGTCTGTTGAATTTATGTGTTGTCAGGCGATATCACTGTAAAAATTTGTGGAATCAATTGATTAATAGATTAGGTGATATAATTCTAGCTATGCAGAAGACAACCTAAGCTATGCAGAGGACATGGCCTTCATCAACAACTCGAAACATAAAATACAAGAATTCTTTGATAATCCGCCAAAAAATGCTGCTAAATGCAGCCTTCATATGCATGTGTCCAAAACCAAGTATATGACCGATAAAATGAACAGCACAGTTAATCTCGCTCCATGAGGAAAATTATTTTAAAATTTTCAACGCTTACATTTTACCAGTCGTGTATTACAGTCTAGAATGCAAAAATTGGACCTTCATAACAATGAAAAAACTCACTACTTTCCAACATCACACCATGAGAAGCATAACAAACAAAAGGCTGTTTGACCACATGAAAATAGAAGACTTTTTGATTACAACAAAGCTATCACACTACAATAAACTAAAAACAACAATAAAATTAACAGTTCGGAAAAAGGAAGCGTGGCAAGCAACATCCAGGCATGGACCGAACTCAATTTAGCGACATTGAGCGAGCTAGTACAAGACCGTGACTTCTGGAAACAGAAAACTTATAGCGACATTGTAATCCGCAGGTTGCTGCAGCAGATAGGGCATTTTGACATATCAAAAGACAAGATTTAACGCGGATGAAAAGTTTTTCACGGGGATAACGCGCAACGTTTGCCTATGATGTCGAAATTTCCATAAGCATGCCAGCAACACACATTGATAAATCTGACAAGTAGCCTATCAGAAAAGTTGGCATTCGAAAATCAGTAGGCTACCAAACCTTATATAATACAATTTGGGTAGAGAGGTAACTCTTTTAAACCATATACAGACATAACTCAGCAACAACACTACATTTTACATTATAAAACAAAAAACAAAAAAGCGAACTTTTTCGGCTAGTCATATAGCCCTTTTCAAGCCTATAAGAAAAATACATTTTTAAAATAAATGCTAAAAAATCATATAGTATCACAGCAAAAATATGGTCACATCTAAACATTTGATAAACTGCCTCGCTCACACAAAATGATAACTGAAAATTACACAGCACAACGGGTCAAGTATTTCAGAGGGAAAATTAATTGATTGTTCAGAAAAGGACTCAGGCAGATTACGCAAGAAAGACAGAAGCACAAGAGATAGTGGCACAAAACAAAGTAAATGCGAGAAGCACAAGACGTGATAATTCAATCAAAAACTGTTAAAAGATAAGAAGCTCCGCAAGCAAATATTGCCTGTTGAGCCCTGGGTTTAAAGGTTTGATGATCAATGCCTCATGAATCTTAGTGTCGAACTCGGACAAACACTTACGAACAATCTGGAAAGAGTGCAATGACGGTTTATTGTTTGAGCACGATTGGCAGTTTCTAATACTGTATGATCTTTAATTGCACTTTTTTTATTAACCTTATATACGCTGCAAAAGTTTTGTTGCATTGTGTTTTCAAAACTCGCCTTTTGACTCTTCCCAAGTGCGATTTTGACAAAAAATGTTGCGAGTTTTAAAAAGCCTGATATCTTAAACTTTTCCCCGCAGAATTGCCTTCTGATTGGCCGCTGAACATATAACCTAAATGACAACAATGCTTTGTATGCTACTGAAAACACTTCTCATTTTTACAGCCTTTGTGTCTTATCGAGATAAAAAAAATGGCAGTTGGTTCATTCAAACCTTATGTGAATGCTTGCTTAAGCATGGCCACCAGCTGGAACTGATGCAGGTAGCCTGTAATCTTAATGCAGTAGTAGCCTACAAAGAATCTTGCGCTTATTAAATGCTCATGTTACTGGATAAACCTTTAGGTCTTTGCGTACCACAAGTTCAGAAACATTGCTGTAGAAGCGTTTGTAGGCTAATAATGTTCAATTAGACAAATGTAGCCATGCAACTCTCACTTAATTTGATTAACATTTGAGAGTGGTAAATGACCACCCACAGTGAAGGTACGAAGCTTTCATTAAGTAGTTTTGAAAGTGAAGTGGTTCTTTGGTCTGATTGGTATGCAATCAATACAGTGATTTAAAGCAAAAAATATTCATCTGACTTTCAGATTATGATTAAAGTGAACGATGAATTGGCCCGCTTTAAACAAGACACGCAAAACTTGGATTGTGAGCATGAAAGGCAACAAGTACAAATTCCTTCTATTACAACACAACTCCGTTCTGAAGTGAAGTTTGTTGGTAAAGGAGCTGCGGCGTAAGTATACCATGCCTTATGACGAATCAATATTCAGCAATATCGTTGTATTGTAAGTTGAATGCTTTTGCATTCAGTCAAACTCTCCTGTAAGATTTATTTTGATCTTTCTAATCTTTGTATGTGTTATAGGTCTGGCATAAGAAAACTAATCCCAGTTATGGAACTGCATAGAAAGAGTTATAGTAAAACTGGTCATGTCAGCAGTGAGTGAGACAGAAATTTTTAAATGCTTGATAAACGTAAATAATCTGTCTTTACTCTGATAAATTTGACCATTTCAATTCAGTTCAAAAACTAAACTGAATTTTTTAAGAGAGCAAAACAGCTGGACTCGTGAATTCGATCACTAGGCAGCGTAACAGTAGGCCTAAATATCTTACAGGCTCTTCTGGATTGCGCAACTCACTAGTTACAGGTCTACATTTCAATCACCTCCCTTATTTCTACTCTTGTGAAGACCTGTTATGAACTATTGTTATCCACAACTTTTCATAGGATATTTTCACTATAATATTTGCTTTTTGAAGTTTGCTTATGTGTGAACGGAATTGTCCGTTTTTTTAATAAATCATTTTGTTTATACTAGCAGTGACTAGCTCATAGTACAACAGCTTTCTCCGATGTCAATAGTGATTGTCAGTTTACGTTATATTATCCTGCACTAGTGGTCTTCTCTACTTCTAATAACGTTATCGCAACAATTGAGACAATACACTTTTTCATGTAAAAAGAAATAGAAGAGAAAGGTTTTGTTTTTAATAATTCCAGAAATTGAATTAAAAGTGCAAAACCAAACTGTCGCCTGATTTCATGGCACTCGTGGCACGTTCATCATTTCATTGCACTCGTGATTTTAAAAATCAAGCCGTTTATGAAATTGTGTAGCCTAAGGTTTTATTTTTTGTCAATTTTAATTTTTGTCTTATATAGACTTAAAGAAAACTTCACTAATGGCTCTGATGTGAAATACAAGATGACCTATGCGAAGCGCGGATACTTCATGATCTTCATCCAAGATGTAAGTCCGTTTGAGATAAGTTTGATTCGTATAATTTTGTGCTTTCGTCAGAAAAGTTTTTGTGGATATAAAATAACAAGAATAAACATGTAGGTTAAAGATTCAGATTGTTGTGGAATTTGCCAACTTGCATTATCCTTAGTAATCTGATTGCGGGTAAAACAAACATTTTTCTACAAACTCCCTAACTAAAACTAGCAAAGGAATCGATAATACACATGATAGCCTACGTGATTATATTTTCTTTTCAAATTTAAATTTTGGTAGCCTACCTTAGTCGTGGACCATACAAGCTTCTCGGGCAGACCTTGAGCAAGAGTTTTTGAAAAATTGTTGAAAGTTTGTTGAAGTTCACTTTTATTTTCAGGAATTCGAAAAAGATTTAAACCACGTGCCACGCGATGGGTCTGAGGCTGATCTTAAATTGCTGAAAATCATTGCGACAAAATTGGGATTTGATGATGAAGATGTTAAGGTTTATCAGGACTTGAGGCAAAATGAAGTTATGATCAAGTTGGAAGAAAGTGCGAGATATAATGATTTATTTGATCATGTGCTAAATGCATTAACATATGAGATGAAAGTATAGAACTAACGCTCAAAAACTAATCTAGTCTATTATAACTTTTTTATTAGACTTGCATAATGGATCTATTTTTTGATTATATGCTTTGTTGATGTCTATTTGACAAACTTTGCTAAAAGAGGTCGTAGCATGCTATGAACATAAAGTATCGCTAATTGACTAAGCATTTGTTAGTGTGTAAATAAAACAATGACAGAATGCTTGGGATGATAACCAGCTTAAAATTTATCACAATCGGAAAAATAAGTTCATGCGTATTTTTACATTTTTGTAAAAATTATAAAAATACCCTGTTGTGTACTTTGTCTCAGTGCAAAATGAAGATCACAGCAAATCTGATTGCTTTGTTTGCGCCATCCTTTCCCATGGGAAACAAGGAGACATTATTCATGGAAAAGATGACACCATTTATGCGAAAGGAGACGCAATTTATGTGAAAGATGGAGAAATGAGCCTGACCAACTTTTTGGACCCATTCAACGCTACGAATTGTCCCACACTCAGTGGAAAGCCAAAGTTGTTTTTCATGCAGGTCATTCTTGAGTTAAACGAATAATAATTTTTTGATTGTGTAAGACGACATCGACTGCTATTTTCGAAATTCAGTTCTCACAATGAGGAAACTCAGCAATCGCAAATGAATCATCGATGGAGATGCAAGAATTAAATCGCGTGTATGCGGGGTTAAGGTTTAATTAAAGTTTACACTAGAATTTAAAGTTTGGTATGAACTTAGAAGTAAATAACTCGTTTAACAAACCCAACTCATTCGCATAAAAATACGAGAGATATGATAACAGCACAAAGGAAGATGGACACCGAAGTAATTTAATGACTTGTAGAATTAGAAGATGAAACACCAAGAGCATATAATTTTAAAACTAAACTTTAACTTTTTTGCCTCCAGCGTTGTTTCGCATTTTGATTGAAAAACTTAAACTGTTTTACAAGGCTATATTTCTGATACAATTTCCAAAAACATGACAACATTTAGAATTCCAAGTTTTTGTCCCTAACAATCTTGATATTTACCATCTAGCAACATGTTAAAAAGAATCGGTGAATTTATAAATTTAAATGCACTATTTATAAATTTATATTAACTATTTAAAAATAGTGAATTTGTAAATAGCATTTTAAAATGATGCTGGGCACAATAGAGTTAGATTTTTCAAACATTCTGCCAAAGTAGGAACTCACTAAGCAATAAGCATGGCCAGCAACTCATTTGCATTTTTATAGCTACTGTAACTTATAATTTGTTTAGACTTGTAGAGACGATTATGTTCAAAACAACCCAGTTGAAGAGAATTCCGATGTGGTTACGGACGCAATTCCAGATATGGCAAGCTTTGCATACAACCGATCCAACCCTTCCCGTGAACCACCATCCAGCGAACCACCAGCATCACTTGACTATTCCGAAATGAAACCTCTGAAAATCCCAGCACAATCAGATTTCTTGATTGCCCATGCTTTTCCTCCAAGTAAGTTTATCAGAGTTTCCTACAAGTTAGCAGTTGTGAACTGAGAAAACGACAACTGAGCAAGTGACAACTGAGCTAGCAACATTTCAGCAAGTTGCGGAAGTTGGCAAATGATGAAACTGAGCAAGTAACAACCGAGCAAGCCGAAGCTTGGCATGTCACAAGTCAGACAATTCAGTTTAGAAAGCGATCGTCGTCGTGTGAGCTTCTGGGGCCACAGGTCTATCCTTTTATCATCCCAGATTTATGATATTTTGAGACTATGCCGGATGGCTACTAGAGAGCATCCAGTCTTTGGTTTCATTATCCAAGACACTTAGACCTTCCACTCCAAAACGTGGCTTAAAAATGGTACAAACTACAATTGTTGATGATGTAGTCTGTGGTCTGTTTCTCAGCACCATATACACAAGAATAAGAAGAGGCCATTCTCGATTGGTGTATGGTTGAGCAGAAAAGTCCGACGCCTGTATCAAGATGGTTAGAGCGCACTCACGCCTGTCTTTGTAGTGTCAGGCCGATGGGGCGTGTGTTGGCATCGGGGCTGAAAGAATGGAGTTTGGTGGTACTTGTAAAGTTTTTAGAAATTGAGTACAAACTTTTTACAACATTTCCGAATCAAATTTTGTCATAAATTTATTAAATACATTTTCATTGAAGACTTGTGCAACAAAAGTAAAGATACGGTAGAAATACTTTTAGACCAGCAGTACCAACTTTTTTGACCCAAACATTTACTTGGTATGTATCCAAACTCCTGAGATTGACCAGATCAGCATCAACATCGCAAAGCCACACAAATCGTTATCAATCATTAACATGAGCAAAAGCAATAGTTAGCCAATGTTATGCTTTTTTAAAATTACTTCACCATCCGCCCGGTTATCTCAGTGGTTACGCGCCCTTAATCACGCCCAAGATCACGCGGCGCTGGTTCGACTCTCAGGGTGTGCGCTTGATCAACGTACTTTCAGGACTGCTACCCATTCAACAGCACCTAGTGAATGGAATGATTCTCCGGCAACAACACTTCAACAATCGAAAAACTTCACTTTGCCAATCTCGCTAACCGGCCCTGCGTCAAGGACCTCTGCAAACATGCGAAACTACCAGGAATAACCTATCAAGGCTTTGTCAGTCCGAGGATAAAGATTCAAAAACCCAAAACCAAACCATTAGCAAACGTCAGTCATGGGGACTGCGTTGCAATTCAGTCCATGTTTTTGTAGAAACAACTGTGAACAACAAAAGATAAGAATAAGCCAAAGTAAAACAAATTAATAAATTTATTAAGAATAACACTTAAACTGATTTCTTCCACAAAACAACTGAGGGGGTGACAGCATCTAGACCTTTTATGGACGAGCCGCCACGGGGCACCATGTATTTTGGGCGATATATTTTAATTGGCTATAATTGTGAAAAAAATGAACCAGAAATGTGATGTGTGGCAAAAATTTTTTTTGCTTGTTACAAAACGTCTACAGTCACTTTCATACCTTCCGTCGTGTCTCTGTCCTATCCTGAAAGATATTTAAAGACACTACTGTAATATATTTTTATATAATTTTGCCGCTAGAATAGCTTTAAATTGTGCAAAACATAATCTTCTAAACCTGCATAATTGATAATGCCACATCATGATCAGATGCCATCTCCGCACGCAACAGATTGCGCATCAACGTGGTTTTCTGTTTCCAAGAGTGTTGATTTTGAGCTCAATAACCGACCAACTCAATAACACCTATTTTATGCAGGTTGTGACCCGTGGTACACAGACCGTGGAAGTCGATTTGTTCGAGGGCTGTGGCAATGCGTCCGTGAATATGGTCACAAGATGGAGCTAATGCAGGTTAGAACTTGTTGTAATGATGTAAGACTTCTGGAAACGGAGATTGTTATTATCACAATTTTATTGCTAACAAAACTTTGTCCATGGTTACCACACAAAAACGACAAAAGAAGCAAACCTGACAGTATGATCAATTAATGATCAACTTAAAGAAGCTGCTGTTAATGTTTGAAGTAGTCTGATCTGTAAAAACAGTCAGAATTCATCAAAGATGTTACCAGAAACTTGCTGGAGTTAATGCAGCGCTGGATAAAGGAAAACATGTTTTTTCTTTAAGACGTCAAAGTTATTGTATTGCAATCAATGTGTGTGATGTTCAAGTGCGCTCACGTAACGTTGTAGATTATGTAGCATTCTAAATGAGTCATTTTAAGCCACTCGTAAACGATCAAAACAAGAAAGACGATATTTATGCAACAGTTGCGAAGCATAAAAAGACGTGGCCTGCATAATGAGCGAAACAGAGTATTCGTAACAGTCGCTGAACATTTGTAAAATCGCTAGTTTAATTTGTTGGCCATGCAATAGAGTGAGCGCATTTGCCGCAAAATATTCAGGTCATCAGATGAGCATTTATGTATACAAACACCTAAGTACTTAACCGACTTAATAAAGAAAATTTTCTCAGGTTCATGCGAGACCTGTAGGTCTCGAGAAAGTTTAAAATGTCGAGAAGAAAATAACAAACCAAACGATGTTTACAATTACAAACAATGTCATGTTTGGAGGTATAACCGTCACAGTAGTTTAGAAGATCTTTGCGATCATATAAACTCGGAAAAAAGCAACAAATATTATTGTCACAATGAATGTGCGAGGTCTTGCGACGGGTTGCTTGTATCTCGATCGAGCGTGCTGTTTTGATTGTAAAACTCTTATGCTATAGGTTATCATCGGTCATTATCCTGAAGTAACCTCTGATTACAAAATCTGTATTATGTAACGTGTATTCTAGGTCTTTCGATTGCTACGTGCAGTTCTAGAGTTTTCTTTAGACTTGCTTGTTTATGCCGCTCAATGCTACGTGACCGAACGATGAGTTCGTGTGATGCAACATTACGTAACCTTCTCGAAGTTACTAGACCGAACAAACCTTTTATAAATAGTGGTGTAATTTGTGTGATTATTATTATTGAGTTGATTATGTGATTATGGGAGTTGTGTTATGAGTTGCGGATTGGTAGTTGATGTAGAAATTATTGTTGATTGAGAGTTGAAGTAATCGAATACAAGTAGATGAGAATTGATGCTGATATAATTTCTGATCGAAATTAGAGTTATTTGAGAAGCCGTTCGTTAAAGTCCTTCAAGAAGTTAGATTATCATTCCACTAGTAGAATTATTTGACATTTAATTGACTGCTTTTCGGTTTGACCCATTAAACTACGTCATTGAACCTTTCCAAGTCTTTTTCCTGGTAAGAGATAGAAAGAAATCGTGACATTCTGGGGGCTCGTCCGGGATTTAACCGAAAAACCGAAGAATACCGAAGGATTTATTGAAAGAACAATAAATTAACAACAAGCTGTTAAGATGGCGGATACTGTCAAACATGAGATGATTGAAGACTTAGGGAGCATGGCTGAACGAATGGGGCTGACTGGTAATGAGAAGTCTCAGTTTGTGATGGAAGAGTATCACAAGATAATGGACCAAAAAACTCAGCGAAAAGCTGACGAAAGAGAAGATAGAAGAGCTGCTCGTGAAATAAGGAAAGCAGAATTTGAAGCTGAGGAGAAGCGAGCACAACGCGAAGCAGAAGCTGAAGAGAAGCGAGCCCAACGCGAAGCAGAAGCTGAAGAAAAACGGGCACAACGGCAGTACGAAGCAGAAGCTGAAGAAAGAAGAGCGCAATATGAATTGGAAAAGATAAGACTTGATTTAGAAAGACAAAAGCTGGATATTGGTAAGCGATCTAATTCTACTAATGATAATGCTCGAGATGTTATTGTGGCGCAAGTTAGACGTCCAGATTTGCCATCATTTGTTGAAGAAAAGGATGAGTTGGATAGTTATTTGTTAAGATTTGAAAGATATGCTACAATAGCCAAATTGGAGAAGTCGACGTGGGCTACCTGAACAAAGACGGTTATTTTTCTTGAATGTATTAACAAAAGAAAAATGATCGAATCGCAATTTCTGCAACAAAATACACAACGTAAGATTGTTAAACTCAACACTAGAACTAGAACAAAAGAAGCTGTTGTTCGCTAGCCTGCCAGAATGAAATGATACGAATAAAACAGAGTACTGCCTCGCGGAGTACACGTGACAAAAGGAGTGCAGAAGTAATCAAGGAAGCATGCTAACTGCAGGCATTTGTGCATCCCCCCCAGCTCGTAAGGCGAAACTGTAGACTTACGAGCTCGACCCCTTGATTACCCATTGACCAGAGGATGCGTCTAAATCCAATGCCGGCCGTCGGGACCGCGTGGAACGGCGCAAAACAGGCGATTTTTCAATGTGAGGGACTCCACTTGTAGGTTCGGTTGGTTCCACTGGATCGAAAGGTAGCGGCTGCTTTGGAGGTTCAGGTGAGTGCTGTGGCTCACAAAGCTTCGGGCTTGAGGCTGGTGTCGGGCAGGTGAGTGCGGGCGGACTGTGATCTGCATCGAGAAGCAACATCGGAGATTCTCCAATTTCTGGGCTAGGGCCTATTTCGTGATGCGGAGGGTGGGGAGGGCAGTAGTCCGTTTCAGGAGGCTGGGCAAAAGAAGATGATGGGAGGCTCTGTGGGTGAGCAATGATGTTTGGTTGAGGAGGGATGGGATCGGCACATGCTTTAGTATGTGGAATTACTCGCAAGAAACGTCGATTCCGTTTTGTGATTCTGCCCGACCCGTCAACTTTCACTACATATTTGTCATGCGGCAACGTTTCGACAACCATTCCCACTTTGTCCCATTTTCGAGGATAGTTGCCGTTTTGGTTTTGGATAAATACGCGTTTTCCACATTGTAAGGTACGTAAAGGACGAGTATGCTGAGACAGCGCCTTATCGGTTCGACCAGCTCGCAGGCGAAGGGCGTCTTCCTTTGCCTTCCATGTATCCCGCCATGTACGACGAATGTGACGAGATGACCGAAAGCATTCGAGACAAAGGGAATAAGGCGTAGTGTTCCAACCTCTGGGGCCTTCTCTGTAACGATTGAATAATCTATTGCATTTAGGGCAGTGAGTTTTTTGTGACCAATTGGGAGAGGAAGGTGCTGCCTGGATGTGTCCACGGTCTCTTGGAATAGGGCTTTGGCTTTTCTTGCGCTTGAACGTCGACACTGCCGAAACGTCATGAGATGGTACCGCATTGCGAGCCATTTCTTTAATCTCGACAAGGGCGATGATATCGTTGATGGGAATCGACAATACTTTGTCCATTCCCATCATTTCGCGACGAATCTCACTGTCCGAAATTCCACTGAGTAGTGTGTCGCGGATCATGTGATCTGTATAACTAACTTTCAGCCCGCAGGAACATTTCGTAGTGAACGCACATATATCCGCTTTTCCTCGAGCACGAGCTGCAAAAGCGCGAAATTTTTCGTCGCGCATTTGGTGCATCGCCATAAACTCTGACCGTAACACCCCTGTGGCGACAGGTATAACGGCCAGTTGTCGCATTGCAAGCAAAAGTTCATCTACAGGTTTGCTCACTGTCTCAGCGTCAGCTTGGAGAAGGCTGTCCCCTAGGGCTTGGCCGGTACATTGAAATAACTGGACTGAAGCTGCTTCATCAGGAATGCTGCAACCTTCTTTAAAAGCCTTCCATCTTCTGGTGAACACGCTCCATTCTTCTGGAGAAACTCCAATATCTACAGTAGGTCGATTTAGCTTCGGGCCAAGGTTTACGGGCGCTGGAGCGTTGCGCGTCGTAGCAGCATGACTGTACGTGTGACTTTGCAGCACCACACAAGCAACCGCTTCGGGCACGTCGGCTGTTTCAAAATTACAGTTGGGAAAGGCGCATGTTATCACCACCATTCCACAAATTTCTTTAAATTAACCTTATCCTATTGCGATTCGATCATGAACAAAGACGGTTATTTTTCTTGAATGTATTAACAAAAGAAAAATGATCGAATCGCAATTTCTGCAACAAAATACACAACGTAAGATTGTTAAACTCAACACTAGAACTAGAACAAAAGAAGCTGTTGTTCGCTAGCCTGCCAGAATGAAATGATACGAATAAAACAGAGTACTGCCTCGCGGAGTACACGTGACAAAAGGAGTGCAGAAGTAATCAAGGAAGCATGCTAACTGCAGGCATTTGTGCACTACCCAGCTAAGCATGTTATTATCGGGACAAGCTCTTGATGTATAGTCAAGACTTTCGCAAGAAGAAGCCATGAATTACGACAGATTGAAGTTAGCTCTGTTAAAGCGATACAATTTTACCGAGCATGGATACCGTCAAAGATTCCGTGAGGCAAAGCCTGAACGACACGAAAGCCCAGGTCAATTTATTGAACGTTTAAGAAACCTTTTGTTAAAATGGTTTGAACTTTCGGGGGACGATCAATCATTCGACGGATTGGCAAACCTTATAGTTAAGGAACAATTCACAGATTCATGTTCAAAAGATCTGTCTGTTTATTTAATGGAAAGAAGTCCGAAGACTCTAGAAGAAATAGCCAGTGTGGCGGAACAATACTTAGTTGCTCATGGTGAAAGTTGTCGACCGAAGAGACGTTGTCATGCGATAATGACGAAGGACAATTAAATAATTTTAAAAGAGGTGCTGTTCCAAGAGATGTACGTTGTTTTAATTGTAATGGCTTAGGTCATAAGGCTGTTAACTGCCGGAGGAAAACTAACAGAAATCATCAAGAGTCGAGGAAGTGGTGAAATCGTTGCAATAGGCAAGGACATGAAGCGAAGGAATGCAAGGACAAGTCGTTTTCTTTATCCAATCAGTCTGGAAAAGATAAAGACACGGACGTTTATCGAGGTGGTTGTGCGATAATGATTCATGAACCAGCGCTTGACGAGGAGAGACCGGATGAAGATGTTTGCGAAAAAATAATACCTGAAGAATACCTACCTGTAGTGGATGGAAAAGTTGGAAACAAAAAGGTAAAAGTTTTACGTGATTCTGGTTCTACGGGTATAATGGTGAGGAGAGATTTGGTTAAAGACAGTCAGTTAACGGGAAAAACTGGAATTGTGTTGTCGATAAATAACACTTCAATCCAAGGACCGTTAGCAAGGATATATATCGAAACCCCGTATTGTAGTGGGACTGTGAAAGCGTTATGTTTACAAAACTCTTTAGATGATCTTATAATCGAAAATATTATTGAGAGAAATTCTGAAGTTACTTGTTATTTTTGTGGCAAGAATGGTCACTTTGCTCGAGATTGTTCTGCAGATGATCAGCGACGATCTCACGGTCATGGATACAACGAGCGCGAAGAACCGAGGAGAAGAGGCAGGCGACGACCATTTGGAGTTTGCTATAGATGCGGTAGACGCGGACACTTCGCCAGGGAGTGTGTTGCTGACGGCGGACATTTGGAAAACAGACGTTGCCGTGACAACCACTGCTAACGATGGGAGAGATTGGACACATAGCCAGGAGCTGCCCTTTTGATGAAAAGGCTTGCTACAACTGTCACAGAGAAGGTCATCTGGCCAAGGACTGTCCGGAGAGGAAGTGTTTCCGATGTAAGAAGATGGGTCATCTTGCTCGCCAGTGCACTGAAGTCATTGAGGACGATGGAAACTTTCACAGTAAACGTAATTATTGTTTTGAGAAAAGCTATCGTTGGTAGATCATGCAACGATGGACTTATGAGAACTGTTTTATTGAGTAATTAATAGTTTTGTGGTGTGTTTTGCATTGATTGTGTTGTTATATTGTTTGCAACAATATTCTAAGGGGGGGCGTATGTCACAATCAATGTGCGAGGTCTTGCGACGGGCTGCTTGTATCTCAATCGAGCGTGCTGTTTTGATTGTAAAATTTTTATGCTATAGGTTATCATCGGTCATTATCCTGAAGTAACCTCTGATTACGAAATCTGTATTATGTAACGTGTATTCTAGGTCGTTCGATTGCTACGTGCAGTTCTAGAGTTTTCTTTAAACTTGCTTGTTTATGCCGCTCAATGCTACGTGACCGAACGATGAGTTCGTGTGATGCAACATTACGTAACCTTCTCGAAGTTACTAGACCGAACAAACCTTTTATAAATATTGGTGTAATTTGTGCGATTATTATTATTGAGTTGATTATGTGATTATGGGAGTTGTGTTATGAGTTGTGGATTGATAGTTGATGCAGAAGTTATTGTTGATTGAGAGTTGAAGTAATCGAATACAAGTAGATGAGAATTGATGCTGATATAATTTCTGATCGAAATTAGAGTTATTTTGAGAAGCTGTTCGTTAAAGTCCTTCAAGAAGTTAGATTATCATTCCACTAGTAGAATTATTCGACATTTAATTGACTGCTTTTCGGTTTGACCCATTAAACTACGTCATTGAACCTTCCAAGTCTTTTTCCTGGTAAGAGATAGAAAGAAATCGTGACAATCATTATGTGATTAACACAAAAATTACCAACATAGCATCCGGCTTGCACCTTGTTCAAGTTTTAAGATAATTTATCAATGTAAATAACAGAGATATGGACTAAACAACCTTCCTTGACGGACTCCGTTTGAAATCCCAAAAGGTTTTGATAACATATCGTCCCATCGGACCTGCATGGTTTGTTTACTGTACCAAGACTTCAAAATACAGACAAAACCCATTGGAACATTATGCAAAACTAGTTCTTTATATAGCAGATGATGATTTACTTTGTCAAAGGCTTGGAAGCATCAAGAAAAGTAGAATAAACTGGAGTAGAATTGTTTAGGCTAAATAAGATAATACAGCTTGTTTCAAGAGAAATACACTCATAGGCTATCGGTAGCCTACTGTGATTAGCCTTGAACCCAAATGGATTTTCGGTAGTATTTAAGAACGGCAATGCATGCCTGAGAATAAAATGTTCATATAATTTAAAAATAATTGTGGTTAAAGTAGGGATGGTAGGATTAGATGTTCTACTGTCCCTAGGTTACAGCTACAAGTCGATTATAGTCACCAGAATCTTGGATGTTGCCATTAAGATTTTTTACAATGGGGATAAGAACTGTGTCGATACATGACTTTGGTAAGGTGCTATGACGTAAAAACAAGTTGTAGAACACTTAAATGACAACAAATAGTGTGGTCAGCATAACATAAAAATTCAGCAAAGATTCTGTCTGACCCATCCGAATAGTTCAGTTTCAACTTACACAGTAATGACCCAATAGCATCAATACGACACACAAAGGGAAACATGTCATCATATTCTAACCGATCTAGAATTTGAGATTGAACAAATTCTTTTTCTTTAGTACTTGAGCAAGAATTTATAGTTTTGCGGTAGTGATTCTTCCACATATCAGTAATGTTTTCATCACTAATGGCACCACCAATTGTTGAAGGTTTGGGGGATATACACTTCTTTGCAACTTTACGCCAAAATGAATTCTTTGTGGTATCTGCATGAAAGTCAGCTGCTAAAGCATCTGCCTAATGTTGTTGGGCACTGTTCTTCCAATTGCGCATTCTTATGATTTTGCCATTTTGCTTTCGTTTCCTGACTTTACGCACAGAAACCGCCTCTACAGTAACTGCTTCTATGGACACTAGAACTGCTGAGATTTTTCACAACCTAAAACAACAAGCGGTAATATATAACCGCTGTTTTAATTTACCAATATTGTTGATTGTGCACAAAGATTTATGGTCTTTTCATGTTTTATAGTTTTGCACATGCGCAAACGTATCAACATAATCTTCCTTACAATAATTAAAACTCGGTATGTGAGCGATCTGTCCAGTGTCACCCCAAGATATCTTGGTTGTGACAGAAGGACAGAGATTTTCCGTTTTTCTGGACGTGTAGCTCACGATCAGCTTCCCGATTGTGGAGGTGGAAAGCTGCTGCCACAGTTTTGGTTTCGCTGAGTTTCAGTCGCCAGTTCTGGAGATAAGCTGAGAAAGTTTTCATGTCCTGGCTCAAAGTGTCTTCTACATTTTCCCACGACTTTGTGGAGTGGAGAATTGCCAGGTCGTCCGCTTAAGCGTATTTTGCGGAGACCGTAGTTGGCAGGTCGTGGGTGTAGTATAGATGTTGAAAAGAAGTGGAGCCAGGACCGATTCCTGTGGGACGCCGTTTTTTAGGCGTCTCAGTCTGCTTCGCCGTGGGCTACCGGTGGTGAGGGTAAAGCTTCTATTCCTGGCGAGTTCCATAATCATATGAACCATATGTCGGTCAGGAAGCAGGCGAAGCAGCCTGCAAGTAAGGCCGCGATGCCATACGGTGCCATAGGCAGCTGTGAGATCTAGAAAGACAGCGCCGGCCTTCTTTTTTGCCTGAAAGCAATCCTCGATGTCTTGGGTTAAGAGTGTGACCTGATCTACGGTGGATTTTCCGCGCCGAAACCCAGCTTGCTCTTTTGGAAGGAGCGGATCGATGATCGGGTTGACGAGGGCATAGATCAGTCTTTCGAGGATCTTGAAAGGAACACAGAGGAGGGATATCGGACGATAACTCCTTGGGTCCTCTGGTGGCTTGTGAGGCTTAGGGATCGCAACTACTAAAGCTCTTCTCCAGATTTTTGTGATTGTGAGGTGGTGCAAGCAGGAAGAGAGGAATCTACGTAACCAGGACTTTAAGGCATGGCCAGCATGGAGCACAAGCTCAGGGCAGATCTTATCCGGCTTCCCGTTCTGCACTAGCTGGGAAGCGATGGCATTAGCACAAACGGGGCACTGACGAGGGGAGTTTGCTGAGCGCTCCGTGAGGTTGTTGATGATGCTCCATACGTTGCGGCTTGAGTGTGAAATGTCGATGGTTTGGACAGCTTCGTTCCATCGCTCAAGCTTCTTTGTGTCCAGCCGCTCAAGTAGTCTGGTGGCGGCGGTGTTAGAAGCAGCACCACTTGTGGCGGCTAGGTAGGAGCGATAGAGAGCTTCACACTCAGAGCCCCAACATGGTGTATAGCTGGTTCGATGGCCACGTGGTATTTTGGCCTTTGCCGCAGTTATTATGGCATTGCAGAAGTCCTGGTATGCCTCGTCTGCGTTGCATGTTTCAGTCGATGGTAACTTTGCAGCAGACTCATTGGTCAGGAAGCTGTATTCATTCCAATCGGCTTTTTTGAAGTTCCATCGCTTCACCGGTGAACTCGGGACAGAAGCCACAAGTTTTGGGGCGCTAATGAGGGACGACCGGTGTTGGGACTGCGGGAACTTCTCAAGCACACGTCTGTCTGGAAGAGAGCTGTCAACACTCGCGAAGGCCAAGTCAGGGTTTGTCCCTGTTCCCCAGCGGCCGGAGTGGAAACTAGCTGGTTCCTTTGGATTGAATAGGAGGGCAAGATGGTTTGTAGAGGCCCAGTCAGCCAGCAATTCTCCGTCGCTGCTTGTGTTGCTGTAGTCCCAGTCGATGTGCTGGCGGTTGAAATCGCCAGCGTAGAGACTGGAGGAGGGGAACGTTGTAAGGGATGGTGGCAACATTCGCGAGGGTGGGGGCTTGTAGTTGTTGACGATGTTGTAGTCTGAGATACAAATGCACACCTACTCAATTTCGGCATCAGTTGGAGATTGGTCGACAAAGGTCCACTTGGTCGACAAAGGTCGACTCATACACAAACGTGGCAATGCCGTGCTTCCTGCTTAAGGTAGACCCGGCTAGCGTGTAGTTGGGAAGAGCTAGCCTATCTGCAGAGGTGCAGTGGGTCTCCTGGAGGAGGATGACGAGTGTCCGGTTGGTATAGGCAATCTGCTCCACAACTTTGATCTTGCTTGTTGTGTAGCCTTCTATGTTGAGCTGCAGAATGGTGGGGCGTCTGAACTTGTCCATTGCCCCTTGCAGCTGTGCCGTCCGGATGGAGGCTCTTTGTTGACAAGTTTTGTTTGGCATCTGCTTTGGATGCAAATGTAACTCACAGGATGGGGCACGAGGAGCCACTTGTCGTCCATCCCGAGTTAATCCCTCTTAACCCGATTCAATTTCACGCTGATTAATGTTTTACTAGTTTTGCAGACACTTTTGGGAGTAGGGTGTCAAAAACTGCTGACAACTAAAGAACTTTACAAAAATAACTACACAAAAATGCCATTTTATTACTAAACAAAAGTTGAATAATTTTTAGGAAAAGTCATAAAACTTCAGTTAATTTGAGCCAGTAACTTTTATGGAATCGATGAAAGTTTTAGGTATGGATGGAACTCGTCCGCCAGTCAGTCCAAATAGGGTTAAAAATTATACTTTTTCACAGTGTTTTTCGGCAAATGAAAGAAATGTGCGCTTTTGTCAACCTCATGCAATGAAAATGCAACAAAACGATTAATATCAAAGTGTCATACTGTCAGCGAAATCATGAACGACTTCATTAATTCATCAATTCACCAATGACACAATGTGGTTTTGGTGCTATGATGGTGGAATGACACTTTGATTCAGAGTAGCTCAAAGATATATAACAACTGCGTCAAACTATTTCTAATCTAGTTTAAGTTCTATTCTAATTTTAAAAAGGTAAAAAAATTCTAGTTGTCCAAGACTACTTCTGGTGATATCAAGCAACGCCTACAACATAAAACATGAAATTATTGTCATCGCCTGATCCGTTCTCGTCTCTTTAAATGGTTTACGTAAACCAGGCACCAACGGCCTCAGATGGATATTTGGTCTTAGGTTTTTTTTTGGTATGATCTACGAATACCGCTATTGCTGCATTGGTAAACATATCGATGATACCACCATTGGTCCAATCCACGTGTTTTAGTTATCATCCCAGGTGAAAAGAGAATATTTGCTTTTCAGATCATGACCAAACTGAACAAAATCATGTCTGGGACCTCGAAAAGCGAAGACGTCGAAAAACAATACCTCTCCGTCGCCACCCGACTTCGCTATGAAGTGATGTTTGAACCCAAAACAAATAAAACACTCCACAGGCAATCGTCAAATGAGTTGATGGTTGATCTAACGAACAATGCAGCAAACCCATAAGTACGAGCTCATCACTTACCTGCTGGGTGAGTTCTTGATTTAATGAATAAAACCTCATGTAACCACAAACCAGAAGTTCATCTCAACGATCAGATTCATATGTCGGTGTTTGTAAATATATGAGCCAGTAGCTCACACATGAAATATGTACAACGAAGGTGTGTTTATTTAATTTGTGTAATTAACTGTCATCATTGATTTTTTTGTAACAGTAATGTTCCTGTAATAAATATTGTGAATAATATTTCCAAAGTTTGTGTCTCTCTTACGACTACAGACGTAAATTGCACTTAGATGTTTTGTATTAAATCTGTTTTTAATGTTTTATTTTAAATAATACAGAGAAACATCTTCTGGAGAATTCGTATTTACATCTGGATACATTCTTCTACATTTACTTTACGTTTTCCATCAATTTATGGCATGATCAAGAACTAAGCTGAAGATGTTGAAGACTGCTCAATTAAAATCAAAGTCAATTCTACCTGAATATTTGGCAAACTTACATGCGATGTATTTGAACTGCTGTCTGGTCGAAGCCCTGCTTAATTGCTTAGCCTACGTCATAATTGTATGTGTGTGTGCGCCTTTGGTAGTTCTGTCGTATTGCTAGTTTCATTTCAATTGTTCATCTGAAGTCGTAGAGTAGTGAGCAGTGGCAGTTATTTTGTAGGGCAGATTTGTTAAAGATTTTCATGTTAAGTGATAGCCTTTAATTCTGTAATAATTATGTTCATGATAGTTCAATTAATATTCTATTTGAATTTAGACAAAGCAATGGTTCAATGAATTAAAACCTTTTAAGGTCTATGAATATTTATCAATACATTACATCACTTATTTTTTGTTTGTAACTTTATTTCCATTCATCAACCACCATGAGAAGAATGTTAAAATCTGTCTATATTTTTAATTTGTTAATGAAGAGCAATTTGTTTGCAAATGATCATCATTTTCTCTTGAATACGTTGAAATGTTTATATAGAGGAGGGGAAACTTAAAGTGGCTATCTGCATATTTACCAGTTATGTAACAAGACAGACCATGTGCGACATAGAGTTATACATAATGGCAGATGGTTATTGAAAGTTATGTGTATAAAATGTACTTACAGTAGGTCTAGCGTTTGCCTGTTTGGTTTAAAGAAACCTTAATGTCCTTGATAAATTTTTATTCATTCCCTAACCTAATCTTAATAATGTTGAGACAAGCTTACATTCAGAGTAAAGTTTTACTCACTTGTTTGCAATAACATTTGTGATATAGCCTACAGCCCTACACAACTCTTACTCGGCTGCAGGCATCGCGTGTGTATATACATGTACATATAGTAGGCCTACACATTATTAACCATAATAAACCAATATTATTCTTGGTTGTTTTTCTGAGACAAGTATTTAGCAGGTTAGCAGAGTAATCATTCCACGCTTCTTGAACCATAGCAACACAAACAAGTTAATATTTGTGTTAATATTTATTTAAAAAAATTACGGGATTGGACAGCATGCCGAAAGTGCTTTTAAAAACAACAGACAGAACAGAATGGAGGATGTTCATATGTGAGATCGCAGCAGATCAAACATGACTAATCTGTTCTTCTTCTTGCTTATAAGGCAGCAATTCAGGTAACATCTCCCAATTGTTGCAACCAGAGCAGTGTCTTCATATCAGGGACAGGGTCTATGAGATTCACATGTTCTTCAAGTCGAAACACTGGACAGTGATTTATGATGTGCTGTGCTGTTCTGAAAATTCAAGTTGTCTGTCTAATCTGTTGAAGAAGAGAAGACAAATAATGTTGAAGTTACCGTTTCAATTTAAACCGCCAGCCTCCCACAACGCCAAGACATGAACAGCACCGCATTGAATGATATTACGGAGACTGCATTGAAGTTGCATAGAAGTCTGATTGTAGAAAGTAGTTGGAAATATGATCATTTACAGCCGAAACAAATTTTCCCAAGACCCAAATTAAAAATTTCAACGACTTAATCTAAATTTTCAACTACGACTGGCAGAATTATGAAAATAAATTGTTCACACGTGAAAGTTTGCAAGTCTCACCATAATTTTCTTTTAACCCTATCTGTCATTCGTATAGAAACTGCCCGAAGAGCACGAGACGGAATCTTTTGGGCACGCCCTAATGAATGGCTTATAATTCAGCCGCTGAATGTCGCATATTTGAGAAAATTGACATGCACATGGGCGAATGCTTTTATTTTTTATTGTAATTATTTATCTTTGAAACAAATGCGTAGTTTTTGTATTCTGAATACATACGCTGCAAAAAAGCACGTATTTTGCTGGCATTTAGTCACTTTAATGCCAATTTTATTCGTTCGAATTTCAGTTTCGATAATTTGTAAACGTGTAATAACAATAATTTGAAAAAAATATTTTTCCTGCTATACATACAACATTTTCATATTCATACTACATAAAGCGGTTTTGAAATTATTGCAATGAATTGCACTAACAGCTTCTCCACGAGCGGGCAATCATCGCTACGGATGCAGAAGAGTATTTCTCAAGACTAATAAAGATGAAGGAAACATACAGCAGCTATGGCTTACCCAGGCAAAAAATCATTTTTTATATCTATTCAACATCTGAAAAATAATTTTCTGGTTGAAAACTCGACCACTGAGCTGGCAAAATAAAAGTAGTTGATTTTCCTTTTCAAGAAATAAAATTTATTGCTTGGTAATTTTACGTCAACATACGCTTTTCAATAGCCGTAAATCGTGAAAAGAATCAGTATCGCAAGCACTTTTGTGCAACAATGTTTTGTGCGACCAGCTCAGTGGCCAAGTGGTTTCGCCTTCGGCTCTGGTGCTAGTAGATCTGAAATCGATTCCAGGTCTGGTTTAAACCGAAGACTTAAAAACGGTACCGATTGTGTTCTTTCTTGCATAACGCGGAGAGGATATGTCGGGTAATAATGTTATGACATCGTAAACCTAGTAAAAAATTATAAATGAACCCTGTCGCTAAAAGACCTTAGCTGCTGTAGAGCGCCAATAACTAAAACCAAGACATAGTTATTGTTAAATGCTTTGTACACAATTTTGGACCAATGATAAAAACTTGGCTGAGTTTTTTCTTTATTTGAAGTATCCCGCTTCTCTTATTGCATCTACATATGACTAATTGTTTTTGGATTGCTTTGGATTCAATTGTAATTGCGATAGAAGCGCTTATTTCTCGACTCGCATCTGTTTCTCTTCTTGTGAAATCATAGAGTTTGATAGTGGCTATGGCAAAACAAATACGTTTTTATTCTAGACACTGTACTGTACTGTTGGATGCATCAATAACGCACAATTTCACATTCACAGGAATGACGCTTTCGACAACTCGACAACCAAAGTTTCTCAATTACAGGTTGCAAAGTAAAATTCATATGTAGGCTACACACAGCAGGGGGAAGACAATTATTATTATATGTAAATATGCTGTTGTTTTTTTTAAATAGCAAATTATAAAATACTAAAAAGCGGATCATTCCTAGGTATTAAATTTTGCTTTTCATGTTTCATGACAAGTCATTTTAAAAACGGGTCAATTTTTTAGCTGATATCGTTCACTGACGCTACAAAAGTGCCTGAATTCGAATGAAGAGATAAATTATACTCAAGAGGATTAGTGCTTGATAGAAAAATGTTTAGTGCGTGATTAATGTGACTGACTCGTCTGACCTGCTATGAGTCATTTCAATGTCGATTTCCAAAAAAATATAGGAGTTTAGACAAAAGTTCTGAAGAACCTGTGACAAAATGCTTATTGTGAAACACAAAATGTTTCAAAAATAACCAAATCAGGTTTAAACGATGCGCAAATAATAAAAAAGAAACGTCAAGAAATATCAGCATTTTTGAAAATTCTCTTTTATATAAAATTTCAAAACTAGTGGGCGTGGCCATCTGGCCCTGTCTGATAACAGGTCGAGTTGAAATACTGTACATAATTGCTGCAAACCATAATTATTTTTTTTTGCAAGTGGGTTATGAACAGTCAAATTTTCTCTGCAAACGTTTAAAAAATTAAAATATGATTTAGAGATTTGTAAGATTTTGTAATTTTCCAATTTTAACTTTTGCCAAAGTCTTTTCATAAATCGCACGAAACTGCTTCGTCAATAGTCGACCGTTCGGGCGTCATGCTCCTTTACAACACATTGCGCCTGAAATGGAAAAAAAATTAAAATCCTCCAATATTGATAACAAGTTCTTTATTTTAATTTCATTCAATTTTTTAATGAAATCATTATCAGTTATCTAATGCTGAAAGGTGGTTTGTTTATAGCTGCCTTTCTGAGGGAGCAGCGATAAAGACTCTATACATTATGAACAACCATTGCGTTGTTTTGTCATGTAACTCAAACATCTCGTTAGGATAGTGGTACAAAATGTTTTACCTTTATATCCTTCACCAGTATCACTACTTATAGTCCAAATAATCTCTTTAATCAATGTCAAAATACTCACAACTTTTATGACCTCACTCACCCATGCCAAGAAGATTGCGGCAGTCGCGTTGACTTCCCTTACATCATCCACAACCAGGTTGACCACCAAGGGGTACGCTACAGCGATGTCTTCAGCGCAAATGTCGACCAAGCGGCGCACGAAGACGTTGTACTTCAGGCCCTGCTTCCCGCTCTTCCCGAGGAGTGTCTGGATGTAAGTCCATTCCTGATGATGAAAAAGAGTGGTTACTATAGCAACATGAGCATGTTTTAACTTGGTGACATTCACTAACCGGTTTCCATAGCAACGGGATCATTGAGCAAGTCTTCTATTACACAACTGCATCTTGCAGTAGAATAGCCTATTGTAGATTGACTACTGTAGATTTGGATTCTGCAGATTGACTCGGAAAGATTTGGATTCTTTAGCAAACAATTGTACAACATATCAACAGGGATCGATGCAACTTTCCGATTGTTGACGCGTCAAAAAAGAAACTATTTGAATTAAAGCATTTTACATATTTCATTGGAATCACAATTTACCTCAAGCTGTTTCTTTTTGTAACCGAGGAGAATGTAAGTCGCCTCAAAGATGTTATGGACGACCCCAGGAGGAACAACGATGTTTCGAACGTCCAGAATGCTCTGAGCTCTTAATTTGTTCACAGAAATTTTCTGCTTTTCGAGCTCTAAAAGATTTTCCATTAGATCGTTGGCTCGCTTAATGTAGTTGTTCAGTGGGGTGCTGCAGTGGGAATGAGTTTGCTTCAAACTTTCTATAGAAGATGAATGAATTCTTTCCAAGGCTTGTCGTATTTTGTCTAAATTTTTTTCTTCAATTGAATCTTTGAGTTGATCTAATAATCCTCTTCTGAGAGGAGGAAATACTTTTGAATTCCTTTTGGACATTTTACTGGAAGTTAAAGATGTTCCTGAAAATGAGTCTAAACTTCTTGCAGAGATTGACGCCGGGTTTGATCGAAGTGATCTAAACACGAGAACACGCTCATGGATATTTTTTGCAGAGTTGCACAACAAAGCAATAGTGAAAGCAATTAATTGTGTGATTTATGTCCTGCTTTCACCAACGAGGTTTGCTGCTAGGAACTTTATTTTTTCTATCAGTCGACTCTACTTAGAACATTTATCGCAAACCGGTAAGCTACATCTTATCACGTTTGTTGTGAGTTTTCAGGTTGGACAAGCCTTTCTTAATAACATCAACTTTCTCAACATTCTCCGTTCTTCTCCCACGATTCGTTGGCACATTCTCTGGAGACAAACCGAGGTAAATTGTATGTAAAATTGATGATTAACTAAATTCAACTATTAACAAAAGAAATTAAAAAATGTGCCAAGTCTGAATGTCACAAGTTTGTGTCCTGTCTAGTTTAGTAAGTCCTGCTTTAAATTTGGAACTTTAATTTTGGTCTTGAGCACATTTAATATTCCACTCTCATTGAAGAAACGTGATTTCGAAATACATTTGATAATTTGCGCTGTAGTTTACTTATGCTCAAACTGTTCAGTTATAACATCAAGGCCGATCATGGCATAACTTATCATCTGGCTAAAGACGGGTAGCGTTAATCATAACATCAGCAAGCCAGGCTGTAAGAAGATTTCACCTGTTTTCAGAAACGTCGTTCGAGTGGTTCCTTTGTTTCATGTCACCTTCAGTACGTTTCGCCAAGTTGATCAGATCCACGAATTCCTTGTCGTCAGGTTGCCACTCTAGAAACATCGGGTCAGAATCAATGCAGTCAATTGTGTGGACCAGAAGAACTCTGTCGCCGCTGGCCAGCGCCATCTTCAAATCACTTTTTATGCAGGAAACCTGAACAGAGCAGAGCTTAGTTGAATAAACTACTGCGTGGTTGATGATAGATTCAGTTTGTTTTTTACTGTAGCCTATTTGTTTTAGTATTACAGCACGTATACATCAGTTAGGCTGCACAACTTTATAACTACAGCAAAGTCAGCCGCCGCCTCAGTCTTTCTTTCCGCCACCCACCCTTTCGCCACTTCCCCTCCCTTCAGTCACCTTTTTCAGCCGCCACCCTCACACGAATAGATGATAACCTGGTGCTTAGCATATTTTTGTAGTATTCAGGTTTAGGCTGCGCCAGTTCGTTTAGGATTTAGAATTTTAGATTAAGTGGACGGGAAAGAAATGAAACCGATTTTCGTGTTCACTTTTATCCATGCCATTGTGTCCTGCCAAAGGAGCAGACGCATGCTTTTAAGAGGTGTCGAACTGGCGTCCCTTCCAACGTCGTATACCATGCTTTCACCACTATTATTATCCTACTTTTTATTTAATGATCATTTGATAGAAAAGAACAAGTTTAAAGTAATGATGTTTATGTGAAAATATGACATGGCTATATCAATTCATTGTCAAAGTTATTTTTCCCACCGTTTTATCGCGGTCTTTCATCTTGTTGAGAGCTTCATAAGAGTGTTTAAGTTCACCTTCCGGGATGGCGATGCTCTCTGCCCATTCCAACTTCATCTGAAGCTTTTTCAAACAAAAAGATGAAGCCGTAGGTTTGCTGGATATCTCAGTCAGTACTTTCAAGTCGTTCATTCCCTGCAATGGATGATGACGTGTTACAACTTTCAGGTCGTCTGTATTGTCATCAAAGTTGGTACAAACCTGCTCCTGAAATTTTAATGACTTCCGACAAGTTGTTAACAAGTTATGCATAGGCCAATGTGTCTGCATAGAATTCTTCAAGTGAGAATCTGTTTTTTAAGTATTTGAACTCCACTATTAGATCAAGTTGAAGATGCACCTTGTTTTCCCAGACATTGCTGGTCCGATACACAAAGTAAGATTTCTTGTGCGCTTGGTTTTGAATGAGAAAATATCATAATTGCCTGGCTGATATTTCTCTTAAAAATTAGACCATGTCATTTGGAATGTCCGAAAGGTTAAGACTCTCGACCCTTTGGCTGAGAACTAAAAAGGCTCAATGGAAGAAGATTGCAGCTATACGGAACAAACTGCGTGACTTTGGCATGGTTTGTCTATTGTGGCCACAGCATTTGTGGAATATCAAAAAGAGAGAGATATTCCTTCAACAAAAGTGGAAGGAATATACAACATAAATAGTTTATAAATAGTTTTTAACATAAATAGTTTCAAACGTCCTGTTATAGTCGTCATTTTATTTACGTTGAATATATGTAACTCGTGACCAGCGTCACTACATAATCACAGTTCAGCGTTTTCTGGTACAGACGTTGGAATTGATTACCACCGCACTGCGCGTGTAATCAATTGAGCGTTCTGTACCACGTTCCTCAGTTGATTGTTTTGCGTTTCTTTCTTACTATATATTGCGTTGATTTTATACACTGAATCAGTAAGTAACAAACCAGCTCAGTGGCCGAGTGGTTTCGCCCTCGGCTCTGGTGCTGGTAGATCTGAGATCGATTCCAGGTCGGGTCAAACCGAAGACTTTAAAAACGGTACCGATTGTGTTCTATCCTGCATAGCGCAGTGAGAATGAGTCGGGTAATAATGTAATAGCATCGTAAACCTGATATAAATTGAAAATGAGCCCTGTCGCTAAAAGACCTTAGCTGTTGTAGAGCGACAATAAATAAAACCATAACATTATTATTATTAGTAAGTAACAAGACCAGCTCAGTGGCCGAGTGGTTTCGCCTTCGGCTCTGGTGCTGGTAGATCTGAGATCGATTCCAGGTCGGGTCAAACCGAAGACTTTAAAAACGGTACCGATTGTGTTCTATCCTGCATAGCGCAGTGAGAATGAGTCGGGTAATAATGTGATAACATCGTAAACCTGATACAAATTAAAAATGAGCCCTGTCGCTAAAAGACCTTAGCTGTTGTAGAGCGACAATAAATAAAACCATAACATTATTATTATTAGTAAGTAACAAGAGGTAAATGGTTTTCTCACTTGGTTGGCTATCGCTACAATTATTATTGTTTATTTTATATTAAACGTCTGGAAATACAACAGACATTTAACTGGCGTCGCCGGCAGGATCTTTACAGAATTTCTACAGGATTTTAGAAACATGGAGAAACTGATCGAAGTCCTGCAACAACAAATTGCCAACCAAGAACGCCAAACGAAGGAACAAATTGCCAACCAAGAACGCCAGACGAAGGAGCAAATTGCCAGACAAGAAGAACGTCACCGAGAACAAGAACAACGTCACCAAGAACAAGAACAACGTCACCAAGATCAGACGAAACTACTCATGGAACAACTACGAGAAATGCGAGCCCAAACTTCAAGACCACAATCAACAACAATACAACAGCAGGTATCTTTACCTAAGTTCGTAACTTTCGATGCCACCACTGAACTGTGGGCAGACCATTGGAAGAGGTTTAACACCTTTGTAGCAGCACATTCAGTCGCACAAGACAAAATGCCGCATGTTTTTCTCACCAATCAATCACCTACAATATACAAAATGTTAACAAATTTGGCTGCGCAGGAAACAAACCCAAAAGAAGTCAACGATCTCACCATGACGGAAATTACAAATTACATGGCTTTCATGGCTCAACAATTCGACCCAAAAAGGTTCATTGTGAGGGAGCGATTCCGTTTCTGGAGCGAAATGAAGCGCAAGCCCGGTGAAACAGCTCAAGAACTAGCCATCCGCATACATCAGGCAGCTGCCACCTGTGACTTTTCGTCCATTTCAAATCCATTGGACGAAGCTTTACGTACTCGTTTTATTTGTTCAATAGGTAACGAGGCGGTGCTTAAGGCGTTATTCAAAATCAGAGCTGATGAACTTACTTTCAAACGTGCGGTGGAGGTTGCATCAGAAACCGAAGAGACAGCCAAGGTGGCCAAAGAAACTGTTTACGGCACTCCACCAGTACCAGTTGCGAAAGTAAGGACCATCAGCAAACCTCCAAAAACTAGGCAACTTACAGGTACTTTCTTTACTTCTAAAAATAAAGAATGCTATCGCTGTGGTAATTCCAACCACAACGCCAATGACTGTAGGTTTAAGAAAGCCACTTGCCATTTCTGCAACATTACGGGACACTTACAGAGTGTTTGTCGAAAGAAAGCTAGACAGTTTAAACCTTCTAAGGTAAATTGTATCGAGGAAATTAACATGCTTTCTAGTTCTTGCAGAAAACCTCGAAATTCAAAGTTGGAAGTACCGATCTCCATTAATTCGGTTACCACACACTTAGAACTGGACACTGCTACAAATGGAAATTTCCTTTCCAGCGACGTCTGGACTCGGGTAGGCGCACCTCAATTGCAAGTACCAGTGTCGCAGTTCCAATCTGCTACCAAGCATCTAGTACCAATCACGGGTTCTTTCACGGCCCAGGTAACTTGTCCTTCCACGGGAAGGTCAGATAATATTCCTTTTGTAGTCACGACAGTCAAAGGACTGAACTTGCTAGGTCGTGATGCAATTTCGTCTTTAGGAATTTCTATCGATAAATTCCTTCTGTCTAACTATTCTACTTTACAGAGTATCCAGTCATACGACAAGCCTGATAAGAGTCTGGAGAAAGCATGCTCCCTCTTATGTGACGAGTTCAAAGATGTTTTTAAGCCTGAACTCGGGTGCTTGCGAGATTATGAACTAGACATAGATTTTAAGTCTGATGCTAAACCTGTTTTTCTCAAACCTAGGCCTGTACCTAGGCCCGCTAAAGGAGGACTTAGCACAAGCCTATGATTCGGGCATTGCACGTGGTGTATGGACACCAGTTCAGTTTTGCGATTGGGGTACACCGGTTGTTCCAGTCCGTAAGCCTTCAAACTCTTCAGGAGCGAAGGCCAAGTTACGCATATGTGGCGATTATTCAGTCACGGTGAACCCTTCCCTGGAGACCCATCGTCACCCGTTACGCTTACCAGAAGACTTAATGCAAAAGTTGGGTGGTGGGTACGGTTTCAGCAAGATAGACTTGGCTGATGCCTACAATCAGATTCGACTTGGTCCTGACAGTCGAAAACGACTCGCATTAAGCACTCACCGTGGCGTACTTTTACAAAATGTTTTACCTTTTGGCATATCTTCTGCTCCAGGTTATTTTCAGAATATCATGGAAGACCTTACAGCCGACCTTCCAGGGGTCGCAGTCTACCTAGACGACATTCTTGTCAGTGGAACTACTGCTGAGGAGCATCTCCAGAATCTTAGACGGCTCCTCGATCGACTTCACTCAAAAGGCCTGAGGTGTAGGAAAGACAAGTGTAAGTTTGCACAACCTCAGGTAGAGTATCTCGGACACATTTTGTCCAGGCAGGGCATCTCCAAAGGTCCTAAGGTAAACGCCATACTGGAGATGTCTGCCCCCACTGACGTATCTTCTCTTCGTTCATTTTTAGGTTCCTTACAATTTTACTCGAAGTTTCTACCGTTGAACGCTTCTACTGTAGCAGAACCACTATACCATCTCACGAAAAAGGACATTCCTTGGAGATGGGGAAAACAAGAGGAAAACTCTTTTGCTCAGCTGAAGCATCATCTATCTACTGATGAGGTTCTTACACATTTCAATGGATCACTTCCGGTAGGTATCGCATGTGATGCTTCTAGTGTGGGCAGTGGTGCTACTTTGTTTCACCGTTACCCAGGTGGCACAGAACGGCCTATAGCAAACGTTTCAAAAGTATTAACAGCCTCTCAGAGAAACTATAGTCAAATTCAGAAAGAGGCTTTGTCGATAATTTTTGCGCTAAAGAAATTCTATCTATCTTTTTGGTAGATCATTCATTTTGATCACAGATCATAAACCATTGCTTAGTCTTTTTGGCCCGACCAAATCGACACCTTCTTTGGCAGCAAATCGTTTGGCTCGTTGGGCACTCTTTTTGTCGCAATTTACATACACTATTGAGTACAGGAAGACAAAGGATCATCAAAACGCTGATGCTTTGAGTCGCTTACCAGCAGGAGGGGATCAAGTCTTCGATGATGAGGAAAGTGCGGATGACATTGATATCGTCTGTGCTATCGATGCTTTGGATTTGCAGGTCCAGACCCCAAATGCCGCCTCACTGCGTAAAGAATCTTCTAAAGATCCTATCATTTCCACGGTAATGCGTTTCATTCATGAAGGATGGCCGGCCAAGTCTTCTCCACAAGACCCGGTCGAACCGTTCCGTAAGTACGCAGACTCTCTTTCTACTTGTTACGGATGTCTACTTTACGGTTCCAGAGTGGTCATCCCGTCCAAACTTCGTCCTTCCGTCCTTCAGTTGCTTCATGAAGGACATTTCGGCATTGAGAGAATGAAGCAGTTGGCAAGGACGTCCGTCTACTGGCCAAACATCGATCGAGACATCGCGGAACTTTGTCACAAGTGCAGTACCTGTGGCGAATATCAACCGCAATCTAAAACCCAGGTCCAATCATGGACGGTTCCAGAAGCACCGTGGAGTCGCTTACACATAGATCATGCGGTAGAATTCATGGGTTACCATTGGTTACTCAGCATTGATGCTTTTTCTAAATACCCTTGTATTCATGCTACTACTTCCTTATCTTCAACAGCTACTATCAACCTGCTAGAAGAAGATTTTGCTCATTTCGGCTATCCCCATACTGTAGTTACCGATAATGCTACTACTTTTAAATCCACAGAATTCCAAACTTTCTGTAAGGAGAGGGGTATGGTACACATCACGGGTGCCCCTTACCATCCGGAAACCAATGGAGCGGCGGAGCGCCTCGTACGTACGTTCAAGCAAGCACTTCGCAAATCTTCCCTGCCCCCGAAACAAGCAGTCTTGGAATTCCTACAGCAGTATCGACGCACGCCCACTCCGAGTGGCTACTCTCCAAGCCAATTACTCAACAATCGTCAGATTCGAACCAAGATCGACACGCTTCTCCCCACACCGTCTCAAGTGGTACCCCGACAAAACCCTCACAACACGGACGCCTCTGAAGTTACAAAACGACATTTCAAACCGGGAGATCCCTGTTACGCGCTATCATTTACTCCACGACGGAGCCAGGATCCTCGTTGGGTTCCAGCCGAGGTGATTAAGCGACAGGGTAGCCGAATCTTCCTGGTACGTCTGCTGCCACATGGTCCGACGTGGAGGCGCCATATGGACCAACTGCAACCTCGCTATGCATCATCGGAGGACCAGGAGCCGGGAGAAACTCCTGCACCAACAGTCGACTCCTCCGCTGTCTCCACCTCAGCTTGAACGGATTTGGACGACACACCGACTGTACCGGAATTCGGGCCACACAACCCACGAAGGTCGAGCCGTCGCCGCAGACCTCCAGCCCGTTTCGGACTTTGAGAGTTATTGTTTGATTCGGTGTCTTGTTCATATTTTTCTTTGTGTATAAAAATTATCGGGGGAGGTGTTATAGTCGTCATTTTATTTACGTTGAATATATGTAACTCGTGACCAGCGTCACTACATAATCACAGTTCAGCGTTTTCAAGTTCAACAAGAGGTAAATGGTTTTCTCACTTGGTTGGCTATCGCTACAATTATTATTGTTTATTTTATATTAAACGTCTGGAAATACAACACGTCCAACTGCCTTTTATAGTATAGTCTGCCATACACAGGAATTAAAAATGGAATAATTTGATAAGCAAACTGTTTACAGTTGATTTTGTTTATAAACACTTAGTTACTTGCAAAGTTAAACCGTTCTGAAATAAACTATTAGGGTAATTCAGGGCAAAACAAGTCGTCGGGTAAAACCGGTCAGTTTGATTTCAATCAAAAAAAATTCTTCCTTTTGGAATAAATACACTCAAAAAATGCTTTAGCACACTTAGTGGGTTATTTGTGATGTGACAACAAAACTACTGTGCAATTTTGATTGCTGCCTTGGTCTAGGCTGCAAAACATAAGTTTGTGTAAAAATTTACCTTCATGCTTTTGACTAACTTTGTTGTGGTTTAGACTAAACAGAACATTACACTGTGAAAGTTGTTAATTAAACCAACACTTTCTATTTTAAGCGAAACTACAATTATTGTACTTTGTCTCAAAACTATTCATCGCGTAGTTCTTACTAGGAAATTAGTTTTATTGGGTATTTATTTGGGTCTGTTTAACACTAAAAAAGAAACATTCTTAACTTCATGTAAAGATATTGACAAGAATACGAAAGTGTGAAAAGTCTTACCCCGCACTACCCTACACTAATGTCACAATCAAGGTGCAAATGCCTCGTGATGGCTTGCTTTGTATCTTCAACGAGCGTGTTGTTTTGCTATAGAATTCTGGTGCGATGTGTTATTATCGGGTATTGACCTAAAGTAACCTCTGATGACGAAATCTGTATTATGTAACGTGTTTTCTACAACCTTCGGCCCTACGTGACCTTCTAGACACTTCTGCTTGTTGACATTTAAATGCTACGTGACCGAACGATGGTTCTTTATGATGTAATCTTCTCGAAGTTATTGGACTGAACAGCCAACTATAAATAGTGGTGTAGTTTGTGTAATGTTTATTCTGAGATTCTGAGATTCTGAGATTCTGAGATTATTATTATGATGATTATTATTGAGTTGGTTATGAGAGTTGTGCTATGAGTTGTGGATGGGTAGTTGATGCAGAAATTAGAGTTATTTGAGAAGCTGTTTGTTAAAGTTCTTCAAGAAGTCAGATTATCATTTCACTAGTAGAATTATTCGACATTTAATTGACTTCTTTTCGGTTGACCCATTAAACTACGTCATTGAATCTTTCCAAGTCTTTTTCCTGGTAAGAGATAGAAAGAAATCGTGACAACTAACATCAATTGACTCTGGCATCACTGCTTTGTACTTACTCTGCTTATAGTTTTCTCAAGTTTGTGTAAGACGTTGTAAGATTCGTTTAAATGTTCAAAAGGAATCTTTACTTCCTTTGCAATGTCAAGTTGTTCTTTGAGGCGCTCAAGACAGGAATAACTGGCGTTTGGGTGCTTGGCATCTTCGGTGGCAGTCTGCAGTTGTTTGATGATCTGAAGTTAAGAAAGATTTCTTGGATTAGTTTTGTTCAGTTTGAGCTCCAAGAAGCTTGAACTATCACGCGTGAACTTTTATCACAGGTCTAATGTTCTCGGTTTTTCACAAGTTGTTGAGCTGACTGATGGTAGTCTTGGTGGACCTATGTTAAGGGTATATAATAAGCAATTTCTTCTGTTACCGCTGGTTGCTATTTCTTTCAGTAGACGCCAAGTAGTTTTTTCTTCTTACTTTTATCACATTAAATTTGTGAGACATGATAAACCAAATTAATACGGTACTTTTTTTTATAACCAAAACACGGATTATGAAATAAAGCACAGTGTGTATGTGTAATAAACGCAACGTCAAATCTTCCGCTTTTAACAAAAGTAACAATTTGCGTTTATCATATCTCAAAAACCTGACGTGATAGAATGAATCTAAGATGAGATTCTGATCCAGGGACCCAAAAGTACTCTAAATTAGTTTTCAAAGGTCATACAGCAAAAATCATGTAGACCAGTGTTATCCTTATTGCAACTTCAACTGTGTTGTGTATTTTGGTTTGTGTTCGTTGAAACAATGTACCTTGCTTTCGTTCCCCTTAGGTTAGGGTTAGTTACAGTAGTTCTTTTTTGTCATTTTTGTTAGTCAGCACTTTTCGTTTTGTTTCACCATATATTTTGGTTGCACGCCTTTTTGATAGTATGCAGTAGTTTCATTCTTGCGATTTTAAATACACAAGTAGAAAACTTTTATATGACTTTTGTTGATTGAGTTAAAAACACAACAAACTGCGTCTCTATTTATAAAGCTTGCAATAGCTTAATAATTTACATTGAAGCAACTAGGCTTACCCTTTCGGGATTGTCCCTCAAATCTTCTAAAGTATTGCAAGATTCCTGAAGCTGTAACTCTGGAATTTTCAACCTTTTGGCCAAGTCCAATTGTTCTTTTAACGTTTTCATTGTTGCAAGCGACGCACTATCCGAGTTTATTTCATCTGTAGTTTGTTTGAGACCATTGGCCACCTGAGCGAATAACCTTAGTGACGTAATCTATGTTCAGCAAGTTTTGTGAGAATGTGATTTAAAACTCAAAAAATGAGGAAAGGAAAACGTTAACAATAATTTAAACATCACATTATTTTCAATTGTCAAGAAGATGTATATTTTTTTCCTGCTAAAGTACAGTTACCATCTCAACGTCGATTAGTGAGCGACCTTGCTGAAGGGTGTAGGGGTACAGTACATGGGTTCGATCTCAGAGAGGGATATATCAAGAATCGTATTCACGGCGCCAATTTGTTTTGAATCGATCAAAAGTAGCCGTAATATCCTGTTGCATCTCGAACAACCAGTGCCATTAATTTCTTTTTCGACAGACAAGTTGTAAATCATCAATCATATATATTTTGAATTTCAATTGCGACAATAAATAGCCTAGTAGTTGTTCATTTTCCATTCCATAGTTTTTGTTTTTTATTTATTTTAATTTTTACCTCTTTTGATTTATTCTTCAACCCGTTCAGGACGTCATAGGCTTCTTGCAGATCTTCCGCCGGAAGTTCAAGCTTTTCTGCTGCGGATAAATATTTCTGAAGAGCTTGCATGCATGAGAGGGAGACACTGGGGCGTTTTGCGTCTTCAGTGGACTTACGTAATGCTCGTTTTGTCTGAAATAATTATAACGCGGTTAGTTGATGGATAAAAAATAAGAAAGAGAAATCCCTCATTAAAAAAAAACGAAATGAAGCAGGTTTGCAGATCTTGCAGCATTTGTGTAAGTTTTATGATGCCATTCATGCGCTACTAAAAAACTATGCACGGACAAATTGTGTATTTTGGGCGGTGCACATCAGAGCACTTGTCAATACTCGTTGTCAGCGTTGTAGGAGGATTTCAACTTTTATAGATGTTTATTATTAATTCTAATAAATTCTATTTGAAATGAAAACATATCAACATTACCATTATTGTGTTTACCATTATTTGCAACTGCAAAAATTTCTCACATCTGGGAAGGAAAATTAGCACAATTTGCGGGCAAAAACCAAAGAACTGGCAACTCTTAAAGATTGTCAGGCATTGGCGGGCATTGCCGGCATTTTTGAAGATTAGACAGACATTTTCAAAGGCTGTCGTACCGTAATTGTGTTTCTTAAGTCTTACTGTAACACAAAGCGTAATCCACCAAACTAGTCCAGCTGCAAGTGGCAACACTGGTAATGTTCGCCAATGCATGACAGTGACTAGAGGTGGCCTATGTCATGCACATTATTTGGTGCTATAATAGTTTCATAAAACCATTACTTAGCAGTGGATCATTTGGTCTTTGTGCTACACACTGGCAGATAATTTCTCGATCGCGAATTTGTTTTCGGTGGTTCTATGGAAGCACTGGAAGATTGAGCAAGTCGCTTTTCTTATAAAGCGTGCGGTGTCACCTTGTTGATTTTTTCTTTAAGTGTTTCCAATACGTTGTAAGAATCCTGAAGGTTGTCTAAGGGAACGTGCAGCGAGAAGGCAAAGTCGAGTTCCTCTTGCAACTTGTTCATGATTGTGAACGACGCGCTGTTCTTTCTCGCTTCGTTTGTGATGGCGGTGAGTACATAGAGGACTCGTGGAATTTCTTCTACTTCTGATTTCTAAATTTCGTTGATTTGTGTTAGGAGGCGATTGTGGCATTTTTTCAAGCTGCTTTACAGAAGATAATTTACAGAACAAGAAAAGAACAAATTGCAAATCAAGGACATCTCAGTCAGCAAACTCAATTCATTTCACACTGACCCAATGTCTGTAGATATCGAAACAAAAGTAGCTGTCGCAAGCTGGAATTATTGAACGACTAGGTATATAGATTTATAATTAACACCTACAGACGTTATTTGAATGCCAAACCTAACAGATTTACTGGCTGTGCACCCTATCAGCCTTGTAGACGTTGCAGACATAGCACTAATTTGTTGCCGCTGAAGGTTGCAACAAATAATCAACAAAATATCTAATGCAATTTCAAACTTTGTGTTGTGATAAATTTGACACCATTAATATGCATTGAGTGTAATAACAACAGCTGGCACCTTGGTGAGATTGCAGAGTGGAGCACTTAATAGGGTTCAGTCAGCTGCATAATATGATTGTTAAAAAAGAAAGCACATCTCATGTTAACTTACTGCAGCGGCTGTATTTTTCAGTCTCTCCAGTGTTCTGTAATAATGCTCTAGCTCTTCTGCGGGGATGCACAAGACTTCTGCAAGCACGAGCAGATGTTGTAGTGTGTGCATCACAGACAGGTTTACCTCGTCAGTGTTGGCCTTCAAACTGACTTCGCGCAGCTCTTGTTTTACTTCTTCTATTTTGTCTTGCCTTGTCTACCACAAAAATGATCACTACAAGGAATGACGTAAGTGAACTAATCATGTCGCTTAATGTTTTGCACTATAGACTAGGGTGGCTTGTTTTTGAACTTTTTTTTAATTCTCTCGGGGTAGTGGGGAAGTGGTGCCAATGAATGAGAACAAACTCATGACAAAGTTTAAGATTTGTAACAAATTGTCTTCAGCCTCTTCATGAGGCTCAAAAATCGAAAAATGAGTCAAAAACGCAATTTTTCCAAAAATATTTTTAGTTGGGGTAAATACAATATTGTTTAGACATATCTCCTTCAGCTTCCTCACAGCTTCTGAAAATTTCCATTTTGCTGAAAATTTTGCATTTTGTTTGTGGTTACAAAACTACAAACTTCGTCAGTGACGTAAATTCAAATAAAAGACCTCACTTTTTCCTACCAAATTAACCCAATTTCATTAAATAATGGCGCAACAGCTCAAGGCAGGTCTATAAAGAGAAATGCAATGATGTTTTATAGTTGGCAAAATGTCTAACGCAATTATGCATTATGTAACCACAAACAAAAATGCAAAATTTTCAGCAAAAGGAAAATTTTCAGAAGCTGTGAGGAAGGAATAGTTTAAATGACTCCAATTTTTTTTCTTAGGTTAATTATCATTCTTCCATCCGCGTCATACCATCTGCGAGTGCGGCGCTTCAGACAGTATGAGCTTCTGAAGCTCGATCGACTGGTATTGCAGTGTTTGAAGGTGGCGTGGCGTCTTCCCAGGTGGGCGTGCAGCGCTTTCTTTTACTGTAAGCCTGCATTGGGGGGCTTTGGTGTGTTGAATCTGTGTCGCGAAAGCGACACGCTTTTGATAGCCCAGGCCTTCAAGATGCTGACGTCTCCTGACGACCGTGTCTCTGCCATCGCTTTCGGGCAGCTTAGGCGTTGTGCCAGTCTGAGGTTCGGCACTCCAGATCCTACCCCGTGCCAGCTAGCCAGTTACTTGAATAAGGACCCCCCACCTGAAGGTGCCCGTTCTCGACCGTGCCCAACAGGCGAAAGCTTGTGGGGCCGCGTCCCGGCGGCTACCCGTCGTCTAAATGTACGTTGGTCCGCACGCCCGGATGGCGGTCTCGAGTTGACCGCGGGGAGCTCCAAAATCACCCCTCCCCTAAGAAAAAAAGTGGTTCCGACCCTCCACCAACACAATGACTTGTGGTGGAGGAGACAGTGGGAATCCAAACCTGACCAAGGCAAGACGGTCAGTGCCCACTGTCTGTCCGGATTTTCGAATTCTTGGACTCGGCGACCGGAGCTCCTGGATCACGCGAACCGTGCATTTGCTTATAAAGCCCGCCTAAACCTACTTCCCTTGAAATCAAAACCAAGCCATGGCCACCCATATAAACCTGCCATATGTCGCGCGTGTGGGAAAGCGGAAGAGACTCTCCCTCATATATTGAATCACTGCCCTACCGTGATGCCTGTTGTCACGGAACGACACAATTCGGTATTGTGGGAGATCGTGAAGCATGTACCTGCCGAATGGCAACCCTTGCTTACCATAGATAGTACGGTTCCACAACACGTGGAAGCGGGCGGTGCTGATCTGCGCCCTGACATTGTCCTGCAACGCCCTGACGGTGTCACGGTTGTATGTGACGTCACTTGCCCGTTCGATTACGGCGCGGATTCCCTTCGAAAAGCCGCCGACAGGAAACACGACAAGTACGGCGAGTTATGTGTAAACATATTGGAAGACAGGAAGCGCCCTTGCAGGGACGTCCTGTCACTTCCGTTCGTCGTAGGCTCCCTCGGGAGCTATGCTCCGTTGAGCTCTCGGGCTTTGGCGGCCTTGGGTGTTCCTGCTCGTGGGGTAGCAGAGGTGGCTAGAAAAGTGGCCTCCCTCTCAATCGAAGGTTCCCTCCGTGTCTGGAAAGCTTGGAACGCCGGGCTCACTCGTGGAGGGGCTACGTCATAGAAAAGACGATTCCAGCGATCAGAAGCTCAATTCCCCAACAGCAGAAGCTCTGCAGTAAGCATCCGAGCGCGCAAGACAGCAAACCTCAAAACCCGCCAGTAATTGTGTGACGTCATAGTATGTTAAATCCATTGTTTCATTATCAATTTACCTGTAAACAATTGTCGTTTCATCAGCATGCTGCAGCTCAATGAAGAATACAATCATCATCAATAAAATAAAATAGCAATATATGAATTAAGTATATATTGCATATCGTGAATGGACTCATATCATCATCAATGACGTAATATCATTAACAACACTGGATCTGTATTTTCATATTTCAATATTTTAGATTATCACACACTACCTTCTCCCGATATGCTGCTCTTTCCCGCTCGGATCAACCTCGCGTTGCTTTTAACTCATCGATAATCATGATTTCCCGATCAACTCGATGCAACCTCCAAAGTTTCATCCCACTATTATATATTTTTCCTGGTAACGTAGCCTAGTCATATCTACGCTTCGATCGCTAGTCCCCCCGACCCATCTGGGCGAACCTGCCTCAACGTCTGGCCAGTGCACATCCGTGCTCGTTGGTTCAACGTCAACACTTTTTCGGTAGGTAAAGCATACAATATATTCCCACTTACCATCTTTTTTTTTACACCAATTAATTGAGCCTTTGCTCCAGATTTTAAATAATTTTCGTCTCCCACGAGTATTCAAATCGTCCTTGTAGCTAAGCTTCTCTTCCTCGTGGGAGACCCCAAAGTTTATCCGCTCTGCCTACGGGCAGACCGGGTATAGGAGTCAAACGTACCTGTGTTACGGTCACGTGATGGAGACGTGGGCGCTGCCTGGCTTTATAAAACTTCTGTCGCCCGGCCCGTCGTGAGCTGACCTTTTTGCGTTTGCAGAAAGCAAATCCCGTCTCCCTGGCCCGTTCCGCCATTCTAACTTTTGCGGACGAGTCGCACAAAAATCTCGATCCACACTTTCCTTCCACAGGTACCTAGACTCCCCAGCCTGGCCCCCGCGACCTAAGCTGGTGGATTTCCCTTCCGGGTGCATCGCCACCCCATAATCACGCCGCTCCCCGCCTCCACGGGGCGTGGCAGGCCGGTTCTTTAAAGTCTCTGACCTGGCTATGTTTATTGTGTTCTTCTCGCCGTGTCAATTATTTTGTACTCGTGCGTCGTTGACCAAAATAAAACAGTTCATCATCATATTGTATCTACCCCAACTAAAAATATTTTTGGAAAAATTTCGTTTTTGACTTATTTTTCGATTTTTGAGCCCCATGGAGGCTGAAGACAATTTGTTACGAATCTCAAATTTTGTCATGAGTTTTTTCTCACTCATTGGCACCATTTCTTTACTACCCCGAGAGAATTTAAAAAAAAATTCAAAAACGAGCCACCCTACTATAGTCTAAAACCTTGTTGCAATGTCAAGTGAGCAATAGCTCTTTACAGCCGTTGTTATTGCCAAAGAGATCTGTTGAAGTTTGTTGTCTTTTTTATTCAAATCCACTCTCATGAAAGATTGATTTCTAGAGTTATGGACCATCCATTAAAACAATACAAGGATTAACAAAGTCATACCAGTTAACGCATTTGTCAGAATTAAGCTTTAGAGTAGGTTGTTTATTTCATGGCTAAAGTGACTCTCAACCAATCAGACTGTTATTCCGAACATGAGGTTTGTATAAATATATGTTTGACGTCAAACATTTTGTATTATCAGCAGCTCTATATAGTGTGAACTCTATATTATGACCTCGAAAATGTGTTGGTAAACTTTCCCTGTTTTTTGCAAATAATGATGTCGTATTATTTGTTAAGTTTAAAAGGAGTACAAACTAGTTTTAGAAAATGGTTTAATAAGCGATGCCATGATAATAACTTGTGAACTTACTTTGACTGCAGCTAATGTTGAAGCATGATCAGGATGAATGCTTGCGCTTTGAGTTTTAGAACAATAAAAATACAAGAACAAGAACACTATAATGGCCAATATAATGCCAAGAGACACCCCATTGACCAACAACGTTGTCTCCAAAGCGCTGTTGTGAGCGGCAGTGACACCGGCGTCATTTGCTTGAGTTGGGTTTGACACTGTCTCTATAACGGTCTAAAAGAAAAGCTGCAGTTTCATTGTTTGGTGAAAATTCTGGCCTTTACTTTATAAGTGTTACTATGATGAGTACAAAATTCAATGAAAAATGACATTTAAGTTTGTATTTGGTTAGGATATTACAGGGTCCAGCAATAGCAGCAGCAAGCATGTATGTACTAAGAATATTTTGAAGTTGTTATTAAATGAGTTATAAAGGATAGAAAAACTCGCGACTGTAATGCTGTTTGTATTTGAAGAGTCCAGATGCAAAACGATCAAACTAGCAAAACTAACTTTTCGAGTAAACTGAACAGTAAGTTTGAGATTGGTCGTTTTGTGGCTAAACCTTGATAGTTTAAAGCAGGGGTCACCAACCTTTTTTGCATGCGGGCCACTTTGGCACTAAGGAGAGCTGTGGCGGGCCGCACTAATAAAATGTTAGGTAGGTTGACTTTTATTCTAGAGAGAAACGCATTTCATACTCAGTATCCAGCGTTACATGTTGTTAATATTTATATTATAATACCGCAGCAACAAAATTAATCGAACAATGCTACTACCAGGCCAAGCTCCTTTTACAACACTTTTGACTTTTTTAACAATGCCTAATAAACGAGGCCACTTGTTTTGTGCACTTATAGCGAGGCGAGCGGTTTCATCAGAATATTCATCGCCAAGCAAGAGTGGTGTTGTCACTTCGCTTCGCATAAGATATCTTGCAATTAACAGTTTTAGTAAACAAGGAAATGTTTGACACATCGCAATACAGGCAACAATAGTGACCTGCAAACATATCACCGAAAAATAGGCTCCAATAACATGGAAAAAGAAACCAGGCACCATGAAACAAACGTTTGTGGAAATCACCGAAAAATCGTAATTCATGAACATTGTACAGTCTTCCCTCTAAAAAAGCAATGAGTTGGTTTTTCATCCTTTTTGTGAGAGTCTATAAAACCATCTTTCTTTTATTATAAGACAACTGTCACTTGCGGTGCTTATCAGCATGGCACGAATTTGTTGATTAACAACATTTTGCAGTACTTGCTTCAGCAGTAGGCTACATAAACGATACAGAGAAGATTAGCATAGCTCCTGCGCAAGGATGACACGCAAAATCATGAAGCGCTCCATATTTCTTTAAAAAAAAAAACATTTTGCAGTACTAAGCTAAATATTTTCATAATACAATCAGAAAAAGTCTTTAAATTTATATATAATATTTTGCCAATTTATTATAAATTGAGTTGGCACACCGACCTATTTTGCCAATAAAAACTTGCATTTATAAAGAGAACACTGCTCGTGAAACACAATAACGGTAAAACTCGCACTAGTGTTTACAGGACATTTACAAACTTAAAATAAGCAACCCTATGCTCATAGACAATATCGAAATTCGAAAACAGACGTTTTAATCAACCACTAGGACAGTGTGGTTGGACATCGCATTGGAATAACTTTAAGCAACCCCTCCCCCCCTAGAACTATAATCTGATTGGTCGGTTGGTGGAATCGTATGCAAAGCGAAAATATGCTTCCCGGAAAGTAATTTTTGCCTTTGTGCTCTTTAACTCCTCAAGAAAAGTATTTTTTTTAGTTATACAGTAGAATTCGCTTATAGTGACACCTGAAGGGAACGCGAAAAAAGTGTCACCATAACCGAAGTGTCACTATAGCCGAATTCTACTCAACTGTTGCGTATGCAAACGGGACTTTGCAACAGGTGTCACTATAGGCGAAGTGTCACTATAGCCAAAGTCACTATAGGCGAATTCTACTGTACTTGTACGCTGATACCTTCCGTGGGCCGCAGCGATACAGCGTGGCGGGCTGCATGCGGCCCGCGGGCCGCCAGTTGGTGACCCCTGGTTTAAAGCATTATTTTGAGAGATATTGATCGTTTTGCCGCAAAAAAAGACTGCTACATAAAACTTTTGATGTTAACACAACGGGAGATGGTAAAATCTAAAAATCACAAACAATGGAGTTTGATCGTTATGCACCTGGACTCTTCATTTACAGAAATATATTTATTTGGCTTACCTGAGAAGATCTTCCGCGGTTTGATGGTGTATTGTTTTTATTCTCATTGTTTTGTCCGTTAGATGTTCCAAACAACCTTCCTTTCAATAGTTTTGGCTTCTGCTTCTCTTTAGGTTTTGCATTTGAAGAATCAACAGAAGCAGATTGTGTTTCTGATTTAAACTTCTCTACAAGCACATTCATGATTGAACGATCATGATCATTCAATAGCTTCAGAACTTCTGTGATTGAGGGAGAATTATGGTCTTTGGCGCTTTCTAAAAGCGCTGACAGCAATTTATCTTCTATTCCCACGTGACTTTTTAAAATCTCATTTGCAGCTTCTGTTTTGGTGTTTCCAGATTTGTTTTCTAAAATATTTTTGAATTTTTCATTTTCAGATTCTTTTATCATGCCTAGTAGGATCGAAATAAGATTTTGATAAACATTTTCAAGTTTTTTGTTGTCTGTGTTCATGTTTTCAATTTGGTTTATCCCACTATTAACAACTTGACTGGAAATCCCTGAAATTGCTTTTCCACTCTTGTACGCAACTGTTGTTTCTTGGGCATTGAGAACTTGTTGATTATGATCGTTAGAATCAGTATCTTTGGCATGGAGTGGGGAAGAAGGTTCATGGGAAGAAGAATCTTTGATTTTAGAATTTGAAATAGGAACATTTTTCTTTGCATCTCTATCACTTCCATAATCGAGGTCTATCTCACTGGGTAGTGCATTAGAGTTTGACTGAGCAACAACAATTGATGGGAAAGAAGTTGACGTATTTTCTACAACGTTTGCGACACTTGATGTTGTTGCTGTTGTGGTTTCGTATTTCTTCAGCAAAGAAAAGTCGCCAACGTCCAGGAGGGTTAAGTTTGCTTGTAAGTTCAAAGATGCGTTGCCTGTTGAAACTAGCGCTATGTAAACCGTAATACATCCTTCACTTGTGGATCGTTTGTTTATTCCGTGAACTCTTTTTTCATGTTTTGTAACCAGCTTACTCGCTTGTACATGAACGAAAGTGGAGCCCTGAATAAATAATACGTTAGTGACAATGGCTGATTGTTAATGTTGGTACTTTTTACTGTTAGAAACTCTTTGTTTAGAGCAAAGAAAGTGTGCCGTCATAAACAAATGTACTAGTAATGTATTGGTAAACAATTATACAACAACTCTAGAATGCTTACATTTTGTTATAAAAACAATATAGATTCAATTACCAACGCTTGTATTTTTTTTCTACATGTTAAACAGTGGCTAAATCAGATGAAATAACTCTTCAGATAGTCTTACCATTTTTAGGTTGACAAAAATGTCGTAGAACGCCAAATTAGGTTGAGGGACCGCGACTGATATGAATCCTGATCCAGCACTCCCCTCTGCCATGGAGAAGAAATTTATGAATAAATCCTTGCTTTTAGGAACTTTGGCTTCCAGGTATCGCTTCTTTCCACTTTCCAAGATAACGGATATTCCACGAGCTTTCTGGGAATACTTTATTGTAAAAATGCACAGTGGTTGTTGAATTTGAGTGTTGAAAAAATCTCTACTTTTTAATTAATAAGTTTGTTTAAAAGCAAATTTTCTCACAGTGGAGCAGCTCAGAGATAAATATCTTGCGGATGTAGCTAAGAGCTTGATTTAGGAAATTGTTTCAACCCAATATTCAGATTATGGCTTGTTTTGTCAACAAAAGTTGTTCAAAATTAAATTTCACTTAATAAGTCGATTGATTTAGTCAATTTAGCGAGGAAAATATTATGAAGTACGGTACCGTTAGTTAGAAAATTGCAGTTTTGCAAAAGTTACTGAAACTCTGATATCCTATTTTTCTCAAAAACTGTGTTTTGTGGCTGAAATTTTGTTTCTATTCAAGTTATTTCAATTTCATGTTATTTTAAACCAAAACAAAATTCATAGCTGTGTAGCAAAGTATAAAAGTTGGAAAAAAGTTGCAATTTCAGTTTTTGTAGCCTACATCTCCACATCATGGTAAGGTTCCAGATCATAGTAATTAGATCAGACCAATGGTATAAAGCGAATGATAAAAGTACCTCGTCTATCTGTGTTATGTGGGAAGATTTTTTTGTAGAATAGGCTACACGTGAAAGGGAGAGACTAAACGCATAGTTAGCTAACACTGAGATTTTTTAATGGCAGCTTTTTTTAATAGTGTTTGAAAAAAAAACAAGCTTTGATCAACAATTCGGATTCCAAATTATAGAAACTAAACTGATGTTCAGGAAACGTTTCGAAAACTAAACTGTTTCCATCTTCGGTGTAATAAAATGAATTACAAAATATTTTTTAGACTACACGGTTTTAGCACACTTTATATAGCCTACTAAATTTGACATAACTGGCTTCTAAAGTCATTTTCTCACATTTGCTCAAATAGGCTATATGCATTGTCTTATTTCATTGCTTTGAATTCACACCTACCGTTATCAAAGTTGGCAGGTGGCACATTAGCGGATATATCTCCGACGACATTAAAGCCTCCAATTCTTCATAACCTTTCAGACGGAAATTATGCTTGTTGGTGGGATCCGTAGCTATGGCTCGAATTTCATCAGGATTGGCGCTCTTTCCAATTCCAATGGATATTGTTGTGATGTTCGAATGACGAAGCTTGACGATCACAATAAAACAGCAAGGAGTGATTGTAAAGCTCTATCATTTCATACTTACAGTAGCTGAATATCAATTGAAACCCAATCGTTATAACATTTTTAGAGAAGCTTTCTTTGTTTTAATCTTATTCCAGGCCTACTATCTAAATTTTAGAGATATGAAAGTAGCCAATGTTTTAGCTTATGGATGTTTAGTTCATCGTTAGCGATATGTAAAGTTACGATTGGCTAAACTCTATTTTGAAACTTAAATCAATGAATTGATTATATCAAGATCCTAGGTTTGCATCAAACATCATTTTACCTTTTGAGCCGCAGACGACACGTTATCTTCGCTACTGTCACTCGTGAGAACAATGAGCACACGCGACGCGGGTTCCGAGGAAGCCCTCGCGAACGATTGTGCAGTGAATTCATTTCGAATTATCTCTTCTATTGCTTTACCAACCTCTGGTTTATCTGTCCACAAACAGCATACGTATGGAGTAAAATTAGTGTACATGAAAACCACTAAACGTGGTAGTCACCAAAAGAAGAGGAATTTTTGGGAAGTGATATAGATTTGCAATTAAAACTGATATTATTATCTTGTTAGATCAAACTAGTTGTATCATATGGAAGTGAAAGTTGGACCTACAACGAAGAAATTCACAAAAAAAATTAATACTTTTCAACTTTGGTGCTGCAGAAGAACATTAAAGATGACTTAAAAACACATTACAAACAAAGCAATAAGAAAAAGCATTGGAGTATAAGATAGATGGGCGAACGATTTAGCAAAACAATAGATGAGATTCGTTAGACATATTTTAAAAGGATCGGCAGAACAGTTACATTAATTGGTTATTGAAAGTATGGTGGAAGGAAAGTAGTGCAGGGGAAGAAGGAGACAAACTTGGGGGAGATGATGTAAAACACTGGGCTAACTTGTCAAGCATCGGAAAAGCAAAAGAGCAGCGAAACAACGTGTGGAAGCAATTGACAGCCAACCTTCGTCTCAGGGACGACACATGATGATGATGTAATCAACAACATAACATCGACAATCAACAATTAATCAACAATTTAACATTAAAAACGTAACATCAACAATCAATCAAGCATAACTTGCACAATCATAATGTTGTACATGTGGTACACCAGGATACTTTCCTCAATTTGTACTGAGTCAACTTTTTAAAGCAATGTCGTTTCTTCCACGTCTCCATTTCCTCATATATCACATCACGTCGTGTAGTTATGTTTTTGGTTCCAATGAAAGTTGTATGCTTAGAATATTATTCTAACCCAGCTTTTGATGCACAAGTGGAAGTTCTAACCATTTGGTTAAGTATCACTATGCTAGACCACCTACTCGGTTGTTTAAGCTCACGACCTTGTGCTCAAAGTCAATGTAAAATCAAGCAAAGCTGTTTCACCTCTCGAGGTCTATGCTTGAGCAAGCATTTTATGGACTACACTCTACTCAATGGCACTGAGTGAATGGAATAATTCACAGACAAAACTAACAACCATCGGAAACTTCACTTTGTCAATCAGGTGACAGACTTGCATCAGTGGTTGAAAACTTTTACAAATATTCGAAATTGCCAGGAGTAACCTTCCAAAGCAGCTTACTCAGTTCCAGTATAAAGTACTGTTGATGAATCACAGTCAATCAATGCTCACTTGAAGGTATTGTGGAGTTGAGCAAAGCAGCCTCCATCATTGAGGAATTTGCAATGTCGTTGAACTTGAAGTAGACTTCATGTGCTTGACGATGACAAACGGAAAGACCGGCCTGAACGTTGGAATGTGAAACTGAAAACTTTCTGGTCAAGATAGATACAAATCTCAAAGCATCTCGAAACTCATTTTTGTTGTAAACAAACTTCCCACTCAGCATAAACCACAAGTCGACTTGCGTCTTTATTTTCCATTCTGTAATATCAATGTAATATTTTATAAAACTGTCATAGAAAAAACACATTACAAACGAAGCAATTAGAAAAAGTATTATTTTATAATTGGAGTTCAAAACAAATGGGAAATCTATTTAGATAAACAAAAAATGAAACTCGCGGACATATTTTAAAAAGATCGGCAGGACAGCAACATAAATTGGTTATTGAAGGTATGGTGGAAGGAAAATAGGTGCATGGAAAGAAGGAAACGAGCCTGGCGAGCTGATGCAAAACAGTGGGCTGACTGGTCAAGCTTCAGAGAAGCAAAAAATAATAGCGGCTGAATACACAATGTAGATATTAACGACCTGTTTTAGCCGGATGCTGCGAGCTCGCTGTAGTAATAGTGAAAGCAACGTAAGCAACAATCATGCTGCGAAAAGTGAAACTCAATCTGTTGCTTAATCCTTAATCGAATAAGATTGATGAGGGATGTGGGCATTTGTAAAGCCATTAAAGCTCCGATCAAACGAAAATGAAAGACGTCATACTTGAGTTCCACCCTTGTTTGAGATCATCAATTGTGCATGGATCACAGAATTGACGTAGGTTCGATTCCTACTCGTAGGAAACGTCCACAATTCCTATCAATGTTAGAAGTTCGATTGTCGCTCAAGACATGTAGATATGCATCACCGGTGATCTCAAACAAGGGTGAAACTCGAATATGGCGTTTTCCATCTTTGTTCGATCGAGACCTTAGTAGGCTACGATTGATCACTTTCAACTATGCTCATAATCTGTGGTATAATTGAAAACTTTTTTATTAGCCAAACACATTTCTTAGCAACTTATCTGCCCTATTAGACGTAGCAAGCTTTCCAGGACTAGGAAGACGAACCTCCATTGGGCCTTGCATTGCTCCAAAGAATTATTTCTCGCTTAAGTTTTCTCTCATCACTATTGTGCATAACTCTCTCTTGGGCGATAATGTTGTCCAATATGGTACGGATGACTAAGCTGTAAGAGATTGTGTAAAACAAAAGATTCATTACGACATAGCCTATAGTTGAGAGTTATCACAAAACAATCACCCAACAAAAATCGCACTCTAGTAAATATTAATCGGATATGTCACGTTTTTATCAACAAAAACGCAGTATATATATTTCATGAAAGAAAACATGAATCTCTCCTCACATGAGTTGAAATAAATAAAATTTCTGCTGCTTTATAATCACCTTGTTGTTTTTTCGAGCTAGCTGGTTGCGCTTTGCTGACAAGACGTAGCTACAATTTGTCGAAACAGGCTGTGCAATGTGCATGGCTGCTGGATGTTTAAGTGTGACAAGTAGCTACTTTGTTATTCGATGGGGGGTTAGTTGAAACTTTTATTATGTCAAGGTAGATTGTGTTGCATATTAGAGCAAAATATGGTAGAACTTGTGTTCTTCTTTGTTTTCAATATACTTCAATCAACTAGTATCTGCTCTACTGACAATGTCCATTGAAATGTCATTCATTGCTATCTTGGGTGCAGCTGTACCTTCCTTGGCTGGTGAATATCAATTGCCTACGGTGACCATTTTTTTAGGTGTCCACATTTCTTAGAATGTTTCAAACACATTATTGATTTGCACAGTGACTCTTCATATCATGTCACATCAGTTTATTTTGATATGATCTGAACAGCCATTGAGCAAACTGCAAACATAATGTGTATTTAAAGCCTGCTGAACAAAGTGAATACCCAAAAAAATGATCACCGTTCGCCACTGGTAAATATTAAAAAAAAATGTCTTGAAGTAACGCCCCAGCAGGTACTGACCTGTAGTGGTCCATACAATTGAAGCAAGTAAGATTGAAGTGTTTTTGAACCTCAGCCATAATCGAGCCAGCATCGCTAAGTTTTGATGACGTCATTAACAAATGACGAATGTAGGACAAAATCTGAAAGTGATGTTGAAACTTATTTTGTTTTGGTAAGTGTAAAAGTTACCTCACACCATGTTGTCTCAAGAAATGAAAAGCATTCAACACTGGGATCATTAAATAAAAAAAGTTTTATAATGATCCATGTTGCTTTGTACAATGTACATGTAAATAATTAAACGTTCACTCACCGCATCTGCAAAAAGACTTCTGCAAATTTGATGATGTAACATTGTTGTAACTTCTTGCATGAGAATCGTCTTGAAATCATCTTTCTCAAATCTGTGGCTTTCATGGGGCTCGGTTACCAATGAGTTGAGTTCACTCCAATTCGAACTGCTGCCGATTTTTATTGCAAAGACAATAATGTTTTTTTCATGTATCTGTGTGAATAAGACGACTTTCAAATGTTGATATTCTAAGGTGACCCATTAAGCAACGGTGGTTCGATTCTCACTCCTTGCAATGGAGAAACATTTCGTAAAACCGAATCTAAAGACACGACGCTATTAAATCTCACAACACAAAGCTAAAACAACTTACAGCTTCGGCTACCGGCGTTATGTCATCAGAACTATTAGAGTCTGTGATGACAATTAGAACTTCTTGTGTGTCCTCCACTGACGACCTTGCACTTCTTTTAGCACTGAAGCTGTTGGCAAGAATATCTTGGAGAGACTTTCCCATGGCCGGATTACCTGGCATAAAGTTTACATGAGCTTTTAATTACTTCCCGGTGCATGCATTAAATAAAAGTTTTGTTAGAAAGAGTAGATTTATCGTGATGTTGTACAATACATAGCAAAGCAAGTCAGCTCAAAGTCGAAAGAACGAAAACGCTCGATCTTTTTTTCTTCTCTCTTTTCTTTTCTTCGAGCAACGCTGGATCTGGTAACCATTGCTACCTGATCTTGCAGAAAAATTTCAACCGTGCTGCAGCTATTTGTTTGGAAATATCGAGCCTTAGAGATACTGTGAATAAAAAGTTTCACTCATGCTGAGCAAAGATAATATTTCACTATCTCGAGCAATGCATCCATTAGAGACTTACTACTTTGTTTGGCGATGGAATCCACTTCAGATTTGAGCATCATTGGTGACGCACTTGCGTTGAAGTGAAAATGAATCTGATGGGTTTGCGAAAGGATAGACAAACCTACCCTCACTTTGTTTGGAGAGATGTTGAACTTGCTCGGTAATGCGATGACAGTTTTTAAAGAAGAATTAAATTGCTGGTCACTGAAAGTGCCGGGATCTTCTATCAAGATCCACAAGTCAAAACTCGCATCTTCATCACAAGTTTCTTCTGAAAAGACAAAATAAGATCAAAATAAAAATTTTGCAGTGTCCTCGCTAAAATTCCGTGGCTATGATTTGAATTAAGTGGACGGGAAGGCAAAGAAGCCAATCATCGTGCCCACCTCTAGGCATGTCTTTAAGTGTCTTGTCAAACAAACAGCTTCATACTCTTGAGCGGTGTCGAACCGGAGACTTTTTGAGCGCCGACAAAGTGTTAAGCAATGCACAATAATGTTTCATGAAATAACCAGTTGAAAATATTTTCTTTTAGTTTAGTTAAGCAGCTCAGGAAAGTAACCAACAAAGTCATGAATATGAGTAAACAATTTTGAAATTTTGAGTTAATATATTGCTGAGAATCGGTAAAATTTTTGAAAATCTGAAAACGTTCCTTTGTCATCATCGCTCCTTTGTAACACCATTCGTAAATTGTTTTTAGAAATCTTCTACATTTATTTTTTTTAAATTTGCAGTAATTAATGGTTGAGTATAATTACATATACTGTAAGTATTTATGTTCAGTTTATCTTAATAATATTCAAACATTTTCATCCGTGATTAATTTCACTGTACCATTTGGTGAGAGAGGTAACTTTTTTAAATAAACAGACTTAAGAATAACTAGACATAACCATAAATAGACATAACTCAGCAACAACACTACATTTAACATACAAAAAACAAAAAGATAACGTTTTCAGCTAGTCATACAGCTCTTTTCAAGCTTATAAGAAAAATATTTTTCAAAGGATTAAAGAATAATACACTATCAGAGCAAAAACATGGTCAAATCTAAACATATGAGAAACTGCTTGAATAGCTCACACAAAATGTATAACTGAAAAATTACGCAGGACAACGGGTCAAGTATTTGAGAGGTAAAATTAATTATTTGTTCAGAAAAGGACTCAAGCAGGTTATGCAAGATGGACAGAAGCACAACACGAGATAATGCATTATTTGTCTAAAAATATTTTTTATAGGCTTGAAAATGGCTGTATGACTACCCGAAAACGTTAGCTTATTGTTTTTGTTTTTATAATGTTAAATGTAGTGTTGTTGCGAGTTATGTCTGCTTATAATTTCACTATGTTTATTAATTCCTAGTCCGTGTTGAGTTTTCAGTGTATACATTTACTTTAGTTAGTTCAAGGATGCATGATAACATCGTATGCACAACGTCAAATAATTGAGAAAGCTTTTTTTTATCTTTAGAACTTAGTTCAAATCACCTTCATTCTTACTGAGTGCTATCGACCAATTAATGAACATTTCATCATCACCACCCGGATGGTAACTATGCGACCACCATTGTGCCTGTGACGTCACATGGAGGGGCACGTCACAAGAGGCAGAATTAAAGTTGTAATTAATGAAGAGGAGGGCTGCCAGAGCTGAACGAAGAGGTGTGCTGAGTGAAAAAGTGAAAAAGAAATTCAAAAAAACATCAGTTGAAAGACAAGCCATGTGCATTGTGCAACTCTAATCTTGAAAATGGTTCTTCAGACGTGGGTTCAATACTTTGCCGGGTGTTGGTAAAGAACTTTCAAACTAAAAACATTCTGTTTCTGCTTAGAACTCATCATGAGAATGAAACTACATCTAGATAGATCTTGTCTCTTTGGGTTGATAGAGATTCACTCAGGTATAAAAACTACAAAGATCGCATCTTGTTTGTTGTTATTTTACTTTCAATTTCATCAGATGAACGTAGCAACTAGTGCTAGAAACTATAATTGTCTTGATGAACACCCAAACTTTTCAGTATTCGGTTGAACTAAAAGTAAGTAGGCTTAGTTATTTCTAATTAGCTCAAACAGAACAACTTATTAAAATGATCAACAATGATTCAAAGAAACCATTGTTGTGCGATTGAAGTCATTCGAAGGATCACCTGTAGTTCTTCACACAGAGCAAGCAATCTACTTGGAATGTATCTTCAATTGTTTCCAACAAAGTTCCAATTTTAGAAACTGCCTCTACATCGGTTAGGATATTATGGATGTGGCTTGTAATCTGAAAGGACATGTACAAATGAAATTAATTTTTCTTATAACAAGTAACAATGTTAAAGTAAGTTTTGCATTGAAATGCACGTAACAAGCATACTTGTTTCAGATGTTCTTGAAGATAAACAATATTCGTTGCGATTGCGTTCTTTTTATTGGTTTCTGTTTTTATTTTTTTATTCCAGACCAAGTCAAATGCCAGAAGATTGAATCAGTAGGAAAGCAATGAAGTTTTCCAAACAAAGATGTCCTTTTCCAAACAAGGAATTCCTCTTCTAAACAAAAATTTTCTCTTCTGAACAAAGATGTCCTTTTTCAAACAAAGAAGTCCTCTTCTATATCAAAATATATTTTTTCAAACAAGAATTTTTTCTACCAAACATGTCATTAAGTGTCTTGCCAAGATGCGGTTGCATTTCTTCGTTGTGCGTTAAGCTTCGAATCTTGGAGAACATGTTTGAGCTTTGCTAATAATTGCCGACAGGTGTTAACTTGTATTGTCAATACTTCAGCATTCCATCGCACTTTGGATTTTTACTAGAGTTCATTCAGAGATACTTGAGTGTTAGCGTTATCACACGGCTAACGTATGGCTAAAAACAACAGACAAAAAAGCAAACAGCAGACACACTTTACTGCATCAGTACTTGTATCTTGATATCGAGCAAATGTGATGCTAATACATGTTTCAATATTTTTACGGTTTGCTTTCTTTTTTCTCCTTGGCGATTTATTTACTCACATCATTGCAGCCAAGACGTTTATCGGACGGACAAGTTACGTCACTCGCATTCCAACATAATTGCTTCATAGAAAACGTACCAGGGTAGACAATAAACACGTTGCCAGAAAACGCTTTGAAAAACACCAAACAGCTCAAGAATAATATTATTCAACACAATACAAAGCTAACAAGAGATTAAATTCGAACGTTGTCGGCGCAGCACTGCGCAATTTTGTGCTTGCTCGGTAGATGTTATTATTTCGTGGTTGGTCGTACTGAATTACGAAACGTTGGAATAAAGTCAATTATCACTCTCAGGATATCAGCAACTAGTTGACAACGTATATTAATATTTTAAATAACATTTTGATGCTTTGATTCATTGTTTTTCTATTTGACATGACCTTAAGTTCTGTTTAATAAATCCAATTTGTAACAACAGCAACCTGCCATATGCCGCCGGTGGGATTCGAACTCATGACATCTGCATCTTCTCCGAAAGCTGACTCTACCGAGGCGATTCTCTTCAGTAGGGCATAGTCTTGGCTGATGTTGAGATTCTCTTGGATTAATTGAATTGTGACGTCAACGACCGCTTTGCCACTGGCAGACGACGATCTTGTCCAATCTCTGAAGCTGAACAGTTGCTGCCATTTTTTATCATTTCACTCTTCAGGTCGATTACCTTTATAAATGTGGGCTATTGCCGATGTTCTTTACTGTACCAAGCTTTCATTTAACAAAATCAACGACCCAATCTCAATTTGTCTTACGTAGTGATAGTGCAGTTTCTTTGCATTAGGAAAGGAACTTATTTTTCATTTTTAATATTTTGGACAGCAGATGATATCTAAAATATTTGAAATGATCATTTTCTTGTTTGCATGTCAGAAGTCAACTATTGCAGCATGTTTGAGACATGTTTGAGACGTTTAATCGTCTATTAGATGGGTTCATAAGTTAAATGTAAAAATATTGCCATAAAGTTAATTATAAACCACCTTTAAATAATATGAAGAAACAAATAATAAATAATTTATGAGCTTAACTGAATTATTTTGTAAACACCTTGCTTACTTGTAATTTAGCACACTGCATTCTCTTCTGCATGCCAACGTTAGAAAAAAAAGAAGCCTAACAAATAATTTCATTGCAAGTATTTCACATTTTTTTAATTTTGTAATGTTAGAAATATTGACAAGCCAACTTTATAACCATACATCACAATTGCTAGCTTTGTGACGTCAGTATATGACTTGCCCGAACTCAATGGAATGATCGTTTGGATCGAGCTGTAGTATATTGTCGAAACGAAACGGTATCTTTCGAGCACACACTTAAATTTCAGAAATCATGAATGTTTAGACCTAGACTTAGAGCCAGCGGCGTACCCAGGGGGGCATTGGGCCATGATTTTTCCTCTTTTTCAAAAATGTTGATTTTATCAGCGTTGTTGTAATTGTGTAGTGCAAACACGTTATAGTCCAAAAGTGGTCTTGGGTAGTGGAGCCGTATTAACCGCCCGTCATACCGCCCGGGGGGCACGGCTGTTTAGGGCCTTTCATTTCAGTTTGTTTAATGTACTTTTGACTATTTGAAATGAAAAATTGTTGTAAATATTGCTGCAGAAGCTAGATATTCAATAGCTTAAATGATGCAAAGTCCTATTTACCGCTTCCAAACCCCAGTTAGTTTAGCCAACATCTCTGTTTAGGAGCCCACCCATATCCATATTTTGTTGGTTCAGCTTGTTTTTGCCCATAATTGACGATAATTATTATAAATAAAAAATGTAACAACTTTGTTACAAAAAATTCGACATCTTATAGCTTAGGCTGCATCCATCGGTTTTGCATTGTTAATCATCATTTGGAATGACTAATTTAAAACCGCTAAAACAGTGAATTTATGCTATTTTGTCGGAGTTTACAGAAGAAATAATGCTACGCTCTTGCTTTCCTGGAAAATATCTTTCCACGGTTGATCGCATAAGACTTATCCAAAATTCAATGCTCGTGAAACGACGAAGGTTCAATAATGGCATCTAGAAGTGTTGACATGGATTATCCAGCGCATACTTTTACATTCGAGTTGATATTTTTAATAGAAAACCTTATTAGGAAGGGAAAGGGGACTTGCATACGAAAGGTATTTATTGTAACTACATTGTTAAAAGTGGGCATTTTTGCATTCAACCCGGCGTTTTATATTTTTGTTTTTAAGATAAATAGCCTACTGCGCAGTGACGTTCGGTGGCTTAAACCGTTGGCTTAAACCGAATGCAACCTGGAAATAATTATGCTGCAGCAAGGTAGTAGGCACGAAGGGCGTAACCGTCGGACGAAGCCCGAAGGCGTGTTGCCGAAGGCAACACTTCCAGCGGGGGGTCTGGGGGACCTCCCCCATAAATTTTTGAAAAACATTTCCAATTTGGTACGCTCTGAGAGCATTTCCAAAACAAATAAAAATCTGTCAAGTTGTGCTTCGCCTATGTCGTGATCATACATCCATTAATGTTTAGAAGTCATGAACAATCTTAATTTTAACTTTGCAGGACCAAAATCCAGTGTTAGACGTGGAATAATAGTTGTCTAAATATTTAATTCGTCATGAATGTTCATTCTCAGATGTTCAGTTAGGCCTACACTACAAAAACTAACACTTAGGCCTAAACATTACAACCGCAAGCAATTTGTACAAAAAGCCGGATAAGTTTGCCTCCTGCGTATAGAAGCTTAACAAACTAAATATTGCATCCGCACCTGAACGTTCATTGGCGAAGTAACGTTATATCAACGCTGTAAAAAGGGCAAAGGCATGACTATGAAAGCTAGTAGGCTAAAGTACATGGAGAGGAGACATCAAAAAACAGCAACAATCTTTTCGCTTTTGTGATGCTGTGCTGTGTACCGTGACGAGAGACCATTTTGTGCGTATGACGAGTTAGTCTAGCGAATGTACGCATTGACGTCACTGGGAAAGCAACTCTAACCATAACACATCTGATTGGCTAAGCAGCTGGTGACGTATTGCAAAACGAGTGAGGATTGGATAAAACGAAGGCGTTTTTTGACATTTTTGAACCTGGGGAAAGCAACTGTGAAAGTTGCTTCCCTGGAGCCTCAGTGGTTGTTTCTGACAGGAGTGTTTGCGTTAATTGGCATTTATAGGCAAGACATACGGTTTGCTAAGGACTTAGACTACTCACAAGCGTTACGAGTTATTCTAGTCACGAATACAGTAATTTTCAAGTTAAAATAGACGTGATAAAAATAATAAAAAGTTAAACCTAGAATTCAGTCATTATATTTTGCATAGTTTTCGCTCAGGTAAGCACTGCTTTCCTTGCTTTCCCTCACCGATCGTCACTGCTACTGCGTCATTCTTTTTCCTAGTTTTTAGTTTTTGTAAAATGTAGAACTACAAACTGGTAGAAGAAACATACGATCGACTAGATTGGCGAAAAAAGGGGAAGGCTTTGCTCAGCAGTGGGCTCCCACAGGCTGAAAATGGTGATGGTGAAATTTTTGTTAAACTTCATAGCCCTTTGCATTGTTATGTAATCAAAGATGGAGTCCCAACAGATTGTGGCGTCAGTCTGTTGGTTTTGATTCAAATTCACAACCTATGATTTGAAAATATTTCAGGCACGTTTGTTAAAAGCAAAGACCCACTAGTGAGTTTTGCAAGGAAGGAGGCGATATGGAACTTACACGCGCCTGTGGGGTGGGCCTTTTTCTTCGTTATATACATTTAGAGTGCGATACTTTTGTTTAAATTATCGCAATAAATTACATTCAATATTTAAACTTTCACAGAGAGATTTGATTTATATTTCAATCAAGAGACATTGCCTGTAAATCGAACTATTACAGTTTTACTTATCCGTTTAGGCCTACCATCATGTTTTTCATATTTGCATATCTAATACTCAGAGTCCGATTAACCATGAGGCACACGAGGCACAGGCCTCAGGCCCCCAATTTTTTTTACATCAGTACCGTAAGCGTAGGTAGTGAAAGTTGTTGTGTGTAACGATTGCTAAACATAATAACGATTCCGAATTGTCATGCTTCGGCGAATTTCGCTTGAACGCGTTCGTTTCACTTGAAGTCTTGAACGCGATCAGGCGAAGGATCGTACCAAACAACCAGACAGGAGGAATCGCTACTGGTAGACACTTATGCAGAGCCTAGACGTTATGAATGACGAATGCCACTATTCAGCTTGTTACTAGTGTTACATTATTCCTAAGTTGGTTTCTTATTATTGAGTTTGTTCCTTCTTACTCTGTTCTGTCTTCGATTGCCAATATGGGCCCATAAACTTAGCTTTGTCTCGGGCCCCCGTGTGCCTTAATCAGGCCCTGCTAATAATCCAATCCAAAAGTATAGTGACATACGCAAAGACCGTGAGAGTTTATATTTCACCAACAGATAGCCTCGGCTATTTTGAACTTTGGTTAGACCATTAATTTGCATTAGGCTACTCTCGATAAAGAAATGACAAATTATATCGACCGCTTTCCTCCACCGATGAGAAAATTCTGTTATCGTTGTCTACGTAGAACATTATATGCGAAACGTCAAGAGTGTTTTATCATGTTTTGTGTTTTCAATACAAAATTTATTCGAATGAGTAACCTATCTGCTACAAACTAAAAAAAATCTCCTCAATGCAAGCTGAGTATGGTAGACTAATCTTACACAATATGACTTACTGGTTATAATTTGCAAATGGGCGTTTTTTCAATTCGTTTTCGTTTCGATTCGAACAAAATTTAGAATCCCCCCTCCTTGAGAAAATCCTGCGTACGCCACTGCCTAGAGCTATCTATCAACTCTCACTGCCACTAAATTCTGCACATCATAGCCATATAGAGACAATTAATTAAACTACCATTCAACGTTTTATAGGCAGAGAAAACTTTTTCTCGAGCCGTAGAAAATTTCATTATCAGATCACCGCTTCAATGCGTGATGGAAATCTACAGATAAATCTGCATCAGGCATTGCATTGAAGCGGTGATCTGATAATGAAATTTTCTACGGTTCGAGAAAAAGTTTTCTCTGCCTATAAAACGTTGAATGGTAGTTTAATTAATTATTTCTGAAAGTTCCTTGGTTTTATATTATCTGAACCATATAGAGACGTAGCCGAATATGCCATTGCCATAAATTCATTCCTTTGTTGAGCGCCCAACAAGAACACCATGCTAAGAACACCAAAATAATTTTACTAACATTTTTTATTAAAACAAATAAATTCAAGTGGAAACAGCGAATTAGTTAGAAGACCCTCATTTACATGAACCATAGGACTTATCCATGACGTACAGCAATGATCATTATGACGCCACAGTTTAAAGTAGCAGTTGAAAGAAACATGAAAAATAGCATTTCATCAAATTAAAAACATGTGATCCCATCAGCCGACATGTATCTGCTGCTTGTATTCCCGTACCTTCTTCTTTCTCCTCTTCAGACCAACGGAGACCAAATCGATTACCAGTAAGTTGACTATTAGATTAAAATGAAAACAAATCAATAGTTTTTGGTAGGTTTGGTGGACAAATTAAAAATATTAATTTTCAAACACTGTTTTATCGATGCGTATTTTAATCCTTTTGCTTTTTCTATGTTTTCCTTTTGTTAGTGCCAAATTCGTGTGTTTACTCTATTGTTTTCTTTTCATTTTCGATCGCAGTAAAAAAATTGAATTAAATTACTTTCTAAGTCTAAACTTTAAAATCGTTTGACTATAGGCCATCACTCAGAACTGTATTTCAATGAAAAACATTTATGTTGCTAAACAGCGGTTTTCGTCTATTTGCACTCGTCGCCGCAACTGGATGATACAAAAAATTAAAATCAATAAGATATCAGTGCAACTAAATCGAAACAAACAAATAATTATATTTTAAATTGACAAAAGTCTATAATTGTTTAAGATCTCAATTTTCTTTTTTTTCTTGTTTTCTCTTTATTTTATTGCATGAACAATAATAACCATGATACGTTAAATACTTTAGTTTAAGTGTAAACACGATAAATATTAAACTACCGTCATATGTCTCTTGGCAACCGATTGTAGCAAGAGTTGAAAGAGATAGACTCCAGGTTTCACCCATGAGGCTGGATTGGGCTACTAGTGAGTGCTCAGTCTTGTGCTGATAGCCGGGAAGAACGCTCCTTTCTTCAGAATGAATATTAGAGATACATCTTTTTGGAAATTATTGCAGATTTTCTAACGTGTGTAATAATGTTGGTAAATTTTGTTTTCACCGTTAAGTGTCCGATAACATCGTTTTTCTATTGGCTTAATATCCTAGTGAAATCTCTCACCGTGCTTCTCACTACAGCTACCAAGATTTTCTTGAAAAACATCCAGATGAAAATATAAAAAATAAAGTTTTTCAGACATTAGACGACCCATGTTTTGGTAACACTTGAGTATTTTTCCACCAACTCTTTGAAATTTCGGTTCCATTTGTTTTCCAAAACTCCACCACGCCTCGAGATACTAGCTACTTTTCTGTTTTCTGTTTCATTCTTTTTACCAAAATTTTAAACTTTAGCATTGCGCTTATCTGTAGACCTACAGTCCTCCTTTATATTTTGCCAATTGATGGTCTGGGAACATTGAGCCCATTTCTTGACAAACTCGTCCTTGAAAATTCAAAACTTTTAGAAATCGTTTTACTAAATCTCAGTTGATAATGAAGTGGTTGCAGTAAATGTTTTTTTATTTCGGTTTAGAACAGACTATAGTAAAGTAAATTTCTAGAGTTAGTTTTTCCAGTGTCGGCCATTGAAATTTCTGATAGTGTTCACCGTCAGCTTTATGTTCCATAAGCACAAAATAGCAAAACTATTTTGTGTAACCACTCTGGAGACCAAGCAAAACTCTAAACATTTCAAAGTTACCGCAAACATATCACTTAAACTAAGCGAATCTGATTTTAATGAGCTGTTGCTTGACATTTTTATAATCTTCTTTTATCTGTATTGAATAAGCAAGTGAAAGTGACGGATATATGTTGCCATTGTGAAGTAACACTGTTTTGAGACTTTTGGTAGAACTGTAGCCTAATGCCACTGAATAGGATCACGATCTATTCCAAATGCCTATTTCTGTAAGCAGTACTCTAAAGTCATTACCAAGCAGATTCCACTCATTTAGCCTGAATGTTAATTTAATTTTTTTAAGATTCAGATCACGTATTAAGTCATCCAATGTTTTGAGCTGAAAGATGAAGTTCCGATATTGTTGGTGCATATTCTGCATCGGTGACTGCATTTTTGCTTTTTTTTTGCTGAGTCTTCACTGAAGTATGTTAATTTTCTATCTAAAATAATGCAGAATAAGTACAGAGGCAATGTATGACAGTATACTTGGATATGTCATAGCTTTTCTTCCGCTGATCTTGCAACACTTCAATACTTTTAACACTACTCCTGCCAACCCGAGTATACTTGGGCATTGTGACGTCATTTTTGACGTCATTTGATAATTAGATAAATCTGGTCTTTTTGTTTGCCAAACTGCATGAGTCTGACTGTTTTTGAAAGAGGAAGACTTGTATTGTCTAAAAGTTGAAAGAAATTACTAGGTTTGTATTTAAATTTCATCTGCAATATTCAATTATTTACAAAGAATTGTCATTTTTTGTAAAAAACTGTCATTTTTTGTGCAAAGTGATGCTTATCCAGTTCTTTCCTCGCATATCGCGTCAATATCTCCGTGACAACCTTTGTGCTGCAAGTGTAGCACTTGCCTGACATCTACCGGTAAAGTTTATCGCAGTTTAAAGATTTTTTTTCCGATATCTAAACGGAAGCAAAAAAAGTAAAAAAAACACAAATTTTTTGTGTTTCAAAAAACACTAACTTTTTCACAACGAACACTCAACCATCTTTCAAGATTAAATTAACAGCTGCCACAGAGTCCATGTGGTGCTCACTGCACATGGGTATTCTTGATTGACAATGTCCATCTCAAAATATAGTCTAGAAGCTGTTCACAAGGCCTGCTTTGTTTCTTTCACAATTTTATATGCGGTGTGTTAACTGCTGATGTAGCATTCACATACACAACAAAATCAATCCGGTAAATTTTCTGAAAAAAGAAATAAAGCACTTTGTTTGCCAGATTTTGCACTGCCACATGCTCATTCACTTTCTCAATCAATAAGACGCCCGTTTACAATATGATAATGCTGACAGATAATGCTAATTACAAAAAAAAGGAAATCATTGTATTTTGAAAACGCTCGATCATAGAAAAAAAAAATGATAACTTTTCTAAAATCAGCGTTTGAAAACCATAAAGACACACAAAAAAATGTAGCCAAACAAATTTTTCCTTTGAATGTTGTTACGCAGTGTTATTGACCTTTGTATACTTAAAATGTACTTTTGTTCTTCATTTTGATCTAGTTGTACAGGTGAGTCCCAATGGACAAAAACCGTGGTTCTGCAAGACAAATTTTTAATTGTAATACTGTTGTGAGTGATGATAGCCTCGCCAGAAATGTTAAACCTATTAAAGTTACTTTGTTTTGCATTTTACTGACAAGCTGACCTTGTTTCGCCATTATACTGACCGTGTTTCGCCCAACCTCATGGGCGAAACACGGTGTCTATCGCTGTTTATCTTTGCTACAAATCGGCTGCCGAGAAACAAACATAACTACCATCAAATATAACTGCTACCACTGAAAACCTTTGTTGTTCGAAATCTGTTTCTGGGTTTTCTGATAAAAATTTTGAGCTTTGTTTCGTAACCAATGTATAGGTTTGTAATCAACTTGGAAAGTGAAAGTTTTATTGGTGCCAGCTGTTTTGTTATCAATCATACAAATATTTTTTTTTTAATTTTTCGTGCAGGTCACGTGATTTGACGTGGGAGGCAGGTGCGTCAGGGAGGGATGTAGTGGAAGCCACCATTCAGAAAATTAAAGCTTTTTCCGGCGTGTCGCAGGATTTCTCTATTTTGAGGAGATACGCTCTCATGGAATCATCATTTGGAGAAGATGAAGAACGCGTTGATGCAAATCCTGGCGGAGGAATATGGCAGGTAAATAAATTAAAGTGATATTCAATTCCATCATGGCTACCTAAAAATGCGGCTTGATTCGTCACATTTTGCAGATTTTGATTACAGCTACTGGTAGTGACATTTTCTGAGTTTTATTTTAACTTTTTGCCGTCTCCTAATGATATAAAAGTTTTTTGTTGCCTTTGGGAAGCTGTAGCAAATGAGAAAAAGCAAGTTGAAAAACGTTGAATCAGACTTTTATTCAAAAATTAACAATCTGACTAAAATCTTTGAAATCAAATTTTCTTTGTTTTTCAACATCTGAGAATGAACCTATTGTGTCAGCTGGGGAAAACAGTAAAGAAAGCGCTAAAGTATAATTTTTAGAAAAATTTCTTTAAACATTTGCCAAAAGTTAGCAAAAACTGGAAATTTCTGCAAAATGTGACAAATCAGCCCGTATTTTTACGTAGCCATGGTTCCATGCTGGTATTTCTTGGCCTTACTATGTTAAGGATAATCCACCTCAGTACATAGTTACTCTGAATCCATTCCGTCGTTAATTGCCATGCAAGATTAAAAATCATTTTTAAACAGTAGTTTATGAACTGACATGGTATCGGACCTATATCTTCTAATTCAAAGTCGGACACTTTGACGAATAATTCACCAGTAGCCGGTTTAACGTGTTTGTATGATAAATCTTTCTTGCATATTCTTTGCATTAGATCGATCCTGATGTCCACAATCTATCTTCCATCCTTCCCATGAGTCCAGCTATTGCCACTCTCGTTAATAGAATGGAGGAAGTCTTCAATATTGAGTGTTTGTACTGCGGATACAACTTCAGGTTAAAAACTACTTGGCAAAAATAACTTCGCTTGTTTGCAAAAAGTGTATCCATTTGCGGATGCACAAACTCTCAGTAAAAATAAAATGGTGCAATGCCATCCCACCCAGCAAATATTAATCCAGCCAATCAATAAACAATGTTTCTATTGTTCTCCGTCAGCACACCCATGGTATCGGGACTGGCCGTCCAGGCATTCAACCAGTTCAAGTATGGCCCCAATACTCCAGGAGACATTACAAAACAAAGCGTTGCGTGGGTTGATGAGTACCATCCAGGTCAAAACTCCTCTAACTACACGCAGGTCATCAACTCGTTTAATCAAGACGAAGGTAAATTGTGTTTGTTTATTGTTATCCATTGTATTTAATTGAACTTTTTAATCTTTCATCATCATCATTATGTTCCTTCCTCGTATTGAGGGTTGGATACAATGTGCCATTGTTTGAGTTCAGGTTGTTTGAGATAGAAGCAACAAAACGCTGACAGTGACGTGTTTGAGACCGAAGCATAATAGCAAGCAAGTTGAACAACCTGGCACCACCGCGACACCTACTCAGTATTTGATGTGTTCCTCTACAGAAGTTACCCAGCAAACACAACTTATCCTTTTCACATTAATTTTAACGTCAAGTCGATGTAAAAGTAACTGTGTTTTTTTATTGAGAAATTCTTAGCAAGCGCCTTTAATGTTTACTTTTATGATGAAAAGATAAGTTCTGTGATGTTGACTTCAAACTCGATCTGTGGATTCTCTTGGACGACTCAGAGGACATTAGTGATGAGGACTTTGAAAGTCAGTTGAATTTCACTTCTGCACTTGCATCAAAGTTCAGTGTTTCCAACTCAATAATTCAGATTGGTTTTTCGGTGCTATCAAACAACGAGCACGAAATTCACTTTTGGTTCAACGAAAGTGACAGTTTGTCCTCCTTGGAAGCGGCTGTGTCGGATACAAAACGAAATAAGCGTAAGTACACTGTGTGATGTGTAACCTGGTTGGTTTCGAATCTTTATCCTCGGACTGGCAAAGCTTTGATATGTTATTCCTGGTAGTTTCGCATACTTGTAAAGGCTTTTGACCCAGGGCCTGTTACCGAGATTGACAGAGTGAAGTTTTCCGATTGTTGAAATGTTGTTGCCCTTGAATTATTCCATTCACTAGGTGCCGTTGAATGGAGAGCAGTCCTGAAATGCGTTGCTCAAGCGCACACCCCTAGAATCGAACCAGCGCCGCGTGATCTTGAGCCGGGCTCGTAATCACTGAACTAACGGGTCAGACAATTTAATAAAACACACAAGTAACTAAGCGTTACTTTTCTAGTGGTAACAAGTTATTGCACAAGCTTTGAACAAAAAAAGAATTTTCTTGCATGAATTAAAAGTAAACGTTCGACAATCTTCGGTTTGTGCTTTCGAGATAAACATGACAAAAACCATTCCTTTCCAAAATTCGGAAGTAAAATGGTTGGAACGCCCGGTTAATATGATGAAAAAACAAACAGCCCAATATGTAGATACTAAACTCATGTTCAGCAAACATTTCGAAAACTATACTGCGTTCATCTTCAATGCTATAAATGTCTTTGCAGCGCTGAAGATGAAGACAGTATATTTTTTGGAACGTTTGCTAAGCATGAGGTTAGTATCTACATTTTGAGCTTTTTATTTTTTAATCCTTTCCAAGTTTTTATAAATCTGATGGTCAGGTCAACAACCTAAACTAAAACTAATCTTTAAAGTCTGTAGGCTACGTAATGTTTTTTAATGATTGCGAAAGCGACTTTTGTTTAGTTTAGCACTTTTTTTTTGCACAATTTTTCAACAATTTAAAGGAATCATAAAGCTGCTTAGCAGTCTGCCTCAATTAGAGAAACTATCAGCATGCGATCGTGTGAGACGTAATAAACAACTGTTTGTGCACGCCAGCTCACAAGGATTGTACATCTTTCTTCATTAATGGACCTACTGGTTTCTCACATAGGCTACAACAGCTGGTACTTACTTCGAAGTGCTAGACTAAACTAAACTAAAGTTTCTGGAAAAGGGTAAGGATAATTTATCACTCCTTCTCCCATAGCAGTTCCTGACCCTAGTTTGAAAAACTCTAACAAAACATCTTCTCTTTAGTAAATCTTCAAACGGACGAAGCTTTAAAAGACATCGCGAACAATCGCTTCGCCACTAACAATGGGGGGCGACCTACCCCTGACAAAGACCTTCGACGCGTCATTGTTGTCATCACAGACAATAATGTTGATGATGACATTGAGACAGCAAGTCAAGAAGTAAGTTGGTAGCTTAGTCGGTGGATTGAAGACGCTTTTCTTTATGTTTAAAATACTAACCAAGTAACCATCTTAATTTTTGGCTTGATTTGCAAGAAGCCTATGGGCTTTCTGACATTATAAAGAGCGTTAATTCCTACACAGCAAGATGTAAACAACATTATTGCATTTTGGACAATGCCACAAACAAAAATACTCGACTCAAAGGGTTTCCGTGCCATTGACATGAAGGATTTATAGTCAAAACTTTCACGTGATATTCTTGATGTGATGTCAAATACAATTAGAAGAAACATTGTAATCATGGATTCTAGAATCAGATAGCTGTAGTTGTATAGAAGGGTATAAAGATAACTCCAGATAAACACAAGGATATTCGTTTTCAGAATGAGGATCTGCGATCAGTACTGATTTAGTATGCGTCTACAAGTATGCAAAACTGCAAGAAATAATCAATCAGAGGCTTTCTCAGTCCAATGATAAAAATTCAACGAACCAATCCCAACATTTTTTTGTCAGGTTGAAGATTCTAATACAAGCGTCATAGTTGTTGCCATCTGTTCGACTTGTAACGAGACAAAATTGAACCTGATGGCTACAGACCCAGACATCAATCACGTTTTGACGTTCGATAACTACTACGAACTTGATCAGGACGAAAGCAAAACAAAAGTTTATGAGCAGATTTGTGATACGGTGTTTGCTCATTCGGTGAGTTCAACATGAACGTGTACACGTATATTGTGGAAAAGGCAAGATATGAGGCGACTGTGGATGGGTATCTAGGCAAGACAGCTAACGACAGGTCCTTAGTAAAGGGGGAGAGAAAAATTGACTTTCTTATCTTTTACTCAGCCTAATCAATTGATGCATTTAGAAAAAATAGGGATTGAGTTTTCGAAGGATTGTAAACTTAGCAGCTTGTCTGAAATATTTTAGGGCAACATGACTGCAAATGAGTATCAAGGTTTTGTCTTAATCTACAAGAAGAATAAGCCATGAATATCAAAGTTAACCGCAGGATACAAATAATGGTTTTCATCTGACCTAGATGACAGTCTGTGTTTTCCAGATATATGCACACATTGAAACTTCTTTGATTGAAAGCGCTTCTACTTATGCGGACCATGGCAGTTTGATTGAGGATGTCAAAAACCAGTTCAGTCTTCAATGCTTCGATTGCGAAGACTCGGTCAGGTGGGTTGCGATATCCAAAGGTGGTGTTCAATCTTCTTTCTAAGGTTTCAAGAAAATAAAAATTGTAGTGTATTTGATCACTTGGTGTCGCCATTGAGTCAACCGTAGTGAAGTCAATTTTGGGGCGGCTAATGTCAATTTTTTTTAATCTTTTCACGTCATCGAACGTTCGATGATGACATCTCGAACATTGTTAAATCACTAAAAGTATGTTCGATTGCTTTTGGCTTTGTTGAAAAAGTTTCATAAACTAAAATAGCTTCAAAATTTTAACATCTGAAAGTTTTGAAACCAAACAAAAGTGTCGTTGGTTGGTTTTTTGATCATATGAACGCTGGGAACATTTTGTTTTGAACTGTTTTTATAAAAGCCTTTCAATTCAAACCTTTGAAACGTCGACTTTGACCTTGTGTTTGTTATTCCAGTACTTCTGTCAAAAACACACTGTCGGATGTATTCACTGCCAGCAAAGTGATCAGTTCTGAAAACAGTAAACAATTGAAGCGAGAACTGATCGCTTGGAGTTCCGAGCACAATGATGAAGGTATCGTATTGTTACGTCATTTAACTGCATTGCTAAGTCATACAAACTACTATATTTGTGAATATTGACAAGCGGATTATCTCGCAGTGATCATTACATAGTCGTTTTTATTGTGATAAACGTTCACACTGGTCTTTCATATGAAAGTTACGTTTGTGAAAAATTACTTACAAAAGCTATGCCATGAGAAACCAAAGTTCAAAGTCTGTGTTTGATTGATTGATTGATTGATTGAATTTTTATCCTCGGACTGGGAAAGCTTCTTGCAGAGCTTAATCCTGGCAGTTTCGCATACTTGTAGAGGCTTTGAATCACTGACGCAGACCCGGTCACCGAGATTGACAGAGTGAAGTTTCCGATTGTTGAAGTCTTGTTGCCGGGGAACTATTCCATCCATTAGATGCCGCTGAATGGAGAGCAGTCCTTAACGTGCGTTGCTCAAGCGCACACCTCGAGAGTCGAACCAGCGCCGCTTGATCTTGAAGCTTCTTCGTTCCAGAAGTGACGCGCTATTGCTTTTTTTGTTTTTTTTCATGCCCTCTTGTCTAACTGCCGAATGTTTTTGTTTAATTTTGTTACAGAGTAGATTTCAATCAAAAGTGGTACTACAAAATGGTACTAAATAGGGGATGAATAATATGCATCTTCATGTGTTGTCTTTCAAAATATAAATTTTGCAGGTTGTTAAATTTTCAATTTAATTTTCAGATTGCTCAACGGAATTGAAAATGGAACTTTGGTTTCTTCTAAATGGGGATTTCTGGAAAACTGAAATCGATTTCGAGCAACAAACTACTTTCGTTGCTGACCTCGTCACCAAATTTACAATCTCTCCCACAACAGTACAGGTTGGCCTCTCTGTGGCTTACTCCAACCGATATCATGTTTATTTCAATCTTGACCAATACTCGACAGTTGGGGATCTGGAGACAAGCATTCGAAGTACTAATCAACCTACAAGTGAGAAACGTTTGTCAACTTATTTTCTTTGTTTAAAATACTGGTATATCCATTTCTGAAATGGAGTTTTTGATTTGGAAGCAACACTAATACCTTTATCAAACCTGGTAATTACAATGGTGTTTACTGAGTTTATCGATGACTTTTTGTTGTGCTAGTCAGTGGCGGCTCGTGCCAATAGCCTGCAAGGCTGCAGCCTATCCTTCTGAAATTAGTGAACATAAATGTAATGTAAAACAGTTTTGCAGCCTATCCATTAAAAATAGCTATAACCCACCACTGGCGCCATTTTTTTCATTTGTTTTCAATAAATGTTAACAACAAACAAGTTAGTGTTCTTTCTCTTCTTCTTCAACAGATTGATCATGTTTGATTAGCTGTGGCCTCCCATATGTACTGCCTCCATTTTGTTCTGTCTTTTGTTTTTTATTAGTGCTTCCGGCATGCTTTTTATTCCTGTAATTTGCTTGATATTGTCAAAATATTTCATTTTTTGTCGTCCTTTTGTTCATTTGCCTTGCATCCTCCCGGTCAACATTGAATTTTGCAAATTGTTGCTTCTTGCTATGTGTCCGAAATATCTCAATTTTCTGAGGTTGATGTTGTGAATCAGACTCCATTTATCGTCTACTTGTTGGGAAAAAAATTCATTTGTTTTTCTTTCCATCCAGCTGATGCGTAATAGTCTTCTGTAACACCACATTTCAAAACTTTTTAATGTCACGTTTTTTGCATGTCCAAATTTCACATCCATATGTGGCAATGGGGAAAACGAGAGTTCGTAGCAATCTTAATTTGTGTTGTTAACAATTTACCTCTGTTTCCACACCGTTGTAAGTGATGTCACAGTTGCTTTTGCCATAGCAATTCGCCTTTTAATTTCCGTGCTATCATAGTAAGTGTCAGATATGACACTGCCAAGATTGAAGATAGTAACAGTTCCGTTACACTTCCACCGACCAACACTATGTCGTCAGCATATCGAAAGTCTGTTGACATTTTTCTTTCAATTTTTCACAGAGCCATCAAAATTCTCTAAAATTTTTCTCATTATGTGATCAGTATATCGATTGAAAAGATAATGCTGACAATATACTTCCCTGTCTGACATCTTTTCCAATAGAAAACTACTCAGTAATGGAAAACCATTGATGAACTCTATAAAGATTATTTCATTGCAATTATCAAATTTGTTAAAGGAAGATCTGTTGCTACTTTAAACAAAACACTATAAACGTAAAATTAATAGCAGTTTAAATTATTACACTGGAGATGAAAACAGTTGTTTAGTTTTTGAAAGATTTGCTTAACATGAGTTTACTTCTATATTTTGGGCTCTTGCTTTCCTTATTAAATTGCAGTTTACTTTCCATAAAATCTTTTGCTCAGTTGGCTGGGTGTAGATTCTGCATAGATCATAGCACATACATAGCATCGATCCTGCACCTCATAACAAGTTTCATGCAGAAATAACTTTTGACTTGTTTCTCAACAGATTGGAGGGAGACGGGGAAAGCCCTGCAGGATATTCTGGACAGGGGATTCGCCGAAGAGTCCGGAGCTCGAGCTTTGACCAGCTTTGTCCCTCGCGCTGTCATCATAGTGACAAATGGAAACAATCATATCGATTATGTCGATCCAGGGAGAAATGTGAGTATTTTCATGTGTAAAAATGTTATCACAACGCAAAAAAGCTTTGTCTATCTATATCAGGTGAATGTTCATCGATCAAAACGGGTGTTTTGCTGCAAAACATTCAGCATGACATTGCTGCCGTAGAAAAACCGTTCATATTAAATCAATTCGGTTGTAATTCTTAACATGAATAATAACTTCATTAAAGTGCGTTCCGTTTCGTTTGTGTTTTGACGTAACGCATTCATTGCTTGGCTATTTTTTTAATATCTTTTTGTGTATGTTTGGTTGTCAAATTGCCAAAATGTAGTTTATGTTTTCATATCATCGATATTTTTTGTAATATTCGTAACTTTGTAAACTAATTATCCCATCCGTATCCAATTTAAAGAGTGATTTCAATTTTTGCAGTTGTATATAGACATATTAACGTTCTCCTCTTTGTATTGAATTTAATGATCACTTTACAAACGGTTTACAAAAATATCTTTTACAGCACATAAACATAATAAAAATCATTCAAAGTTGGCTGTCAAGCTTTTACGCGGCATTTCCTATTCACCTTGCCATGAAATCTTATTAAAAGCATATAACTTCAGTTTTATCGACATTATATACATGTTGTGATAACTTTTGATACGTTTGTTTTGCTAAATGTTTTTAGATTTGTCTTCAAAGTAAAACAGTAAACAGTATTGACCAATGCATTTCCGTTGTCATAGTAATTCTGTATTTTGATGAACTTGGAAAAAGACTAGAGTTAAAGATAATAAAAATTCTGCATGAAAAACCACCCAACTAATTCTTAGGTAAGCGGCAATCTTATTGAAGATTAAGCAGACTCCACTCATTCAATTTGCATATTCACTTTGGCCACCAACTTGATCTCTCGTATTCACTGACTTTCTACCTGTACTTTAAATGATTGCACCAGATTATTTAATTTAATTTCAAACACAGTAAAAAGGATAAAAACCAAGCTTAATTCTAAATATTGTGACCATTAGGAGGATCTTAACTATAGGTTGCTAAATTGTAAAGCTGGTTAGGAGGGTGGCAGCTACAACGTCGTGTTTTTCCTGCAAATGCGTAATGGCGCTTTTCAATCGAACCATTTGCAGGTTAATCTATGAAATAAGAAATTCATTTTGTAAGTGATACTTTTCACGATAATCTTTCATTTGTTCCAGTAATCTACTTCAATTTTCAATACAATAATGCGAGCGAGAAGAGATCACAGCATGCATTACTAGCCTATTGTATACCAATATGATCACAGCATGTATTACTATAGCCAATTGTATACCAATAAAAGAAAAGTACAGTTTATTGATGAAAATCGTGATACATGAAAAAGTACTTAAACGAGTATTTTTAGAATTGGCACTTGAAATTTATGTAGATACAATTAAAAAAATATCCAATTAAAACTAAATAAATTTGTTACTCAGTGAAGTTCAAGAATTTTAAATTACCAAGTAACTGGCAGAATTGCATCTCTATGTTACAAAGAAAATCATTTGGCAACTCCATCATTATTTCTGGTTTCATTCTGATTTCTGGTTTTGTTGAACTGGTTTTTGATGGAACGATTGTTTGATGCTTTGCAGTCATATGAAGCCAATATATCTGTATATGGAGTGGCTATGGGAGACTATGTTAATGATACGGAGCTGGAGGTTATGTTATCACATCCCATACGAAAGTACAGTTATCATTTGTACGAGTTTGACAAGTTGGAACTCTACTTCATCCCGGAAGTGTACACTTCACTATGTAGATCTCCAATTCCACTTTCTGTGAGTAAATAGATGGAGTTGAACAGGTCTGAAAAACTACTTCTGAGACATAAGCTTCGCTGTTTTTTCTGCTTTGAATTTTGGATCACTGAGGTAAATCGGTCACTGGGGCCGGAGATGCAAAAGTTTTGCTCTTTGAAGGGCTGCCAAACGAAAGTCTGCTTTGGGTCTGAATTAATTCGTCGACAGCATGCGGAGAGATTCAAATTATAGTTGCCTGTTTTTGTATTTTTTTACCAGTTTAAATTGTGTGTGCTTCCAACTTAAATTTGGGTATAGACACCGTAGTTAAATGATATATTTTCAGTATCTTTAATCATTAAACTATTCAAATTTTTACAGGCGTTTTGCTGGATTTCGCAGATTAATTACTGATTGGCACTGTCATAAAAATGTCCTGAGAGCAATCTGACCGTCTTTAAATTTTTCTACCTTCCAATCAACTTTGGCATCTCTTAATCCCAATAATATTGACATTTTTCATTCCAGTCTGATCAGGAAATGGAACTCGAGTTAAAGCAGAATGTTGAACGATATTTTTGGTCAAAAGTCGTTCTAGAAAAGAATCTTCAAATGACCATCAAAGTAAATGAAGCTGGAACTGCTGGAAAAGCGTATGTGTCTGTTGCTGTAACGGAGCCAAATTCGGTTTATTATGACATATCGATTGATCTACAACAGGTGAGGCAAAGTCTTGACAATTGAAGAAAGTTGATATTTGTCAAAAACTTTGTTACTTCTAAGTTGTACCAGTAAACTTTCAAATAGGAAACATGAGACTAAGAACAACCTAACAAAATTACTAAATTATTGACAAAGTTATTGCAAACAATTATTAGTTGATTTGATAAAAGAAGATTTACTTAGAAATTGATTTGATAAAAATCAAATTGTCTACAAAATAAACTTTTGCTTACAAATAGTTTAACCATCAAACTACAGTACGTACCAGTACAGTACAGTACCGTACCGTACTAGTACAATACCGTACACAATTTTAAGATTAGTTTAAAATTTCAAGCTGATGTAGTTTTTTAGCTTTAGTATCTTTAATTGCTCCGTAATTGACATGAAATCATCTTTTTATTGGTCACAAAATCATGAAATTCAATAAAATAATGCTTTGTTAAATCACGCTTTGAAGTGCTTGGTTTAGAGTGCTAAAAAAGGTAAATTGTAACAAAAATACTTAATAGTCGCCTTTCTCAATAACATGAAGAAAAACTGGAATTAAAACTGTTATTGTGATTTTATAAAAAAATTCTTTCATGAAGCTATAGTTGACCTTATAAGCAAACGAAAATAAGCATCAACACTAGATTTATGATTTTACAAAAACAGTTGAAGCATTTTAGAATAGAAAAACGACTTACTCAAACACAGCCGGATATCTTGTTAGATAGATCAATTTTTAAAAACCGTAATTGCTATTGTCATAATAATGACCAAGTTATTATTTCCCAATATTGCAAGCAGTATGTGTATTAGAACATATTTGTGGCACGCGATTATTATGTATAGTAACTTCAATTTGTGTAATTATAATGTGATACCGTATGTTTAAAATTTCAATTACAGTCTGCAAGTAGCCTCGTCGTGTAGTGGGTCCTAATTATTGCACGAGATTTCACCAATAACCAATAACCATATTGTACTAAAGCGTAAAAATTCAAACTTACACTTAACTTTTCATATCTGTAATAGATACCTTAAAACGTAAAACAATAAGGAGTCTATCATAAAAAATCTACCAGTGTGTAAAATCCATTATAACATTTAAGACTCTTGGAAATTAACTCGCATTGCAAGATATCCGGCCGTGTTTAAGTAGGCCATGGAAGAAGAATACTTGAGCTTCTACAAAATAATGAAATTCACTAAACAAGTAATTTAACTACATGCACACCTTGTTGATCCGAACATGACAGAAATTCCGTGTTTCAGGGCACAGCATTCCCGGGGGTCGAAATAAGCAAACTGGTGGACAGACATAAGGGTCGTATCCAAGGCATCGAGAAGTGGATTGTTAGAGATGGAGTAGTGACTGTTTACATCACTCTAGTTTCTACAACGCCTACAATGGATGTAACTGTTTCAGTCAAACCTGTCGTGCCACCATCAACGACCGTCAGCAGTGTTGATTCAACAATTAGCGCTACCACTGCTCAGGTGACTTCCGCTCAGAACAATGGAGGCAGCGCGAATAACAATCAAGAAGTTTCAACAACAACTCCATCAGTTAATGGAAACTCCGTCTCTGAACAAATCAATGCTGATCCGAACTATACATCGGACAATACCGGTTCCAATGATTCTGTGATAGACAGCACTGGGTCAAGCGATAGTGAGACCGATGATAATGGGGCTAATGACACTGGGTCAAATGTTAGTGGGCCAAATGATAGTGGGTCAAATGACACTGGGTCAAATGATAGTGGACCAGACAACAATCCTTCTACTACAAACTCAGATGTGTCTGTGTCGATGCACAGTCAAGCTGTTTCTGGAAGTTCAAATGAAAACAATGCAAATGTGGATTCTCTTTCAGGACTGGTAAGCACCCTTAGAACGTTTGGATAGCCACAGAAGATAAGTTTTTAATGAGAATCAAACTTTTTTTGTGGTAACTTCATTTTTTAACTGTTTAAAAATCCAAAATATACCTATCATACGAAGAGGATTTTCATTGAAGTGTTCAAGGCGGAAGGTTTCAGACGGATCTTTGATGTCATAATTATCGCTATCTTTTTATTTGATACGTGAGGTAATTTATTTTGCAGGCGACAGAAAATTCAACCATATCATCCAATGACAACAGCGCCACTTCCACTATAGCCGCAACAGAAGTTGTTGACGATAAAGCCCTGCCGTTAGATGGTGGAGCTAATATCGCTGGGGCCGATCCTGGTGAGGCTGAACGACAAACAGGGAGCGGCTCCAATTCCTCCTTGGCGGCTTTATCCGTGATCCCTGTGGTGGTGTTTATACTCTTACTTGCTTACTATCGTTCTAAGAAAAAGAAAAAAATTGACCCTGCAATGAGAGTTGCGGTAAGTTAAAGGCAGTCCTGTTCTTCATTCTATTTGGATTCTTAAGAAGTTTGATTTTATCTTTCTGTCCTGATAGCTCTCGCCACTACCCACTGGTGAGGGCCCTGGTTTGACGGTTGATAGGTTTCGGTTCGACTCCGCTCTGAAACGTGAGGCTCTGTATATGACAAGGCACTTGAGTGGCGTCCATTCGACAATAGCTCTTGATTTCTCTCATGATTTTGAGTAATAGTACGCTGCTCTAGAAGGAAATGCCTACAGACCTTTTAATGGCTATGGCCTGCTGAACTGTAAACTGTTGTGCTATAGTTTGTCACTTCACTTCGTTTCTTGAAATAGACAACAGACCCAGCAATCGTTGTCTGGCGATTAATTAGCTATCGAAGAACAGCGCGCCACGCTTTAAAAACACATGTAATCGTCTTGTTTGATTGCATTGCGGATGAGTGACAAATGAGTAGACAATGGATGCATAAGTAGCTATATTTTCCTACAATGGTAAATTATCTAACCATGGTAGAAGTAGTTAGTCATGAGCACAGCTTAACAAATTGTTGTTGCATGTATAGAGATTTTCGTCAACATTGAAGAAGTTTACATAACTGAGCAACATTTTGAAAAAGGCTTTAAGCAAAATGTACTGCAAGGTGTTGCTGCCTAGCCAACTTTTAAACTAAAAACCTCATTTTGGTCTCAAGCATGTTATAACTTCGCGTCTTATCGCTTCTACCTTTTTCGTGACCTCTGCTGTGTTAAAGCATTTATTGTTTTGTTGTAATTGTTAGAAACAGAAGTAACTGAATTGCGCTGAAACCAAACTAATGTAATCACTTGAAACAATAAGGTCGCTCAGTAAAGAACCTTTAAGTTTATTTAATGTTGGTATGTTTTGGTTCGATTCCAGGTGGGCTCATGCCAGCGCCACTGTGAAAGTTGCTTTTAAAAATGGAGACTTATCCACTTTACGTTCGCTTTAATTCAAAACAATGCTTTTTGTGACTTCATAGGCGATGGAAGAAGTGAAGGAGGCGATGGGGAAAGCTAAATCTGATGAGGCAGAGCACATTGACCTCCTGGCGCTGGAAAGCAAAATAGAAGCAGCCACAGCAATGCAAATCAGCGAGGAAGAACTAGTTGAAGCCAAAGACACGTTGACTGATCTGAGGCAGCGATTAAGCAGCGGACAAACTTCTCAAGAAATCAAAAATTCTGAACTTTGTTGAAGCTTCCTCCATCCACACTTGTCAAATGCTTTAAATTCGTTTTTTTAGCACAATAACTGCAAGATTTGTTGATTATTGTTACAACGACAACAAATTTGTTGATTTATTGGGCTGTTGTTTCTTTGAATACAAAAAATGTTCTAAAAAAAATGCAATCATTGTGCAAAATCTGAATACATTTGTCTGCTGGCTTTTAATGGAACTGCGCTATTCAAGAAGTAGGCCGAGGCAAGCTTCACTTGCATGTGGCTGTGTTTAAAGTGTTCAAATCTTCTCATGTTTTTTATGAAATTTGGTTTGAAATTTATTTTGAGTATTTTTACCTACACAATTTTATCCTATTATATGTAGCCACCCATACAGTTTTAAAATTGCATGTAGTCCACAATGGCCAATACAGCAATTGTAAGCAAGAAAACAGTCAATAGCGTTATATCAGGCTATTGCACAAGTTGTCACCAATAACCATATTGTACTAAACGTAAAAATTTAAACTTAGGTAAACATAAATTTTCATATTTGATTGATACCTTATAACGTAACTTAGAAGTCTATGATTAAAAAATGCACCAGTGTGTAAAATCCATTGTAACATTTAAGACTTTTGGAAATTAACTCGCATTGCAAGATATCCGGCCGTGTTTAAGTAGGCCATGGAAGAAGAATATTTGAGCTGCTTAGACAAATGATGAATTCACTAAACAAGTAATTTAACTGCATAACAAAGCAGTCAACAGTGTTATATCAGGCTATATAAGGAAATCGGTAAAATGCCCGTAGAAAATGTTATCCAGAATATAATCTTTCTTGTAAATATCTAGGTAAAAATCCACAACGGAAAATATCCCCTAAAAATCATATGAAAAATATCTCTCCAAAATATTTACGAAAAATATCGAAAAGTAAAGCATTGCGAATCGCAACTGCCCGCTGTACTAGTGAGTGCTCAGCCTTGTGCTGATAGCCGGGAAGAACGCTCCTTCTTCACACTTCATCATGTTTAAAAATAAATAACTTGCATCTGCAGCAACTTACTGAGGAAGTCTAAATTTTGTCTTGTCTTCGAAGATCAAATATTTTATTGACCAACTCATGCAATGCCTGCATGATATAAATAATATAATAATAACAATTTTTATATAGCTCCACATCCACAATCAAACTATGCTCCTGGGCGCTGTACATGACAATGGTGAAAATTAATACGGTACATTCAGTCATAATGTTCAGTGAAATAGAGCGTTTTCAAGCGAGCTTTCAATTCAATTAACTTTTCAGCTTCTTTTACACAAATAGGCAAACAATTCCAGCAACTGGCAGCAACAACTGGGAAGGTGCGATTTCCGTATTGTGTCTCACATGAAGGGTTGCACAAGAGCAATTGATGTTGAGAACGCAAAGTTCTAGCAGGTTTATAATGAACAAGCAAAGTGTCCAGATAGTTTGGAGATATCTGACCAAAATCTTGCCTAAGTGACCGTTGAAAGCTGGTAAATGGTACAGCATCTCAACTCGGACTGGAAAAAGGTTCAAACTAAGAAAGCATTTTTTTTAGGTGTCTTGCTGATACACAACAATGTGTCCTTACTGAATTTCGATCCGGTGTTTGGTGAAGACTATTTTCATGGTAAAATTTTCTTGTATTTTTTTTTTGATATCAGATCTATGATAATTTTTCATATCGTCCTCGGTCAAAACAGATTTGAACGACATTTTCGTTTACATTTTATTTCAAGTTTTCTTGTTTGATTGACTGTTAGGAAGAGCGTGGGGGCAGCTGCTGGTGTGTGTGCTTTGTTTTCGTTGTGATGTTTGATAAGTGAGTGTAAAATATACAGAAAAACCAAACTTTAGGAACGAAGTTTTGTTTTGGAATTTTATTCTATTGCTTAAATTTTGTTTAAAAATTAGTGTGGGAGTTTTGACCTTGATGATCGCATGTTGTTTAGGTGCATCCACACGCTGTAGCTTTTACATGGATGAACGTTGTGTCTTTTATAATAATAGTAGGCCTACGTTTGTACAAAATATTGTATGTGAAGATATACTGAAGAAAACTTGATTGATTGACACTGAGTAAGTTTCTCACTTTTCTTCCTTGCCTGCTATTGAGCTTGCAAGGAATGATTTGTTACGTCACAATGTAATGTGACGTCGATCGTATGCAGCAAAATTACTGGGTGGATAATTTTGCCTTTCCATGGGAAAACCAAAAGAGAAGACGCAGATGGCCAGCGATGAAACGCTTTCTGTTTGCGCTTCTTGTGCTTTTGCTTTTCGCCCGGGGGAAGACAAACAGCGTCAATTACACGTAAGTTTCTGTGTTTTGAAAAAAATTATTTCACTGCAAGAAGGTTTAACAAACTTCTACAGTAGACTATTTTTTAAAACTTTTATTCTACTACTGACTACAAGTGACCTGTGATTTATACTTTCACTTTGTTATTTAAATGGAAGCTGAAAAATATTGCCAAAGTTGCCCTATTATCTCTATACCTGTTGAATTGCTGCAAAAAGTAGCCTTTACCTGAGTTGACACCAGGCTTGCATATGCCTCCGATAACTTACTGTACATTTGAAAGTCATAAACATTTGTTTACCTTTCAAAACTTCAAATAGATCAAAAATGAACTTAAACGTTTCACACAAGAGTTCTCATTCCAAAACATTTTTATGCAATTAAGCCATAGGTTGCGCATGGAGAAGATGGTTGTAGAAGCTGCAATACGCAACTTTCTGGTATGCCAATGAACGTGAAAAGTTCCAAAAACTGTACCAAACCTTGCTTGGGTAGAAATGGTATGGTACGTACGAAAACTAGCCATTGATACAAACGGAAGATCATTTTCTTTCCTTGCAGTTCACGTGATTTGACGTGGGAGGCAGGTGCGTCAGGGAGGGATGTAGTGGAAGCCACCATTCAAAAAATCAAACGCTTTTCCGACGTGTCGCAGGATTTCTCTATTTTGAGGAGATACGCTCTCATGGAATCAACATTTGGAGAAGATAAAGAACGCGTTCATGCAAATCCTGGCGGAGGAATATGGCAGGTAAATAAACTAAGTGCGTTTGTGCTTTGTATTTTTGATTGATTAGATAAACTCTAATTGACTGACATTTCATGCACAGACGTCATAACAGTGGGGCTACTCCGTTACAGAGCACAGCCCTGAAAAACTGCGACAGTTGGCTGAAAATCGTCAATTATGGAAAATTTCATTGACGTTATTTTGCAGCCAACTGATGTGAAATAATATTATTGCCGACCTTTGTTACGATTATGGTAGTCACAAACAGCAGAGTGTGCTGAAAACAATTAAAATCCAACTCCCTACTTTTAATGAACATTGACGGTACAAATCATTCTGAAGAACGTTGCGTGTGGATCAGTCCATGCCAAGTGAAGCAAAAAAAAGAGGAGTTTTTTGTATATCTTTGAATAGAGATTTTCTGAACTTATAAAGCTCACAACCCTGTGATAAAAAAATAATATATTTTTGACATTCGCCAAGAATTGAGTAAGTTATGATATTTAAATTTTGTTGATATTTAGGTTAAGTTTCAAAGTATTTGTTCTAAAATTTACCTAAAATTTTAATAAATTGATTATATCTGAAGCTATTAAATTTATTTTTTTTCTGATGGCATCAGTTACAATAATAGCCTACACAAAACGAACCTAAACATTTTCCAACTTTAAAACCCTTTAACTACCACGGGCTCTTTAAAGAGCCCGAGCCCTATAATATACACACTGTTTACAAACACCATAACTCTGGTTTTTGTTTGCCAAACTGCATGGATCTTACTTTATAGAAAGAGGAAGACTTGTATTTTCTAAAAGTTGAAAAAAATTGCTAAGTTTGTATATGAAATTTTTCGGCAATTTTCAATCATTTACAGAGAATTTTTATTTTTTGGGCAAAGTGAAGTTAATGCGGTTCTTTCTTTGCATAAAGCTTAAACATCACCGTCACAATGTTTGTACGGAAAGCGTAACCCTTGCCTGATACCGGTGAAGTTTATTGCAGTTTGAAGATTATTTTTGTAGATATCTAAACGGAATCGATAAAAGAAAATCAAAAAAAGCAAAATTTTTGTATTTTGTCAGAAACTTTAGTCATTCAAGGTATTTTCCAAAAAAAAGCGAAAATTTGTGAACATATTTCTAAAGACTGTTGAAAATGCAACAACTTTCATGTATTGATTTTTTTCTGGCAGTTACCGTTCTCAAAATACAGCAGTTCAAAATCAAAGCCTTGCTCAAGCTAAATTCTGAAAAATGCATCAAAAAAAGCGTGGCAATTAAAGGGTTCAGTAAATATTTTAATATTCCCCTTATTTTTGATTGCACTTATACAGAACAACCTTTCAAATATCATATCTTGAAAGAAACAATATTATATATATATATCAACATAATTGCAATCAATTGTTATTCTTAATGTAACGCTGCTAACATGCCTCATTGAGCCCAGTTGGAAATGTTCTGGCAGTTCAATTTCGTTTCGAATTTCTGTTGGTCTCAACTACTTCGACTTTATGTTTAATGTTGAAACTTTTACATTATCTAACGTGGAAAGTAACCACTTTCACATCTTGCTGTCAATCTTTAAAATAATGTTTGTTTCACTCTTATCTTCTCTTGCTGTCAATCACGCTGCAGTATATAACTTTATAAATTTCCTTTTGTATATTATTTGTTCCGAGGATGCGCATTGTCATGATGTGCGAAACGTCAGTGAAACCATAGATCAACTTGTTTGTCGTTGCTTTTACTTTCGTCACATCAACGTTTCAATGCAATTATTGCTAGAAACGATGAAACGATGAACACCCAAACTTTTCAACATTCAAACAAAATCCAATAATTAAAAAACTATATTTATTTGGGTGTTTATGAAATGATTTAAACAACTTTTGAAATACATGTAAATTAGTGTGAAAGTTTGTTGAAATTGTTGCCACTTAAGCAAGGCCTATGAGAGGGGGTACGGAGAGTACGGCATGCCCTTGAGGGCCCAGGCCTGTGTTTGTTAGGGGCCAGAAATTGTGGTTTTATACTTTACGTGCAAAAATGTTTGGTTAAAACAATCCTAAACGACTGATTTCAAGCATAAAAGTTATTCTTTAGTCCTGGGGGCCCGTAATCTAGCAAAAGGGCCCAGAAAGGTAATCGATGGCTTTGCGAGTAAATTGGGAGCCCAAATTGGTAATTCAATGCTTTACGTATAAAAATGTTCTATTAAAATCACCCTAAATTAGATCATAAAAGTTAGTTATTCTCCTGCGTCCTGGAGGGGGAGGGGCATAGTGTAGCAAAAGCAGGTTTGAGAAAAACCCGGGCAAAAAGCCCGGGTGTTTTTTTTGTGTTTTTTAAAAACTATTTGACAAAGGTAGTTCCACGCTTATTTCACTTCAAAATGACTTTCGGAGTTAGAGCAGGAGCCGAGAATACTTTCGGAGCCGGAGTCAAAAAAAGTGACTTCTCTCGTTCACCTCTGCTAGTGATGGGCATGTGGTGAATGCAAAAGTTAATGAAGAAAGGTTAGGATTGGCCAGATGATTAACTTGATTATGTTTTAACAAGATGTTATGTTTGAGCCTTGGTAGAGAGCTTGGCTTGTACCAGATACATATAACACTCAGTAACGTTAACGGATTTAACATTAAACACTCAAGAAAAAAAAACATAAAAAAACTACTAAATCCAACGTTTTCGACACCACATAGTGTCCTCTTCAGAAATACTTATAAGCTACATCTAAGAGAACTAAAAAAAAATGCATTTAAAAATTTTACATTAAAGATGTACAATAGGCGACACCTCTCAACAGCAGTATAGCACCATCAACAACTGACACACGAATTCAATGCAGGATACACAAATTGGCGAGAGACAGATTACATGATATGCACCACACAAAACAATAGTTTTATTGCCGCCTGATACCATTATTGCGCACAGATGTCCAATTCTGCAGTAAAATGTTGTGTGGTGTGCAATACGCCTAAGCAAACATCACACGTTTTTGCCCAAGACAAAGGGGACCCGGAGTGAGAGGGGGCCCGGAATGACTCTTCGTACCCCTAGTGAAAACTTCTCTCAGAGGCCCTGCACTTAAGATGTTTCTAAAGTGCAACGGCTAGATTTCTTGACTGATTCTTTTTCATTATAACTTTCACTGGCTTCAGATTCGTCAGAGCTGGTGTAAAGCCATGCTCAATATTTTATACAAAATAATCTTGCCAATAACTTGACCGTGCCGGTTGACTAATTGTCACGATTTCTTTCTATCTCTTACCAGGAAAAAGACTTGGAAAGATTCAATGACGTAGTTTAATGGGTCAAACCGAAAAGCAGTCAATTAAATGTCGAATAATTCTACTAGTGAAATGATAATCTGACTTCTTGAAGAACTTTAACGAACGGCTTCTCAAATAACTCTAATTTTTGCATCAACTACCAATCCACAACTCTCATAATCAACTTATAAGAATCACCATAATAATAAATACACAAACTACACCACTATTTATAGTTGGCTGTTCAGTCCAGTAACTTCGAGAAGATTACGTAACGTTGCATCACACGAACTCATCGTTTAGTCACGTAGCATTGAAATGTAAACAACAGAAGTCTCTAGAAGGTCACGTAGGGAAAATGATTCCAGAAAAATACACGTTACATAATACAGATTTCGTAATCAGAGGTTACTTCAGGTCATAACCGATAATAATACATCGCACCAGAATTCTACAAACAAAACAACAACGCTCGTTTAAGATACAAAGCAAGCCATCGCGAGGCATTGCACCTTGATTGTGACACTAATCTTTGGCTCAACTTCAAGGTAACGACTTTCTAGCAATGTACAATACTTTTAGTAATTTTCGAAAAACAATAAGAAACTATTTTGTATCCAGATTAATCTAGACGTGCATAATCTCTCTTCTGTTATCACATCATCTCCACCACTTAGCACACTGGTTGCACGAATGGAGCACGTGTTCAACATTGAGTGCTTGTACTGCGCAGCCAATTACAGGTTAGAAAGGAATTCCTTAACCCTATCTTACTACGAGCTGTTTTCGTACACAGAAAGTACGTCACGGGCTATCTTAGCCCCGTGCTAATTAATCCCTAATAACGGGAGCTATGAAAATCACAGAGCCAAAATATTTTACAAGATAATAGCCATGTGTATTGTGCGTATAGAACTTAAACTTTTATCCAACAAATTTTTTGAAATAAAGTGTTTGAGATGAAGAACCGTCAGAAAGTCGGTTTTTATTCTACTTTCCCAAAAATAGGTTCAAAATTGAAATTTTTAAATTATAACATAAAGTAATGCTAAACTAAACAAAAAATTACTTTTTCTCATACTTATAAGGTATTTTTGGGCGTTTTTAGATTTCAAAGTAATTGCACTAACATTTGTATTGCACTACTAACATATTATATAACTAGCATTGCACGAAAATGTCTAGCCACTTAAGACGAAATGCTTGTTGCGAAGGGCAAAAACGAAAAAAATTAGCAGTTTAGGTTTAGAAAATTCGCAAAGAATAAAAACTCAAAGTCAAGAAATTTCAAATTTCTAGCATATTTCCTTCTGTTAAATATTTCAAGACTAGAGTGGGGCGTCCTCATAAAGCCACGTGTCGCTACAGATAGGGTTAACAAGTTGCCAATATTTCAAATTAACCTTTCATCGGCTCTGATTGCTCGCAATGTGTTTCTTTGCATTCAGCACCCCCATGGTGTCGGGGCTTGTAGCCCAAGCCTTCAACGAGCACATCTATGGTCCCAACACTCCTGGCAACGTCACAGTGCAAAGTGAGGCTTGGGCTGAAGATTATCATCCGCAAGGAAATGTTACCAACTTCACTCAAGTGGTCACTGCATTTAACGAGGAGGAAGGTGAGAGGGTTATTTTCCTGCAAATATTTCTTCTTCATTGTAACGCTTTATTGCAGTCACACTAACTGTCGATTTGAAATAATATATTTTCAACTTGATTTTGTTTAACCATAGAGAAATAAAACAAAGAAACTTTATTGGGTTTAACATGATGTATTACATACACAAATCTAACATAACTAAAATTAAAAATAAACTTTAACGTTTTCGACACGTACGTGTGTCCTCATCAGGAATTACATATCTGCAGTATACATAAAATGAAAATTGTAAGGTAAATTTGACTTTGCACTATAACTGTAACTGTAGGCTATACTAGGGTGGCTCGTTTTTGAACTTTTTTTTTAAATTCTCTCGGGGTAGTGGGGAAATGGTGCCAATGAGTGAAAAAACGCTCATGACAAAATTTGAGATTTGTAAAAAATTGTCTTCAGCCTCCTCATGGGGCCCAAAAATCGTAAAATGGGGTCAAAAACGCAATTTTTTTTTTAAATATTTTTAGTTTGGGTAGATACAATATTGTTTAGATATATCTAATTAACCTAAGAAAAAAAATTGGCGTGATTTAATTTATTCCTTCAGCTTCCTCACAGCTTCTGAAAATTTCCATTTTGCTGAAAATTTCGCATTTTTGTGGGTGGTTACATGATACATAATTGCGTTAGACATTTTGCCAAATATAAAACGTCATTGTATTTCTCTTTATAGACCTTCCCTGAGCTCTTGCGTCATTTTTTAATGAAATTGGGTTAATTTGGTAGGAAAAAGTGATGTCTTTTATTTGAATTTACGTCACTGACGAAGTTTGTAGTTATGTAACCACAAACAAAAATGCGAAATTTTTAGCAAAATGAAAATTTTCAGAAGTTGTGAGGAAGCTGAAGGAATCGTTCAAATGACGCCAATTGTTTTTCTTAGGTTAATTAGATATATCTAAACAATATTGCATCTATCCAAAGTAAAAATATTTAAAAAAAAATTGCGTTTGGGACCCCATTTTTTGATTTTTTGGCCCCATGAGGAGGCTGAAGACAATTTTTTACAAATCTCAAATTTTGTCATGAGCGTTTTTTCACTCATTGGCACCATTTCCCCACTACCCCGAGGGAATTTAAAAAAAAGTTCAAAAACGAGCCACCCTACTGTATACTAACGGCACTCCAGACTAAAAAGCACAAACTGAACGAGTAACATAAGAATGATTACAAGTAAATTATACGGTGGAAAACAGATCACATGAGGTGTAAACTACAGGCATTTGACACACAATTAGAACACACACAAAAGGAACGATGAGCCACAGGCGAATAACTGCCTGTTGAGAGACGGAATGTTACGTTTGACTCTTCAGGCTTCCATGATCTTAGTCTGAATTTCAGATCTGCCTCGAGAGATGATTTCAAATTGGTCGATCGAGACATTGTCAGTGCAGGTTTCACAAAAGGCGATGTGCTCTTTAATTGCACTTTTGGTTGTTAAGTTTGAGTTTAAGTGCTCCAAACATTTTCGAATGTTGTGTATAAATTTAGTTGTTTGAGAGACGCAAACCAGACATACATTGGTATGTCAACCAGACATTTGTTGACAAGGGCCGGGAGCACTTAAACTCAAACTAAACAACCAAAAGTGCAATTAAAGAGCACATCGCCTCTTGTGAAACGTCGCCTCTTGTGAGCACATCGCCTCTAAAACTAAGATCATGGAAGCCTTAAGAATCAAACGTAATAATCCGTCTCTCAACAGGCAGTTATTTGCCTGTAGCTCATCGTTCCTTTTGTGTGTGTTCTAATTGTGTGTCAAATGCCTGTAGTTTACACCTCATGTGATCTGTTTCCTCCGTATAATTTACTCGTAATCATTCCTGTGTCACTCGTTCAGTTTGTGTTTTTCAGTCTGGAATGTCGTTAGTATACAGTTACAGTTATAGTGCAAAGTCAAATTTACCTTACAATTTTCATTTTATGTATATTGCAGATATGTAATTCCTGATGAGGACACACGTACGTGTCGAAAACGTTTGAGTTCATTTTTAATTATGTTATATTTGTGTATGTAATACATCATGTTAAACCCAATAAAGTTATTTTGATTTATTTCTCTATGGTTCAACAAAGCAAACTCTCTTCCAAAGCTTGATTTTGTTTGTTTAACACTTCCACTGGAAATGTACAAATCAATCTTAAAATTATCTGCAAAAACGTTTATTTGTTGCAAAGTAATTTCTAACAAATACTGTCCAGAATATGAAAAGAACAAAAAGATTCTAACATCCAATAGACTACCAATCAAACTGAAAGCAAAAATTTTCAACACCTACGTTTTACCAGTCGTGCTGTACAGTCTAGAATGCGTAAATTGGACATCATCAACAATGAAAAATCTCACTACCTTCCAAAATCACATCATGAGAAGCATGACCAACAAAAGGTTACTTGATCAAACGAAAATATAAGATCTTCTAACTATGACAAAACTACATCCAATTGCAGCAATAATAAAATAAAAGTTTTAAAACTGTTCGGCCACACTAAAAGATCACAATTCGGAATCAGCAAAGTTTGCACAGAAGGCAAAGTAGAAGGAAAAAGAAAACGTGGCAGACAACCAAAACATTGGCAAGACAACATTCAATCATGGACCGGACTCAACTTGACGACACTGAGCGAATTGGCTCAAAATCGCCACTCTTGGAAGCAAATAAGCCATGTTGATGCGTAATCTGCCGCAGGCGGAGATAACGACTGATGATGAATTTCTAACACATAAATTAACTAACTTCAGCAATTCAAGCAAATCTGTAGAAAACGACGATCAGGTTTAAAAACATCGAAGTAAATCACAATTTGTTACAATTCAGACATGCGTTATTCATTCATATCTAATAGGAGAATATAGTACAGTAGGCTACGTCAATGTAATAATAATATGAAACCTCTTTTTCAACTCGATTTAGCGAAAAATTTTACGATTATGGCACGAAAATAGCGAGTAGCCTACTCTGTTATTCAAACATATCCTGTACAGTGCACACATAAAACATAGTTGAATCTTTATGACAATACTGGCAATCCGACATACGTAGGCTAACAGTGAGCGATTAGAAAATATTTTCAACTAGGTAAAGCAATCAGTCATGACTTATTGTGGTAGTTGAACCGAGAGAGTTAACTACATAGTGATAACCTTACTTAAGAAAGAGATAGTGTTTAACAACTCAGTCACTACTAACCTTGTTGAAGAGCAATCTGTTTGGGTAGTCCAATGTTAGGTATCTTGTTGCCTTCTGGCGATATGGGTTGATTGGAGATTCTAATTGGAAAAAGCCAATAACAGTGCACGAAAGAAAACCACACAAAAGAAAAGATTTAAGTTTAACACAAATAGGCATTTAAACAGAACCTACGAAAGAATATGTAGAGATTTGGTTTGTTTCTGATCTGTTTGGGAGGTTTCCAATCAGACCGAAAACCACTTAGTTGCTATAAAGCGAAATAAATGATAAAAAGTCGGCTGCATAGCCGAGTGGTGAAAACACTGGAACGGCAATCGAGAGGGCGCCGGTTCGACACCGCTCAAGAGCATACGACTGTGTCTGTGGCAGGACACTTAAAGGCATGCCTGAAGGTGGACACGAAGATTGGCTTCCTTGCCTTCCCGTCCACTTAATCTAAATCTTCAACCAACGGGTGAAAGCCTGGATACGACAAACAATGATAAAAAGTAAATTATAAATGTTTTCCACATACCTGCTTCTAGAATTGTCACTCTAGGATTACGGATAATGGCTTCATCGGTGAATTACAAGCATGCCAACGATGCGATTATCCACTGCATTATGAGCACATAATAATCAATAGAAACATGAACTTATTTGTTTTTTTTAAACTGCTGTTGAAATCATTTTATACCGACGGCTTCACTTTCAAATGTTTGATGTAACAGACATGTTTTGTGACGACGAATTCAAACTCGATCTATGGATTCTCTTGGATGACTCAGAGGATATTAGTGATGAGGAGTTTGAAAGTCAGCTGAATTTCATTTCTGCACTTGCATCGAAGTTCAGTGTTTCCAATTCAAAAATTCAGATTGGTTTTTCGGTGCTATCAAACAACGAGCACGAAATTCACTTTTGGTTCAACGAAAGTGACAGTTTGTCTTCCTTGAAAACGGCTGTGTCGGATACAAGGCGGAACGAAGGTGAGAGGGTGAAGTGAGTTGTAACTGGTGAAATTTAATTGACAAAGCAGCGATTTGAAAGAATACAGGATGTGCAAAGTGCCACAAAATAGTTGTTATTCTAGGTTACACAAACTCTACTTGAAATAACTTGAAATATATACAGTCGACTCCGCTTAATTCGGACACTTTGGTTCCGCTCACTTTGGCCGAATTAAGCGGAGAAACAGCTTTGTCCGAATTAAGAGGAAAATCAATTGTTTGTTTCATGGTATGCGTAAAGGCATGCAACGCATTAAAAATACTATTCTGTTGCGTAATAAATGAATTGCAGCTGCGCTATACTGCAATAATTGGCACTGATCGCATAAAAGGCATAATAGTTATACTTTCTAGTTAGTTGTATTGTGCAGTATTTCGATACCAAGCGATTCAACAAATATATTACTGTGTAACAGACACATATAGGGTTGAAATAGTAAAGTAAATCTTCAAATACTGTGTCCTGTGTCCAGTGATGGGCATTATCGGCGATAATTATCGGCGATACATTTTTATCGCTTATCGTTATCGCTCAATTATTTTTTCAGTTATCGTTTATCGTTATCGCCAAAGGCAATATTTGATTATCGCCGATAATTAATCGCCGATAAATTTTATTTTGGATCAACACACAAGTGGAAAGATCATAAAAAGTAATATTTTTACTAGCCACCTAGTTTATGAAACTAAAATTAAAACCAGTTTTTCTTCAGTGCCTGAAGTGTGTGTGCACAGGTCGTTATCAGGGGAGGGGGCACGCCCCCCTGCAGCGACGGCCCTGACAACACAATAAATTTTAGAGTTGCAAATTGCAATGCAATGAAATGCATGCAACAAGTCTCTTATTGTTTTGCTGCAATGAGCAATCGCGAGTGAATTTTACAATAAAAATGTAAGCGCACAGGCGGCACAACTTCCTTTGAAGCAAAGCGAAAGAAATTGGCAAGTGGTTTGTGAAAGTGTCGCAATACGAAGCCGCTTTTACATCGGAAACATGGTCTTTCGCGCCCCCTCACGATCAACTATTTTATTCTTGTGTTTCCTTTTTTCGTTGAAAAGTGTTAGTTTTTAGTAATTGTCGTAAAAAATAAAATCTCTCTCGTCAAAACATGAAACTTACTGTTTTAAGCGCATTAAATCTTTAGATGAGTAGATTAACTAAAATTGCAAGAACTTGCCTTGAGACGTGCGGTTACGTCACAAACTCAGGTTAAAAGACAAAACTCACACACAATAACAACACAAGATCGGCTATAGACTGTAAGATCGATTTTTTTCTAGCTTGGCGATATAACTTTAATCCAAAAATAATAACCGAATGCATAAGTGCCATTTAACTTAAAAAGTTAACCCATTTGTGCCGAAAGTGAAAGTACTTAAAAAAATTTTCGGAAAATTTAAATATTGCATAATTATGACCTAAAAAACATATCACAATTATTTTTTTCCTAATTGTGTTTGTACTTTTTGAGAAAAAAGCCGTCCTATATGTAAGACGCTAGGCAAATCCGTTATCAAATTTCACAAGTTTCTTGTGCGTAATGCTTAAGCGTTATTACATTTTACTTATCGCTCAAAGTGATAAATGGGAAATGTCTTGTTCATGTTTTGTCATGTCATTATTGTTATCAAGCATTTTATTGAAATGAAAGTTCAAAATATATGAAGATGAAAATTAGCAAAGTAACACAACATCACTGAAACAAGTCATTGCGGAATATGATATTGCTTGAAGCATTTAACATGCAGACCGACATCACGTTTTTTGCATCTTGTAGTTGTTTTTGCATGACAATAGGCGGATCGAGTTGCGTGGTAAAATTATGCTAAATACAGTGTAACCTTTCTCATTTACTGTAGCCTACCTATGCGCCATAGCCTATCTCAATCAAATAATTTTATTCCCACTAGTACAGTGCCTACATTGTAATTCTTATCTCAACAACTCAGCGTTCTGCCATTGCTTTAATGATGGTGTTCACAAAGAAAACAAAAAAATATATCTGAAATTATCAGTAAATTACGATAATTATGTTATTGTTCTTAAACAAACACGACTAATTTGACAAGCTTGATGGATTTCACGGTATGCACATTTTTACTACCAATAACGCTTAAAATTACTGATAAATTTTCAAGCATTTTGCGTTTTTGGGAATTTTTTCAATTATTGCTGACTTTGCTGTAAACAGCCCTTTAAGCAGAAAACAAAATACAAAGTTTGGAATTTTTTGTGGTATTTTCATTTGATTTAATTATTTTGCCCACTGCACGTAAGCGGCAGTGTAACTCAATTGATAAAAGCATCCAACTGGTATCTGAAGGTATAATTATAAGCACAGCGGTTACCTCAGTGGTTTGATTCTGGATCAAGAGGTTGAAGATTCGATACCCACTGCCGCTGTTGCGATTCTATTTATGCATAACTTACAAAAAGTTTTGTCCCTTTACAGTATATTATGTTCGATTTTTCGGCATGTTTATGAAAACAGTTCGTTCTGCATGGGATGGGGCAGCGCTGACCAAGAAAAAAAAATTATCGTTATCGGACATTATCGGCGATAATTTATCGTTTATCGTTATCGCTTAACTTTTTTTTGATTTATCGTTTATCGTTATCGCTTTAGGCATTTTTCGTTTATCGATTATCGTTATCGCTCAACTGAAAAATGAGTTATCGCGCCCAACACTGCCTGTGTCCGAATTAAGCGGAAAATTGTCCGAATTAACGGGAGTATTTTACGTGCAATTTTTACTTTTATTCCGTTCCCGAGCATCGTGGCCGAATAAAGCGGCTGTCCGGGTTATCCGGTGTCCGAATTAAGCGGAGTCGACTGTAACAGCAGCATGATACTCTTACTTGCTACTTTACAGTGAAATATTTTACTCTATCTTCGTTTCAGATGAATAAACAAATGTAAATGAAAATATAACACTGTGCTACGTAAGTTTAAAGTTAAAGAACGCCCCTCTCTTCACAAGTTACTAAAATGTTAACTGTTTCTAGTGTACTTTTCGATGCTGAATCTAAAAATGTTATCAGTTTTCTTCCATCATGTCTAATTTTTTGGCAAATTGCATTTGAAATCTTTGACAGCTTCAAGACCTTGAGATTGAGAATTGCGACGTCATGAAAACGATTCAACAATTGAATTAGGTTTTGATGACATCACAATGAAGGTGCAGTGACATCACAACCAATGCACCTGCTGCTCGAAAACACTTTCCCTCGTCAGTATATACGACACGTTTGTGTTATAACAACTTATACTGATAAGTTTTGTTTCCATAATACAATGAAAAAATCTAAAAGTGATCTGGACAGGTTCAGTTACAGCTGTGGCAAGGTCCCCTTGTATGGTGTACACTTAGTGCACAGTCACCAAGCAAAACTTTCGTCAATTTGTAAATCACGTATAGGTCACTGTCAGGGGCGCCAGAAGCGGGGGGCAGGGGGCGGATGCCTTGTGCTTGTTGATGTTTTGTGTTTGATGTCTTGTGCTTCTCGTATTTTTACTTTGTTTGTACCACTATCTCGTGTTGTGCTTCTGTCCATCTTGCGTAATCTGCTTGAGTTGTTTTCTGAACAATTAATGTTACTTCTCAAATGCTTGACCCGTTGTGCTGCGTAATTTTTCAGTTATCATTTTACCAAAATAGAGTTACAATAATAGACCAAATGAGTTCCCACAGAAATGAGTTACTTTGCGCATAATGACGATCAGAAGCAGCACAATTGAAAATGTTATCGAGAAAAAACTTGATCTGAATTCTTTTTTACATTTTTAAATTCAGCACAAAAAATTGATTCAGAAACAGTTAAAACATCTTCGTACTTATCAACAAAATTTTTAAACGCTGCACAGTGTGATCTTATAAGCAATAGCAACAAACAAAATCGCAAAATTGGGAATAAACATTTTATTCAGTCAACCTTCAAACCGATGAAGCAATTATAGACATCGTCAACAGCCGCTTCAGTTCCTCCAACGGAGCGCGGTCGCCCGATGATGTCACAGACCTACGTCGAGTCCTCGTCATTGTCACTGATGCTAACATTCCTGACGACATTGACGTCATCAACGATGACGTAAGTTGTAAGAAGCTGAGTAGGCCTATGTTAGTGACGTCCTCAACGATGACGTAAGTCGTAAGAAGCTGAGTATGTCAGTTAGCTGTAACAAAACCAATTTTAATTTGTCCAAGCAACAAAAACAGTTTTTAGAAGTCGCAACGTAAAACAGTCAACTGGTAGCGCATACAAGTATCTCCAGAAAGATTTCTACCAATGCTTGCAAATGTTCAATCTGCTTAAAGTTAACAAAAGGAAGCTTTAGATCGATGGATGTAGCTTTCCGGACTAAAATTTCTTGTGAGGTGTTGTTTCTTCAATGGCAGATAAAAACCACAGTCCACCAAGCCAGCTAGCCTACCTTCCTTGTTAGAATTATACGTCAGCGATAAACGAATATCCGATAAAAGAAATAAAACAACAAAGAAAAACAGACCTTTAGAATAGCAACACCAAAAGTTCATGAAAAAAATAAGAAAAGGTTAACATCAAAGCAAGAGCAGCATGACACAGAATGTAGAAATCTCTTGAATGTTAAAAAGCAACTCTCGTTTTATTTCGATGTAAAGTATAGGCTTCTGCACACCATAGAATTAATTTTTAAAATGACAAACGTACCAGCCAGCAGACGAAATAGGGAAGTTTGAATAACCGAAATAGTTCGAAATGTGCAGCAGAAGCAACTGCAATACTTTTCACATAAACCTAACCCGCCGTACGTTTATTTACAGTATTTACTTCATTTAAAATACTTTTATGAGTCAACTATCGCAGCTTTGGTATAAACGCATTACTTGCAAGATAATCCGTTTATTTGGAAGAGGTGACAATTTACTGTACATCAAAAATATTTTAAAAACAAAAGGTTTGTTCAGATGGAAGGCACAGCGACTACCACAGAAATCGCTACCACAACAACAAGTCAGGGAATTCAAAGTTCAATTGTGATCAGGGTGAACAGACAAGCACCAGAAGAATATGCACAATCTGCTCTTTCAAATGTAAAAAATGTTTCATCATATTTTACTTATATTCAATTGCTATCTCAGCTTGCAGCAGATTGCGCATCAACATGCGTTATCTGTTTCCACGAGTCACGGTTTTTAACTAGCTCTCCTAGAGTCGTCAAATTAAATTGGTCCATGCCTGGATGTTGTTGTGCCATCACCTTATGGTGTCTGCCTCTTTTTTCACCTCATGTTTTACTTATTTTATTTAATAAAATACGCTTCCATTCTTACAGTGTTCAATTTGAACTTTTCGTGTAGCGCTTCTAATTGAATAAGCATGAACTGAAAAAGCTGTGTGTATGGTCATGTAACACAATATGGGTCCATTCGACTGTGAGTAGCCCTAATAAGATGACTTTACTTTAAACATTCTTTGAGTGCTTGCAATGTTTTGTTTCACACAGGTTGAAGATTCCAACGTGAGCGTTATAGTTGTCGGCGTCGGCAGTACGTTTGACATGAACAAGCTCAATGCCATGGCGACTGGCCCGGATGACGAGCAGGTTTTCACTTTTTCCGACTTTTCAGAATTAAACGCTACAGAAAACAAAAACAAAGTATACAACCAAATCTGTAAATCCACTTTTGCTGAATCGGTGAGAAATACAATGATGTTTTGAAGTTACCATCGCTGTTAGAGCTTTTTGATGTGATGGACGAAGAAATCTTATGATGCAAGCTATTACTGTTTTTAATGTTTGAATAGATTTTTTCTTACGTGGAAAGCAACTTGGCACAAAATCCTTCTTCATACCAGGACCCCGACCATCTCATGGGATCCGTACAAGATCATTTTCAATTGCAATGTTTCGACTGCGGAGACCAGAAAAGGTGAAAAACACTTTTCTTACATTAACATGCGTCATACATGCCCATACATGCTTCACACATACCCATACATGCTTCACACATACCCATACATGCTTCATGCATGTATGGGTTCACTACTTAGCGTTGGCGTTGGGTTCACTACTTAGCTACTTAGCGTTCACTACTTAGCGTTGTTTTTTTTAACTTGACAATTTGTTGCACGGTGCATTCAGTGACTAAGCATCACGTTTGCATCATTGCATGTTATTTTTCTGAACTCTTTGGAATTCCCTGTCAAATGATCCTCTACTAATTTGTTTGACTGGCAGTTTGTTGCTTGGTCAAGGAGCCGAGTAGTGAAATCTCTGATACTGCGCTCAGTAGGAAGTAGGTTCGATACCTGAAAGACACTGTAGGACATGGCTGAAGATGGACACTAAGATTAACATTCTTGTTTTCCAGCTCCCATAATCTGCAGCCAGAAATAGGCAAGATCACCAGTTTTGGTGATCTTGAAGATCAAGATCACTTATTGAAGTTATTGTGCATTTGAAAGAATGATGTTTTTGATCAATAACGTTGCAAAAAAATATCTTATTCATAAGCATTAAGCGACCTGGTTAAAGGTAATTGCTATTTGCTAACAGTTGGGTTTGATCGCTGGCTTAAAATTGTAATAATTTAGTGACTGTTCCTATTAGGCCTATTGCAAAGTTACACCCAGGATCGAGGGTAGTTAGCCTACAGTGCCGGTACAGAAAAACTCACAAAATTTGAAATTAGTTTTATGCCTTCTATTTAAAAAAAGAATCACGTTTAAACTACATAATTTTTCACCAAATTTTTTTCTGATTCATACGGGAAGCTTTCATTCGTGTTATTAAGTATTTTCAACTTTTGCTGGTATTAATGTTTATTGCTTATTTACCCATCTGGCAACTCTGATACTTTTGTTTGCTATCAAAAACGAATTTGAGGTCTGCGGTTAGATAAACCACTTCAAACAAAAATATCAACGACATACAAACAAGAGTCAGCATATGTTTTCACATTTAATAAATTTGTTTATAGGCTACTCAGACCTTGAACAATTATTGTTCTGGTTAATTTATTGCATTGAACTACTTTACATGACCAAAGTCAGCTATGAAATCTATTTTGTTAGCATCGCAATTCTAAACTTTTAAAACATCTAAAACATTTTTTTGGAATTCACAAAAAAATAATTGTGAACAAAGTGGAATCAATTTTTATCATACATCAATATAAGGAATAGACGAAGTTACCTTCTTAAGATTCTGATATGATAACTGACCAAGAAAAAGTTATTCTCTTCAGCTGTCAATACACCTAACCTAACCTTAGCCTAAATTATTTAAAACTGCCAATCTGTAGAGCCTCTGATACATTTCTTTTGAGATACTTTTTTTATTATTATGACCAACAGAAAAAACTTCTAAATTTTGAAATGGCAGCACTGATCAAATTAGATTAAAACTTCAAATCGACTTTTCCTGGACACACATCAGGAACACATGTCATTCTAACAATAGCTTGACGTTGGTAGTTGCCACTAATTACGTTAGTAACTTTGTGCATTACGAATTACAAAAACATGCTTCTTTCTAGTAAGCAAACTTCAATTTCAAAGTGAACTTGATCTCACTGTTCTTCAAGATCACACAAAAAAAATCTTAGATCAAGTTCAGCAAAACAAAAGTGTTCTTTACGATCAAGATTTTAAGCCCATCTCTGGCTGCAGCAAGTCTTCGACTCCCGTGTGTAAGCCTGGATCTTAGGTAGGCCTAACAAGAAATGTTGCAGCTGAGCTCCTATCTTCCAATCCGAATATGTTATTGACAGAAAATTATATAGATAAAATTAAAATGATGGAAATCAGTTTCATGCGCCTCACTAAAACTATCTATTTGTATTGATGTTTCAAAAACAGTGCTATTAATTAAACTGTGTTTCTTTCTTTGTTTGTCCTGAACTAACAAAAGTTGTTTTCTTTTGATCAGTGACGATGTTAAAGAATCAATCTCAAATATATTTGACAATAATAAGGTTATGACAAAAGAAAGCGGAAAAGATTTAAAAAATAAGCTCATAACCTGGAGCAACGAGGATTATGACGGAGGTATATTCGCTATGACGTAGGTATTTAGATTATGACGTAGGCATGTAGTGATTTTATGAAGCAAGTGATGTTCAATAAAATTTCAAACATTTTTTTGTGGAATAATTTTTTTTTATTAAATTTAATACATCAGCTACAAAGTGTAGTCACTATATTTTGTTTATCATTTTTCTAAATAACTAAACTTTGCTCATTTGATCAAGCATTCAAAGCGTGTTGTCAATGAGCAAGTCTTTGACATGACTGGAGGTTGATGTAATTTTGATCACAAACTTTAAGATAAATCTATTTCATATTTTGTTGAAACGATAGCCTAGATATGAAAAATCAACTGCCAAAGCGTGATCATTCAATCTCAAATCACTGCAATACTCCTGGTTTTGCCTTGAAGCAAATAAAAGAATTTTTTCCTCTACCAGTGTTGTCAGATGCTTTTCTGAATTCCACCACAAGTGCCAAAATCTAACTTAACATTTGAAGGTTGGGGGGAGGGGCTGTCAATTCAACTTTTTGTATCAACAGCTGTATCTCTAAATCCACTGAGGCTGCGACTACGAGATTTCTTGACTTTTCCTAACTTTTATTCACCTCTATTGAGCTGAAATTTTGAGCGAAAATAGAATATAAATTGAGAGACATAAGGCATTTCTCAGCACATCCTCTGAAATATTTCATATTGTATTGTTCAACATTTTTCTACCAGCTGGATGAAAGTAATTAATTTGACCCATGTTTCGTTAATCCTAATGGTTTCACAGCGTGAAGGGAATTGGCTGTATTTAAAATTATGTAAAAAAGTTTTAATCACAACATTGCAATGCATGTTCTTCATTACTCTACCAAAAAATAATGTGTAAACTCACGCTACAATTACAGTCATAAGTCACCTCAACATTTCAACGTATATGAGCAGTTCTAAAATTCACATAATTTTAATTTTCGGATATGCTCAGCGTGAATAATTTTACAAAGTTAATCCCTAATTTTGAAACCGTGCCTTAAAAAATGACAGAGATATCACTCCTAAAGCATAAGAAGAATCGACAGCCCCCCCCCCCCCCCCAAACTGAACAAGACTCCAGGAGCCCAACCTTCTAAGGGTTCATCTACCATAGTAAAAACGGCTCAGCACAAAACATATTCATTGTATATTATACAATGAATATGTTTATTAACTGTAACTGTATTTATTGAGTGCCCGCCCAAATGTGAGTACTGAGAATACAATAGATCGCCATGATTTGCATGGTTTAAGAAGCATTGATGCTTCTTGTATAGAAGATGGTTTAAAGAGCGACTACGTTTTCTTCAATGAGCAGTAAAAGTTCAAAAAAGTAATAATTAAAAAGTAGAAATAATTAAGTCAAATAGTAAGTAATTGATTACTCATGTGACAGTTTGTCTGAAACTTTTTATATTATGACGTGCTTGTTTTCTCCAAGGTTGCAAAGATGATCTTAAAATGGACCTTTGGTTTTTAATGAATGCACAGTTCGAAGAAGACGACAGCAACTTCAACCAAGCAACCAATTTTGTTTCCAACACTGTTTCCAATTTTACTGTGTCATCTTCAAACGTCCAAGTTGGGATGTCCGTTTGCCATGCGAACAAACACGAAGTCTATTTCAATTTGAACGACCACGCCAACTCTTCAGACTTATTTGAAGACATAAAAGAAGTAAAAAAACCTATAAGTAAGAATATATATCTATGTAGCATTGTAGCCTATGTACAGTATATGTGTAAGTAAATACAGTAGGCTAGGGCATTACTGTAGGCTACTTGATGCAAACTAAAACTTTTCACTGTCATGGAAGTTATTCAGGCATGATGAGGATTGTTAAAATGAACAAATTCCATGCGATTGTTTTGCCTTAATATTGATACAGATAAATCATCGATACCAGAAAGCTACAGATTTGTGTATTTCTTTCATTTTTCAGAAACAAGAGAAACAGGGAAAGCTTTACATGATATCTTGCATAGGGGATTCACCGAAGAGATGGGCGTGCGACCTTTGACCAGTTTTGTACCTCGTGCGCTCATCATCGTCACAAATGGAAGAGACAATGTCAACTACATTTCTCCAGCCAAAGAGGTATTTTGGACTCTTTTATAATTTCTAACAAATTATTGCCGAGCACTCGATTTTATAACCGATGTCACCAGCTTATGGCGTATGAGCGCTCGGAACGGGCTAGTTGCCCTGATTGAGGAAGTCCATCTCAACACATCTGTTGAATAGAACTCTAGCACATGAACCACTTATACCTTTCTAGGTAATTCCTTTGAGGTAAAAGCTAAAGAAAGGAAACCTTGATCACAAACAGTCAATTGCTAAGTGACTCCCCCTCGACAATAGCCCTTGATTTTTCTCATGATTATGAACAGTAAACTGTTCTAAAGAGAAATATCTACGGCCCTTCTTGAGACTGTGGTAGAGGCATAGCCACGGGGTAGGTAATCGCCCCCCCCCCCCAATTAATATCATTTTAGCTCGTGTTGAATGACCTTTATGAACTGAATTGATTGAATTTATGTCTAGTAACATAAGTTTGTGATGCTGTAGAATGAAACTAAACCGTGGAAGTGCATCTTGCCATGCTTTGCTTAACGCCCTTTATGATTTCAAGCATCGTTTATAGCCAGCGAAAGGTCAATAGTTGTGAGAACTTTTGATAATTCACAGCTTTTCGAATCCAACATAACAGTGTTTGGAGTCGGGATAGGAGATTACGTCAACACTTCTGAATTAGACGAGATGGTGTCGCCTCCTATTAGGAAACACAGCTATCATCTCTACGAATTTAACAAATTGGAAGAATACTTCATCCCAGAGATCTATCAGAAACTCTGCAGATCTCCCATTTCTGTCACTGTGAGTAGGTTACCTGTTGCAAAAAGTACTCTCCCAAACAAGAAAGTTTCCTTTATTTTACATTAGTGGTACGTTAAACTGTGCAGACATTGAATCAATGCAAAAACAAAGTAGTGTTGATGTCTGGATGAGCAGTTAAAAGTTCTACACCTAAATATGTCTTCAAATAAGAATTATTTTTATAACAAAACTGTGATTTTTTGTACTTGCGCACTTAGTACAGCCAGTGTGGCTATGATGAAAAGGTTGATTCTACTGTAAGTGTAAGATACTGCTTGATATTATAGAGAATCTACATACCTGCAATTTACATAATTGCACAAGTGAAGCATATTTTGTAGACGCAATGATGGCGTGACAAGCAATCTCGTTGCGTTTATTATCTCAAGAAACATTTCAATTATGACGTCAAATATTTCACAGTCTTCGTATGACATCACACTGGTTCTAAAGAAAGGAGTGGAGAGATATCTTTGGGCCAAAGTGCTCGAGGATAAAGATCTTAGAATAAATTTTGCCACAAGTGATACTGATAAAGTCGGGAAAGCGTATGTATCGGTGGCAGTGACAGAGCCGAGCGGTGCTTATTATGACATCTCTATTGACCTTGGCAAGGTAGGTACTTACGGTAACTTCAATGTTTTGAAACTCTTCAACCAGAAATTGATGAAATAAAATCCGGACTCATCAAAAATTCTATTAATGAATAAACTGAACGATTTAGAACACATTACACTTTATCACCACATCTTGAATTAGTCCCACTTGTGACTGCAGAAGTAATACAATCAATCTTTTATTGCAATAATGTTTTTTTCAAAACATTTTGTGAAGTACAAATTCTTTAGTTAGTTATCCGGTGGGTGTGAATCAAAATCTGAGGACGGATTTCTTTTATCACATCTTTGAGATATAGCCTACCGAAAACATTTGATTTTTGTCAAAAATTATATGATTGACATGAACTGTACCACCATGTAAATACCGTGTCGTAACAAGCTAAAATTGCGTAAATCACCTTCCCTGCCATAGATTTGCTTCAATCGTTGTGATTTGATGCAAAATATCGATAAAGATAGTGTCTGGTTATGCTTTACCTTCTCCTATACCTTGTTATTATTTCTTTCTTAATAATATTGCGTTAAAAACTAATTGGTTTCAAATTTATAATTTGTGTGTGTATTTCAGCAAATTGTGCATTTTATGGCACGGGATACTGGATATGGTACAGTGTGTAGGTGTGATAAACGCTGTGTCAAATCTGCCATCTTTGGCAAAAATAACATTTTATTGCTATTATATGTCAAAAACTTAATGTTATAGATATAACAAATTATTTTTTTGCAAACTTTTAATTTCTACGTTTAATTATGGTTTAGCCTAATTTTAATTTTATGAAATCCGTTTGTTGTGACAGAATAGTACCAAGATATTGGTCAAGGCTAGCGAATTGCTTGCTAAACATAAAGGTCGCATCCAAGACATAGAAAAGTGGATTGTCCGAAATGGAACTATCTCAGTCTACATGACGCTCTTAACAACTGGAAACGCCACAATGAACTTAACCACGGCTGTGGAGCCCCTTGACCAGGGCAGCCCCATCCCTGTTAATGAAGGAGATGACGTCATCGCAACAACTGCAGTAACTACTACAAGTACAAGCACTCTGATGGAATCTTCAATCGCTTACAGCGCGGAAACAATTTCTACCGTGACAGCATCCACTGCTTCTTCAACTGACGCTTCAGCCTCAAGCGGCGTTTATTCCGTCAACGAAAGCCCATCTTCTTCTTCTTCCGCCACAACACAAAATATTGTAGATACTTTTGCAACTGAATCACTCCTTCCATCTCCTTCCACGAACTCAATTGTTACGACAGAGAACTATGAAGGCGCTTCACCAAGCGTGCAAGGTGATGGTGGATCGATAACGCCTTCTACTGACGATTTAAATACCGCATCGACACAAAAGCCTGCATCGTCCAAACCTGCATCGACACAGCCGCCAGCTGACAACGATAACACGTCACAGAAAGGCGAGGAAGACAACCAGAATGAAGTAACTGTAAGACTCAAACTTTACTTTTTCAAACTTTTGTTTCACTAGGAGGCTCATGAAAGTAAATAATCTTAGGTAAAGTCGCTTTGGAAACTTAAACGGTTGAACTTACATTGGCAAAAGTTGTTTAAAACTGAATGTAGTTACGGAAGGAAACAGATAATTCTCGTTTGTTACTTAGGAACCAGCAACGCCATCGATTTCTTATCCGGACAGGGAGACTAGTTCAACTGGAAACACCACCGTTGTGGCTGGGGGAAAAGGGTTGCCAATAGACGCCGGGGAAGGCGATGCAGTGGCAAGCGCGCAAACAGGAAACTCTAGCTCTTCTTTGGGGGCTCTTGCCGTTCTTCCATTGTTCTTGATATTTATCTTCCTCATTTTTCTTCGAAAGAAAAAGAAGAAAAAAGTTGATCCTGCTGTAAAGATGGTTGTAAGTCTTCAGATTTCTTGTTTTAAATTCATTAGAAAAAATTGCTTTTTCATAATTATCCAACTCAAAGCAATGACAACGAGATGGATGGAAAACTCTAGAACAGAGGTGAGCAATGAGCAGCCTATAGCCCGCGGTCGGATCCAGCCCTTGTGTTTGTGTAGCTTTTGTACGACATCATTAAAGACTGCTCTGTGTATCCACCTCCTAACCGAATTGAAAATCGGTATTTTTTCTGGCCGACCAAATGCAATTATGCTGTGTATCTCTTATATGTACCAACTACCAACGTATTTTAAGGCTAAAAAAAGACTTTTAACTAACCCCTGATACGGATAGGCCTACAGACGTAGTAGAAAGGTTTATTTGAACGTGGTAGGCCTATGTAGGCTACATTATTAAAATTAATTTTGTAAAATTATTGTGCGTGTGTTTGTGTGCGTGCATTAAAACTGTGACATAGAGCTGTTCTGAGTTGGCATATCAAAAAAGATAAATTTTGGAGTGTGAAATCTCAAAAACTTTGCAGCAACAGTCGTCTTTAATCTTTACAAAAAGTAGGCACAGAAGGTGCAAGAAATATTCAAGCGAGTCACGTAATGTCAAAACTGATAGAAGAAAACATGCGAAGAAGGAGAATTTATAAAGGAATGCTTGATGGCAGTTGCAGAGATCGTTCGTCCAAAACGTTCGCCTACAGTGATGTTACTGAATGAGCATCGTTGCAGCCCGCCTCCGCATTATTACCACCTTTTTTGGCCCGCGCATGCAAAAAATTTCCCCCTGCTCTAGAATATGACCATAGAAGTAACAAGAAAGAAAACTTAATTTCCAGTTTTTGAAACCCAGACTTTTTTCCTTACAGATCGTGCTTTTCTTTCTTTCTTGTAAATTCTACGATCATGTTTTAGAGTCTACCGGGATAGATGGTAGACTACAGAAATTCTTTTTAAGCAAACTTCGCAACAAAAATGGTCCAATCAATTCTATGATGACATAATGAGCGACCGCTTTATAGCCACCGTGGTACAACAGACCTTTCCTGTTGATTGTCATGTTTGTGCAAAAATATATTCTCTGCGTAATAAAGACGTAACTAACTCACTGAAATATTGTTGAAGGCAATGCAAGAATTGAAGGAAGCCACAGAACAAGCTCAGATGGCGAGTGCCACGCGCGAGGAACTGAAAACTCTAAAAACCAAATTGGAAGTTGTCAGTACAATGGATATTCCTGATGAGGAACTCATTGAGGCGAAAAAGACAATGAAAAGTTTACAAATAAGACTAGATGAAGAAGTAGGAAAATTATTTCGTTTTGCTTTGAAATTTCTGGTTTTGATCACTATGAAAAACTATAAAATTCTTCTAAGCCAATTTGAAAGTCTTCCTTGATGAAGCATTAGGCCTATGTAAAATATTTTGGACGTCAAACATGTTTAAAAAGTGATTACTCTTCGAGATTGCAAAACGAAGGCCTACTTTTTATTTTATATAAAAAATGATAAGCATTCACTTTATAAGAAAGTGGAAAGCAAAACCCCCTCATTTATTTTCCAAGCATGAGCTGTGATCTTTATTTGCAGTAATGGTTGTTACAGCTTGCACTTACAGATTAACAACCTACAACCCTTTTACCAAAAATCATTGTTTTTAGGAGATAAAAATCAAACGGATTGAAAAAATTATGCAAGACTTGAAAGTAAAAGCAATCGCCGCTCAGGCTCCCACGGCGACTGTGGCATCCATGGAAGAACTGGAAGAAGAGCTGCACAATGCCAAGAAGTTCGATGTTTCTTATGACGAGACAAAAGAGTTTTATGACGTATTATCGAGGCTAAAATCAAACATAAACCGGGTAATATTCTACGTCAGCGATTTTATGTAACATAAAAGAAAATGCTAAAATTGCTACGCATTTGGCACATATGTAGTAAACAGAAAAGGTGACCTGGTGGTATGGGAAACTATGGGGCGGCTTTTAGCACGACTAACAAACTAGCCCAAGATCTAGAGCGTCAGAGTTGCCGTTGCAGCATCAACCCGAAAACGCTTGAGCTTTCAATCAAGGAAGATTACGAAACCCCAGTTGGCGACCACCTGTATAGCGAGACCAGACTGTTATTACGACCAGTTTAGCGGGTACTAAATATTATTCGAAGGTAATACATGCCATTGTGTTTCAATAACGCAACAACTCGGTACCTAGACCGCAACCACGAAATAGTTGGCTCGAAGATGATAATTTATGACAACAGTTGATCCAAAGCTGCAAATTTAACTTATCAAAGCGATTGCTTGTGTTCAACCATTCATACAAAGAGCCCACACGCACACACCTGGTTCTACTGTAATAATATATCTAGTTCACACAACACTTTGCTATCATCAACAAAGCTTTAAACATGTTGGTCTGCTTCCAGGTGATGGAAGATTTGGAAACGATCACTGACGAAACGGCGAAAGGAACTATACTGCCATCTAGCGCACTTAAATTAGAAGACCACATCAGCCTGTGTGCCACCTTGGCCATACCACAAGATAAACTCAAGGCTTCTTACCAAGTTTTGGAATTAACAAAGAAAAGAATAAATTCAGTAAGTTTTTTTTTGTTTGTCGTATCCAGGCTTACACCTGGAGGTTAAAGATTTAGATTAAGTGGACGGGAAGGCAAGGAAGCCAATCTTCGTGTCCACCTTCAGGCATGCCTTTAAGTGTCCTGCCAAAGACACAGCCGCATGCTCTTGAGCGGTGTCGAACCGGCGCCCTTTCGATTACCGTTCCAGAGTTCTCACCACTCAGCTATGCAGCCGACGTAAGTTAATAAATCTAGTAAGTTAATAAATTCATTAAGTTACTAAATCTAGTAAGTTAATAAATCTAATAAGTTGATCAATCTAGTAGGCTTTATAAGTTAATAAATGTAATAAGTTAGGCTAATAAACCTAGTATATAAGTTAATAAATTCTAAAATTTAATAAATTTTATAAGTACATAAATTTTGTAGGTTGATAAATTCAGCAAGTTAACAAATTAAATGAGCTAATTGTGTTGTTTTGAATCAAACTCAAGATTAACTGCACAAGCGGATTGGTTGTTTGTTCTTCAAATTAAACAGCACGAGGTATGAAGTCGATGTATTGACAGCCGATTTAAGGCAGCAAATCTTTTCACTGTGTCAACCTTGGAAGCAAAACATGATTCGGTGGTTCAAAGCCTCTACGATGCGTTTGGATTATTCTGTTGCTTGACGCAAAAATACATTTTGAATCACAAGATTTTCAAAACTAATTTTTTTATAAGTTCAAAGGAAGCAAACCATGTGAATTCAATGAGGCAAAGTTGCAATGAAAGTTGATTTAGTTACTTTTATGCTGATAACTGTTAAACTACCAAAATCCATGAAGGACTTTCGTATTATGTAGAATGTAGATTAATGACCTCTCAGTCGTTGCACAAAAATCAGCAATTTTGTTGTAGGGTGAGAAATTTATTGTTCATTATGTGAATACGACATGACGATTACAATCACGTGACCCTGTGATGACTGGGAAACTACACACGTGACATCTTTTCACACGGTTCACAGGTTGAGAAGATAATTGAAGCTTCTGCCGAAGCCAAGGAACTGTCCGCCAGTGAAGATACTCTCAACAACTTGAAGCAACAACTCATGGTTGGAGAGGAATTAAACATTCCTGCAGAAACACTCAAAGAGCCTTATGCAGTAGCAGTTGGACTGGAACTAAAATTAAAAGAACAGGTATTTTCAGGAAGAAAACATTGGTCGTTTTCTTCATAGTTTCTCTTGCACTTTTTCTCAAGCCTTTAATACGAAAGAATATATCACCGATGATTCATTTGTGATGTATAGCTTACAGTACTATTTCTTCTTCGTTTTTTTTTTGTCGTGTGACCCTTTGGGGCCGAGCGTCTATCTCTCGGCCCCAGAGGGTCACATGATTAAAAAGAGAAAAAAGAAATACGATTGTCTATACCAGTGGTTGGATGTACCAAAAATTTATAATCTACTGATTAAGTAAATCAACCGATTAGCTTAATCAATTGACTCATTCATTCCTAGTGTACCAACTGTAATTAGCTTAAAAGATCCGCTGTTAGTGCTCCCAATTCGAATTCAACTACAGTGGCAGCTAATACATATAAATTCTTATCAATGGGTGTGGACTGCAGAGTGCAGATGCTCATTTTATAAAGTACAAGCTTTCGTCAGAAGTCAAAAAACAGTAATTGTTTTATCAATTCGTCTTCATTGGTTGCTGAATGACACAATATTACGGTTCCCTTCAATAACTCTGTTTCATTTTCACGGGAACAAAACAATTGAAAATTTTCTTCTTTCTAAAGCAATCGAATGAAACCAGCTTTATTATTGGAAGGACGCAAAGTACAATGACCGATATTTGCAGGCTGAAAAACGAGAGAAAACAGAAAAAATGTTGCAAGAATTGAAAACCGCGACAGAACATGCTCAAAAACCCATGGCGACGGTCGAAGACATGAAGTTGCTTGAGGAAGTCCGACAGAGGGCAACAGAGTTTGGAATTTCTCGCAGTCAATTAAAAGAGTCTAGCCATGCATTGCAAGAATTAAAACATAAAATAAAAGCAGTAAGTTCAAATAGATTTCATTTTCTGCTTTGAATGATAATTAAATTTTGTGGGATAAGCTGCAAATGAAACCTATCCACCGTAAGGCACTGTCCTCAACCCCCACCTTTGCAAAGTTTTCAAAGAGGGTGCATAATCTCTGATGAATGACATCTTTCCGCCATGCAGGCATGAAGGTGAAATGTTACTTTAACAAAGATATGTAAGATGGCTTGTTTAATAAACGCAGCAACAGTTTACCAGCTTCATTTATAATAATAAAAAAATGATTTCACTAAACTGTTATTAGACTGACATGATACTGACGATGCTATAACAGTTTAGCTGTTGCAGTTTTTTCTAAATAACTTTGGAAAGATTGGTGACGAAATTTATTGGGATATCAAACGTTAAACATTCAAATAAATGTTGAATAGTTCTATTTTGAGATTTCAGATTGCTTCCAGAACTACAGAAAACTTCTTCAATATAAATATAAGCTACTACTTGCAACAGCTACTTTAAAATTGGCTGTAACTTCCACTTCTATAATCTATTCAATATCGGCTAGAACTCTACAATCGTCTTCAACATACTTTTCATGACAACTTCTATTCCTCATAATACCCAACTCTACATAAAAATTGTGCTCAAATCACGCTGCTATTTACAAAAAGTTTGTTTTGACCAAAAGCTTCCAGAAACTATGGTAGTATTACATCACAAAAACTCATTCTTCTGGTCAACATAAGTTGTTTTTTTTTACAAAAAAAAAAAACATGTCAAAGACGTTTATAGAATCACACGAACCCAAAATCTTCTAAAAGCAAATTTTGCACTACAAATTGCGTAATTAAAGGTCACTACGGCGCAACGGACAAGGCGTTGGTTTTTCAACAATGCAAACCTGGTTCGACTCCCTGCCTATGCTGGTTGTTGACGAACACCGCTCACCTCTACCTAGGGAGTAATAAATCGGGTGGGCATAATTGCTGCAGGAAAGGTGGCTGAGAGAAAGGATCAGGCCACTCCACTCTCCTAGTGCCGATGGCTTAGTACAATGAGAACCTTATTTTCTCATACCCGAAGCTTGAATCAAGTATGTAACCACCTTTGCTTTACTTTGTATAGGACACTAACACCTCACACGAATTGCACAATTAAAATAGCATACTTTTTCAAAAACATAAAATGATTTATCCAGTCAACTGCTTCGAGCAGTCAGTTTGCTTGGGTTAAGTTCTCAGTAGCTGAAAGGTTTTATGTAACAAAAATGGTTTACCTTTCTTAGGTTCTAGAAAACTTGGATCGCTATTCAGAGGACGTGACGTCACCGGACGCTACGTTTGTGTCGATGGAGAAACTAGAAAAGGAAATTGAACGGGCGGAAACTCTGAAGATTCCATCGGATCAATGGAACGATGCTCAGGTCACTTTGGAGGGGATGAACCTTCGGGTTGCTGAGGTAAAGATTATTGAGATACAGCCTTGTCACCAAAAGAAACAACTTAGTTGCGACACCGCTCAAAAGAAAATTTTTCTGAAAATATACGCTGGCGATGTTAATCAAACAATGAAATACACTAAAGTTGCTAAATCAAAAATGAAAAAACATAAATATAGAATAAGTTCCCGACATCCAACCATTTGATCAATAAAAGCGTACTTGTGACGTCAGTTTGCTTATTTTAATCGTATTTATATTTATCCAGTTTATGAAGGAGCTTGAAAAACGGGCCAACGATGTTGCGGATCCATTGTCTTCATCAGCTGCAATGGAAAGCCTCCAGGATCAGTTGGATGAAGGTAGGCGTCTGCAACTACCGAAGAGTCAGCTGAAAGAAGCTTACAGCGCTCTGGATAAAATCAAAGCAAGGATGGAAGTGGTGAGTTTCTTATTATGTTGTTGAAAAGCAATTTATTGAAAACAAAGACAATAAAATCTGGTTTCAAATAAAATTAAAAAAAAGTTATTTCTGGTCAACTTCAACTACTAACAGATAACTCATTATTTTCTTTAACCTTCGTACGACAGTCTTTTTTCTAGAAACCCGAGAGACCTGAAACTTCCTGACATCTCTACATTTCTGTGTTAGATTATGCAGACTAAATGTCAGCAAAAAATCTTTACACGTTACCGAGATTTAGGGTCGAGTTGTTTTTACACCCTTAACAGGCGGTATGGGTACAATTGTACCCTTGCACATTGTGTATCTAAATAATGCCAGTATACATAACACAAAGACAATTTTTTGAATGTTGAATGAAACAGAGTACAGAAATGATTTATTTGACACAGAAATATGAAAGAAAACTTAGTCGAGATGGGTTTAGTCAGTGTCACAAGTAGGGGAAGGGAAGGTAATTTGATACGGAAGGTAATTTGATACACCCCCCCTACAGAAATGTACAAAAAATATTGGTCAAAAATATTGTCATTAGGTGGAAGATCTGTGAAAATAATGCCTACAAAAATTGCACCATGCAGCTAACTCGTGCTTTTATGGCATAAAATTGTGAAAGTGTGTTTTTTGAGTATTTTCGTAAAAATTTTAACTCATGATTATCTTCGTCTGGAAAATTAAAGAAAAGTTTCTGAAAGATGAAACCAAACTCATTTGACAGTTCATTAATAAGGCTTCAAGGGCATGTCACGTTTTTTCTGCAATGTGCATCCAAGCATACAAAAATCAGTATTTTATAACTTTTTTTGAAAAAAGGTAAATTGATACATGTGGAGAAGGTAAATTGATACAGTATATTAAATTCTTTTTTGTGACTGTAACAAATGTTGACATTGATCTACTTGATTTAAATAAGTTATTCTTTATTAACAAGACCTGCTACTTTGGGAAACAACTATTATATAAGCTTTCGTAGGCCTACACGCTATCTGCTGTCAAAAAATGAGAAAAGTGCAAAGCACCCCCCTTGAATAAGAACTCCAGCCAATGATCCTTCCCATGACCATCCCGCTGCAGAAGCTTCGCCGCACACATGGGCCTCAACAGTCATCTTTGCACCCAAGCACGCCAACCACATATTAAATTTTCATTTATTGCTTTGCTGTCAAAGGGGATTTCTGTATTAGTTTTACTGAATCAAATTACCTTTCGGGTGTATCAATTTACCTTCCGTGGAAGGTAAATTGATACATTTGAGTGACGTTTTTAAAATTTTAATTAAAAAAAAGTAACAAAAATAAAAAAGTGAAAATGTTTTTAAAAAGTGTGTAAGGGATCAGACTTTCATTTCAGCTTAAAATCAATAGTTTGTGTCAGATAATTTTCAGTTAACAGGCAAAAATGTTAAAAGTGTATCAAATTACCTTCCCTTCCCCTAATACACTTTGTTTTTGTTATGGAGTGTTCGTCGCACACAGGCTGAACGCAAGCCACGCAGCCTTTCCTGGTTTTGCGTCGTTTTCGTTTCTGATCTCTGCAGACATAGCAACTGCCAACAATCGGTGTAGCTCCTCGATTTCCATGGGGTTCTTTGGGGTTAGCTTCTGCCCCTTCTGGCGGTGTCGCAATGGGCCGTCCTAGAACCATTTCCACTGCAGCTCGAAGGAAGCGGTTTCTCATCATCATGCGGTTGGTAGTGCGAGCTTCCACTGAAGGCATACATAGCTGTTTCGCAAGATCTTTCAGGAACTTTCTCCGTTGGTCCTTTTTCCTAAACACTGGCTTGTGTTCCCTGTAGATGATAAACGACGCTAAGCCAGTGACGTCGATCATGTTATAGAAAAACGCCAAAGGCCAACGCAGTGTCCGTCGTTTTACTGTGGATTCACCCAGCATTTTGTCCATTGTGTCCACCCCCCCCTTTGGTTTTATTATAGTACGTGATGATCTCTGGTTTGCTTGATTGTGTTGCTTCGACTTCTCCGGTCATGTGCATGGATGATAGAAGCACAACTGATCTGTTTTTCTTTGGCACATATGAACAGACTGTTGCATCTCGATGGTAGGCGAAATTGGTCGAGTGAAGTGCTCTTTCCTTGCCAGGTTGCATGTTGCTTGGCAAAAACCTCTTGTTTTTTCTGACTGTTCCAACTAAAGTCATGTCCCAGGTGTTCAATACTTTAGCTAGCTGCATACCTGTGAAGAAATTATCGGTGGTGACATTTCTTCCAGAGCCTTTATACAAACAGACCAGGTCCAAAACTGTTCGCTCACCAACATTTGTTTGTCGGGGACCAACTATTGGTTTTCCAGTATAAAGCTGACCATGCAGCGGGTAGGCGTTTGATGCATCACAAGCCCAGAAAACCTTGATACCATATTTAGCTGGTTTAGATGGTATATACTGTGTGAATTTGGTATGTCCTCGAAATGGAAACAATTGTTCATCTATCGTGATACATTCATGTGGCTTGTAGGCTCTCTCCAAATTTTTATTCAGCATTAGCCACAGATCTCGTATTGGTGCAGCTTTATCTGTTTGCACACGCTCTGCACGTGTATTATCGTTGTCTAATCTGATAAATCTGAGCATCAACTTGAAGCGGTCACGAGATATAGCTGCACGTATAAGAGGCAAAGCATCTACTTTCCACATATCTTCCAGATTCTCTTTGTTATTCCTGTGTACACCAGCAGCAATAAGGATGCCAATAAATGCACTGAGCTCAACTTCAGTAAAGGGCTCGAATGTTCTTAGTGGTGGCCGTTCAGAAGCATTACGAAATCTTTCTGCGAGATTATTGTTGAAAGCTTCATAAACTCTTCTAGCCTTTCGATTTGTTTCTCTTAGTATGATGTCACACATCTCTGGACTCATGATGGATTTGAACAGCTCTTTTTCTGTAAATAGATTGCTGGTTGCTGCAGGCCCACCTCTTTGTCGTAGGATGTTACGAGATCTTGTTTGGGAAGTTGGCAGCGGATCTCTATGCCATTCGGTTTCATCCTTAGCAATCCAAATGCTATGAACATGTTGAGACATGGCAGGGACATCTTCAACACTCTCGTCTGAGTCGTATTCTTCTTCCTGTTCTACCACCATTTCTTCTTCAATGTCGGACGCTTCTTCAATGCCATCATCTGCTTCTGGTATGTAGTTTTCATCGTCAGATGCAACATATGCGCCTTCCTCATATTCAGAATCAGATTCTTCAATCATACGCCTTATTTCATCGGCCGTATATCTGAAAGGCAGGAAAAAAGTAAATAAATGTGTATAATGTTTCTTTGTGAAATACCGGTACTACAAAAGTAGGCTATAAGCTGGACACAAAATGATACTGACCTCAATCGTCGTGTTCTTCGATTATCGTAAATGCTAGATTCAGCATCACCATCACTCATGATTTCTTCACCAACCTTCCAAAACTTATAGCCTACAGTACAACCAATTTTCAATCTACAGTTTACACCTAACCAATTCCGGCAGAAAACTTACCAATTCCTACTAGTCCTACTCAAATATAATCAAAAACTCTAATACTGCACGTGCCTTGTCTTATCTAAGGCAAGAGACGAAGGGAGAGGAAACGAAGTGGAACGACTGGGATGACGATAGCTGATCGCAGGGGCAGAAAGGATGATAAAAATAAAAGGGGAATGGAGAGAGAACTGATGCAGCAACACGTGCTATACTTCCCTAGAGCACAGTATTTAAACGCTCTGACCGATAAATACGGCATACCGTACAAAAAATATAACTAACTTGGAAATTTCAATGGAAAATGTACGTGGGTACAATTGTACCCATGCCGCCTGTTAGCGGTGTAAAAATATGCAGTCTGACAAAGGTTAAAATTTGCAATTTTTCCTTACTTTTTTTCTTTATAATGTAGTATTCAATTTTTATCTTGTGCAGTATCCATTTTTCTGGTTATCAAGCATTAACCTTTAACTGTAAATAAAAGATATTTAAACCTCGAAAAATTTCATCTCATTCCAAAGATCAAACAACAAATCCCACTTGGATTGATCGTTTTTTAAGAGCTGGGAGCTCGAGACAAACAAAGATTTGATGTTTGTTTGGTCGGCGTTGGCGCTGCAGAAGCTGTATGCAGACCCATCCCAGGCTTGATATAATCATGGGTGTATTGCAATAATATTGGTCTGATGCAAACAAATAGCCTAGTAATAACTAATAACAATACCCGCTTGGAAATGTACCATAAATGAAATGTAGTCTATTAACTCCCACGGAGGCTACAAACAAACTCGTTTTATGATTAACCAGCAGTTTTTAACCTTTCCAACATTTCTCTGTTAGCTCAGTAATTAAGTGCCCGACTCAAGATTCAGTAGTAGGCTACTTAGTGGATGTAATGCCCTGCGCCAGTAGTTTAGAGCCACTATGCGAAAACTGCCGGAAGTAACCTATTAAAGGCTTTGTCAGTCCGAAGACAAACATTGAAAACCAACCAAATCGGTTTAGGGTTGCTTTGGCTTAGGGTTGCTTTGGCTTAGGGTTGCTTTGTGGTGTTGCGGAGCATCAATAAATATATATACTACAACATTGTTATTGTTGCTAGTTGAAGTCGACGGGGAGAGGTCGGAGAAAGAGTGAATTGCAAACATTGCGTTATAGAAATTGGAGCAATGTATTGTTATTTTACAGTAGATCGCCCAAAGATTACAACAAGTTACATCACAGACATATTGTGGTCCAATTGAATTATGTAATTCTAGTGTCAACATGATCTGACTAGTCGAGTATACTGTAACTAAACTTTTGTTGAAGCTGAAAGATTTAGAAGAAGTTACTATGGAGGCCAAGCATTTGGAAGCATCAGAGTACAGTCTCCACAAACTGCAAGAGAAGTTGGGATTGGGCAAGAGCTTGGGATTGACTCAGGGACAAATGCAGCATTCAAACAAAACAATGAAAGAACTGGAAGAAAGGCTTGAAAAGGAGGTATGGTGATGATTACGAATATACAACATGGCATTGCAGTAATTTTAAAAGTAGGCCTACTAATCAACCATAAAAACAACGCAACATATACTAAGCTTAATTGGTGTGTTTAACCTGTCATCCACAGAAAGCAAATATTTAGTCATATTTTCTTGTTGCCCAATATTGTGCTTTGATATTTCAGGCGGAAAGACTCAATCAAAGTGGACAATTGCTGGAGGAGCTGAAGGTTTTGACATCAGAAGCCAAACTTCCAACAGCCAACTTGCCAACTATGCAGAAGCTAGAATTCATGTTAAACAAAGCCGGCAAACTTTCAATTGCAAAAGAGGAATTGGAAGAATCCAGGAATGCACTGAACACCTTAAAAGATCGAGTGGAAACAGTAAGCATTGTTCCCTCAGCCTCAATGGTGCATGTTCATCATCAGCACTTTATTTCATCTTCAGCTACCTGGAGCGTGATCTGTCGCTTTGGGTTGTTAAGGTTGATAAATTCATTATTATTGTCGTTTATTATATTATGATGTTTAGTAGCCATCACAAGTTCTATAATTTCAGAACTTTCAGTCGTAACTTTTACATCACTCAACTATATTTTTGACCTGCCAAAATGTAGATCAGTAAATACCGAGCGCTCCATCCAAAGTTAAATGTAGTTCCAATTTTCATCAATGAATTAATTATTTTCTAGCACGTTACTCTTATTACTGGTGAAGGCATTTATATTTGATCTTCAGGTTACGAAAGATTTAAAATCTCTCACAGAAGAAGCCGCAAGACCGGATGCCACGACCGAATCAATGGAGAAACTAGCACAACAATTAGAGTTGGCAGAAAGTTTAAAAATTCCTCCAAGACAATTAAAAAAAGCATATGAAGGTTTAGAAGAAATTAAAGACAAGGTTGATTCTGTGAGTTATCGTGTTAAAGTTAAATAACACAATTTGTGTTCGTGTTTTTCTTATTGTGTGAAGCTTTTTGATTTTATGACACTTTTGATTTTTTTAGTTTAGTAAGTAAATCGACAAATGACAGCAAATTTTAACTGTGAGGGATAACGTAGACGCTGATGTCTCAATGTTAATCGAACAGGTTTGTAAACTTGCAACTTATTAACAAATTCTTTGCCGATGTAAAAGCAGCATCTTAAGTGTCTTATTCAAATATAAACATTTGAATCAATGAATTCTATTTGAATAATATTCTGAAGAAGCCATGTTTACGTTAGAAAAAGCTTTATCAATGAACTATCCGAGTTTCCAAATCTGACTGATTTTACTTCGCCTATGAATGTTTATTATTCTTGCAACTTCAATGACCTAGATTCAAACAAAATGATACTTTGTTGATGATAAAACATTAATTAAAGATGGCAAAAGAGCTGAACACAGAGGCGGGCAGAGCAAAAGATCCCAACGCCACTATGGTTACCATGGAAACGCTACAAGACAAACTGAACGCGGCGGAACAGATGAAACTCCCAAAGATTCAACTCCAAGAATCTCAAGACGCGCTGGAACAATTGAAGAGCAGAATGGATGAGGTAAACGCTGTGCAACTTGTTCTTTATTGAATGTAGTTAGCATCCAGTCATTACAGCACTAATTGACTCAGAAAATAGAAAATTATTTCATTTTCAAAAATGTTTGTTTGTTTCAAATTAAGTTGTTTCCCATCAAGGTGATCAAAGACTTAAGTGACGTCACAAACGAATCGAGCGGTGATTCCGCAACTTTCGCATCGATTGACAGGCTCCAGGAACAACTGATACGAGCTGAGAATTTAAAAATCCCAAAGAACCAATTAGAAGGATCTTATAGATCATTAGAGGAGTTGAAGGAGCGAGTGGAAAAAGTGAGAATAATAATATCAATATTCCATCTAATATAAGTAATTGCATTTGGTTGCTATTGTGTCACACTTTAGAGCAACTTATGACAAGCCATGCCAGGTAAGCTTATGTAGTCATCATATTATCTTTCTACTAATTGTTTGTTATTTACCATGCCACACTGTCTGAAGGTCAACAACAAAATTTGACATGCTTATGCAGTATGCACTTCAAAACTTTGAGTTACGGTAAATTACCTTGATAATATTTTTGTTATTTTTATCATTCTATCATGTGTTGTTACTTATTGGAGACAACAAAAACTTCTTAAATCAAGTAGACATTTTGTCTGAAAGAAAAAGTATAATTATCCTGTATGTGTCAATTGTTACAACGATTGATGCTCTGTTCTTAGGACACACCGAGTCAACTTTGATCTTTGTTTGAAGAGTTGTGTTGGTTTGTTTCAGTTTGTTGGTGACCTGGGTAAGACCACCGACGAAGCGAATGCTTCGAGCGCCACTATGACGTGTGCAGAGAGGTTGAAAGAACAACTTGTTCAGGCGGAAAAGCTCAAAGTTCCAACTGAACAGCTGGAAGCGTCCTACAACGCGCTGGAACAATTGAAAGAACGGAGTGACAAAGTATATTATTAACTTCCAAGACAGCGACTTTATCTGTTTGAGACCTTTACCAAATCGGGTACGGATCTGACCATATCTTTTCCAGATCTGGGCCAGATAAAGTGGCTGTTTGGGTTGTAACCTCAATATCATTATTTTTGTCTCTCCTTTGCATGAGCTTTGCTGATAATTTAATAGAAAATTATTTACTTGATCGAGTTGATATATTTGTTTCCTCAAAAAAGTTGAACTGGCAGTCAAAACGATGCTTCTACATTAATCCATCACCTTCCAACCCCTTTGAACACATGTGAAGCGAACAGGGCCTCTGAGAGAAATTATTACTAGGGGTACGAAGAGTCATTTCGGGCCCCCCTCTCACTTCGCACCCCCTTTGTCTTGGGAAAAACGTGTGATGTTTGCTTGGGAATATTGCACAACATACAACATTTTACTGCAGAATTGGATATCTGTGCGCAATCATTGTATCAGGCTGCAATAAAACTATTATTTTGTGTTTTGTGTTGTGCATATCATGTAATCTGTCCCTCGTCAATTTGTGTATCCTGCATTGAATTCGTGTGTCAGTTGTTGATGGCGCTGTTGAAAGGTGTCGCTTCTACAGCTTTAATGTAAAATTTTCAAATTCATTTCTCTTAGATGTAGCCTATATTTATTTTTGATGAGGACACTAGGCTATGTGGGGTCGAAAACGTTGGATTTAGTAGCTTTTTTTCTTTTTTTGTGTATTTAATAAAAAATGTTAACTCAGTTAACGTTACTGAGTGTTATGCGTACGGTATCTGTTACAACAGGTCAAGCTCTCTACCAAGGCTCAAAAATAACATCTTGTTGAAGCATAATCAAGTTAATCATCTGACCAATAACCTTTCTTCATTAATTTTGCATTCACCACATGCCTAGCAGAGGTGAACGAAATCACTTTTTTTTTACTCCGGCTGCGCTCCTGCTTCGAAAGTATTCACTCCGGCTCCTGCTCCGAAATTCATTTTGGAGTGAAATAAGTGTAAAACTACCGTTTTCAAATAGTTTTTAAAAAACACAAAAGCCGAAATATACCCGGGCTTTTAAAGAAAAAACTTAGCGGTTTAAAGCATTAAATCACCACATTTGGCCCCTAATTTGCGCGCAATGCATTCATTAACCTTTCCGGGCCCTTTTTCTACATTACGCCCCCCCCTCAGGACTAAAGAATAACAACTTTTATGCTTGAATTTAGTCGTTTAGAATAATTTTAACTAAACAATTTTGCGCAATAAACTATAAAATCACAATTTCGGGCCCCCCAACAATCACGGTCCTGGGCCCTCAAGGGTACGCCGTACCCTCCGTACCCTCCTCTCATAGGCTTTGGAAGCAAATGCGATATCATTTTTTAGCATTGTTTCAGCATAAATGTAAGCCTGATATCGTTAAGGAGTGTGATGTTTATGTTACCCTGCCTTGTTGATCTTGGCAACTTATCATTGATGCATGAGCATTGAGCAAGTCATCACAGTTTTGATTGGAGAATTAGTTGAGGTGATGACATCACCTTATCGTAAGCCAGTTGGTCAAAAAAGTTTTTAAGTTTGGTGAAAATAAATCTTCAAGCGTTGATTCACATTTTTCAACATGGAAGAAACCTGCTGTACAAACTAATTGCAAATGAATGTTAAGAAATCTTGTAAGTTTGTTACTGTGAACCAACGAGGATAAATAACTTGATCATTTCGTCTGTTTTACATGATGACCTCACGTTGTTTCTGCATAACGTTTAAGCCTAAGCCAAACCAAATTACAAATGGTAATTAACAACTAATCTTGATTAGGTGATGAAAGAGTTGATTGCCACAACTACCGGCGTTCAAGATCCTGGAGCTACGATGGATTCGATGCTAAGATTGGAAGAAAGTCTTGTACTTGCAAAAAATTTTCAAATATCAGACGAGAAGTTGCAAGAATCTCGTAATGCGCTGGAAGTTTTGAAAAACCGGGTGGACAAGGTTGGTGCCTTTGCGGGAAAAAATATTCTTGCGTTGTGGCCATGAAGTTGGTTTCGTTGTAAAAGCTTTAAGTTCTAGACATTGTTTTAAATAAAGTAGCCTAATTCAAAATGTTTATATTTAATATCTAACTTTTAAAAGGAACAGAGTACGACTCGACAACCAGCACTTTTTGTGGAAACAGTGTTTCCTTCCAATTCATTGAAATTATGCAAAGCTGCCGGTGTGCAGATGCAATCTTGTATCTCGCTTCACTGTGATAGATTCACAAAGAAACTTATGCAACTCGTTTCAATCAATTATCAGGTGATGAGGGATGTTGGAGCATGCACGGAAGATACTAGGAATGCCAATGCAACAATGGAGGATATGGAGAAACTAAAGACTCAATTGGAGTTAGCTGAAAGCTTGAAGATTCCTCCAGAGAATTTAAAAGAATCCTACAATGGTCTTGAACAGATGAAGATTCGTGTCGACACGGTAAAGCAGCTTTAATATTGAGTCTTTGCCGTGTGCATCATCGCCGATGCGGCCTTTGATAAACTATAGTATGAGCTCATAAATGCTATCAGAGTTCCCAGTGTCGTGCAGCGTCCCAAAGTGTTCTTGGTTGGCTAATGGATTTGTTTTGTTGACAATTTGATAAGCATGTTGTTTGCTGTCCGGCACATGCCAATAAATTTAACGACTAGGGAGAAATGTTTGTATTCCTCATGGATGGTGTTGTATGTGCGAGGAATTCAAGTTGTATTTGATTTATGTTGTTAATTTGATGTTGGGTACCTGAAAATATACTATATTTTAGGCTGACAGAAAAATCATAATTGGCCGTCTTTTAGTTCACAGTTTTTCCCAAACTTTAAGTAGCGGCTTTCATCCTGGGTTATCTTAAATACTTTCGTGAATGCATGTTTGATCAATTGGTCTTATATATATTATAAGATCAATTTATATTATCAATTCGTCGTATCCAGGCTTATATCCGGTGGTTGAAGATTTAGATTAAGTGGACGGGAAGGCAAGGAAGCCAATCTTCATGATTGGCTTCTTGGCATATTATCAATTATTATCACCGAACATAAGCCTGGGTACTACAAAAAACTGCAAGGCAATTTTTGACAAGCACTCATCTACAGCTGTCAAAATTGGTAATCTTTATGTATATTTTTTAGTTTGAAAGGATTAATCTGTAAACGCAATAGGCTACCAGGAAAAAAAAACAATTCTTCACAAAAGTTTGGTTTGTTGTTTATTCATTCCATGTGCTAGACATTATTGTTTACGAATTGAGTGTTAAGTTTATTGATGATAGTTGGGTATTAAAATAAAAATCTACATGCTTTGTAGTAACTTTGTGTAGACTGTAGTATTTTCTTATAAATTATTTGTGTTTTGTTTTAGGATTTCGGTTTGTGAAACATCCAATCGTCAGCAGTTTTGGTCTAATGTTTTATGTTATTTTGAGCATAAACTTAGCTTGGCAAATTGTTTGTATCTGTGTCCATAAGCTTCAATCACAAGATTGAAAGAAAACATTTTATTACAAAATATGAGCGGTTGTTCAAATGCTATGATGTCTCTGAGGGGATTGCCAGAACCGTTATTGCATTGGGGGGTTGTCAACGTACGTCATGTTTTGAGTCGTAATGTAGGTTGAAGTGCAGCAGGAAAATGTTGTCATATGTGAGAGAGAAAAAAGTTTTGTTTTATTTCTTGCGAGATGAATCATGTAGCACCTTAGCAATCTACAGTAGATACCACAACAGACAGGAAGCAGCGTCAGCGCCTGCGATCCTTTTCACTATTTGACTTGTGATTGTTACTGGTAGATGTCATCAGTTTCTCACAGTGACGGCATAATGTTAAGATAATCAAAGACTTGAACAATGGCGCGCAAGAAGCGATGGATCCCTCAGCTACAATGGTTAGTTTGGGAAGTCTGCAGGAGAAGATCGCGATGGCAGAACTCTTTAAGCTTCCCAAGAATGAATTGAAAGAATCTCAAAACGCGGTGGAACATCTCACAAGCAGAATCGACATTGTAAGATCCGGATTTGTGTTTATAATTTATTTATGATTTGTGGAATTATCGTTCATTCAAGCAAAACATAATAACTGGTAGATGCGTTCTGAAGAGGCGCGATCGTGGACCTCGCTTTAATAGCATCTGGAATGAAAGCCAAACGCTACCGTTCAAGATGAGGCCTGAAAAGGATTGTCATATTGGCAGTTAATGCTAAATTTGAGCGTTTGGCGTTAAAACCGCCAGTTTGGCAATCCTTTTCAGGCCTCATCTTGGACAGCAGCGTTTGGTTTCCAGTCCAGATGCTATTAAAGCAAAGTCCACTGCTGGGTGTTCCACATTCAATTATATTAGTTTGCTTTACAGTTGCATCGTTCAGTGAGCATAGCTTAAAGTGTAGTCTACGCATGTTAACGTTTAGCTGTTAACGTTTACTCTGATAACATTGTATTAAATAAAATAATATTAATTTTCAAAAAGCGAATTTTATGAAGTGCAACATGCAAACTGCATAACAAGATACAAGAACAAATGAATAAAGTAAAGTTTCATTTAGATAGTTTAGTTTGAAAAAATTAATCGAAACGAACAGCGATAAAATTAGGTGGAAAAAACGAACAAAAGCAGGTTTAGATGTGCTTCGTTAATTTATATGAAATTTTCAGGTGATAAAAGATTTGAATGACGCGGCTCTTGATTCAAAAGATCAATCATCCACCTTTGTATCAATGGAGACATTGCAAGAAAAATTAGAATTGGCGGAAAATCTTCAAATTCCTCCCGAACAATTGAAAGAATCTTACAATTCCCTTGAAGAAATTAAAGAAAGAGTCAATGTGGTGAATGGACTTGTCATTTTGTAAAATTACAAGTGCATTTTTTTTTACAGACTGTTGAAAGTAGCCTATCCTTGAATTTTAAACTCTGATAACCTTTGAAGCAGGTCTAGTTCTTTGACTTCGTTTTCTTGTTACAAACGTTACCTTTGCACCTTATTAGGGCAGCCTACGTTAATTCTTTAAATAAACATTTTGTTTCGCAAATTGTGAAAGTCACCTGGAATTGTCTATTTTGATAGCCTTTGCAGCAAGTGTGTATAGTTTTGACATTATTTTCTTATAAAATTTAAAAAGTTAATTTTGTGCCTTATTTGTATACATTAGCTTTATAAATGAACCTCTCCCTTCATCAGTGCAGTGATAACGAGGCTTTACGTTCGATGCCTCGTCATCATTGCGCTGATGAGACCAAGAATGCAGAACATAATTGTACCTGCAGTTAATGCACTTACACCTAACTACTTTCTTTGGCAATAAACTTTCATGAAAAAAAACTGAAACAATGATAGAAATGCAATCAAATATAAAGTAGGTTGTTTCAATCGTTTGTTCAACTTCACAGTTCATTGGAGATCTTAACTCAACGACGTCTGCTGCTACAGAATCTATGGCGACAGTGGATTGTGCAGAAAGGTTGGAAGAACAACTTCTCCGAGCGGAAAATCTCAAAATTCCTGCGGAACAACTAAAAATTTCTTACAATGCGCTGGAGAAGCTGAAAGGAAGAGCTGATCAGGTGATAAATAAATTTTTAGTTTTCATCGTTTGATCCTGGTGATTGAATAAACATTTTTAATTTTTGCTTCTTTCTGGACAGTGAATGATGCTACCATTAGGTTGCTTTATTTCGCAAAATGAAGGACAAATACTTCTCATCAATGGCCTACGTATTGATTATAAAATGCTCAAATAACTTTTTCGATTGTTAAAAGATTTTGTCAAGAAATTATCAATAAAACTGACCTCGATTGCAGCAGTGCCATCTCGGAGTGGTAGATAGCTTTGCTTTCCTACATATCTGCATTGCACCAATAATATTATTGAAGGTAATGAGAGACCTTGCTGACACCACAAACAACGCCATGATGCCGACAGCCACCCTCCTTTCCCTGGGACAACTGGAAGAAAAGATTTTCAACGCAAAAACTTTGGGAATCACTGAAGAAAACTTGAAAGATTCTTGCGACGCTCTGGAAGTCTTACGTGACCGTGTTAATACCGTGAGTTTGTTTGAAAGTTTCGGAATACACGATGTAAAAGTGTTAAAGTTGTTTCATGGTGTAATTCCAAACGTTTGTTTATGTCAGTCATTTCTAGCCAATGAAACAGCTTCATGGCTTGTGCTTGTAACCGAGCAAAGTGTCGAAGAGATTTCCACAGAACAATGGTTCAATTGTTCAATCGATTATTACATTTTCATCAGTTGCCCGATAATTATTTATACGCAGTGCTTTGTCCTGAGCTACTATTGTGCCATACGAAGCTACCACGACCATGAGTAATGTTCTGGCGAGATTTCTCTGCCCAATGAGGATAAAGTTTGAGCAATCATCTTACATTGAATATTTCGGTTTAGATTTCAATCGATCTTAACAAGGCAACGATCGAATCGAATGATCCCGGAGCGACTGCTCTCTCCATGGAGATGCTAGAAGAGAAACTCCTGATGGCTAAAAGTCTAGAGTTACCTCCGGAACAATTAAAAGAATCTTATGATGTCTTGGAGAAGTTGAGATCTAAAATGGACGGGGTAGGTTCATAAGCCATACACTGTACTCTAACAGATTGTGTTTATATTAGCTTCACTTTCATGATTTCATTCGATTTTGAATTTTTCTCTTAAAATGCCAATGTTGAGTGATGAAAGTCCTGGGACGTCTTTCCAGACACGAGAACATGCTTGAGGTGGACGCGAAGATAGACTTAACCACCAAGCATAAGCCTAAATAAAAAAAAATTCTAACCATTTTGTCAATGATCGGAACCAGATGAGGAATTTAACTTGTTTGATAAAAAATTATATCTTTAGTTTGTTTCGTTTGCTCATTTGTATCCGGTGTATGAAGATTCAGATCAAGTGAAAAGTATTCTCACATCTCCAAGTATAAATATTGTGCCTGGCACATTTTCTACCAAAATAAATCATGTTCTTATAATATCAAGAATATATGAAACTTCAGTGAAAAGAATCATCGAAAAAATGACAATATTAATCACACCAAGTTAAAATAACTTGTATGACCAAAGCTGACAATCTAAGCAATTGAACATGATTAACTACCTTCATCCGCGCAGGTGAGCAAGCATTTGACAGCGCTGATTGACGAGACAAGCACTTCGGTTGCGATTGTTCCGTGCATGGAGAGGCTCGAAGAAAGTCTTCTGCTAGCAGAAAGTCTTCATCTTCCTGCAGAGCGAATCAGAGATGCCAGGACATCTTTGGAGAAGATGAGAGAACGTGTTGACGAGGTAAGTTTGATATATTTTAACAATCACACCTGTGTCGTTACGGTAATGTTTAATCACGGCCCAACCAAAACATGCACTAAACGAAAATAATGTAAGTAATAATTATTAGTCAGCCTACCATAGACTATTGGATCACGTGTGCTATTTTGTCAAATCGTATTTGATAAATGATTGACGTTGGCGGTCATGCAGACAATAAAAATTGAAGTACGCTATTAAAGATTGCGCGTTTCTTCCAGGTGAAAAGAGATCTTGCAACCACATCACTTGGAGCCTTCGATGATACTGCAACAGTTCTCACCATGGACTTGCTGGAAGAAAAGATTATGTTGGCTCAAAGTTTCCAGTTACCGGAAGAAGAACTGAAGGAATCGATGAATGCGCTTGAGAGGATGAAGAGCCGTGTCGCTACGGTTTGCAGTGTTGCTTACATTAGGGAGTGGGATAAAAAATATGCGACTTTGACATTTTAATTTATACTTTGTGTTGAATTTTCTAACTTTTTTAATGATTCCCCTGTGTAAGTCAATCGAGAACATGGAAGCCTTTTACCCATATCCCAGCTCCACTTAAGTTTTGAACCATTGACATCTACAACTATTCAGAAGGTTGCTTCTTTTGACTAAGAAGTAAACTAACCTTGTCTGCCTTAAGATAAAACTAAATTATTTTTTTTTGTCTCCCGATTACACGAATAATGCAACAGGTGTCGTGTATACTAGAGATGCAGCAAACCCAAATTTTTTATCCGCACACCGCACCGCAACTGACTCATCTATCTGCGCACCGCACCGCACACCGCAATTTATCTGGAACTTTGACACTGCACCGCACCGCAAATTACAAAATTTAAAAAAAGTATTTTAATGCGTTAATTTTTAGAAAGTCAATTGTAGCAAAAAGCACCCATGGCATATAAGTTGCGCGAAAAAAAAAAAAAAAAAAAAAAAAAAAAAAAAAAAAAACACATATAACTGGGAACATACCAGTACAGTTGTGCACTAATTGGCTATCAGATCATATTCTCTTATCAGCAATGCATCTAAGTTCTAAAACATTATACAAACTAAGACAAATAGAATGTTCCTGGATCCAGTATCAGGACTTTTGAACACTTTTTGTAAGCAATAATGCAATTTTAATGTCAGTGGCTATATGAACTACACACACAAGAGTAAAACTTATAGCCTGAACTAAATGGGCTAACTGTTATAGTAACTAATGCGGCAGTTGCGCTAGGCCTATAGCCTGGTAACTGGGAGCTGAGCTTATCAGCTAGGGCAGGCTATTAACCGAAAACATTCGTTCAGCTTCCCTGACAAGCCAGCCCCAAAACCCTTTCAACTGCAAGCAAAATTTGCAGGGCAACACTAAAAGGCGGAAATGCGGAACGCGGAAATAAGCCGGGCATGAAATGGCGTATTGTCTGCAGAAGTAGCGATTCAATGCCGAAGTAGAAAACGCGGAAATACGATCTTAGCGTCCATATTGTTTAACATAGCGATAACTTCATCATGAAAGAATGAAATGTTGCAACATGGAAAAAGCGGAAATGCGATTTTTAACAACAACTCACCACCGAACCTACTTTTATGTTGAAATATCATTGAAAGATATTGTTTAGAAGCAATTGTGAGGTCATTAAATATTTTGACTGTTTTAATTGCACAGTTATTGGAGTAAATTTCGAAAATTGAAAGGAATTTATTTGAATAGGAAAAAGGCGGAAATGCGATTTTTAACAACAACTCACCACCGAACCTACTTTTATGTTGAAATATCATTGAAAGATATTGTTTAGAAGCAATTGTGAGGTCATTAAATACTTTGACTGTTTTAATTCCACAGTTATTGGAGTAAATTTCGAAATTTAATGGAATTTATTGAAATGGGAAAAAGGCGGAAATGCGATTTTTAGCCACAACTCAATACCGAACATTTTCTTATGCTGAAATATCATTGAAAGATAATATTTAGAAGCAATTGTGAAATCATGAAATACTATGACTGTTTTAAATTCTAAAGTTATTTCGGCTTATTTCCGCGATTCCGCATTTCCGCCTTTTGGTGTTGACCAAATTTGCATAGCTTTCCAGTTTAGGATTTCCAAAGGAAAAAAACCTGATCCGTGTTTCCAATTTAAATTTGAAGTTTCATAACTGATTTTCTTGAAAAGTTGAAAGTTTACGTTTACAAAAGTTTAATTTCTTGAAAGTTTACGTTTACGAAAGTTTAATTTCTTGAAAGATTACGCGGCAAGCGGCACGGCGCGGCTTTGTCATTTCAACCTTCCACGCGACGCGGCGCGGCACGCGGGGAAAAAGTCAAAAGGGACCGCTTGCGCGGCGCGGCTTGCATCACTAGTGTATACACCCTGTCTTTACAATTATGCTTAGTTAGCCTACTTGCATTGTTTACAGGGCCTTCGAGTTATGCAATTAGTTTTCAAAGCAACATATTTACAACCACAGCAAAGAAATAGGACTTATGGAACTTACGTCTAGGTCACGAAAGAAATTCAAGACTTTGCCGATTTGACGATAACTTCCGAAGCCAACTTTGCCAGTCTCAGCGCCTTGGAGGCAAAAATCAATATGGCGGAAAGCCTCCACATTCCAACCGATCAGCTCACAAAGGCGTACGAGGCTATGCAGAATCTAAATAAGCTACTTGAAGAGGTTGGCAGTTCAAAGTTCTGTAGATTGCTTCAGGAATACATCTGATCGATTGCATTGACAATATGATATAAGAGTTAAATAACAGGATTCATTCTACTGCTGCAAACTAAGCTAAGCTATTACAAGATGTGTAAGGTAATAATCTGCCAGTAGAACCGTATCCTGTTGTTTCACTAAATGCTTGACGAACAGCCTGATTCAGTATATATTGCGATAAGAGTATTGTATTAACTATATGATTTATTTAAATATTTTTCACTGGGCTGTTTAAGTTTGCTTTACAAATTTTAAAAGTTCCAAATATAACATAACGTTCTTTTGGTTGCTTTGTTGTTACTGTTGAGAAATATGCTTCAAATTAGACAACGTAGGTATAGCCTAGTTAGCCTAGTTACAGTCATTCTGATTAATGTTCGTTGATCTTTTCTTCAACAACAACTTATGCATTTCAATGGTTTTTCATGTTTGATCGTTTCTTCTTTTGATTCCAGACTAAAAGTGAGTTGAACATTCGCACTGACGAAGCCAAAGACCAAATGACTCTGACAAGCATGTTGAGATTGGAAGAACAAATTTTATTAGCAGAGAAGTTGGAGATTCCGCAAGATGAATTGGAAGAGTCAAAAAGAGTTTTCGCATCACTGTCTGATCGACGTGACGAGGTGGCTGTGATGTCATAGAAGATTGTTTTTTTAAGATAGCTATGGACGTCTAATTGCTAGTATAGACGTCTACAAGCAAATTGCTAATTGTGATCAATTTCTGTTTGGAAGTGAGAAAGAGTCTTGGGGACTTAATCCAAACAGTTCGCTCGTAGCCACTTTGAACTAATGACGCATTCTCGATTGATCTCTCAAATTTGCTGCCGCCGGGAAACCTATTTAATTATTTGGACTTATTATTGTGTGCCAATGCTTGAAGAGTTATTTCTGTTAGACGGTTTGTTTTTTGCTTGATAGATCAAACGTCATTCAATGAAAGGTTTTCCTTCATTGTTCACTAGAAAGGGCGTGATAATTATTGTTAGAATCAGTGTGGTAAAAGGTTTATTTTATTCCAGATCAATGTTCTAAAAGAATCTCTTCAGATCGCGACAGACAATCGCGATTTGGATGAACTCACTGAGAGTTTGGAGCGCGCGAGCTCAATGTCCTACCTTACTACATGGGATCCCGAAGATAAAGAATTGTTCGAATTGTTGAAAGATGGGAAAGCGCTTGAGAAAACTCTTCTTGCAGAAACAAAAAACTCTCCCGAGGAGATCGCCCTACGAAACAAGCTCAGAGAGGAATTGATGCTAGCATTGAAGAATAATATAGACAGGTTAGCTCCGTTTTTTACTAATCTTTTTCCAGCAAGCAAATCATTTAATTTTTTTGTATTTACGTAATGTTTTTAGACGTTACATTAAAGTGAAAAATGACTGAATTGCTGACTGGTAGTCTGATCGTAGATGACCGACCCGAAAAGGACAGGAAAATATTGGCAACGTTTTTGCGAGATGCCGGCCGAACTGCCTAGTGAGATTCTAAAAGACGCTTAGATAGTTTTGACGTAAAGTCCTTTTGCTTTGATTTCGTTTCGTTTGAATCGCTGTGCGTTTTACATTTTCAATGAATTGTCAACAAAACCTGAAACATGGAAATTTAACATTTTTCTTCAGAAAACCTTTTTGCAAAGTGCTGACAGAATTTCGACAATCACTCGGTTCGAAAGCAATCCAGTCAGACAAGGAGCTCGTAATTGAAGCGAAGAAGGTTTACACTGTTAAGTGCAAGAGTTACCTTCAAGCAACTCTAACGTCTGCTATCAAGCAGAGAAAATCAGACAAACTGCACGAAGCTCTAGCTGAAGTAAACAAAGCTCTCCAAGTTGGCGATATTCGGTATCCGGATATCGAGACCACAGTTCCTTTAAAACTTGCGATGCAGAAAGCAAAGGATTTGATCAATGTTTTGGCGGAGATGGAGAAGATGAAACAAGCTGTGATGTCACTGAAGCAGCCAACCATATCGGAGATAAGAAGTTATCAACAACCCCCTCCAGTGATAAGGAACGTGATGGAAGCCACGTTCTTGCTGCTCGGTGAAGATAGGAAAAAAGTCAAAGTAAGTCGGCCACGAATTTTGTGATATTCTCCTATATCACTAGGCTCGACCGCAAAGGCAATCCGACTGTTGTCGAATATAAATGGAAATAGTTTATTTAATTGGAGCGAAATTACAATGATACTTGACGTTTTTGTCAACAGTCTCCCAAACCACAATTCCGAGCGAACAGAACAGGAACAGTGACAAGAGAAGTCGTTTTCTGAAATAACATAAAAGCACAAATCACGCATTTGCCTAAAACTACAAGGCAATAATGATTAATGTGAGTTTTTACATTGCTACATCCATCGTGAATATACGTCGACCTTTAGCGCTTTACAGACAGATAGTGTGAATAACAATACATTAAATCAGCAATAAATTTCACATAATTAAAATGTCCATACCAATTTTTGCCAAGTAAGCCGGTGAATTTCGGCAACAGCTACAGTCTGAAACTCTTTACACAGGGTTCCAATGCGGTTACAATTCAGCTATAACAAATGAAAATAATGCGTTACGATACGTAGATAATGCGCAATAAAACTGTGTCATTAAGTAAGCTCTTTTACAAGTGAACATAGCGCGCACAAAACTGATAGTGATAGATATGTTTAGCTTAGATACGTCAGACGATTAACACATGGCAAAGGCTAAATTTACAAATTAGCAATCAATTTGTTCTCACATGAAGCAATCTCTTTAAAGCTGCTTGTCCGAATTCTACAAATCTCGACTTACTAAATAAGTCCGAACTGGCTGACAAAACAACCCAAGTTCACAGATGAACAGAACTTTTGCCCAACGTTGGCTACAAACTGTCTGATAACATTTCAGGCACAAGTGGGCTTATTTAAGATAAATTTTTACATGTTTTGAAATTCCCAAATTATAATAAAGAAGCAACAAATCGAACACAATATTTTCGATGAATCATGGAATGTTGTTTCCGTACGCGATAAACTAAGATCCCAAGGGGCGATGATTTCAATAAATTGTTACGTCACAATAAACTTGGAGCCACCGTGTTTTGCAAGGGCATATGAAATCACCAAAATGTTTTCCAAAATAAAGTGTTTTTTCTATATTGTTTTAATCTAAGCAACTTTCCGGTACATCAATTGCGGTTGATCAATCGCCAGGAGAAAGCTACTATGCCGTCAAAGAAGGGCATTTATCAATATAATGCCACTCGTAAACACGTGAACTTCGAAACTTATGCAGTGAAGAGAAAATATCTTACAAATTTTGTCTGATCCGAACAATTCAAAAGTAACAAAGAAACTTTAATAACAATAAAATAAACAAAATTAAAAATTGCATAAACAAATTCTTTTGGGCGACATAAGATTGGATTGGAAGTTTTTAAATTTTCTTTGTTTTTCTGCAGATGTTGCCCTATTGCTAGAGTCACTGAATGTGCTGTTAACTTTAAACTAGAAAGGTTTTCAATTCTTGCTAAAGGCCGTTCATCGTTAGCCTACCCCTCGCAGCACTGGAAGTAATATTTATAAAGACTCTCCATCCAATCTTATGCTGCCAAAAAGAATTCGTATTCCTTGCTTATTGGCTTCCTTGCCTTTCCATCAACTTAGTTTCAATCGACTTAAGCTGGGATAAAAAAGTGAAGTGATATTGTGAATCGTTACTCACGTTCATTGTTCTGTAATGTTGATAGCAGTAGAATGAGACCAGTAGAGGTAGGGAGGTTGCTTAGTTGTCAGTTGAAAGTTACTTGGAAGCATCATTATTTAACGGTGTCACGTGCAGGAATGGATTGAGATTCAAGCGCTTGTTGGGAAAATGGGAAAAGACGCTTTGAAGCGTCGCATCGTGGAACGCGACACGACAAAGATCACGATGCAGGATGTGGTAAAAGCGGCTCCTCTTCTCGCGGGGCTTCGAATGGATGAGATTGAAGAAATCAGCAAAGCTTCTTCAGTGTTTTTTGCTTGGGTGAGTATAATGGAAAAGCACCTGACAAGGTCGCACTACTGCTATGTGGTAAACATGTGGTAAATGTACATGTTCAATGTTTTCTTAAAACAATTGAGGAAGATTATCGAATGTCCATTTAAACTTTGGAAGTAAACTTTAGAAGTCAACGACAGTTCAGCTCCGATTTTGTTCATTTCAAGGACAGGGCAGACTTACATTTAGCGACATGTCGTGTTATCATGCACCAACAAATAAGCACGAGGTAAACTTTAATCTGTCAATTTTGTTCATCAGAATTGGGGTTTACAGAAGCTTTCCACTTCGGGAATAACTGTTTTAATGCTTCAAAAAAACAAATGTCAGTTACCAGGTCAATCCGAACACTTCAGCCTGTTTGTAGCCTATTAGCTGCATATGTGTGCTCAAATTCTAACTGGTCGTCCGAGACCTTTTTCAAAAACCTGTTTGTTTTTCAGTCTAAGTGTGTTCTCCACGAAGTGGAACATATGCATGAAGACGACTGACCGGGAAGCGAACTGATATCTCTGTACTTGAGATGTTTTACCTCCAAATATAACTTTCTCGCCGGAGTTGTAAATAAACTTTTGCGTCTCAAAAGTATTTCTGCGGGATATAGGTGTTATTTCCAGTCCTGATGAATACAGCACTTGAATCCGAAGCTATCTGGTTGCTGCAAGTGGAAGTTGGTAGACTGCACCAAACCAGTGTCGCTAATTCACTAATCTTCGGGTTTTCATTATTTTAGAAAACTTTAGTAATTAAAAAAGTTCTGGGTACAACAATTACTTCCACTGTTTGTTAGAATACCAGTAGACTATAAATCCTTTAAGTTTTCTGAAAAAATTCACACCGAGCAGCCTAGTGGCAAAAAAGTTCGCGCTACGCCGCTACACCAGACGTATTGGGTGTATGGTCAACAATGGTTGAAAGGATGACAATCTATTATATCGTGTGAGAAAAAAACGATAATGCTTCATGTTGTAAAATATGTTGTAAAATTACGTTTAGTCTACATATGTTCCTACGTTCTGGTTTCTTTGCTTGGAGCGCTTTACTTTGATTGTTTTCTCAGTTCGCGTTCCCAGCTCACTCAGTCTAGTTTTCATAAGAGCTTTTCTTACAATATTCGGTTATAGGGACGTTTTGTTACTTTAAATTCTGATTGTGTGAAACAGATCTACTTTGTTCGCTTTATATTTATGGTTTGTGTTTTGCAGGTGTACTTCGTTTTAGTTTTTCAAAATTCAATAAATGGATGTTACACTTCATTTTAAAATAATTATCCAAAGTAAATCTTGAAATGCAACAATTCAGATGCTTAAGTTGTAGGAATCATTTGATACAATCTGCCTAAAATAATATTTTCCACTTATGTTAAATTGCTTGTAGGGTTCTTTTAGCACACCGGTGGTTGTTGAATAGTCGGCCTACAATATTTAATAGTTTGTTCGCATAAGTTTTGATATGACAAAGCGTCGCTCTCCGTATTTTCGCTTGTGAAAATGACTTGATTTTTTATCCTCGGACTGAAACCGTTGATAGGTTATTTCTAGCAGTTTCGCGTACTAGGAGGCTTTGAACCACTTACTCAGGCAGGTTATCGATTGAACGGTTGTTGACGGAGAATTATTCCATCCAATAGGTGCTGCTGAATGGAGAGCAGCCTGTCTCTCGTGTTGTTCAAGCGCACAACCCGAGAGGCATACATACTCCAAACGCATTCACAATGCTGGAAATATCAAAGTTAATTTAACTACAGTATTAAGTTAAATTTTCCTTTGGGAAAATTTTTTTGATGAGCATTCCACGCGATAATCAATTAACATGATGTCCATATTGCAACACAGTGTGGCTGGATTTCTAAATATATCGAACCTTGTGGTCACCTGCGACGGAATGGGACAGGGCACTGGAGAGAAATTGTTTTGCATCAACAAAATTCAATTTAAAAAGTGACTAAACAGACACAGTGAACTGAGGATCAAGGTTGTGAAATCAAAATGTTGTCGTTCCCAGAGTTTTAATCGCGTAAATGGAGAGACCACATGCCTAATAATTCAAATAACAACGTAGCAGAACTGCTGTGATGGTAACACCTTCACTGCAATTGTATCAGTTATGATCTTATAGTTAAGTTACTGAATGAAACACGTCTGCAAGTTATAACAAATGTTCGATCAGTAAAACATGGAAATTATAACCAGAATGATTCTTTATTTACAACGTTACAATAGCACATCTTTGACATGTTGGACATAGCATCACTGGGGGTTTGTCTACTTGGGTTACCAGTTTCTATAAGTTTAATAGTAAAGTAGACACATTTTAACACAGCATAAAGCTTTTTGCATGACGGGTATTCGGAAATTTAAACTGAAATGAAAAATAACAGTCATAGGCTACGCCAAATGAAAGCTTCTATTGGCACATCGAAGCACCCGCCCGAACACAAACTTTTGGCAACTCTTAGATGAACCAAAACGCACCCGAATGATGCTACTGCATAAAAATCATGACAGAGAATCGAAAAAAAAGTTGGCTACTTTGAAGACATTAGTTTTTCAAAAGTACATTGTGAAGTTCTGAAGATTGATTCCACATAACTCAATGAAGCAGCGGCAAAAAGCAGTAACAGTGTGAACATGACGGTTAAAAATAATCGCAACAACTTGACAGGAAATGATTGACACAGTCGTTTGCGATATGGAACTTTGTCCAGAAAATGTATTGCAGATGTTCTTGATGCGGTTTACCTCTCAACACAAGGATTCGCAGCCTAGAAACAAACGTAATACTTCAGTTCCTTTATAGTTTGCTTACGTTTGAAGCTCCAATAAAAAATTAATTGCAGCCGCAGAAAAAACTGTTATCAAAGATTTAATTACCTTGTAGCCTACAACATAATTCCACATTCAAGTTGCAGTATCGTCTCTTAGAAGCTTTAGGTTCCATGCAGCAGATTTGCATCAGGTTCTAAACACGAAAATTGCTTTTAAATTTTCATTAAAACAAAATTCGGCAGTAACACAAACGTAAATTGAATGACCAACTTTAAAAAAGTCAGGCAAAAAGTTCCACATGGTTTGTATGTGCCCTCCGCTGGGTTGAAACTTTGGGGGAGATGCTTATCGTAAAGGTGATGGTTCCCACTCGGTGGCGCACTTGTCCTGCCGCGATTGCTTTGTTGCAACTTTGTGTCCTCACAAAGACAACGATTCCTGAGCCTGAATGAAACAATCAACTCATCGATAGTTTCACAAAATCAAGCATTGATAAACCTTTACTGCTTTTTAGTATTTCAAAAATCAGCGAGGAATAGGTATGAAAACGACCATGGCTGGCGGTGGTCGTTAAAAGGAACTTTCAATCGCGGTCCGTCATAACGTTATAATACAGGCGCTTTGTGGGCCTCCACTTGTGACATGTTAATCAGCGCAATGCTTTCAAACACTTTCTTTCTGCAAAACTCATGCAATATAATATGACCCCTTAGTATGATGAAAAAGTTTGAAAAAGGTTGAGAACCAAGGTTATAGATTAATAGAAGATATAAGAAAACTAGAAATAATTATTATTAAACCAACGCTTTTAATACCTGGTTCAGGCAAGGCAATTGAAGTTTGTCAAACTACATTTTTATGATTATGTCTAAACTTACCAGTCGCATAATAATCGTCAGAAAGGCCTCCTGAGCAGAGGTTGCAGCAAGCCACTTGGCCGAAGTGTTCAGTGAAGGTTTTCGCGAGACTTGTGGGGGAGCTGGTACCTCGTGCTCCCTTGATGAAGATCGTCCTCTTGTCGTCCATTGAATAGATCCCCTTCTTTAAGAAGGGGATCTGTTTGCACATCCATGGAAACAGCTGCATTAGGAAATACTTAAGTATAGCGAAGGCCTCTGAATAGCACACGCTGACCCAAAATTGCAATCGTCTTCTCAGCTTGACGTCGCTTCGATTGCTCAGGACACTGCACAAGTTTTATAGAAGAATTCGTCAACTTTTGCTTTGATTTCAACCTATGCTTCTAGCACAAAAAGGTTAAATTATTATTTGGAATTATCAGGCAAAATCTAAAATACATCAGCTTGACATATGTTATTTAACTAAATGTCTGGTGAATAGCCTCATTTAATTTTAAAGTATTTTGATGTTTACCATGCAAGAACAAGATGCCTAGTCAAGGATATTTATTTGCTTCATACCATTGACATACCAAAAGGTATTGCCTTCATTTAAATGTCATGCCACAATAGAATTTTACCTAAAAATGATTGTTAATAAATTTGTCTTGTAAAAGTTTCTAATTGATCAGTTGCAGTCAGCTCAATTCCCCTTCAAGGCTGGCAGGATTGCACTATTATGTTTGTCTACTATTTCGCAATCATGCACACAAAAGGAAATATGAGGAGAATATAATTCATCTGTAGGGAAATTCCACGAAACTTCCTTATCGTATGTGTCAGTTCAGTGTGAGAAAGTATTGGCAACAGCGTTCTATCTTAAAGTCACTCGACACCGTAGTTGTACTGATCAGAAACGAGATGTCCTCTTTTTGCTGTCTAGTTCACATGATCAACCACCCATATGCGCAATGCGCATACATTGTTGTTTGGTCTCGGTGACTAGCTTCGAGACACATTCAGTAATTATAAACGACACGCAACGTTCATTCACAATGGAAATTCAGCTGTTTCAGCATCTAAGAATATGACTTGTTCAATAAACAGTGTAGCCTAATGGTATTACTAGCATCATCTATTCGTGACGCTCTGACATGAAATATAATAACTACCTTGATGGGTTCTTTCCAGTTTGTCCAGGATGGAATAAAGGAAAACTGGCCAAAGAAACTGTTCAGGGAGCAGTTGAAAACCAAGTTTTCAACATTGTCATGGTCTCGGAAGATCAAGTAGGCGAATGTCGATCCTGAAAGCACAAAATAAAACGTACTACAAACGGTCGCTTGTAAAAAAGCATATTATGTTATTGTTAGGTCATCGAGGTAAAGCCAACTCTTATATAAAAAATAAGTTTTTCCACAGTTCTGCTGCATTTCTATTGACATCACATCTTGTTAGTTCCAAGCTGAGTCATTAAGTGCAGGTTGATGCTACCTTGGCCTAGATTTGTCTTGTTACAAGATTTAAATTCTGTGACAGCCCCCTCCCTTATTATTTGAGGTTAGTAGTAGCTCTGGCACAAATACACTTTAGAACGAAAATACTTTATGTCGTTTGAAGAGAATTCTACTTCACTTATGATGAAGATTCACCTTACCTTTGGAACAACTGATCTCTTCAGTGCAAGAAAAGTTCAAACTGATGATCCCGTACGGATGGAACACTTTCATCAATAATTCTGAACCATATTTTGATCATACAATAATACTGCAATGATGTACCTTATGTAGCGCATGCTGCTCTCAGCGCTTAAGCAGAAAGCTTTAATACAGTAAAGAGCTATGAAACTGCAACCTAGCTCAACAACACTTGGACAACGCTCATTATTCATTGAATTATCAAAATAGGACTTATTGCCATTTTATGAAGACTTTGATGCGACCGACCTGACAAGAAATCGAATCCACAGAACACTTGCATGGCTTGCAATGACAGGAATACTCATGTCACGAATGCACACATGAAGCATTGTAGATGCAGATGAACATAATTTTAAAGTAATGTTGTAATTGTTCGCACGTTTCAAGACTTGAAAACTCTTTTTATGAGTCATTTCAAAACAAACAAGTACCAGTGAGCTACTTTCCAAATCGAAAATAAAGTTCCAAGTGCAAGTTTCAAGTGATCGGTGCCAACATTTTTTCATCAATATTACCGTAAGTGAAGTGGTCAGGGATATCGTAGACTAGAACTCTTCTGGAATACTTTGGAACCAAAGGAACATAATTCTGGATTTCTCTTTCTATATAACAAATGTTTAGTAAAACAGAATAAAACCAAATAAAAACAAAAGATTTCAATCAGATTTCCGGGAGACGAAAAGCGAATACAGTGGTTGGTAGATCCATGTAGTCGCCTCGCAAGCACCACCTTGGGAAACTAAACGTGTTACAACTGTCACTATAATGACAACACGAGAGAAGAATATTTAACTTAATTTATTTTGTGGCGTAGTCATGCTTAAAATTCTGTGAATATTAGATAAATCATCAAGCCAAGTAATACAGTAGCTTCGAATGGAAGTGTAGCACATAATACACCCTGTGTTATGCAAAAACTACATTTTAAGTTCAGTAATGCAACTAGTTTGTCAAAATTGTAATTAATTGAGTCAATGATTTGTGATTAAATAAATAGCCTAGCATTAATTTTTTGTAGCTAAGACGTAACTGACTTTCTAGCTGTGGGTGCAGCAATCACAGAAAAACAGTAGACCATACAAATTGTTTTTATTTATTTGCTGACGTTTCATGCAGTAAAACAATGTGCATCTTCAGTGGGAAACGTGCAAAACATCCCGCGTCGTTTTTCTCAAAGATAAGCACCAGCTGTGTGATTAAAATGTTCAATATTTTTTCACCCAAACTATTGATGTTACTCTTAATTTTGTTTGAGATAGTTTACGTCATTGTTGCAACGTCACAGTGCAACTTGTTAGTCATAATTGCGACCCGAACTTACGCAGCAAGAACTCCAAGTCGAACGTTATGTCTGGCGCCCAAATGCTTGGGAAGATTGGACGATAGAGCACAGAGGTGATCGTATCAGGAACACTTGATAGATCGCGCGGAGACGATGTGGAACATCCATTTAAGGAATCTTGCTTCGTTGAAGATGCTTCCGATGCTTCACTGGATGTTTCTGTGTTCTCATGTATTTCGTCGTAATGTTCAATGGCGTCTTGATTAAGTGGAGACTTTTCACATTCAAGAATCCTTTGCTCACTTTGAGGCATGTTTTGTATCGGCATGTTGGTGTTTCAGTTTTGTAGGGAAGGTTAAAAACTAAAGTTAAAATTATGCAACTTAAGGCTAAAAACTGGAACAAATGTTGTTTATACATCAAGTAGATGATACTGATCATCAACAGCGCTTTGAATTAAACCACAAAATTTAACTATTTTCTCTCAAATATTTCATCAAAAATAAAAATTGTCTAACAAAATTTCTTTATCATGTCTGTGACAGAAACGAGTACAAGCCTAATAATTGTTTCAATGTAGGCGAAGAGTTATAAGCTACCAGTGCAATATGCATGCTTTCAGAAAAATATTTTCATCTTTATTTGATCACAATAGAAAGCTCTCCGCTGTAGCAGCACCACACCAAGGTTTTAAAGAAGATTTGGCTAAATACCTAGGAATTTAATTCAAAGATTAAAAATATCATCAAAATTATCTAAAAATAGTTATTTCACCTGTAGCAGGTCAGAATGCCACTACACGCAATTGCTTCACCTACTAGTCAGTCAACTTATGTATTATTTTTTACATAGTGTTTTCTTAACGGATGTTTGTTAAAATTTCTTTATTATCTCACTTCTAATTTATTCAATGTGTTGTGCGCATGCCGAAGCTTTGCATTCAGTAAACCATATCGGTCTCGAATACGTTTTAACCCTATTTCCTGTGGGGGGGGGTCGGTGGGGACTTGGTACTTTTCAAAGCAATATCATTAAAGAACTACGCGATCCACAGCTTTGAAATTTCTTGACTTTTCCTAAAAAATATTCAAGTATTTATTCCACTTTAAATGACGTTGCTATTGTCTATAGTTTTAAAGATATTACATGATTTTCATAACATACTCTGATATTTCAGCTAGCTACTAGCCAGCCCTTTTGTTTTCAAATGATACGGATTAATAGGATTACTGAGCGCCGCCGTGCGTGGTCTGCGACGCAGATATCTCATGAGTTGGCTTTGTTGTAAAGCATTCAACCGTAATGATTCCGCCTTTTGTTTGCAAACTCGAGTTTTGAGTTGCTTTGATTAATCTTTTAATTACATCTGAGTTTCTTTGAAATTATCAGAGAGCATCCGAAAAGCTATGCTGAAAAAAATGTAATTTTACATTGTTTTGTATGGCCAATACATTTTATTTCTAACTTATAACAAGAAGCAGTAGGAAAATTCTTGACAAAACTGTGTTTATTTCATAAAACAAACAGACTGATGTGTTAAGTTTCTTGATTTCTTGTCCGAAAGCAAGGAGTGCGTTCTTGACCCGCCAATAAATTTTTGCATGTACCTGTACACTTATATTCACATGAATATTTTTGGATGTTGTGAAAATGTTTTATGAAAACGAGAGATTGATGGATACCGAAAAGAACTTGACACGGACTATCTAAACTGCTTGGCTTTTGTGGAAAAACACGCGCAGCTAAATTATTGTGCTTTGACAAACATTGTGCATATTATATCAGCACTGAATCTTTACCTAAATGGTAATTTTGCAGTTGCTTGAGAGATTACAAAATTATTTTTTCTCTACGAGGATTTAAAAGTTTGGATATATCTTAGCAGAAACACTATTAGGACCAACTCAATAAATTCAAACATTTCATTCAAATGTTGGTCTTCAAAAGCTTATTTTCACAAAACGGTGTAGGCCTATATATTTTTCTCCATAAATTTGGACGTTTGTGTCATTTGGAGCAAAGTTGTTTGTTGGGTTGAAAGAATCTGAAATCAATGACTCGTTTTTGTAACGTATTGTAACGCAATCTATCAGTCAGCCGCTTTTGTGACTTTTTATTTTCGAATACATTTCCGTGACAAAAGATTGGCTTTTGTAATAACGCCTTCAACCATAAAGTTGCATTCTCTGACTGCATCTCAAACGCTATAGCACACTCAGCAATTTTTCTAAAGCATTGTTACACAAAATGCATATCTGACAAAAGAAGGGAAATATGTTGAATTAAATTATTGTTTATAGGGATCGTTTTCCTTGTCTCATAAAACTAATTAGAAAAAAAAAACAACGATTTTTTATCGTTTGGCGTAAAAATATGTATGTTGAGGTTCACCTTGGTTTGCATAATGAAAATCACCACAAAGGAATGCTCGAAGTGATTTTCGCAGCTATTTGATCCTTCGCGATGATATCAATTACATTTTTTATCAGATGAAACCTGTTCAAATTATTATTTTTTCTTGAAACTGTGGTTCATTCAAGAATATAATACTTTGTAAATATAACTTACTTCATTTTTGTGTTTTTACTTCGATTTTTTTACAAGCAAGACTTTACACAAAACAATTTCAGTGTGAGCCTACCTAGGAATGTCGACTCGATAAGTTATTTGCAACGTGAGTTGATTGACCATAGTAGCCTAAATGGACCAGAAAGCTGTGGCCAAAACTTGATTACTTTTTATCAAAATGTTTGCACATTGGGAACAGCAATCACTTTGTTTGAAATCAGCAAATCACTTTTTGTCATTGGTTCAACGTCTGCAGACGTCTAAACTAACATACAACAAAATTGGTTTTCTGGGTCTTTGGTTCGGTAAAACATCGCTACGATGTATTGTGACGTGGTCTATCAGCCAGCAGTAGTTTATGCGCCTTTTGTTTTTGGGTGTGTGTCAATTACAAAAGATGGCTTTTGCAGTAACGCCACCAACCATCTAAAATGCTATTTCAACATTTGAAAAGAAAGAAATCTTCTAATGCGTAATAAATAGCGACACAAAATGCATGTCTAACAAATTAGAAAAAAAATGTAGAAAACGTTATCTTGCAAATCTAGTTAACAAAATGAAAAAAAAACATTTCAATCATTTAGACACAAACGTGCATTTTTAAAATATCAATAACCTTCAATTTTGCCCAAGGAAAAAGTCAAAACTTTAGTGATTTTTTGTTTTTGTACGACAATAACACTCAACCTGAAATAGTTTTTTTTGCAAGATTTGATATCTTGCTAAATGTATCTATTTTTCGTATCGTTATTCCACGACTTTGAGTTTGTCACGCAGAACGGGAGTTCCATTTGGCAATGTGCAAACGACCTCTTCTATAGCCTACCAACACAATTTGACTAAACGATTATTATCACTACATTTTATCAAAACTGTTTGCAAAATTGTTTCATTCAAAGTGATCATTGTTGGTAAGTATTGAAAAATATCACTTTTGTAATGCATCGTGACATAGTTCATCAGTCAGGAGTTGTAGACGCTCTTTGTTTTTGGAGTGCATGATGGCCAAAAATGGCACGAGCTCCTATCGAAGCAAGTCACTACCTTTGGATAGGTTGTAGTTCAAATACCACGTGACACCATTAGGCTACCTTACTTTTCTGTATTCAACCGCTACCCAGACAGCAAATCAGACACTTTTTACATCGATTCAACGTCTCAATGTTAAAAACGAATAAATAGCTCCCTGAGATGTGCTGTGAAATACAAAGTGTTTCTCGATCATACATAACCAAATTCGACACTGTGAATGTGAAAAAAATTTGCTTGATTTAGTTCTAATATCAAGCAATGACAGTACGTTTGAAAAAGTGTAGACTATAAACATGTGGCTCAAAAAGAACTTGAAATAGTTTTTCTTTGTGGTGATTTTGTCTCATTCTCTGCAAATGTTGAAACAAAGCAAAATTTTTTTACAATGCCTTCGGCAAAACAACAAGCAAACGTTAGTCGGACGCCAATTACGATTTCATTGAAGCGTGGACGAGGTCTCCGCGTAAAAGATTAAAATGGTACACAATGGAATTAACCCGTCACACTCAATTATAGGTTAATTTAGAAGCGATTTCTCAAGCAAATAAAAAAATATGACCAACCATCAAATTATTCGATTTCTCAACTTGTGCTGTTGAACAAATTGCAAAAGAGTTTCGATGCTGTGTTGTCAGATAAATTATCTGCATCATGTGAAAATTTAATTGATTTATCTTGCGTAGTTTTTGAGTTACACGAGCTCAAAGTGCTAGTGTCGAACCGACCCCCCCGTCCGCAGGTCAACTGGCCAAAAAACGTCACAGGAAAAAGGGTTAACAATCGCGTTTTGTCGCTTTCACTCTTTTCCAGACTGTTGCATTGTTGCAATGTTATGGCAATGCAATGCATTTTGCTTTGGTGATCGGAAATAAAACATGAAAACGAAACAAATAGACTAAAACAAATTCAGATCATTCTATCACTCATTTCCAATCTCTTAAACATTCCTACAGATGCGCTGCATCATTTCCTTGTACTGTTACCGAGCTTCAAACTGCTAGTTTCATGTTGGAAAACGCGGGAAATTATAGAAAGGAAGTAGCAAAAGATGGGGAGATGGCAGACTTTCACTCAAACCAGATTTATTTTTGCAACTTTCACTAGGTGAGGTGTTGTTGCGTTGCAACCTGAGTTGCTCCGTCTTGACCTGTGACATCACAGTTTATAAAATTCCATGATCTGTTTGTATCATTTGTACAAAATGTATAAAGTGTGAATTCTCAAAAGTAATGTGAAGAATTATTAGATCATGCTCATTTTTTTTCTTTAGAATTCAAAGCCAAAACAGCCAGGCCCTCTCAGCAACTTTGTAAAAGGTACGATACAAATTATATCTGGGACCCTGACAAGCAAGTCGACTTCACACCAAAGCTGCCTTGGGACTGAGAATTAAGCGATAACTCCACATTAAATATTTCAAAAATATTAAAACTGAGTCTACTAAAAAAAATAGAAGCTGATGTCTCTCAACCTCTGTTCTGGTTTCTCGATGTTGAGGATGAAAAATTTATACAAGGATCTTTCATTTAGGATGCAACTGAACAATATTAAACATAATAAGTACTGACTTTTGTATATTTATATATAACCGTATTTGCTTCAGCAGTAAACTATTGACATATTTTAGTCCGCTGCTTCATGCACCACATAAGACTCTCATCTACAAAACATGATTATACCTTGCAAAGACAAAACCAGATGCAACTTACAACCGCTCCTTCCACTCGTCGTTGCCTGCACCTTTCATTCACTGGAACTACCTGACCTGAATAAAAACCAACCAACCAGTCAGGAATAATTGACGGGTGCACAATTGTAACAATGAAGAAGATGCAAGCGCGACAAATAAAATTGCAAAAAACACTTGAGGATGGAATAAAATGCCTGAGGAATTTAAACCGGCAGAGAAAAAACTTCATGAAACTTGATTCTTTTTGCCATCTATCAAATTCACATGACGTTGGGTCAATGTGAATAAACTTAGTTTGCTTGAAAACATTGTTTCACGTGTGGCACATTTACAAGAGGCTTGTGGAAAGAATGTAATCATTGAATCCAAAGCAACCAGCTCAAGGCAAGACCAGCTCGGTGGATGAGTGTCTATCACTCTCGGCTCAATTTTTTTTTCCTAATCTTGCTTAGAGTTAGATCTTGCTTTCCAAAAATGTGATTTTGGTTCGACTTTTGACTAAACTGGTTGTTAAAACACCTTTACCCAGGTTGACCAGCTCAGTGGCCGAGTGGTTTCGCCTTCGGCTCTGGTGCTAATAGATCCGAGATTGATTCCAGGTAGGGTCAAACCGAAGACTTTAAAAACGGTACCGATTGTGTTCTATCCTGCATAGCGCAGTTAGAATGAGTCGGGTAATAATGTGATATATCGTAAACCTGATATAAATTAAAAATGTCGCTAAAAGACCTTAGCTGTTGTAGAGCGACAATAAACAAAACCATAACATTATTATTTACCCAGGGTATAAAAAATTGGGTAGGCGTAGTTGTGAAGAAAAGGTGGCCGAGAGAAACAAACTGGCCATCCTACTCTCGTTAGTGCCAGTGCGGCCTCAAGTCTATGATTTCAAGGCAGAGATATGTATAACTACGGGATTGGAAACTCTGTAAATCTGAAACCACTTTTATGCACCAGTGGGGCCACTGTTCTTTGTGAACTCTGTGATAAAAGTTGTTTGGCTAATCAAGTTACTTATCGTTATTCTTCTACTATAAATACTTCACCACTTTTAGATTTATTTTATTCTGATGATAGCTCTTGAATAGGCCTTTAGAGTCAAACGAAAACCTGCAACTTCAAGCCATGTGCAACATTTTATTCGCAATTTTCAAGCTTTGTACCACCAATCAACTTTTTAGGAAACGTTTTTATGTCTGAGACAAACTTTAAGTTCATTTGTATTCTTGTCTAATTGGTTCAATTGTTTGTGTACATTGTTTTCAGATGTTTTGGTCGGTAGTAAACGAAATAACACTCATGGCAATACAACGTTTGGTCGTGAAATGTTTTAATGAAATCAAACGACGCAGTTATAATCTCGGCTAGTACGATTGAACAGAAAAGCTTAATGGCTGCTCTCCGTTCAACAAAATAAAATAAAAATGATTGTTAGAAATCTTCCAGATAATTAATTTACACTGCGATGGACTGCACCAAATGTGCTCCACAACTTTCTTAGGAAGGTACAACAAGTTTATTGTTGATGTGCGACAAGTAATATGTTGTATCCAGGAGCGTATAGCCAGGGGGAAAAGATAATTGCCTCTTTCTCCCAAAATAATTTAAATAAACATTTAACTTTCTGTTACAGCATCATTAGACAGAGTTTTATTGTCGATTTAAGCTGAAAGTGCAGTAGCCTACTGCCTACTCTCATTATCCGCAATTGTAAGGTATTTTTTTTCAGAACTTTGTGGGGTAGGCCTCCCATCATCCCTCCTCGCAGGATGCTTTGCCTGTGGTGACTCGTTATTGGAGTCACTTACATGTACGATCAATACTTGTTTGCCTTCCTCCCCGAAATTGCGTACTGGCTACTCCTCTGGTTGTATCTGATTGATTGAGGGAATCTAATGTTTATCCACATACTTTTGCATGGCATACTTGGAGAGGCTTCAAACCATTGACGGAGGGCCGGTCATCGAAATTGACAGATTGAAGTTATAAATTGTTAAAATTTTACGGTAGGCTATCGTTTCTAGCACTAGTTGCAACGTTCATCTGATGGACTGTATTCATGTTATTGTAAGTATGTGAATTATTCTATCTACTAGGTGCCATAAATATAAGATTAGACCTATAAATGACGTAAATTGTCAATTCGATGCCTGTTAAACGGAAACAAGAACATGAGCCGCATTGAACGGTTGTAAAAACATAAACCGTTTGGATGCGTTTGCATATATTTATCTTTTGAAGTATAAAATTGCTTTCTCTGCAATGGAATTTATCATTAGGCTACGAGGATAGCAGCTTTGGACAGTTAGCGATCGCATTGTATCGTTCCGAATATATTTTAATTTTACCGATACATGTCGCTGTAGAGCAAGATAGTTTTGCGCCATCATCTGCAACCCTGATGTGCGCATGCGCAGTAGTGAATGTGTATAAGGGAAGATGGCAGCCATATGAACATTTTGTTGAAGCCCAAGTAAAGAAGGGAATTGTAGCAGGATCTAAAATCTGTGGGAGAGAGATTAATTCGCTTTTTCGATTACTGAGCCTACCTCAAACTTTCCAACTTGCACAACCGTTGAATACAGAGTGACAGCAGACTGCATGAATGTCCCATGCGATCTACCCAATTGTTACTCGAATTCGTAAGAAAAACTTATTGAAATCTTTCAATTGCCATCATGCGCGTTTCCTTTCAAAGAACAGACAAAAAATCAATTATACTAAATATTCTGTTGCTTTTTCTTCTGCGAACCTGGCAACACCAGTTTTTGCACCGAAATAAAAATGAAAACTACGATTTATAAGATTTCCCGCGGAAACACTGACTGTTCTTGTTCTTCATTGGCTTTTTTGTACAACCAGGAAATTGCGGAAGAATATAACCTATTGATGTGATCACTAGCGTACGCAGGGGGGGGGGGGGCATTGGACTATGCCCCCCTTAAAAATGTTGTGTGACGTCATGATATTGAGAAAGATGATTTCAGTCTCTTTATGCTTGGGAATGATGCTTTCAGTCTAAAAAAACTTGCCTAATTTTAAACAAAAAACTGCATTAAAAGAGCGAGTTTTTCCAATACCAAACATTCAAACATCTCAGCCAGGAATTAGCAACAAGAACACGTAGGGACTTTAACTTTATTTCCGAAAAATGCCGAAGAAAACATAATCTTATCCTTTTGCTATGCCACCTGACAGCACCATTTTACAAGAATATTCATACCCACATTTTTGTTGAAAATGCTCTCAGAATGCACCAAATTCAAAGTAATTTTTCAAAATTTTTTGGGGGAGGCCCCCCCGCCGCCGGGGCCGTCTTAGGCGAAAACGCCGCCGGGCTTCGCACGCCTAGTCAAAACTCCCCCTTTCAAAATTCCTGGCTACGCTACCGTCAATGCCCCCCCCCCCCCCCCCCCCCTTGACAAATTCCTGTGCACGCCACTGGATGTGATGCTTTCACTCTGCAAAAGAAGATGATTTAAGTACAGACGCGGCTCCAACTCAACAATTGGATTGCTCCCCTCGAAACTTATAGACCACATAAACCTGCAAACAACTTCAAGTTTGTGTTAAAAAAAACTTTCAGAGTTTTTTTTGGGGGGGAGGTTAGCCATTCTTCCACAACATTTTTACGGTTTTCATCGATTAATCTTCTACACAAACGTTAAATGAGGTTTTCAACAACTTTTGAGTCTCGTGGATAGTTTGGATACGTTCTTTGGATCAACGTCACGTTTAACGCTTCACTCGGACCCATTGTGGGGGGAGATCCAGTAGGAGGTGGTATTACTCGTCATGAGTTGCCTCATTCTCGTTAGTTCCAGGTGAGTTGAACAACTAAAAAATAGAGCAGTGCCAGGATAAGACGATGTTGATCAAAGAGATTTTTCATATCAATATATATTTAGATCTAAAAACGTAAATGTAATAATAATAATCATGTTTTTATTTGCGCCCATTGCGATAACACACAGAACACCGCAACCACAGATGAGATACAACAGACGACAGGAAGCAGCGAAGTGACATACAGTCTTCGAGGGACATATCATGGCATATAGTCTTCTTTTTCGATGCACAGCCGCGTGCTCTAGAGCGGTGTCGAACCCACGTCCTTTCGAACGTTACGCAGACGTTCTCACCACTGGGCTACGCATCCGACAAATTTTTGCATTAACAAAACTCCGGACCCTGGAAAACTTTACATAAAAGATATTATCGATAACTTTATTTTTCCGTTTAAAAAATGTCGATCATCTGAATAAGATAAAAAAACCTTAACCCCAAAGAGTTTGTTTGTTTGGTTTATCTTTACCCTGCATTGCGGGAAAGCGGACTTGAGCGCTATGCATCGGTGTACGCCTTCCGACGTACACCTGACCCACGCTGCAGCCGACGGCAATGTCTGTTTCCGGTTGTCTACTCTACTTATGACTTAAATTTGGTACTACCCATTACTCGAAATCGATCACTGGGTAGAGGCAATTATCGTAAAGTTTCTTGCCCAGAGAAACAACAGAAAGTGCGGGTGGCTGGAGTCGAACATGCAGGCTCTCGACTGCGAGCCCAACGCGCTAACCACTCGGCCACACGCCATTGTTCACTTCATGGCAGTAACCGCTGAAATCACATCGTACTGCAGTCATAAGAGAGCTTTACTTCATAATCATCTCACGCCTCTCATAATAATCTATAAGTTGATGCTGATTGGAATGTACTTTTCTAGGAAGTGAAACGATTCTGGGAAAAGAAAAATATAACTGTCGTTTAGAAGTCCATGTCAAACAAACATGGACTATAGCGCTGACCTCAACAGATGCAAATCAGTGTCTCTCTGAAAGATATTAGAACCTTGAAAACAAAGTGTTCATTCACAAAGGAAGGCGGTTTGTTTGGGGAACTAACCTCCGAACCACTCCTATAACCGACTAACCGTACAAGAAGTAAAAGATCTAAAGGGAAACCAATCAACCAGAACCTCATCTTGTAGACACTTTTTCTGATTTTTCAATGTAATCAACGGCAGCTGACAACAAAACGCTTTCAACGGTGCTCACGAATAGTGACGTCAGTACCAGTCACGTAATAAAACGTAGAAAAATTTCCAAAAACACTATCAGAGGCCTCTTTTTAGAACGAGGTCCTAAAGTCTTTGCTAACACTCACACAACCACAATTTGTCTTGGTGACGTCACAAACCAACGTTTGTCGTAATAATCTCACGATTGTGAAGTCCTTATCATGCAATCGAGTTATTATCCATTTTTACTTTTACTTTTAATTTGGTTTAAAAGTGTTACGACTGTGCCAAATTGTAAAAATTTTTCCTATTTTGATTTCAGGACCTTGATGTTCCTGCTTTGTTGTTTCTACCATTTGTTCTGGGCCTCTTCTGCGTTTGTCAAGTGTGGTTTTCTGCTATGATGGTCAGAAACTAAAAATGAACTGAATGAAAACAATACATAAGAATCATCATAGAATCACTGTATTATTAATATCTGATAATATCAATTGAAACAAACTAAATTAGAAACTGCCACAGTGAGGAAGACCTATGTACTTTGCGAAAATATTTCAGTTTTTTGTCCAGTTTGAACGATAGGAAACATACCAAAGCAAAGTTGTTTAATGTTTTAAATAATTTTATCAGCACAATAGGTTAGCACTTCAATATATCTGCTTTCCCAGATTATCAGCAGTTAGACAAACTTCTACAATGCAGACCTAATTATAGAACACGAGATCATTTACCAGAAGTCAATCTTTATGCTTTTTTTGTGAGAAAATAATTAAACTTTACAAATCATGAATAGCGTCATGGAGTATCAAAACTACGTCACTTCCTTCCCAGGCATTTAGTTCTACATTGTGAGCTCATAAGCGGTTGGTTGTCGCACTTCCGGGTGATAAAAAATGTTAAAAGAGAAAAACTTTTTTCAGTTTAGGATTAGTGCTGCATTGTGTTAAGTGTGTGACTGAGATTCAGGGATTATATAATTTGCCTAAAGCAGTGAATAGATTTGAATGTAACTTGAGCCTGGCTGTGTGAACGTACATCAAACAAGAACGTCTCAATTTCAGGTGTTTGCAGTTGACAAAAATATTTAAATGCAGTTGTCCAATCAGCGATAGGTCTATCCATACAACAGAAAACGATTAACTTATAAACAATAACACGCAACAAACAAAAATTTTAAAATGTCAACCTCGACGGACTAGTGGCTGAAGTGGTGAGAGCGCCAACACGGTTCTCGAAATCGCGTCTTTTCGACAATCCAGACGACTGTGCTGGCTTGTCAAGAGACTTAAAGACACGTAGAGTTGAATGTCGTTGGCTATAAAAGTTTTAACGTGTTTTTTCTTCTTCAATAAACCGAAAGAAGATACTTGGCTTTCACGAATACAACCATGCATGATGATCATGATGATGCGTAAATAATGCTAGTTAGATGAAATAATTATTTGCAACAACTTAATTTTAACGTTTAGTTTATTTACACACAAAAGATTGTACGATGTCGGTCCTGAAACCGAGCACGACAGAACGCAAACCGCGATAGATCGGTTTCGACAAGGTGTCGTGATTACTTAAAGAGTAATACTGGGAATAACTTGTTAAAAAACGCAAATACTCCCGTGCAATTTCTTAAAACTATGAAAGTTGCACATTATGCTGACCAACTGGAAATATTTCCATTTGAATTATAACTACAAACTATCATCACTTCTCGAATCAGTGTTACATTGTACTTGTATGTTTCAAGCATTTCTAGTTATTTATTACCATTCAAGCCATGACAAGATTTCAGTTATTTATTATTTGTACATTTTTTTTCAACATTCAAGTGACGACTTCACAAACAGGTAAATCTTGAAATGCAACGTATTTAGGTTTCACGAAGTAGGCTACTGAAATTAGAAAGCGCATCATGGAATATTTCATTGAAGACAAACAAATAGTTTTGTGGAAACTTTAATAAGCGTCTTATTGATTCGAATTGGGCCAACACACCTGTGGCCTTTTGAGACAACTTTAGTCACAATTTTACTCTGGAATGTGGATCTCTTGTGGTGTCTTTGATGAATAATCAAATATAAGAAAATATGTTAAAAAGCTTGGGTTGAGTATGCTGAAAGCGGCTGAAAGTTATACCTTTGTGGTTTGTTAGTAAGCACTCAGCTTTGCGCAATGCTAATGCCAGTCGTAAAAGAATCTCTCGCTAGATAGTTCCAGTACCAGACACCAGCGCTGTACTTGATGCGTAGACAATATTTTTAAGCTTCTTTTCCCACCCATCTACAAAGTTTGTGCGCACTGGCATGAGGCTATTTCAATGAGTCATACAAGAGCTTGCTTGCTAGCTTTGCTTGTTGCATATTATCATCATTATTATTATTTTGAGGAGTGTGGTATCAGCATAAAAACGGAGTTGATGACGTCACAGAGTACATGGTATCCACGTCACAAAAGAATTACTTCAAAGCGATAGACAGATGCAAAGAAGAGAAGGGAAGGTTGGCGATATTGTCCACTGATGAGGCGTTTATGTTTATAACAAACCAATCAGAAGTTGTGCAAGGTTGGTTTAATCAAGCATTGAATATTCATCGACTGAATCGCTGCGGTTGAGCGTCTATTATTTTATAACTCCAAAGTGGTGATGTTTACCTGGGCTACACTTAGACGCTACGGGAAAGGAGCAGAAAGACTGTGCATGCTCTGGTTAGATATCCTCCTGCAATCTTAAAAGTTAAATAATTTTTTTCTGTTCAAACTCAAGCTAACTTTGTCTGTTGTTCGTTTCGATGAAGTTCGTTCCTTTCTGAATGTTCTTTTTTACTGCAGCACATTTGCTTTGTTACAATGCCTGTTGTATCAAAATGAAGCAACAGTGTGTACAGAGACAATCAGTGGCATCTAACAACATTATTATTGAATAATAGTAAGAACAAGAAGGTTTCAAACATCTATCGAATTGGCACATGGGAGTATCATTGTTATTATCACTGTACAAGGACTCTCTTGTCATTTAAAACTTTATCATTTTTTTTTTTCTTTTTTTCAGGAGCTACGGCTAACCTGTCTTATTACATTGGTGCAATGAACGTTAATGGAATATTTAAGTGGGATGGCGACACCACTAGATTTGGTAAGAGATGGGGGCCAGGCCAACCAAATCGTAACCACAATTGCGTCGTCCTCCGGTACGAACCAACTCGTCCCGTGTACAGGTGGTACACGGCGCCCTGTCATAGTGGCAACTTCAGCTTCATCTGCCAAAGAAAACCTGGTACGAAGGATTTGTGACGTCAGATAATCGTATGACGTGCTGCTGCTTACGTTGTTGAAAACGTTTAACGAGATAAAGCTACACTTGACTCTGGAAGCAACATTTGTTTTGGTCTCGATTTTAAGACAAGTAGGGTTGCAATTTTAAATGCTTTGCTCAGCAGTTTTACGTAGGTTGTCACCTGGAATCGAACTGGAAACTCATTACTTTTAAGTTTCTAAATAGGTTTTCGGTTTATGAATCTTTATCCTCGGACTGACAAAGCCTTGATTGGTTATTCCTGGTAGTTTCGCATACTTATAGAGGCTCGACGCATGGCCGGTTACCGAGATTGGCAGAGTGAAGTTTTCCGATTGTTGATGTCTTGTTGCCGGGGAATTATTCCATCCGTTAGATGCCGCGGAATGGAGAGCAGTCCTGAAATGCGTTGCTCAAGCGCACACCCCGAGAGCCAAATCAGCGCCGCGTGATCTTTGAGCCCAGCGTGTAACCACTGAACCATCGGAGTAGTATCAACTAACATTAAGAGCTTTTACTTTAGGCAGCTATTGGTCTGATTGGGGGAGTTGGTCTAATTGCTCGAACTCTTGCAATAGAGGCAACAGAACTAGGGAGAGAGTGTGTCAAGCCACAAGAACCACAGGCCCGCAGATCTGTGAGACTCAAAGTCGGATGGAAATGGTAATCTAAACATTCATGAAAGAATCACATTCGCTTTTATGTGTCAGTCTGATGACAATACTAAATAATTCTAATAACGTTTCACAATTTGTTGATAGCCGTCATGTATAATAAACTTAGATACAATTTGCATCAAATTACTTTGATAATAATAATAATTGATTGTTCGGTTACTTACTAATAATAATAATAATAAGTAATAGGTCATATGAAGTTAATAAATAAAATACAATGTTGATATGATAATAAGCTAGTAATAATAATAAGTTAATAATACCGTAAGTTAATAGCAAATTTGTCACAACTTTTGCATATTTGACAGAACGAAACATGCAATGAAAACATATGTACATCTGTGACTTTAAATGAAACGTCCTGCAGCGCAGCATGTGGCGAATCAGGATATCTTGAAAAATTTCTCATTTGTGAAAATGGCGAAGCGTTACCACAAAACTGCAGCAACAGAAGGCGTGTGAAGTGCTCTGGGTCCTGCTCTACTTCCATGCAAACTCGATCCGGTAAACTATTCATCTGTGCCTTTTTAAGTTATCTGTGATGGTGTCAATGATTATTGTGATGTAGCCAATGGCTCTCTGTGATGCTGACAATGATATTATATGTGGTATTCAAGCATACGCCTAGTTGATAATCATTAAGATTTAGATTAAGCGGAGGGAATGCGTTGGAGACAATCGTCGTATCCCCCTCTAGGCATGTCATCAACTGTCTTGATAAATACACAACTGCGCACTCCTCTTCGGTGTCGAACTGATGCCCTTTCGACCGTCGTGGAAAGACCGTCAATATTCAAAGCATAGAATATTTTCGTGCGTTCTTTTCGTGACTGCAGTTGTTAGAAATGAAGCTGGATATCAGTTCCAACATCCTGTGGGAGCTCCTACAGTCACTAGGGGAGCTCACAAAAGTGTATAATTCGACGCCTGGTGAACTGTCTCATTGATTATATAGTTACATGAATTCCATTTCTTTACAGAGCAAACCAGCCCTTTGCCATCTACTCGTGCAATCCCGTCGAGCGTGGTAACCATGGAAACCAAGGCTTCTATCACTCCCATAAATGAAAGATTTCCTCTTGGAGCAATTGCTGGAGGTGCCGCAGGAGGAATTGTCTTTCTTCTTTTTCTGATCTTCATCTTTATTTTTTTGAGGAAAAGGTAAGCTCAAAATTTCTGACCTTATTCATGATTTTATCTCCTCCAGTCTGCTATGCGGGATCTACAATCACTTTTCAACTAAACACTTTTCTTATTATTATCTTCCTAGAACTTCAAAAACCAAAGCGTATGAAGGGGAAGTCCCAGCGGGTAAGTCTCACGTGTGTTGATGTTGAATCAATGTAAAAAATGACTGAGTTTCTAATTAGCAGCACAACGGCTTCATTGTATTTTTCACGTAAACATTAAACGGTCACGATTTGTTGTAGCTTTTACTCTTCAGTTTGCCCTGAATAGATTAGCTCGCAAAATTTAAACTTAGTAATTCACCACTTCCTGAATGTTTCAAAGCACAACGAAGTATTTCCATAACATAATAAAAACACAACAATAGCATAGTAATAACGCAATTTTACAATACAGTACATCGTAAAAAGTAAATAATTAATGATTGCATGTTATAATTTAACTAAACTATTGCTTGATTTTGATTTATTTTTTATCTATTTGTTGCAGAGACAGATCGCGACCACACAAACGGAAACCAACAAAAGAACGAAGAAGAAATATCGCCATCGCTTGGCCTCTCGCTTAACGATTCATTTGATGGCAATCCAAATGCTTCAGGTGTCGAAGGTGAATACGATAGTTTGCAGCATCATCAAGAAGCAAACGGTGTCCAAGCAAGTTTAGCAAATCGTCCCGATAGTTACTCCATTGTGAGGAAGCCAGGAACAAAGGGAGGAGTAACGACTGATTACGTGTACAATGTTTTGAATACTGATGCTACCAAACCTGAAGACAATTACATCGCTATGGCATCCACGAAGCAAGCTTCTCCCAATCCTGTCCCATCAACATCAAGCGATTATGATCACATGATCTCCAATCAAGTTTCCAACTTTCAAAAAGAAGATGTCATTGCTTTTGACGTCAACAGTGGATACAATTCCCTCAGCTTCAACAAACTTCCAGACAAAGACGTAAATAAAGCTCTTTATGAAGTTGTCGATGAAAAAATTCCCCCAAAGGATGAAACCACTTCACCAGATCATTCTTATGAACAAGTCAACCCATCGTCGCAAGCGACAGTTAGCAATAACGATTATGACGTGTTTATGACAAGTTGACGTCAAATGCTTTCATGAAAGTTATGCGACATGACTGAAGTGTGCTCTTGGAGAATAAACTTCCAAAGCACTCAGGAAGAAGTTACACCAAGTTAATTTCTATTAAACTTCCTTTTTAATGCTGGATTTTCAAGCACGTTTGCAATTCTTTACTTTTGGTTCATCTTGCCACTTCGTAGTTCATCTGTTCAATTGCTGTAGCCTAATTGTTGTCGATTTCACTGTAGCGCGTGTAGTTTTGCTGCTAGGTGACTGTTGTCGTCGTTTGCTTTAAATAAATTGGTAGACAGAGAGAATTTTAGAGATCTGATAAGAGTTTGTCTCGTATAACGGGATCAGAGCAAGAGGTTTGATGCTTACAGGATTGTAAAACTTTGATTTAACCGGATTGGTGTCTCCTTTGCATTTCGGAAGTTATTGGCCTAGAAATTAATCACAGCTTGAAGTCTAATTGTTTTGTTTCTTGGTAGTCGAGTGTAGCAAGACTTGACAGCGTGTTTCGCATATGAGGCTGAGCTCATCATTATCGCACCACTAATTCATGCCACACACTTCTCAACCGCTGTTTTTGTCAGTCAATTGAATTCTTATCTTTGTAGAAAGAAAACAACTGTAGCCTACTAACTGTGGCCAAGAATTTGCACAGTTGAGAAGGAGCGTTCTTTCTGGCGTCACCACTAGGCCTATACTTGACTACTCACTATACTGTAGAACAGCGAGCATTGCGTTTCAGTATCGCACTTCATCAATTGACTGACAAAAGCAGTAGTTGAGAACTATGTGGCATAAATTAGTGGTGCGATACTGATGAGCCCACCCTCATGGGCGAAACACGTGTCTATCGACACATGTTTTTTGGAAAAGTTTTGATGGCTACTGTGGAGGCTACACGGGTATGGTTAACGAAACACAATGCTCGCTGTTCTGTAGTGAATAGTCAGGTAGTGCTGACGCAAGGAAGATCGCTCCTTCTCAACTTGATTGCCTTGTTACAATTAAGGACTACGGCACGTGATTGACAAATCCCGGGATAGTTCCGCTACTTTCAGTATAGGTCAAAATAAATAGGCTACAGCTGAGCTAAAGGTGTGGTAAAGGTGAGCTAAAGGTAAAGCCAGGGGCGCCGGAACGATTTTTGACTGGGGGGGCAAGATTACAAAAAAGGGCACTTTTGTTTACTAAAAGGCCAATTTTTTTTCAAGTTTTAGGATAAGATATAGCGATAATGCTAATTTATCAGCTCACTATGTATTGAGTAATGATAGCCTACAAGTGTTGGTATACAAAGAAGGGCATCATGCTATGTTATAATGATGTAACCTACTGTCAAGCCTTAAAGCAGTCTGCGGCCATGGCCGCTAAGTAGTGCTTGAATGACCGCCGGTGTTACCTCCTCAATCGGCCAAGTTTGGCCGCTGGTCTTTTCTTCTAGCCAATTATTTAATTTCGCAATAGAATGATTGTGGATTAACTGTCGAAAATATGTAGTATCAAAGAGTGACGCAAAATTAGGTCAGCGCATCATAATCGCCACTGTTGCATTGTGCGGGAATGTTTGTTATTGATGGAATATATCCATCTGCGATCACCATCGCTGTAAGTCTTGTTTGTAATTCCCGACGTTTATTTTAACAAAGTCTTAATCCAAAGTGCTAACTTACATCGGCTGGCAATATTGTCGTTTTTATGTCGATTCGATGTTGTCGGACATTGAATCGTTGTTAAAAAGGAGAACTAGGTTAGTTGACATCCGAGGGGAAAACATTTTTTGATCATATTTTGCAAAAATCATGCTTCTTTCAGTAATAAGTTATCCTTTACATCATTGAAATACTTATTTTATTACCTTGCCGTCATCGTCAACACATGTCGAACGTTGTTTTTCGTTGCTAAAAAGAATTCTAGGGGAGTGGCGAACTTCTTTAAAATCAGCCACTTTAAAATCAGAGACACTCCTGCGAATGTCGTTAGATGGTCCCGCAGTAGGCTACTGGATTACAATCCCGATAAAGCAGTTGTTGCGTGGTGCAACGATTCTATTGTAGGACGTCGCCCAGGCAGGGCCTCTGAGAGAAATTTTCACTAGGGGTACGAACAGTCACTCCGGGCCCCCCTCTCACTCCGGGCCCCCCTCTCACTCCGGGCCCCCTTTGTCTTGGGCAAAACGCGTGATGTTTGCTTAGGCTATTGCACACCATACAACATTTTACTAAAGAATTGGACATCTGTGCACAATAATAGTATCAGGCTGCAATAAAATTATTATTATTTAATGTTTGGTGTTGTGCATATCATGTGATCTGTCCCCCGCCAATTTGTGCATCCTGCATTGAACTCGTGTGTCAGTTTTTATGGTGCTTTTGGGAGGTGTCGCTTGTACAGCTTTAATGTAAAATTTTTAAATTCATTTTTAGGACACTATGTGGTGTCGAAAGCGTTGGATTTAGTAGTTTTTTCTTGTTTTCTTTTTTGTGTGTTTAATGTTAAATCCGTTAACGTTATTGAGTGTTATATGACTGTATCTGGTACAAGCCAAGCTCTCTACCAAGGCTCAAACATAACATCTTGTTAAAACATAATCAAGTTAATCATCTGACCAATCCTAACCTTTCTTCATTAACTTTTGCATTCACCACATTAGCAGCACTAGCAGAGGTGAACGACAGAAGTCACTTTTTTTTACTCCGGCTCCGGTCCTGCTCCGAAAGTATTCTCCGGCTCCTGCTTTAACCCCGAAATTCATTCTAAAGTGAAATAAGCGTGAAACTACCTTTTTCAAATAGGCCTAGTTTTTAAAAAACACAAAAAAATCCAAAAACACCCGCACAGGAGAATAACTAGCTTTTATGCTTTAATTTAGAGTGCTTTTAACAAAACATTTTTGCACGTAAAGCATTAAATTACCACTTTGGGCTCCTAATTTGCTCGCAAAGCACTCGATTACCTTTCTAGGCCCGTTTGTTAGATTACGGGCCCCCAGAACTAAAGAATAACAACTTTTATGTTTGAAATTAGTCGTTTAGGATAGTTTTTACCAAACATTTTTGCGCGTAAACTATAAAATCACAATTTCGGGCCCCCCAACAAACACAGACCTGGGCCCTCAAGGCTACGCCGTACCTTCCGTACCCCCTCTCATAGGCCTTGCGCCCAGGCGCAGACTTCAACAACGCTAAGTGATCATTTTAGCATTGTTGCAAGTTTAATTCTATTTACTTGTGCTATCGTTATTTTTATTTTGTATTTTGGCCTCCAAGCACGCAGATTTGGCCGCCGAGAAGAAGCTCCCGGAAGGCCGCGATGGCTGCCGAAATAAAAACGAGTTTTAAGGCCTGTACTGTGTTGCAAAACTTTGTGCCGTAAATATTATTTTGAGGCAAAATTGAAAGATTATAATTACGCTAAAAGCGAATAGCTGAAATTGTTATATTGCAAAATATGCAGTAGCTTACATGACTTTAAAAGGGCACCATTGCCCCCCTTGCCCCTCCATTCTGCACAGTCAGTTACCACCTTTTCAAGATCAAGCTGTTTTTGGGTGACGTTGAATTACTGCTGTTAGTCCCAAAACTACTTTATAATATAATATACTTTATTAAACAAAAGCAAACTGAACTGAACTTTATCCAGGATTAGACCGAAACAGTTTTCATCCTAATTATCTGGTTAATCGAATTTCAGTGGTATTGATTTAGCAGATTGTTGAAAACGTTTGTGTTACAATCGGACGGCAGGGTTTCAGAATCAAAAAGGTTTGGTTTTGCTTTGAATCTTTATCCCCGGACTGACAAAGTCTTGATAGGTTATTCATAGGGATGGTAGAAGTAAGGGATTGCTCACTCAAAATTAAGGTGGACAACTGGAGGGTCACAATGTTATGACAAAACTTGATGCAACTGAAGCTTGAGGTCAACTGCCATATGTCGTATACTCAGGTGCAGTTTATATGACCTGCTCACGTGTGTACAAAGTGTGTATCGCCAAAATAAATGTAGGAAATATGTGATATCGTGTTTATTTAATAGTATTCAAGTTATGATAATACAAGGGTAGACTTCACGCAACACCGGTAACGGTAGGTAGCTTCACACTGCTGCAGTAAGGTTTTGCAGATTTTCTAGCACCCAAAATTGTATAGTGTAGCAAAAAGTATAGCAATTCATTTGATGAGAATAAATTTACCAAACATCAAAGAAAACGTTGTACAGTTCTGCTAATTTTTGAACTTCTTAGTAACCCTCCAGTTGTCCATTTCGCAAGAAAAATCAGTAAAGTGAGTCGTCCCGGTATTCCACTGTCCCTAGTTATTCATGGTAGTTTCGCACAGCCTACTTGTAGAGGCTTTGACGCAGGGCCGGTTACCGAGAGCAGCAGAGTGAAGTTTTCCGATTGTTGATTGTTCAAGTGTTGTTGCCGGGAAATTATTCCATTCACTAGGTGCCGCTGAATGGAGAGCAGTCCTGAAATGCGTTGCTCAAGCGCACACCCCTAGACTCGAATCAGATTGCTCTTCTTTGCTATGAGCTAAACGCATCAAGACGTGTTCCCCTTACGACCATCAGCACTCTTGATAACGCACCATGGCCGATCTTCATAGCAACTGTCCATACAAATCTTAAATATATCAGCTAAAGCTATGTGGGCTAATAAAGCTATAGCCTAAATATATGTTGTTTAATTGTTTTTTGTTTTTTTGTAACATTTTCTTTTTTTATTTTCCCTTTATATCTTAAATTTTTCTGAAGGTGTTGCAACCGTGCCAAATTTCTTTCAAATCAATAACTTACTTCGGTCTCAAGCACGTTTTAACGTTCGCGTTTTGTCGCTTCTACCCTTTTCTCGACCTTTGCTATGTTGACGTGTATTGTTTTGATATGATGGTCAGAAATAAAAACAACTGAACTGAATTGAACTGAACTGAATCAGCGCCGCGTGATCTTGAGCCAAGGTTATTTATACAAATCGAGTGGATTCCAACGTGACGTCAGAGAGTGCTCGGACGCTACAAGTTTATTCGTCGCCTCCCACCAGCCATATTTGTAACAACTCGATTCATCTTCTCCTCACCGATCCTTTCGCGATAGCAATGACGCACACACAAATCTGAAAGGCGGTCGGAAGTCATATCGTTTAGCGTAGCCATGTCTTGACTTCTCTTCATGCACGAAAAAGACCTTTCAGCCTCAACTATAATTGTTGCTGACAAAGCCAGGATGATTTAGATTGTAGCCTACTGTGCACGCTTGGATGATCTTTAGCACCCAGTAGAAGGTCTTGAATTGTAAACTTTCTTGGTTGACTTGAGAAGTCAGAGAAGATTGGCACGGTCGCAACACCTTCAGAAAAATTTAAGATATAAAGGGAAAATAAAAAAAGAAAATGTTACAAAAAAACAAAAAACAATTAAACAACATATATTTAGGCTAAGTTATAGCTTTATTAGCCCACATAGCTTTAGCTGATATATTTAAGATTTGTATGGACAGTTGCTATGAAGATCGGCCATGGTGCGTTATCAAGAGTGCTGATGGTCGTAAGGGGAACACGTCTTGATGCGTTTAGCTCATAGCAAAGAAGAGCAAGGCAGGCAAAGAAAACCCCACAAGAAATCCTACCACGGGCAAAGCCATTTCAAGCGCAACGCACCATAGGCCTTGCACGACTCACAAAATAGATAGGCTATAACTTGACGACAGGAAAACAATGACAAAAACAAATAAAACAAACTAGCAAAAACAACATCATCATCTTGCGGAAATTCAATTATACCCAGGGAAGTTATATCTTGAAGATATCAAGCGTGCTTTGATAAAACTTGCGTTGATAAAGCGATAATTTTAGACTCCAGTCAGCTAAACTCGTCACCTCCACACTGATCCAACGTTGGCAAACGTTGAATTAATGCCAAAACGACAGGCATCGCCAGCTGGGATGTAGTAGTGGCATGTCACAGTAGCCTAATATGATAAATTTGGGTTAGGCTATCGTATGTTTTACACGTTAAACCATAACAAAAATGAAAAAAAAAAAATCCAATTCGGCATGTTAGAAAAATAGATACCGGTAAACAATCAGACAATAGCATGACGATCCCGTCCAAGATATTGAAATAAAACAACTGGTTGGAGCACATGGCCACCGCTTCATCGAAAGATGGTGATTGGTCGAAGAGGATGGAAAAACTTTTGCAGACTCTGTAGAACTTCTGTGGACAAAAAAAACACAAGAACCAGAATGCCAGTAGGAGTAGGCTACTTACAACCTTACTATTTTGCTAATAAATCTATACACATTGGCCTATCATTTCTGGGCAAAAAAAAATATTAGTAAGTTTGGTGTATGTTATAGGCCTACTTAGATAGGATTATTTCAAGGAAGATTTAGCTTGTTCGTTTTTGATTTAAAGCTTTTTACAGTTTTGCATTCATTTCTTATAGTAGGAGGAAGCTTGTTCCAAACTGTTGGCCCCATGTACCGTATTGATTGTTTGCATGTGTTAATTCTGCAATTTATCGGAATATAAGGAGAAATACTTCTTGCTGTTATGCTATTTGATTGTTTACACATAATTATATCATTAGGCTAAATGTTGTGGGAAGTAGGTTTTTTGAATATTTAAACATGAAAGTTGCAATCTCTGTATTTTTCATGTGGTTAATTGATTTTAAATTATTAAGTTCCATTACACCTTTTATGCTTTCTCTGCGGTCAATGTCAAATACAATACGAAGAAACAGTAGCGCACCCAGAAAAAAATTTAGGGGGGGGCTAATTTAGAAATGTTGGCCGAGTGATTTGCGACAATAATGACAGTAGGCCAATGCCCATCCCTTTGATTAATATTTAAAGGCACTCACCGGCCACGGCCCACAACCCACCGGTTGCCGATGCATCAGGATTCGTTCTCTCAATCAGATTACAAGTTGGCCTAGTGAACCCCATGGTATTAGAACCATCAGCACTCTCATCCCTACGTCCACTCTCGGAATCTTCTATAGATCTCGACTTTTTCGTCATGTATGACAAAATAGAATTAGCTTTCCGTTTGCCAACACAAATAAGTGCGAAAACAACAACTAGCGCAAAAACAGTTTGAAACAAAACACTAATTTTGTGAACAGTAAATGTGATGTGGACATTTTTCCTACTTACAAAACATTCAAAATTAGTTCGTATTTTCAATTAAAGTCCCAGACGCTTTCGTCTTTCTGCTCAAATATCGTATATAATTTTACATGTTCGTGTGATTCAGCATTGACGTACGGTACATCGGTATGTCCACCCAGGGGCGCCGGAAGCGGGGGGGAGATGCTCCCCACCTTCAAGTTAAGGATGGTAGAAGTAGGGGATTGCTCACTCAAAAGTAAGATTGACAACTTATCTGGAGGGTCATAATGTTTTGACAAAATTTGATGCAACTACAGCTTGAGGTCTACTGCCATATGTCGCATACTCAGGTGCAGTTTATATGATCTGCCCACGTTTGTACAAAATGTGTATCGCCAAAATAAACGTAGGAAATATGTGATATCATGTTCATTTAATAGTATTCAAGTCATGATAATGCAGCGGTATACTTCACGCAACAGCGGTAACGGTAAGTAGCCTCAAACTGCTGTAGTGAGGTTTTGCAGATTTTTTAGCACCCAAAATTTTAACCAAATATAACAATTCATTTGATGAGAATAAATTTACCTAAAAGCAAAGAAAACGTTGTGCAGTTCTGCTAATTTTTGAACTTCTTAGTAACCCTCCAGCTGTCCTTTTCGTAGGAAAAATCATTAAAGTGAGTCGTCCCGGTATTCTACTGTCCCTTCTTCAAGTTGTCTGTAGATGGAGGGGTAGTGGTGCCCTTTTAAGGTCATGTAAGCTACTGCACATTTTGCAATACAGTATAACAATTTCTGCTATTCGCTTTTAGCCTAATTATAATCTTTCATTTTTGGCTTAAAATAATATTCACGCCACAAAATTATGTAACTCAGTAGGTTACATCAATATGACATAGCATGACGCCCTTCTTTGTATACCGGACACTTATAGGCTATCATTACTCAATTGTGAGCTGATAGATGAGCATTATCGCTATAGCTTATCTTAAAACTTTTAAAAAAATTGGTCTTTCAGTAAACAAAAGTGCCCTTTTTTCATAATCCTGCCACTCCCACCAGTCAAAAATCGTTCCGGCGCCCCTGTGTCCACCAGACATTTGACTGCGGGAAAGGGTCGCTAGTCCTCACACCCGTTGGTCGACGTTGCCTTACATGCGAGAGTGGGAGCTCGCAATGTTGGGGGTGCTCAGCGAAGGCAAGTTGACCCTTGTGTTCTGTGCCACATGACCACGAGCGTACTGGAGCATCTGAATTTTAGAGACTTAAAGAAAAGTGCCACCCAAGACCATATCATGGAGTGTTCTTTTTGCCCAGATCAAAAATTCTCTGCTGACTCATTAAAAATTTTACGCAAGAGCAAATCCCAATTTAACACCAAAATTCAGGAAGCACTGTTATGCTACAACCCAAATTTAAACAAACAATTATTTGCTGGAGGCGCGTCCATTCTCCTTAACATTTACTTGATGTATCACGTTCCCTGTGGTGCAAACTTTTTTGTAGTTATTTATGTAGTTGCCTTTTCTTAATGTAAATTTACTTTCAAGAAGTTGAAATTTATTGCATTTTTTAATTATTTTTAGATTCCTGATGAAGGCTTAAAGTTAAGCCGAAAATGTTCCACTGTTAAAACTATTTGTAAATATGTAAAATATATTGTTATAATGCTCAGCCCTGTTGTATTGTTGTGTCTTATTCATGTCTAACCTGTAAGCAAAAGGTATAAATCGGGAACATACAAAAGTCAAAAACTTGATTTTTTTGTGGCAGGTTTGGGGGGGGCTTGAGCCCCCTTAGCCCCATGCTGGGTGCGCTACTGCGAAGAAAGTTATTGCATGTACGTTGCAGCTTTTGCAATGAAGTTTTGTTTTCATGACACCATGTTGAGATACAATATAATATCTGACTCTCAACTAGAGAATGGTAAATGGAGAGAAGTGCTTGTTTATTATGAGATAGCCTATATGAGATTTCCATAACAAATGCTCGTTTACAATTATTCCCAGAAACTTTATTGAGGCAACTTGTTCTATGCTGTTTTTTCGAGTATTTAAGGGTGGGTTGCATGATAGTGGCTTGCTTCCTTGACTTGAAAATAATATATGTTTGGTTTTGGTGACATTTAGAGACAATCGATTTGTTGATAGCCATTGATCTATGCATACAAGCTCTTGATTTGCCATATCATATACAGTAGAAACGGTTTTATTTTTATATATAATGGTGGTGTCATCTGCAAACATAATTGCAGTTCCGTGTTGAAGGCAGTTAGGAAAGTCATTTACATAAATCAGGAATAGAAGAGGGCCTAAGATAGACTCTTGTGGGACACCCAAAGATATGTTGTTAACATTAGAAGATAGTGTGCCATTGAAAACCACTCTTTGTTTTCTATTACTCAGGTAACTCATGAACCAGTCATAGGCCACGCCTCTTATTCCGAAATGATATAATTTAGCTAGCAATATTTTATGGTCAATGGTGTCAAATGCTTTAGATAAATCAAGAATGATTCCTAATGCAAGATGGTTGTCATTGAGCATACTGGTGATACTTGCTATTAGCATTGAAGCAGCATGGCTTGTGGAATGATTTTTTCTGAAACCAAATTGATTGTTATTGTAAATTGATTGTTAACCAAATTGATTGTTATCACCGTCCTATTTTGTCACACATAAGTGAATTCTTTGATTATCCTGACTACAAGTTATAAATGCAGGTGTTGGTGATTTTGCTTTTAATCTGTTTTGTTGCAAAGTCATTTTGTAATCTTTCGTGTCCTGCGTTATTGGTTTTGTATTCATCTGTTGGTCATACTTTGTTTGTGGCAATGTCTGCGGATTGTAAAAATTTTTATTCAAAAAACTCCTTCTCGTTAACTAACAATATTAATAGGAACCAGCTATCGATTTGGCCGACTATGATGACTGCTTATGGTCTTTCGCTACCATCCTGATTGCGCCATAATCTAACCAACAGTTGTACAATGCATTGTTTTGACAATTACATTTTACTCTGATTATTTGTTAATATATGGCGCTGTTAAAACAAAATAAATTGACTTGACTTGACTTGACTTTACATGTAAACATGAGAAGCCTAGTTGGCAACTTTGAAAAATTAGAATCACTGCTTGTCGAAATGCAAGAAGCACCGGACCTTATTGCTGTGTCAGAAACCTGGCTGAATGAAAATCGATTGCATTTTGTTAGCTTGCAAGGCTATAATTTTGTCCACTTTAATAACAAACAAACTGATGCTAAAATACAAGCAGGCGGTGTCGGGCTATACGTAAGCAGTTTAATAAAGTATAATCAAATTAATAATTTAAGTCTAAACTTACAGGAATGTGAAGATCTCTGGGTGGATATTACTTTATCAAACAATAGACAGTAGGCTACACAGTTGGTGTAGTATACAGGCATCCCAAAAATAAGTTAATGGAGTTTCAAACCAAATTCTGTGAGTGCATTGATTCGTTAAATAATTTCAAAAAACAATATTACATTTGTGGTGATTTTAATAAGTTATTGATATGTTAGCAAAGACAAAAAATTCTGCTGTAAAAAATTACTGTGATGCGTTTCTCTCTTTAGGCTGCAATCAATTAGTACAATCCCCAACCCGTGTAACTTCCACAAGTTCAACTTTAATCGATCATGTATACAGCAACGACCAATCAAATAAAATTCAATGCCATGTTCTTATTCACGATGTTTCTGACCACTTTCCTATTGTAGTTGTGATAAACTCTGTAAAACCAAAACAAGAAAAATATACACAAAAAGTAAGGAACATGAAAAACTTTGTTGCTGATGAATTCGTTTGTGATCTGGAAAATAGCTTGACCAACCAATACACAGAAAGGAATGATTCAGTTCATAGCAAATTTAATCATTTTATCGACACTTTTAATGACACTTTAAACAAGCATGCACCTTTACGATTGTTGTCTCGAAGAGAAAGAAAACTCAAGACCAAACCATGGCTAACAAAAGGAATTTTGAACTCCATCAAAACTAAAAACAGACTATATCACTTAAAAATAAAAGACCCAACAAACACTTCTGCACAAGCAACATACAAAAAGTACAGAAATGTACTTACTCATACCAAAGAGCAAGCAAAAAAATGCATTACAGTTTTCTTATTACGCAAAGCAAGCACAACACTGGAAAAATATGGAAAACCATAAATGACATCATCAAGTACAAACATAAGCACACAGCTCACATACCAGAAGAAATAATTAGCACTGACAATGAAAAAATATCTGACCCTGCACAAATAAGTAACTGTTTTAACACTTTGCTCCTCAAAGGGAGGCCAGATTTGGCCCCCCCCTCATATTTCCTTTAATTATTTGAAGCACAGTAACGCCATGCACTTGGTTTTTCTTGACTTTTCCTAAAATTGCCAGGCGGATCTGATGATATTAAATTTGATGCTAAAAGTTGTGTAGTTTTCTTGTAAATTCAAGATTTTGGTGAATTTTTGCTATTTCTAGCTAACTTCCAGCAAAGCGTGAAATGGATTACATTGCGATGACAAGCCATAAGCTCATAATTGCTTCGTGCATCGATATGCGCGAGCAGAGAGAAGCATCCTCTTGCTTTCTTTTGTTTGGTTTGACCTCAATAATACAAAGCGCGTTATTTCTTATGCTACAAAGAAAAGCCAGTGATCGCAAAGCTGTTAATTAGAAACAATAATAGCAAGCTTTTTTGCGTTATCAGCTCTACAAAGAAGAATAGCAATCCACGATCAAAATAGTAGGCTATGGAGGCCACAAACTATTCAAAACAGTTGTTTCAAGCAGATAATATTCATTGACGAATAAAAAACGTTACAATAAGAAATCTTTTCTTGGATAAAGACACGAAAACCTGGTTTCGAAATAAACGTTCTATGGAAATGCTCTCATTGACAAAACTTGCAATTGAGGAAATGTATCACTGCAAATGCTTTTGGGAGAAGCCGGAGAAATAGCGTTTTTGCAAACAGTAATTGTGAGATACACTCAAAATTATGAGATAGGCTCCATTTGCACGTAGCAGCTAACTCGATGGCGTCCCTTCACTGCTTTATGTCGCCTACTTGTTGTTATGTCCTGTATTTTTGTTTCACAGTGCACTGTGTTTTGTTCCAAAAAGCGCAAAATAAAGATGATAATGCCTCATCTACATTACAAAATATTTTGTAATGTAGGCCTACAAACAAAATGTACAATGTACACAATGTACATTACAAAATATTTTGTACTGTAGACGAGGCATAAATTTAGGCGTCACATAAGACAAACAACAAATCAGCTTTCTTCATCATTGATTCAACATCTGAATACGTTGCGCCAATGTATAAGAGGCCGGCTATTGTGAAGACCCGCCATTTATAAACGATCCGATTATACCAAAAGTGGGACAAACTAGTGGATCAAAGAATGAATAAATAATGCTGAGAAAACTAAATCTAAGTGACGAACAATACCGATGTCTTCATTTATCTTGGAAAAATGCTGCCTAAACTTATCAACAAAAAATACAGTAAATAACGGCAAGGATCCCGAAAGCAGAATTTGCTCGACTTTGGCATGAATTTAGTCAGACATCTAATAATTCCACACATACAATAACGGGCTCTCAACTGCTGTAAGATACATAATAATCAACCTGGTTCTGGGCGATTTGTGTAACAGTTTAGGGAAAGACACTATTTGAAATGATGCACCACACAAAAGATTTTCAATGAAGACTGAGTCTAAAAACCGATGTGGATAGTGCTGCACAATAACTTCAAGTTTAGGACAGAAGAGGCACAATATATCACGATAAAAATAAAGACCTTGTGGGAAATTTTCGAGAATCATAACACGATGCAAATACCATAAACGCTTAGTTTGCATGCTGCTCTAAGCTGGCCGGCAACCACAAAGGTAGACAATAGCCTACAGGCAGTTTATAATTCGATAACAGCGCAATAAACATTATAAATACGTAAACCGACAAATTTCTTTTACAAACGTTTTACGTCTAATAGTAAATTTTCCCCCAACAATTTTTTGTGAAGCACTTGCAAACCACGGTTTTGTAAAATAATTCATCATTATTATTTTTTACTTCTCGGATATTGTAAAACGTCATCAGCAAAATCACAAAAAAAATTTCATTACTTCAATGTAGTAGGCCTAAGAATTTTTTATAGAATTGTAGCCACGTTGTTTCAACAAAGAAGCCATTTTTTAGCAATGTAAAGTTATAGAAAATAATTTGCAATCATGCAAATGGTTGGAAAGAATCTAGGAAGTCTTCTCACAATCTGGCACAAAATGATTATGTTTATTGTATCTCAGTAAAATGTTTTACGACAAACTTTGAAGCTTCGTTATAATCATTTTTATCTTTGAAGTCAAACGTTATTTTTTTTTTGGCCAGAAACATAATCACTGCCTTGCTGACGTTGTCGCTTTTACGCGTATTTTTAGTGCTTCAAACAATAAGGACCCAGTCAGCAATCCAGTCCTTTTACATTGATTCAACATTTGTAAACGTTAAATTTATGTAGATTTGCTGACTGTGGGTTATTTCACATTTCCTTTGTTTACGCATGTTCCTCAATTCGCTGTTGCATTATTTCGACGCTGGCGGACTAAAAATGTATTTTCAAATTGATTGACACAATCTTCAATAAAAAGTGAGCTTCGAACTTAGCTTTGTTGATGTAAATGCTGTATTTTTTGTGGATGTAATTTATGAGTCATGTTTATAAACACTCGTAAGCGAAATGACTTATGATGTGGCCTGCATGATATTTGTGATGCGACTTGACACAAATCCACAATTTCAAAAGCACCTAATTTGAACTTAGAAATTTCAGATTATTTCAACAACTTGTTCAATTGTCTTCTCTCTACTAAAAATATTCATACTACAAACTCAATTGTAGACCTAAAATACACAAACGAAGATGTAAACAGCTATTCAAGCAGGCTAAGGTGTTACTTATGAGAAATTTGGTTCCATAAAACTAGAAGCTAGCCATGAGTTTCGGAATGCATTAGTTTAGGACAAAAATGTAAGACAACAAACGCAGTTTTGTTTTTTTCAAATTCGTGTAACAATATTACTCTGATTGTATCTATTTTAGAATCAGTGAGTACTGAGTAGCTTACAATAAGATTTGCTCGCAAGTCGTAAATTCTAATCAATGCAATGATTCGGCACACCGCACACACACTTCGTGCGTTCGATCGAGCTCTTTGTTATTTAGAAGTTTGCATGAAATCGGATTAGCACGGTTAATTAAAGGCGGCAAGTTAAATCAAAATTGTCGTTTTTAGGTACCTTTGCAAAAATTGAAATATCAAGTTTAACATATAAAATTTTAAAATAATGAGTTTTCAAACTTATGGACAAATGATTTGCTTTCACACCAGTGCAACTTCTGTTGAAATAGCATCAGCGGATAACTCGTAACAGCTGATTGAATTTGATCCAAAAATGGCCCCCCCTTGAGCAGTTAACTTCCAAAAAAACGTTGAAAAGCAAAGGGTTAATGATTATTTCACAGAAATTGGTCCTTCTATGGCATCTAAAATCCCTCTACCGTCTCCTGGCTCATTATTGAAATTGCAAAGTGTCCCATTCTCCTTTTTCCTAAAACCTGTCAATCAAGAAGAAGTATTAAAACATCTTAATAATCTTTCTGTCTCTAAAAGTACAGGACATGATGGAATACCTATAAGATTTGTCAAACTATCCTCACCAATAATCGCCCCTTTCCTCACCAACTTATTCAATGAGTGTATCGATAAAGGTGTATATCCTGATGTACTAAAGGTCGCTCAAGTTACCCCAATCTTCAAAAGTGGCTCAAGGAAAAATTGTTCCAACTATAGGCCCATATCACTATTGTCCCCCTTCACCAAAATATTCGAAAAATGCCTGTATGAACAAATGTACAATTATCTAACAAAAAAAGACCTGATCACACCACATCAGTATGGATTTAGACCACAATATTCCACTTCGTTAGCTGAGTCAAACGTTTGTGATAACATCTTAACTAACCTAGATAATAAAGATACAACTTGCTCTGTATTTCTTGATTTAGCTAAAGCTTTCGACACAGTTGATCACACTATTCTCATACAGAAACTGCAAACATACGGTTTTCGGGGCCTTCCATTACAATTGTTAAAAAAGCTATATCAGCAATCGTCTACAGCACACGGTCGTCAATGGAATCTCTTCAAACTCAAGACAGGTTACCTGCGGTGTGCCCCAAGGATCGACATTGGGACCCCTTCTTTTCTTAGTCTATAGGCTATAAATGACTTACCAAATTCAACAAACATGAATGTTAAACTATTTGCTCACGACACCAATCTTACGATGAGCGACAAATGTGAAATAAATTTGCAGAACAATGTGAATGACGAAATGCAAAAAGTTTACAACTGGTTGAAGCTTAATAGATTATCATTAAATTTCTCAAAAACTAAATACATGCTAATAACAAATAAAAAACACATAGAAAATTTTAACATTAACATTGGTAACACAAGCATTCAACAAAAAGATCAAATAAAATACCTTGGCGTTTACATAGATAACAAATTCACATGGAAATATCACATAGATAAAATTTGCGGAAAAGTAGCAAAAGGTTCATGGGCGTTGCTTAAACTCAGAAATTATGTCAACACAGACACTTTAAAAGATGTGTATCACGCTTTGATTTACTGTCATTTGCAATATTGTATTTCAAGCTGGGGAAAGGCCTGTGACAGTGCACTGGATCCATTAATAAAATTACAAAAAAAGGTATAAGAATAATTACGAAACAAAATTACTATGCTCACACTAATTTTTTATTTTTCAAAATGAACATCTTGAAACTAAAAGACATACATAACATTGAAATAAAAAAACATATGTACAAAGTTCATATGAATGAGTATCCGTCTACGTATTGTGATTTATTTACAAATGCTTCATCTATTCATCAGCATAACACAAGATATCAAACAGGCAACAATTATTTTATAAACAGATCAAACACAGAATTTGGCAAGAAGTCCATGCAGGTATTGGGACCAATGCTCTGGTCAGAGGTTCCAAGTAGGCTAAAAAACTTATCATTTCATTGTTTCAAAAAAGAGATCAAAACGTTAATTTTACAAAGTTACAGTGCATCGTAAGTGATATGTTATGGAAACCAACTTGTCAGTTGCTTCGGAAACTTTATTATTCTGTGCTTGCTTTATGGAATTTTGTGTTTTGGCCTACGTTATCATCAATATGTTTTTTTTTGTGCGTATGCTGTTGTTGAAGCGCGGGAACGTTTCAATTATTATTTTTCTCTTGTAAGCTTATTTTAAATGGCAAAATCGTAATTTCCGTAGGGTGGCAATTAACTAGTAGACCGTATGGTCGTCTCGTTGTCTCCCTGTCGGTATGGGAACTTGTGTAACTTTTGTACTGTGTATATTGCATATTTCAAACATGTACCTATGTTCCTGTTACTGACAAATAAAACATTGATTGATTGATTGATTGGTTATAGAAAAATTTATGTCTGATTAAAAACGAGTATAATCTGTTGTACATGATTCTTTCTAATATCTTTGAAAAAACAGGTGCTATCAATGCTCTGTGGAATAGTTTCCCAGCATTGTATTAACACTTTGCAGCTCTCCCAGAAAGGAAAAATATTAGAGAAACAAATCGGGCCATGTTCAGAGGTCTCTGCATCAAAACGACCACCAAGGAATTCGTAGAAATTCGTTCCAATAATAGTTGCGTCCGTTCGGTGACGTCATATTGACCAGTGAAGCGGATTCTATAGGAGCACCATAGTGGAGGGTCGTAGAAAACAAGGAAAACCCAAGAAAACGTGGTAGACAAGTTGAGGACTTGAGGAGGAAAGCAGCAAGGTGGGCTTGACAAGAGAGGACATGTTAGACAAATCGATGTGGAGGCAGGGTGTGAATGTGATTGCGGCACTTTGAGTGGAATCCCACCACCCTCGGTAACGGGGACATCAGTCACATCACCGGATTAAAACTGGACTGTTACTACTAGTAGTAGTAACAGTCTACTACTATGTTCCTGTTACTGACAAATAAACATTGATTCATTAATGTATAAATTTGCATAACAATATTGTTTCTTTTATAGACATAGTTATATTTACGGAAGTGGCTACGTTTACGGCGCCGTAAATACAGCCGTTCCATGCCTTTTTTTTAATCTTTACGTCGCTTTTACTGCGCATGCGCGCTGGTGCGTATTTTTTCTTTTTTCACCTTCTCTTTGAAAGAAAAAGTGAATATATAACTTCTAAATTCAAGAGCCTTTGTCAAGTGAGTCAGTGGCGCGTGCGATTTTTGTCTGACTCTTACTCCCAAGGATATGAGTTCGATACCACCAGTAGCTGATTCTTTTTTAAACTAAATTCTAACCCGAAGTCACTCAATCGTGAGGCTACGCATTTTTATGGCCGTTCAGTTTAGTTTGTTTTTAGTTCTGACCATCACAACGAAAAAACAGTACCGTATATATATGATTAACACAGCAGAGGTCTAGAAAAAGGTAGAAGCGACAAAAAGCGGACGTTATAGGCCAGCGTGCATGATACCTAAACAGGACAATCAGTTTAAAATATGGCACGGCCGTAACACCTTAATAAAATTTTTATAAATTTAGAACGAAGAGGAAAAAAAGGCTAGCGACTTTTTCTAAATTCATAAAAATTTTAGGTGTTACGACCGTGCCATATTTTAAACTGATTATCCTGCTTTGCTATCATGCATGCTATAACCAGTGGCGTAGGCCTACGGTATAGCCAGAAAAAAAATTTGCGGGGGCCAAATATTTAAGGCAGTGGCTATTTGACCGGCTCCGGTCTTTGAATCTGAAACACTATTTGACCGGTCATGACGTCACTACATAAGCGCTTTTTTCTTTTTCTCTTTCAAAGCAACAGACGAGATGCGCCGATATAAGTTCTAACTTCAACACGTATTCTTCAACTCAGTCCGTGGCGCGTGCGATACATCTCCGGCTGCCAATCTAGAGGGGATGAGTTCGATACCATCCGGAAGCATTCTTTTTTTCATTTTTTTTTATCTTAATTTTGACCCGAAGCGCATTTTTGTGGTCAATTTTTAATTTGAGTAGCCTACAGCCCATTTTTTATGTCTTTTCAAATGTGAGTAGGCTAATGCTGTTAGAGTTTTTTTAATTTGGTGGAATTTGAGAATTTCTCTTGGTAATTTTCCGATCGTCATAAGTGAACGTGTGTTGCCGAACGACCCTACATTTTTCTCTCAAGTTAGTTATATACAATACTTCTTTAAAAAATGGTTTTACCATTATCATTTCTTTTAAAAGAAGTATTGTATATAACTAACTTGAGAACTATTAACTAACTTGGACTGTAGGCTACTCAAATTAAAAATTGACCACATAAATGCGCTTCGGGTCAAAATTTAGATAAAAAATAAATGAAAAAAAAGAATGCTTCCGGATGGTATCGAACTCATCCCCTCTAGATTGACAGCCGGAGACGTATCGCACGCGCCACGGACTGAGATGAAGAATACGTGTTGAATTTAGAACTTATTTCGGTGCTTCTCGTCTTTTGCTTTGAAAGAGAAAAAGAAAAAAGTGCTTATGCAGTGACGTCATGACCGGTCAAATAGTGTTTTAGATTCAAAGACCGGAGCTGGTCAAATAGCCACTGCCAATATTTAATGAATTGAAGAGAACGACAAATTTAAGACATCGCCACCTGTGCAATGGCGTATCCTGGTGGCTTAAGCAAGGGAAGCAATAAAGCTGTTGGGGGGTTAGAGCGTGCCTTCGGCACGCTCTAGGGGGTCCGGGGGCATGCTCTCCTGGAAAAATTTTGCAAAATTACACTCAAATTTATAATGGATTATAGCGCTTTCTGGAAACACTTTCAGGGTAATATTTGTATGAAATTTATTAGCAGATAACCAGCTATTATCTTATTAAAGGTAGCTGTTACACACGAACGGGCAAAAACTGCGGCTAAAATTAGAGAACACAAAAAACTCAGCTACACAAAAACCCAACAGGAGTAGCCTAAGCGATTCTGAAATTGCTTCCACAAATTACTTAAAAGAAGCGTAAATCGGGTAAACTTTGCGCGATTTACGATTTTCAAAATTTATTGGTGTCTTTCTGTGTGTCTAAAACAAGTCCTGGGAGTTGTTAATAATCAGATGTCTTAGAAAACAATATAAATTTATACAAATTATATTAGGAGCTAGTTGAGCACTCTCTTTTGATACAAACATTATATATACAGTAGAATTCGCCTATATTATAGTGACTTTGGCTATAGTGACACTTCGCCTATAGTGACACCTGTTGCAAAGTCCCATTTGCAAACCATATGTTTTGCATAGAAATGACTTCGCCTATAGTGACTTCGTGTATAAGAACACTTTGCTTACAGTGACACCACATTTCTGTCCCTTGGGCTCAAAAATTTCCGTATAAGGACACTTTACGGTGTATTTCCAGGGCAACACTAAAAGGCGGAAATGCGGAAGGCGGAAATAAGCCGGGCATGAAATGGCGTATTGTTCGCAGAAGTAGCGATTTAATGCCGATGTAGAAAACGCGGAGGTACGATCTTGGCGTCCATATTGTTTAACATAGCGATAACGTCATCATGAAAGAATGAAATGTTGCAACATGGAAAAAGGCGGAAATGCGATTTTTAACAACAACTCATCACCGAACCTACTTTTATGTTGAAATATCATTGAAAGATATTGTTTAGAAGCAATTGTGAGGTCATTAAATACTTTGACTGTTTTAATTTCACAGTTATTGGAGTAAATTTCGAAATTTAATGGAATTTATTGAAATAGGAAAAAGGCGGAAATGCAATTTTTAGCCACAACTCAATACCGAACATTTTCTTATGTTGAAATATCATTGAAAGATATTATTTAGAAGCAATTGTGAGATCATTAAATACTATGACTGTTTTAATTCTAAAGTTATTTCGGCTTATTCCGCGTTTCCGCCTTTTAGTGTTACCCGTATTTCCAGTTTAAGTTGGAATCATATTTTGTCCTTATCAGCATTCGCCAGTTCCCAGCCAGCAAATCCATCTTTTTACATTGATTTAACGTATGCAGAGGTTGAACCATAAAGGATTGATTTGCTGACTGGGTTTGAATTAAACCAACATGGGATGCGCATGCGCAGATACTACACAAGTGACGTTATCAACGACGTCATCATTCGTCTATAGTGACACTTCGCTTATAGTGACACTTTTTCCGCGGTCCCTTCAGGTGTCACTATAGGCGAATTCTACTGTATTATATTTTCAACAAAGGGTTCAACTTCGGAATCCAAACTTTGAAAAATTGGGGGGGGGCCATGGCCCCTTTCGTGCAAGAAGCAATGGGTAACAACCATGAGAGGAGCTTCGTTTTTTACTAAAGCAGCAAATCCAGGTTTGTTCCCAAGCATAGCTGGTGCTCTATCCGTGCATATAACTTAGAACAAAGTATTTTTTTTTTTCCAAAATTCATCAAGGTAATCACGGACCCCCGGTTGGGTACCACTGCTTTAAAGCATAGCCTATGCGAAGTTTCTATGAATTAAACATGATTTTGTTCCGACATAAATTTACAGAGCCTTTACATTTCTAATAATTTACTTGAAAACAAAAGCAAAGTAGGTTAGGGTAGCCTAATCCAAAAACTTTTCATGTCATTGTGTTTTGTCAATGAAAAGAACACTTCAAATTTATTACATATATTAGTAGGCTACCAACGCAAACCTTTGCTTTTTGTTGTAAATAGACATAGTGGCTCAGAGTAAGTTTTGAGTAGCCTACCGCAATCGTTTCAATCTTAGAATATCGCAGCAACAAAATTAGTCGAACAACGCTACTGCTGGCCAAGCTTCTTTAACAACATGGATTATCTGTCGAAAATATGTAGTATCAAAGAGTGACGCAAAATTAGGTCAGCGAGTCATAATCGCCACTGTTGCATTGTGCGGGGACATTTGTTATTGATGAAATATATCCATCTGCGATCACCAGCGCTGTAAGTCTTGTTTGTAATATGTTTATTTTAACAAACTCTTAATCCGAAGTGCTAATTTGCATCGGCTGGCAATATTGTCGTTTTTATGTCGATTCGATGTTGTCGGACGTTGAATTGTTGTTAAAAAGGAGAACTAGGTTAGTTGACATCTAAGGGGAAAACATTTTTTGATCATATTTTGCAAAAATCATGCTTCTTTTAGTAATGTTCTTCACATCATTGAAATACTTATTTTATTACCTCGCCGTCATCATCAACACAATCATGTCGAGCGTTGTTTTTCGTTGCTAAAAAGAATTCTAGGGAGTGGCGAACTTCTTTAAAATCAGCCACATTGGAGACTCTCGTGCGAGTGTCGTTAGATGGTCCGCAGTAATTCGTTGTCGTTCTCTTCAATTCATTAAATATTTGGCCCCCCCAAATTTTTTTTCTGGCTACGCCACTGGTTATAGCGTGCATGATAGCAAAGCAGGACAATCAGTTTAAAATATGGCACAATCGTAACGCCCAAAAATTTTATGAATTTAGAAAAAATCACTAGCTTTTTTTCCTCTTCGTTCTAAATTTATAAAATTTTTATTAAGGTGTTACGGCCGTGCCATATTTAAACTGATTGTCCCAGTGACGTAGCCAAGGGGGGGGTTTTGGGGGGTTACAGCCCCGCCTTTGGCACGCGTGTGACGTCACGATAGTGAGAATGATGCTTTCAGTCTAAAAAAAAATTGCCTAATTTTATACAAAACTGCATTAAAAGAGCGAGTTTTGCCAATACCAAACATTCAAACATCTCAGCCAGGAATTAGCAACAAGAAAACATAGAGACTTAGCTTTATTTCCGAAAAATGCCGAAGAAAACATGATCTTATCCTTTTGCTATGCTACCGGACAGCACCATTTTACAGGAATATTCATACCCACATTTTTGTTGAAAATGCTCTCAGAATGCACCAAATTTAAAGTAATTTTTCAAAATTTTCTGGGGGAGGCCCCCCAGACCCCCCGCCGCTGGGTGGTCAAAACCCCCCCCTTTCAAAATTCCTGGCTACGCTACTGGATTGTCCTGTTTCGGTATCATGCACGCTAGCCTATAACGTCCGTTCTTTGTCGCTTCTACCTTTTTCTAGACCTCTTCTGTGTTTATCATGTATATACTGTTTTTTCGTTGTGATGGTCAGAACTAAAAACAAACTAAACTGAACGGCCACAAAAATGCGTAGCCTAACGATTGAGTCACTTCGGGTTAGAATTTAGTTTAAAAAAATAATCACCTCCTGGTGGTATCGAACTCACATCCTTGGGAGTAAGAGTCAGACAAAAATCGCACGCGCCACTGACTCACTTGGCAAAGGCTCTTGAATTTAGAAGTTATATATCATATTCACTTTTTCTTTCAAAGAGAAGGTGAAAAAAGAAAAAAATACGCACCAGCGCGCATGCGCAGTAAAAGCGACGTAAAGATTAAAAAAAAGGCATGGAACGGCTGTATTTACGGCGCCGTAAACGTAGCCACTTCCTATATTTACGGCAGTAGTGTTGCCAGATAAGGTATTCTGCCCTAATTTGATAGCCTTAGAAAGGTTCAAGGCTTTGAAGATAAAAACTTGTGTTTGGGAAGTTTTGAAGTCATGGGCAGTGACACAGAGCAAAACCCTAAACCTGATAACAACTGCCACCAAGCACTGTTTTTGTATTGCAACCATTTTCGTAAATATAGCCACCTTTTTTTATTTTTTAGCTAGTGTTAAGCATTGTCGCATAGGCTAGCACTCTTTATTTCTAGACTGATGTTTGTTGGCCAAAGAGATGAATTCTTGCAGACGGTTCTTTCAAACTTTTTCTCCATTGTTGTCAATATGTAACATGCAAACCAACCAAGTTGCAATGGTAAGTAGTTAACTGCAATAAATCAATTGATATATATACAAGAAACGTAGGCTACTTTCTCAGGTCATCCCAACCACTGCTGTGCTCGAAATGTCCCTGTTATGATTATAGCTACGGTACATATTAACCGGTTGCTAATCTCTGCACCGCTATTTTTATATTTCTAGGTACCGGTACTGTAGTTAAGTTGACTTAGCAAAGAGAGAGGGAGAAACTTTTATTTTGTCTGTTGCGAGAATAGCACTGCGCAATTATTTATTACGCAATATGAATAAAATAATAGCAATCTAGATACCAGCGAAAGACTGTATCAGTCATAGAGTCAGCTGCTTCCCTGTTCTTAATGTGACAAACTGAATGTGAAGCATTGGCAAATTACGGTTTTGTTCTTTTTACAGTTTCCTTTTTGTTACTTTGCCGTTCACTTGCCTACATGTTTGCCACTGCAATGAGAAATGAAGTGGATAATTAACATTCCTAAACAAATCTTGTCTTGTTTGCAAAAGCCCCTGTTTAACATTTGACTTCTGTACATTTCACTGCAGGTGGTAAACTGGGTAATCAGTGAAACTCCAGAAAGAAACATTCAAAAAGCTAGAAGGAAAATATCAGTACCATACAATTCAGTCTACTCCAGTCTACTGAAAATTACAGATTAGACCTACCTTTAAATTCTGTAGGCCAGTTGCCGGGGTCTGCTACCATTCAGTGAGTCCGATTCGGTGAGTTCCTAACCCCTCACCCTAAAACAGCAATGATAATTAGGCTACGGTACGGTACCCGATAAATTAAAAAAAAAATTGAAAAAATCACCGAATAGGGATTGGACTCACCGAAATGGGCCATTCCGCAGTTACCGCCTACCAGGATAGATAATTTTTTTGTATGGACATCCTCTGTATGAAGATTTTCCTTTCGAGATATTTTTTATTCTGGATTTTTACCTACATTTGTAAACTGGTGCCACAAAACAGCTAGTGTCCGTGTGTGTATTTGTGACCATCGACTTGCGTCCAATTTTGCAATCGAAAATAATTTGACAGGCATATTGGTTTATTGATCAATAATGTTATCACAACTTGTACACAACTCTCTGACTTACACGTAAGTTTTATCTTTTTACACTAACTATGTAATTTGATTTTTGGTTTTCAAGTTAAAAATTGTTTTTTATAAAAATGAAATAAAAAATGGCATCCTGACTTTCAAACGGCATAAGTATAAATGTTGACAAGAATTACTTTATCAGAGTCCGCATTATTTACACTTTCCGGAAGCTCAAATATTTTATCCTCTTATTATTTCATGCTCTTATGCTTTATCCTGTTCAGAGTAACGTTAAGATGGTGTTTGTAATTGGTATCATTCATTTGATCCGTTATTGTGCAACTTTGAAGCAGCTTGACTGTCCTAGCGCCACACCCTGACGTTTACACTCGATATTTTATTGAGCCATCTTATTACGTCACAATTAGTTTTTCTTGAATTTTTCCGCTTTTATTACTGACTGTTTCCTGCTGCTTAGGACCACTCTTAGTAGACCTATGCCTTTCCCTATTCAGAGTAGCCTTGTTTGTCTAAGCCAGGGGTTTCCAACCCTTATACGATCTCGTAACACTTGGACGTTCTGTTCTGCCAAGCGTACCACTTCTTGCAGAGCAACTAATTTGATTGAACCATGTATTATTCTGAATAATAATATCGGCGTACTAAAATAACACTAAAGCACCACAACTAAATTTAATGAGATTTTTGTTTACATGCGCAGTGTAAATTTGCAAACAGCGCATCGAAAGTCATTTCCAGACGCACCTAGTCGGTTTCGATTTTTTGACTTGATGTTCATCATGATTGAAAATCCCTGCTCGCATTCCCACATGGAAGGGAAAATCAGTATATAGCTGTGGAACAGCATGGGGTGCTAGCGGTGAATATGAAGAGGCCATACTAAGCCTGAAGTTTATTGAGAACATTCCTTGTAACTGTTATTGAACATTTTATTTCAATCTATCTTTAGCTTAAAACCAGCATTATTCAACGCTATTTGTTAGTTAAGCTATCGCCTATAGTAGATGATATCTATCAAGAGCAATCATTTGAAATAATTAACGCCCACTGTCCCATAGCGTTGTACGACTTTTCAAAGCAACTGTGCTCATTGTTGACAATTGACATGACCTGTGTTTTGAAGATCGTAATGATACGAAAAAACAAGAATAGTTACGTAACAATATAAGAAAAGGCTTTTTTGTATAAACAAAATCCGATAAACAAAATATAAAGCTCTGTCTCCACGTTTTTGTGAAAAAAAAACCGAAAGCTACCCGCGTACCACCTGAAAAACCTTCGCGTACCACTAGTGGTACGCGTACCACAGGTTGGGAACCCCTGGAAGCAGTCGTGGTATTAATTGCAGAAATAGCCCGCCAATCAATCCCCGCATTTTCTATCACCACTTAGGAAATTCCATCCAAGATCGCTTGTTGAATTCAACAGACTCGTCATTTATTAAAGCCTGCAAAATAGGTTACTTGATCCAACTACTTGGCCAGAGTAGCCTACACAGTAATGCAACACACAAAGAAAACAAAATCATTGAAGTGGCAAAATGATTGCGCTTGCGAATATGTAACTACGAAAAAAGATCCCAGAGTCTTCAAAATTTGATAACGTCACTAAAATCCATTCCATTTTCATCGAGCGAGTGTGAGCACGGATTTTCACAAATGAATTTAATACTGACATCTGACCATGCTTCTCTACACACTGTAACTGTTTATATTTATACGAATGGTCGGTCCTCCACTGAGAAAGTTGAGACCCTGCAACTGAGACCCAAAGTCACGAAAGGTCTTATGGTTTTGAATACGATGAATATTTTGAAAAATTGTGAAACTTGTAATTTTTAGTGTTATTGTTTTACTAAAATACGAATATTTGCATTTTTGAACACCGTTATATCCTCTATCTATAGACTATGATACTTAGCTACTTTAGCAACGTTTTAAACACGTACATCAAGTGTGTTGTTTCAAAGTCTTGGGCATAATTCTGAATCTCTTCTACGGCACCTAGAGCTTTCGGAAAGTAAAAATCTAACGTTCCGGAAGTTAATCTTTTGGAAATCCACCACTGAATATATATATATATACAGTACTATATATGACATGTATGTTGTGGGCCTATGTCATTGGTACATACTGAATAAAATACAAACATTTCTTCATTAATTTCTCTTTGATTTTTCAGTTCTGGTATATTGTATCTCTCAATATGATATGATGCAGCCCTTAAAATTAGCATATATTTTTATTATTTCAAATTTATCTTTAATATAACATTACGCATTGTTAACCGGTATTGGTAAATGCAGAAGTACAAGTTTTGAGCATGTTTATTTGCTGATTAAAGATATTTTTTGTAGTTTTTAAAGTTTATACTCTTCTTAAGCACAGTACATAGCTCATGGGACACGATACCGGTTTAACTGCTTTTTGGAAATTCCTATTCACTGCGTACAGCCAGTGCTACTGTGCCAGCAAGCAATTAAAGTTATGAGGAATCAGTTTTTTGATTTTTGTGTGCATAATTTTTCTCCTCATTTAACATTTCATAATGCATTTAATTTGACATTTTATATATATATATATTTGTGCAGCAATCTATCTCAAACCTTAGTGCCTCACAAAAACAATGGTGTTTCCCTTGTTAAGTAATTATTCTCATAACATGCCTTGTTTATGCAGGCTGTTAATAACAAATAAAAGACAATTCTAAAAGAATGACCAAAACCATTAAGTATATAGCCTACATACAATTTTTTTGTTTCACATTCTGAGTTGTAGGTTTCACTTTTCACAAATACAAAAACTATTGTATGTATTGTAGTGTACACCAGTGGTGTACCTGTACCATGACCAATTTGGTTGGGTTTCACTTTTTCCGCGAGACTCAAACATATAGGCTGTATTTACTTAACATTTGTTTCTACTTACTTATCAAGTCCACGATAAAGCCTACCTGTTTGACCCGTGCAAAGTATGACTAACTTTTTCCTGTGATAAAATCAGTTTTTAAGCCTGAAAACTTAAAGTTTTACAACACACAAAAGAAATTCAAAAAGTGACAAGTTTTCCGAACTTTTTACCTTGAAAGTCTCGCATTCAAAAACTTGTGTCATAAAACACTCAGCAAAGTATAAATTACATGAAACCAGCTGAGTGTGACCATACGGATTCATAAAAAAAGTAAATAGAGATATAATTAAATATAATAAAATGCATATATACTACGTTGTACTTCTGTTCAAACAACCTTTTATCAATATATTTCCAACGGTTTTACAAAAGTTGCAAGAAAAATTAATTTGCGGCGATTTAAATACAATTATTATTTCACCAAGCATGTCTGCTTGAAGTAATTGCTCGCTATTTTAGAAGCCAAACCAACAGATGATTACAATAGAATAGTTTGTGTGGCTTTTTCCTCCCATTCAACATATATACTGACGTAAGAGACTGTTCAAGTTCTGTTTTGAACACTTGAACCTGTGTAAAAGTAATGCATTGCTTTCTTTTTTTATTTTGAAGTTTGTTTGTTTAGTTATGATTTTTTGAGCATTTTTTTCAGCCCACAAATATGATAATACAGTATTAGGAGTTAAAAGAAATTCCACTCTAAATTCTTAAAGAGACTACTTGAAGTTAGTCAACCGTAAAGAATAAATTCATGAGGATTTAAATAAGGCAAGCAAACTGATTTAAAAAAGTAGTTTAAACGATTAAAAAAATGTGCAAACTTAAAAGAGCGTTGCCTTGGTTTGGTTTGTTCAGTGAACACCTGGAATACATGCCACTGTTGTACACATTTTTCCCTCCAGAATTAAATAACACATATGCTAGAAGATGCATCAGCATTTTGTGCCGAAATGATTTATTATTTTTTTCAAATGTTCAATTAGATATTTATTCATTTTGGTATTTACTTGAGCAATTGCCTTCCACCAATTTGAAGGAGGAAGCTGCATTCTAGATAATGTTAAATTCAGTATGTTATTTCATTGTTTAGGCGCACACCATTAAAGTTAAGCGGCATTGGTCTGTTCCATTGCCTAAAGTTGACAAACAAGCAAAGTTGAAAGAAAGGCATTCCATTTACAAAGTAATTAAGATTGATAATGGTCCAAAAGAGCTTGCTGTAATTTTGACAAAAGACTCATCAGGTGAGCCCCAGCAAAGATAGAAAACCATTTTGATTCATGTTGACGTGGGTTACAGCCAACATAGCTTATGCCAAATCGATTGTATCCAGCTACGATGCTTAGAATTTGCTTTCACATTAAATTCTATTGGTCCTATTAGACATACTGTTGTAACTATTGCAGACTTTGGTACGCAAGGGGAAATGGTTACTCTGCCAAAGCGGTTTAGTCGAAAGCTGATTTACAGCGGCAAAGCTGTTTATGCTTCCCCTGAAAACATTGCAGAGTATACTGCTAAAGAGGTGTGTCTACAGCTTGTTAATAATGATAATTGTTGTACATAATGATGATTGTTGCCCATAATGATGATTGTTGTCCATAATGAATAATGATGATTGTTGTCCATAATGATGATGGTTGTTCATAATAATGATTGTTGCCCATAATAATGATTGTTGTCCATAATGATGATTGTTGTTTATAATGATGATTGTTGCCCATAATGATGATTGTTGCCCAATGCCCATACTGATGATTGTTTCCCATAATGATGATTGTTGTTCATAATGATGATTGTTGTCCATAATGATGATTGTTGTCCATAATGATGATTGTTGTCCATAATGATGATTGTTGTCCATAATGATGATTGTTGTCCATAGTGATGATTGTTGCCCATAATGATGATTGTTGTCCATTTATTAATAATGATGATAGTTGTTCATATTTACCAAACGAGTTTCACACAGGGAACTTCTCAAACTCTGTCTGGCCGTCGCATGGCGCTGTGGCTCAAAGAGCATGGGACCTTTGATTGTCACTTGCCGTCGTCTGTGACATGGACTTTGACTCCTGAGATTCTGGCGAGGCGTCTCCTCAAGGTATGGTGATGGAAACTTGTGCTTATCTTTGTTGGCGTCACTAATCTCTCCTTGTCGCTTGATATCGCTCAATTGTTTGTTACACAGGAGCATGACGTGTGTGTCCCCCCGGAAGCCATCACCCTCCCTGATTATCCCATCACGAAAGACAACAATGGGATGGGCCAGGAACATCAAGTTCAAATATCGGTATGGCTGCTTGAGATCAAAATGTTATTAACAATGACTTGTGCACCTTCAGACTGTTAAAATATTTTGAGCTCACTGACTGAAATTCGTGTGATTAAAATATATTATACTTACATCACATCATTCTTTTCGTATTTTTCTGAAGATGTAGCTGCACCGAAGCTAAATACACTGTTTCCTTTTTATTAAAATAGCGTTTAAATACTTGTAAGTAACCGTGAATGACAGTTCATGCAACCTCTTGGTAATGATTTGAACGTATATTTAGGCTACGCTTATTGTATGCAAAACAGAAGTAACCGGGTCATGATTTATTTATTTTCTATTTATTTGTTAGCGAAAAATAGTTCTTTTTTAACAATAGTTTATTAGTACTAACTGAGTGTAGTACGGTGGAAGGAAGAGTGCAATGCGGTACTAAAAAATATAAGTTTAGATGATAAAGCCTGAACCAGCCATGTTCTAGTGCGAAGAGGGTCGCTTGTACGCCACACTAGCACGATAGCTAAGGACTTCTGACAAAATGCTAGAATCCCTAGAAAAATCAATTTCAATTAAGAAAGCTTTTATCCTCAATGTGCTTAGAAATTCTCGATTTAAATCAAAAAACCTGCATTACAAAAATAAAAGGCTTTGATTCTCAAAGCAAACAAAATTATTAGTATCACCGAATACCCTTCAAGAAACTTCACTGTCTCGTGCTGTTGCAACATTTTGAAACCAAGATTCGTTTTTCTTGGGACTGGTTTATGCTCAATGTGGTGCGAGATGTCTGTCCTGTCCTTAACACGTTGACTCCTTGCAGATCAATCATGCGGAACCAGTCCCCATCACGATTTCTATCAACGACCGGACGCCAACATGACGTCACACCTGAGTGACAACTCGTTGGTTCATGGTTCGATCCCAGGACGACTTATACCAGAAACCTTGTGTTTGATGCATGTACGAATTATAACTGACGCATGGAGGTTTTTCAATGACATCACAATCTTAGAGTTGATGCGAGATGATGTTAGCGCAGTTTCAAAAAACTGTCAAGTCGGTCTCTAGAAATGCGATAGCAACGTTTCTACAAATGAAGATTCACAACAATATAAATAATGAATGCTTCTCGTTGATTACTTGTTTGAAATGAATTGCTTTAAAATTAGCACTAATACATAAATTTAGATACAATTTAAAATGAATTTAACCGGTAACGGACAAACATATTTTAAAGTGAAATGAACCCAATTTCAAGCCATGAGAGAAACTTTGTGTTTGATATATGCATTTACTATCTACAACATCGATACTTTCTTGGTAGACATACTTGAAATAAATCACATAATGTCTATAGGGTTAATGTGAATGATGGGTAAGCGTAGTTTCAAAAGAATTTCACAGCAAGCGCATTAATTGTAAATAACCGGGCACAATAGAGGCGTAATACACTGCAGTTCGTTCGATTCGCCACATTTTCATACCGATCCATCAGTCCGTCAAGAATTTGTCTGTGGCCAATGCTCCCATCAAATGAGCTGACAGGGCGATGCGAGGCATAGACGCGATGCGAGACTCATCTTTCGAGGAATCTTGCACAATAGGAAGTTGGCACAAAAATTGAAATGGATTGCACTAAATGATGAGATTGAATAAACTGCAAGAAAACAGAGTTTATAAATACAGGTGACAATAACTTGTCTAAACAGTAACCATAGAGTTTTGATACAATCCTTTGGTGGTGAGGTGTCCAATTTTCCGAATGGCTCTTCTTTTCGGATTATGGCAAAGTACCTCGTCCATGTAGATTTCTTTAGAAGGATTCCCCAGTGGGGAGGTGTATCTGAAAACAAGAAATATGTGTGGTCGTTGAATTCACAGCGATCTCCACAAAGCTTCATTGGATGAACAAAATAAACTTCCATCACAACCTTCAACCACTCACCCTCCAGCGATGATGATGTATCCTTTGTAATAACAAGCAGAACAATTCCATCGAGAATTGAATAAAGTATGTTCTTCTCTAGACCACCGACCGGTTTCCAAGTTGTACATCGTGATATAAAATAATTCTGATTTTCCGCCTGTTCAAAAATATAATTTCATGAATTGGATACTGGGCACTGAAAGCAGGGAATGGTATTAGAAGATGGAAAAAAAAGTCTTCCATACCACATTTGACCTGTTCAAAACTCAAAATTTTTTAGGCTCTAGCATTGTTTCCCATGGTATTGACCATGCGAAATCTGAAAACTGACAAACATCTTGCTCTCAGATGATATTTGGCCTCAAAAGGCCTTACTGGTAGCCTAACACACAAATGAAAATCAAAGTTTGGATATTTGGCATAATTTTGAAAAGGGTGGGGGGCTTAAGAAGCAGCTCTTAACGCCATTAGTGGTGCAACAAGCAAGCAAAATACCACTGATGAATTTTTCGTGAGAGAAGATAGAAATTTGACTGATAACCGTCGTGATTACTACGTTACAGAATGCAGATTATCAACTAGTTCAAAACAATTGTATTGGCATTTCCAAAAACAATTAAGCTTATAGCCAAAGGAAACATTTGCTCCACAACTAATCGTCTTTCGATGTCAAAAAGTCAAACCACTGCCAAAGCCGCTACCGGTACTATTGTAAAGGCTGGTGGTGCAAGCCTTGACAAATTTGAAATCTCAATATTGCCCACAAGAGAACCAGTTGAAGGTGCTTCTTAAGTCTACCTCATGAACCAATTTCGAGAGCAGGTACCAAAACCAGGGGCGCCGGAACGGCGTTTGACTGGGGGTTAGGATTGTGAAAAAAGGGCACTTTTGTTGCTAAAAGGACTTTTTTTTCAAGTTTTAAGATGAGATATAACGATAATGCTCATCCATCAGCTCATTATCGAGTAATGATACAAGTGTCCGGTATACAAAGAACAATTGCAAGGAAGGGCATTATAATGATGTAGGCTAACCTACTGTGATACAGAATTTTGTGTCGTGAATATTATTTTGAGGCAGAAATGAAAAATTATAATTAGGCTAAAAGCGAATAGCTGAAAATTTTATATCGTATCGCAAAATGTGCAGTAGCTTACATGACTAGATAGCAGTGTAACCGTACATCAGTAGGCTATACTAGCATGCTTTGATATGGGTATCAGTTTTACGTTTAATTTCTATCAGCGTTCTGCAGTTCCGTCCTATGTTAATAGTTTCATTTTAGGCGTTCGAGTGGTCATCTCCGTTTGCTCTGATTGTGTCAAGTTGATTTTACTTGCAGCAAGAAAATGCTACGCAAGAGTACAGACATTGTTCTCAGCTCATCCTCACCACCATCGTGTTCGGGATGTCGCTGTACTAACTACTGTACAGCTGTGTATGAGTGGATTACTACTAACTAACCCGCTACACTGTTGTAACATTTCCAAACCAGAATGCGTTTTTCCGAAGACCGAACACTCAAAGAAAACGTTGTTGACTCCTTGTAAATCAGTCATGCGGAACCAGCCCCATCACGATTTCTATCAACGACCAAGCACTACAACAATGAAGCCCTATCTCTCATGGTAGCTACTTTAACAAGTCGAAATTCTGCCACTAAACTTGACTAGAATGAAACCGCCAACCAATCATAAGCTACGGTTTAAGTGACGTAAAAAATGACGAAAAGAAGATGATAAAAAGCAAATTAAGTGATGGATTTTTTGTCAGCTGGTTGGCTTAGGGGTTAGGGCTAGAAAGTAGTCATTTCATTGACACGGGTTCGATTCTCACCACTGCTATTGCTCTTTTTCTTTAATTACCAAATAAAGTTCAAAACAAGCATTAACTCTCTGGATGAGTGATAGAAGGGTCACAATTGGACGGTAGCCTCTTATAACACGTTCTGATTGGTTGGCGGTTGCATTGTAGTCATTCGCAGTGGCAGAATTTCGACTTGTTAAAGTGGCTACCATCTCTCATCAGCTGTTTGAGTTGTTTAAAATGATTTCCAAACAAAAAAAAAAACATTCCTCACCCACACTAATTCACCTACATTCCATCAAGACCAGTTTCATTATATCATTTTCACTACGTTGTTCATCATGGCCATCTCCTTAGTAGCCAAATATGTGCAAATTATTTATGTAAACTTTTAAGTTATTGATTCCTATGTTTGAAACCAAAAGTTGCTGCAAAAACTTAATTTTGAGCGAAAGGCTGTACGTAGTTTTTTGCATTATAAGTAGGCTACCATACGTTTCTTTCTTGAATGATCGTATTTTAATTTTTCTTTTTTGTATTAGTTGTAAGGTTTAGTCGTCTCCGCGTGGCTTCAACAACTGGCACATCTCAAGTTGCTTCAGAAATATGTCGACTGGTTCTTTCAACCAATTCATCAACTTAGATTTACATTAAAGTGTTTCGTAACCTTTAAATTGTACATCGAATGCAAGTTTCAATCTTGTGGCTTTACCACCTTTTCTTCCTCCCGCAGCTTACTTTATAATTAGCTTCATCATTACTGTTGCATTCCGACTAAAAAAAGAAATTGAATTGACCAGACACCACCAGAGATTCCAAGCCTTTGCAAGCATGCCAAGCCGCCAGGATGAAGATTTAAAAAACCTTTCTCAGGCCAAGAATAATGATTCCCAAAATTGATCACATCAATTAATTATGACGTCACATCTGAGCACGATTATCATTTAAACTAATTCAACGGACAAATAAAAATTTTGAAGTAAAATAGACCGAAGTTTGCTCCCAGGCGATAACATAAACTTTGTGTTTGATATATGCATTTATTATATACAACATCTTGATACTTTCTTGGTAGACATACTTGAAATAAATCACATAATGTCTATAGGGTTGATGTGGATGATGGGTAAGCGTAGTTCCAAAAGAATTTCACAGCAGAGGCATCAATGGTAACTTATGATGAAAGTAACAGGCCACATACTGTAGCTGCAGTAGACTTAATTGCAAAGCATTAGGTAATACAGCATTTGTGGATATTGTTAGACATTCAACCTCCTCCGATGCATCAAATCAGATGGATTCGTAGGCTACTCTTAGATGGCTGGCAATATATTTATTGAGGCAATTTATTTGATGCATGAGTAAATTTTTGGAGCAAATTGAAGTGAAAGTCATATCCATTCAGAAAATGTTTTGTTGGGTTTCCCAGAAAGAACTCATATTATTAATGTAAGTTAAAAAATGTCAAAATCGCATCAGAAAACTCGTACTGGAGGAGGGTAATGGAGTTAAATTACTTCAAGATTACCTGCTTAAAGTAAACTTGAACGTCAAACAAGTTTGCAACACTGATATAAATATTGATAGAAATTGCAAATTTAATTTCGTTAGATTGTTGTTCGCTCAATTCGTCACGTTTCTCGTAGTCCGTCAAAATTTTGTCTTTGTGGACATTGCCACCCTCACCAACAAGTCAACAGACAGCATTATGTGGGCCATGGACGTGGTGCAAGACTTATCATTCCAGAAAATAGGTACAATCAAAATGAAACCACGAAGACCGAAACACCTTTACTTGCATTAGGTGAGTGCACTGAATAAATTGCAACAAAAACGGCATTTTAAAAATACAATGGGTCCATAACTTCTTGTCTAAACAACAACCATTGAATTTTGATATAATCCTTCGGTCCTGACGCCAACAACGTCAGAGATTTCTTTAGTTTCAGGATCATAGGAAAGTACGTTGCCCAAGTAAATCTTTTCAGAAGGCTTCCCCGGTGGAGAGGTGTATCTGTCGAAAACAGGAAAGAGTTTGTTTATTTAATTCACAGCAATCTCCACAAAGCATCATCAGATGAACAGGAATAAATTTCCATCACAACTTTCACCACTCACCCTCCAGCGATGACGATCTTTCCATTGTAACAACAAGCAGAACAATTCCATCGAGAACGGAATAAATGATATTTTTGTTTGTCCCACACATCCTTTTCGACGTTGTATCGCATGACGGTGAATACAGTTGACATCCCACCTTTTTATGAAAGTTTACCGATTACTAAACTAAACAAGGTGTTGCGAGCTTGTCAAAATCATTGTTTTTAGTTTCTTGTGGTTTGTCCCACCCATCATCCACCACGTTGTATTGCGTGATCAACAATTTTAATGACATTCAGCCTTTTCAAATATAGTTTCATGAAGTCATAGGCTAAATTCAATAGGACTACTTGGACCCCGAATCAGAGATCGTTAATTCTCTTTGTGGACAATGATGATGCAATGCTGGTAGTTTAAAATAAACAGTCTTTTCAGCTGTTTCATCAAAGCACACTTGGCATCAAAGCCGCTCTCAACCAAAAATATTTCGATTTTGATAATTTATAGACTGCATTTTACTCTACTTTTAATCAACCATCAGAACAGACTGAAGTTTTTAATTGCACAAAATATGGTTGCCATTAATTTATTGCTTCTACTAGGTACCGCTAAACAGATAAATGTTTGACATGCCAGTTACATGCTTACGTAATAAACAATAATACATAATTACAATAACACTGGTCTATAAAAAAAATGTTTTGATACAGATCATGAAAATAGGCGATCTCAGCTGAATTTCGGACGCTAATTGCTAATCTGAAGTCAGATTTTCTCTGTCAGGTCAAGTCTTGAAGATATCAGTACGTACGATGTTTGATTATTTTCAGTATGATATAAAACAAAAATTGGAGAACATGACTTCAAAACATGACTTAAAAAAGGACTTTTACAGTGTTAAACTACCTTTCCTCCGCAACTTTTAGATAAAACTTCCAAGAAAAGATATGTCAACCTATAAAAAGCAAACTACGACAACTTAAAAGCACTAAGCAAAACAAACATTCGAACAATCAGATCGATAGATATTCTAAAAAGTGTTAAACAAGGAGATGCTCTGTCCACTATCCCGTTTTGCATCGTAGCTGCTGCAATAGTCTCAGAAACAAAAGATGAATGCACTAGAGGATTCAAGATTGTCGGTCACGTGCTACAGTATCTAACCTCAGCTATGCAGACGACATGGTCGCCATCAACAACTCTAAACAGAAAAAAACAAAATTCCCCTATAACCTGTCAAAAAACGCTGCTGAATTCGGCCTTCAAATACATGTGTCCAAAACCAAATGTATGACATCCGATACAATTGACAACTCACTCAATTTCACTGAATACGGAAAGCAAATAAAACAAGATTCGCATATCTTGACCACAAACTATCCTCGACCAACAATGGAGAAACTGCAGTACAACACCGAATCGGTCTAGGCTGGGCGGCATTTGAAAAGACTAAAAAGATCTTAACCTCCTGTAGACTCCCAATCAAACTAATATAAAAAAAATTCACACTTACTTGTTACCAGTCGTGCTAGGCCTACACAGTCTACAATGTGTAACTTGGACCTCCACAGTCCATAACAATGAAAACACTCACCACTTTTCAAACTCACATCATAAAAAGCATAACCATTGACCATTGACCAACTAAAAGCTACTTAACCATATCAAAATACAATACGTATTGACTATTACGAACGTACACCCAAATGCAGCAACAATAAAATCAAAAGTTGTAAAACTGTTCGGCCATGCTAAAAATTTAAAATACAGTCAGCAAAATCTGCGTGGAATGTAAAGTTAACGAAAGATAAAAAGAGAAAGATCACCAAGGCGATGACATGACAACATCCAGCCATGGACCGAACTCCATGTGACGACACTGGGCAAGCTAGCTAAAAACCGTAGCTCACGGAAACAGATAAACCCTGTTGACACACAATCTGCTTCAAGCAAAGATAGCGATTGAACATATGATGTCACAAAATCAAAACATCCAATGCATTATCTCGAACAATTACAACTCTTGCATCATCATGCCAAATTAATTGTTTCGTCATAAATGCAATGAACTCTGTAAAATGTTTTTTTATTTGTTTGAAGAACAAAAACTGATTTATTATGAAATCCTGACGTGATAGCCAAATTTGTGATTTCAGATTCGAGCTCAGCGCACCAGAATTACTTGGAGATGATTGTCAGTTTGGCTTGTAAGATTTTGTTGTTGACCAGCGGAATATTTTTACATCTTTCATTCATGATTTTTTTCCGAGATTTATAATTATTTTTGTTTCCGAAATGTAAGACTAACCACCGGTACATAAGAAATAATATTTCGTCACTGGATTTACGTCATGATGATGTCATAATGTACTTACAAAAGGTTGTTCATGAAGGAATGTAAAGGATTATGTGAGTTTTATATTAATAGTTTTTTCAGGTGAATAAGTATTTTTTAAGGCAATTATATGAAATGCGTATATTACCTTATAAAACTTCAAGTAATTCGCTCTGCTTGGCATTGAGCACTTTTTGTGGTGTTGATAATATTTATTGTTTGAAGTAACTAAATATTTTTTTACCGATAGTAGGCTACTATTTGTATGTCACACACTTACTTAAAAATATCCCAGCCCGTTGTCCGACAATTGAACCATCAACTTCCTACATATTAAATAAACCATCTATACAGTTCACAAACAGATTTATTCATCTGTGATAAATACATATCTACATCCAGTAGCGTTTGCAGGGGGAGGACTATCAGCTGCCTGGTTAAATCATGGATTATATGAAGCCCATATTAGCAAAGGCTGGAAGCTCCGACCTCCCGTCGGAGTTCACATTCTCTAGCCGGAATATCCTGCCTGCGGCCAAACTGCTTCCTCCGGTGCATCATTAATTGTAGACGTGTAAAACCAAAGTTGGACTTGTTAATGTTACAGGTTTTTCGTTTGAAATGTCTGACCGGTACGCCGAATGACAATAATACCTTTGTCGGTACGCTTAATTATAAAGTTTGAGTAGCACTGGTCTAGGGTAGGTAGGGTAGGTATCTCATTGATAGCCCAAGTTATCTTTTCGACGACCCTGTTTTAACTTAATCCGTAAGTACAGTGACGTAATCAAAGACTGAGAGAATTTATAGCTTGCAAACACTTAGTTTGCAAATTTAAAATATACAAGTAAGACACAATCACAAAAAAATTAATGCTTTTCAACTCTGCTGCTACAGAAGGATACTAAAAGTATCATATAAAACACATTACAAGCGAAGCAATTATAAAAAGAATTGGAGTGCAAGATAGATGGGCAAATGACTTTGCAAAACAAAAGATGCAACGCGGGACATAGTTTGAGAGGATCAGCAGGACAGCTACATCAATTAGTTATTAAAGGTATGGTGAAAGGAAAGAGGTGCAGGGGAAGAAGGAGACGAACTTGGGGAGATGATATAAAACAGTGGGTTGATTTGTCAAGCATCGGAGAAGCAAAAAGAGCAGCGGAAGAACGTGACATGTGGAAGAAAATGACAGCCAACCTTCGGATCGGAGATGGCACGTGATGATAATGATGATGAAACACATAGCCCACCTTAAACCTTAATCAGGCCATGAAGTAGCATTAGGCTTTTCTTGATCGAAAAATGTCAAATTATTTCGAATGCTCGACTGAACGTACCCTCTCAATGCGCGTGGTTTATTGGGTTAAGTAAGCTAACTACGTCGTCTACGTAAAATATTTTATGCAACGTCAAGAGTGTTACATCATATTGCTGAGTGTTACATCATATTGCTTGTTTTCTATGCAAAATCTATGCAAATGAGTAAATTAGCTTCTGCAAATTAAAAAAAAATCGTCAATGCCAGCTGAGTATGGTAGGCTTATCCTGTTTAATATAACCTACTATAGCCTGCAAACCAACAATATCTTCTACATGCACTTACCAATAATGTAAACATCATAACCAATCGCAACAGCAGCATGTCTATAATGGATTTCATATTGTGGAAGTGGAGGTATGTCCACTTTGTTGTGAGCAATGGCGAATCTTTTCAAGATCAATGGAGACGACTGATCGAAATTATTCTTTCGATCAATCATGATCAAGTATTCTGAATCGATAGAACAGTAGTGCTATAGATCATTACAGTGAAACAAAGATACAATTTAACTACTTAGCTACTGTATATTTGGTATCTCAAGCCAAATTGCGAGTTGTAAGTGCAATGTAGTTTACAAATGAAAAACGCTTAAAAGTATGTTTGCTCTCCCGACCATAGATTATAAGAAAGTCGACTTTTATTGTTTGCCTACCTTCGCACGGGACTAGGGACACAAACTGTTCTCGCGCATCTACTTTGTAACATGCTTTCCAGTTATGACCCGACAGAGAGCGCACTTCTCCAGCGATGCCAGTGGATTGCCTGGATTTTCCCATGTAACCCCCAACAACGAAAATAGCATCTAAAAGAGAGCTACTTTATAATTGATTGTAGTTTAATTGTAACGTTGTTGTTACATTTTGTTGTACTTGCAAATAAATTCAGAAAATACAACAAATTAATTTTTAATTAACATGCAAAAGTTATGAACTGACATAAAATGGTACAATCTTAACCTATTACAATCTTAACCTATTACAATCTTAACCTATTACAATCTTAACCTATTACAATCTTAACATATTACAATCTTAACCTATTACAATCTTAACCTGTTACAATCTTAACATATTACAATCCCTATTACAATATTAACCTATTACAAGCAAAAAAGTACCTCAGAAAAACATGAAAAGGCTGTCACCAGCGGCTACTGCACAAGCTTTAACTGAGACGTGTCATTAGAAATAGAACTAAAAACTACAGTTAAATACAGTATTTATTTGATTGTAAGCCGCGGCTTATAAAGTTTTTTTTTCCATCATGTTTGCGGCTTAAATTCATGGGCGGCTTACAATCGAAGGCGGCTTACATTTTTTCTTTTTTTCTTTTTGCCTTTTTCCTTGTCGACTTTGCCATAGATGTTTTGCCGTACTGCCTTGTCTGATGCCGACAATTGTGAAGTTGTGACGTGCATTTTAAATTGTCACATTCATTTATGACGTGTATTCGAAAGAAAAAAAGGAGTTGTCAGTTTTATTTATGGTCAGGGTTGCCAACCTTGCGGTTTTCAAAATTATATTGCAAAATTATAAGATCATATAACAGTATTTGCGGATTACATTCAAGGGCAGCTTACATTAAATTTGTAACACTATCACATGCGGCTTACAATCAAGGGAGGCTTACAATCAAGCGCGGCTTGCAATCAAGTAAATACGGTAACATTTGTCAGGTCATAGTCTAACAAATGTTCTGCATCAACAATGGTCTACCCCAAAGAAAATGATGGAACCTATCACCCTATTTTGCTTTTCTGTAACGTCACATTTTTTTTATTTGTAAACAAAACTTACTATAAAGTTTTCATTAAATCATCTTATAAATTTACCAAAATTGATTTTTCAATTTAGTGTGATATTGTCTACTTGTTTTAGTTCAGTTTCTAGTGGAGTGCTGCTCAAACTTCATAATACAGCGTGCCGGTATATGTTTTATTGTCATTCGGAATACCGGTCACACATTTCAAATTAAAGAGGATAAGTCTGATCTTATTTATGTACATTTTTATACCATCACGTTATGCCTTTTGAGAACTTAAGCCTATAGCCTAAATCGTTTTAAACAGCATAAAAAAATGAAAATTTTGCCGCGAAAGAACAACCTGAGCATAATGAAAAACACATTATCAACACAAAATAATACTCAATAAATTAATTTCAAACGAATCGCGTACCGGCAGTTGAGTGTTTGCGTACTGGCACGCGTATCACAGTTTGAGTAGCACCGATCGCCTTGTCCAGCTTTTTCATATACTTTTCAACGGTAGGCTATTGTTAATGAATTTAGATTTTCATTTTTTATTTTTGCACAAAAATATGTTCAAATGAAAAATTCTCTACTTGAATGCAAAACCGCCGTATGCAGTAAACGATCTCTGCGCCTGAGATTGTTTGTCTCAAACCAGGTTGGATCATGGCTGGACATATCGATCACATACGAATTTTTGAAGGGCTTCTCTAGCTGTGTTGATCCTCCTATCCAATAAATGCAGCTTCTTACACTCAACAAGGCGCCACCATTAACGTTCTCCGGCAATACCTGTAGAAGCAGTTTCTTGATGACATCAACAACTTACATTAACAAATTTTACAGATTGTATTTGAACGTATACAACGGGGCTCCAAGAGGTGGGAAAGTCGGACAACTTTCCCCCAGCATAACATTGTAAATCAAAAACAATAGTTTTTTTTTTCACTTTTAAAGGGGCCAATGTTGTTTATGAAAATGAAGAAATTTTTGAATGAAATGCGTAGTTCTAAGTAGCCCGTTTTCCACCATTGCTTAATAAATGCTGCATCAGTTGTTTTTCATCAAGAACAAATCATTTTTGTATTAAGGTACTGTAGGTTTTGTTAAACTGTTTCAAGACGTAAAATCTGATGCTGTTGTGCCTGCTGATTTCTGTATCACTGAACGGTTTTTATTGTTTTAACTTGAAAACTGGTAGCCTACTGCTGCTTTGGCTAAGCGTGTATCCTACTACTTTTGCTTGACCAACTGAACCTTGACTTCAAAAACTGCTTAGGCCAGGCATATTGATCCAGCATGTCTGGAAAGGTAAAAGAGTCATAGCACATGACCAGGGAACTGTGTTCCGAAAGGTAGTGTAATTCGGTATTATCACAGAAAACTCGCAGCATCAGGCTAAAACAGGTCGTTAATATCTATAGTAGGCCTACACAGACCGATCCATCGCCTAGCTAGCAACGCTCAGCCAATCAGAGCGAAGGAGAGCAAGCTATCTTTGTTAGCCCACTATCTAGCATTGCTTTTATGCAGTTTCTGTCACATTTATGCTGTGATTTTTTAGAAGTAGAATTTTCTTCTGCGGTACTTGCAGGTTTGACAGCAAATACCTATTTAAGATGTCTTAAAAAACTTAAAATCGGAAACCTGCTGCAAATAGTGCTTTCTAAGACACAGTTAACTGGGTTGTTAGAGCCATGCAGTGTTATCAATGTTTTGAATAGTTGATCATATTTTTATAGAAGAAGTTATATAGCCTGGATGGTGTGCTGTGCTGCAACTGCTACGTTGTTTGTTTGATTTGTTACAATTCACTGGAGTGAAAAATTAATCTATAGGTCAATTCTTTTAAATGAAACCCATTTCTTAGCCTGCAAAGAGTCAAAAGTGGCTGATTTTACAAAGACAATTTCAAACATTTTTCTTTACATTCTTTGTATTTAATGGCACTTGTGGCATTTTGCGTCAAAAAATCAAAAAATACATACAAAGGAAGCAGGACGCAAGTATGGGGTAGGAAGCAGGACGCAAGTGTGGGGTAGGACGCAAGTATGGGGTAGGAAACTTTCAAGATTTTTAGGTAACGGTTGGCTGCATCATGAATCTGCACTTGACCCATTCCTCTTTTTTGTTATTAGGGATTGCTCCATAGGAAACATCCAGAGAGAAGCATCGTGGAATATGCTGTGTGCAGATGATGTAGTTTTGTTTGCAAAGACAAGAGTGGACGCAGAACATAAGCTGGAGACTTGAAGAGCAGCAATGGAAGATAGAGGTTTGACAATAAGCAGGCAAAAAAATGAATATTTCAAACCCTAGATATCAACAGAAGAAAATGAAGAAAATGAGACGAAAAACAATTACAAAGAGAAACGAATGAAACAGTTCAAGTATCTTGGTTTGAAAGTCCATGAGAACGGAATAAGTGACAGAGAGATGACGAGGAAATGTCAAGACGTGGAGCTTGGACGAAAATAACCGGAGTCATATGTGACAGAAAAGTGCAAGACAAGTTGAAGAGAAAACTCTATAAAGCGATGGTATGACCAGCAATGTTATATAAGATCCAGCTCTGAAAGACACATGAAGGGAACATGGAAGTGGCCGAAATAAAAATGCTGCAATAGCATCTGAGGTTGACAAAGAAAGATTGAGTGAAAAATAAAATCATCAGAAAATGAATGCAAGTCGCAGAGTTGAAATATCCTCTGAGAGAAACAGGCTTTAAATGGTTGGGTCACGTGATAAAAAAATACGAAGATTATGTCGAATAAAAAGAGACAACCGGAAGATGAGAAAGACCAAAAGACTCTGTGGCAGAAGATATGGAAACACTCGGATTGAAAGAAGATGCTTCTTACATAGTAATGTGGAAGACTACAATCTGCATCGAAGATCCCACTTGAAGTGGGAATAAAGCCAGAAACAGATGCCAACAAGGAACATTTTAACAATACGAAAAAATTACTTTGTCAATCTCGGCGATCAGGCCTTCCGATCAGGCCGAATTGCCAGGATTAAGTTTACAAGAAAGGTTAGTCTCTCCGTCTGACAATAAAAATTACCACAATAAGTCAATTACAATGACAATAAATTAATCAAGTACTGTAATATCACTTAAATTTGAAACTAAAATCTGATCTGCACCATAAATAGCCAAACTACATCAAACCTACAACTAAGACAGGCTACATGCTTTGCTGCGGAAAACCTACAAACGAACTTGTCAATCCAAAACATTGCAGCCCATAGGTTCCTGCACGGATCAACTAAGACTGTGACCTGCGGGAAAGACTTCTACCAGCACAAGATCCTGTATGCTTTTTGATGTTTGAGCTGTCTTTAGTGTAGGCTTTTGCTCATTGGGAAATTCTGAATCTCTAGCTACAAAAAGGATAATTAATAAGTTAAATGTATTTTTTGTAAATCAAAGTTACAAGCTCTTATTCGGGAAATTGAGAAATATTTATCCTGTCTCATTCTAACCAATTTAGTTTATGGCGAGCTAAATTCCGTGAGAGTGGTATTTGAACAGAAAACGTGACCTAAATTCCGTGAGAGCAGAATTTAGGTTTTGAATTTTAACAATTGAACTGCATTTGCAAATTGCAATTCTCATAGGTTTCTGCAAATTTTCTGATAATTTAAATTTGTTAGTTGGAAAACATGATACAATCCCATTTACAATACACGGTGTTCAACATGGCGGCTTGAGGTATTGAAACATAACCTGGGCTTCTGAACCAGTTGTAAACATAGTAGCTACAAACATTTCACTTACATATTTGACCACTTCTGCCTTGGGCAACCCCGAAAGAAGCTGATGCAAAAACACAGGAACGTCAAGTCTTCCATCTTCACTGTTACTTTGACAAATTGCAAATATTTTGTCGGGTCCTGAAACTAAATAGTTGTACTTGAGCATCCACGCAGGGTGACTGTTTAAAGCTGTTAATTCTTGCGTGTGTCTCCAGAGAGCATTGCCAAAGTTAAATTACCAGCAACAAACGAATGTCTGCTGCTTTAAATTTAATGTTTGCTTTTCAAAATCTAAAGAACTAACTTACGTTCATCGATTGTTATCCTTTTACGATTTCTGAACGAAGACGCTTGTTCTTGAGGTTGAAGAGATGAAGATGGCATATCTAAAAATATTCATAAAATGGAGATTTACTTTCGTCAGTTTACACACATGAAGAAAGTGGTTGTAGTAATTTATCTTTAGGAGTTTAAAAATCTAGTTTGTTTTAAATATTTAGCGACACCAAATGTCCAGAAAAGTTACTAAAAATTTACCTCCATAACCGTGGGCCTTTCCAGTAGATGACAAAAAAGCTTGTGGATGATGAATATTTAAACCTGATGGGCCAGGAATGTTTGCTGACGAATCAAAATAGCTTGAAGGTAACTGATCAGAATAGCTTGAAGGTAACTGATTAGAATAGTTTGAAGGTAACTGATCAGAATAGTTTGAATGTAACTGATCAGAATAGTTTGAAGGTAACTGATCAGAATAGCTTGAAGGTAACTGATTAGAATAGTTTGAATGTAACTGATCAGAATAGTTTGAAGGTAACTGATTAGAATAGTTTGAAGGTAACTGATCAGAATAGTTTGAAGGTAACTGATTAGAATAGTTTGAAGGTAACTGATCAGAATAGTTTGAAGGTAACTGATTAGAATAGTTTGAAGGTAACTGATCAGAATAGCTTGAAGGTAACTGATCATGAAAGTTTGAGTATGACGGATTTGAAGCTAACGGATGAGGTAAGTTTAAACCTAAAGTATTATTTAAGTTACGATCATGAGTTTCTGTATCCGTAGTATCTCCATAGAACGACGCTTGTTGAGAAGACAAAGATAATAACAATCTTGGTGAACCTGGCCGCAAGAACTGCTCTTCATTATCTTGAAATGTTTCCGCGCAAGAAATTTTCTCTGGGCTAGATCCTTCTTCAAAGCTCATTTTAAATGGAAAGATAATAATAATCTTTAACGAACTTAACAAAATTTAGGAACAAAACTCTAAAATGTTTAATTGATGGTTATTTGCACAAACAGCCAACACTTTCAACCGATAGGCTACACCCTTTCAATCTTGCAATCCAATTACTAATATTACTCTAGAAATCATCTAAAACAAAACTTAAAAGCACGGTGATATCGAAACGAAAGGTCACCCCCCCCAAAAAAAAATACTCTCCGACAAACAAAGAAACAAAATAGATTTCATTTAAAACACTGATTCTCAATCACATCATGTGACAAAATTTTCAACCAGCTAAATAACTCTATGGCTTTGGTCAAAGTTTCATTGATTTATTTTCACTTTACTTAAGATCTATCATTTTAGTAAAGAGATAGTATTATTCGATTATCTGTCTATAGTCCACCAAAATATTTTTGTCTCTCTGCTTTTGTTTTCAGCGTTGAGTTTGATTCCTGCTTGACACTCAGCATTGAAGTAATAAGTTACATTGCTTAACGAATAATAAACACCTAAATACAACACAGTATAATTATCTGGGAAATTCGTAATGTCACTGCCTCAATTAGACTTCATTGCTTCATGCAAAAACATAACTTAAGAATTTTGAAATCTTTGATATGACTTCATCGCTGCCTTCAATCAACCACTCAACTGGTGAATCAAAACTTTGAATTTCAAAAGCAAAAAGGAAGCAGGGACTGCCATATACTTGTCGACCCACAAACGCTTTAAAAAGACTATTTGCACAAAAAACTCGTTGACTTGCAATTTTGAAGTAATACTTTTACTGTTTGAAGCCAACAAAAACAATGGATTTTTAAAATTTTCTATTTTACTTTACCATTGCCTTCAATCAACCACTCAACTGGTAAATCTAAACTTTGATTTTCAATCGCAACGAAGAAGCAGGAACTGCCATCGGCAACTTGTTGTTCAAATCTGTTTGACAAATTTTCCACAAACGCTTCAAGGAAACTATTTGCTCAAAAAAAGCAAAGCAAATATAGGAGGCTACTTTGATTTAACTTCTGATGTCACCAATTCAGTAAAAACTAATCTCAAAGAAGTCGGTGTCAATGAGTCCGTGGACGCTTAATTACTGCTATTTCGAATCCAGGCTGGAGCGGAACTTTAAAAGTAATTTAATAATTGCACCATAGTTATGTTTTAAGCGAAGTAGCAAAGATAAATTTCCATAACAATATGGAGGTGTTCTAATGCCGTGGGATTGTGTTTGTTAAGAAATCATAACAGTGTTGAGGCGAATGAATGCAAGGTTACCAAATGTGTAGATGCTATTTATAATATTTAATTAATTAATTAATTTTTAATTATTATTTTTCAAAAAATAAATAAATCTCTTTTAACAACCCTAATCCCATTTGTTATATTTATTGCCTAGAAATTTGTGCTGAAAAGATATAACCATCCTTGTGTATAATTGTAAATCTTGTTTGTTTGAACTTCGAATGCAAATATTAATTTATAACAATATATTTTACATGTTTACAAATAGTTTTAACAGTCGAACGTTTTCGGCTTAACTTAAGCCCTCATCAGGAATCTGAAAATATTTATAAAAATGCAATAAATTTCAACTTCTTGAAGGTAACCTAACTAGATAGCTCACTGTAAGCATCAAGAAATACGCAGAGATTGATGCTTACAGTCAGTTATCTAGTTAGGCTACCTTCAAGAAGTTGAAATTTATTGCATTTTTATAAATATTTTCAGATTCCTGATGAGGGCTTAAGTTAAGCCGAAAACGTTCGACTGTTAAAATTATTTGTAAATATGTAAAATATATTGTTATAATGCACAACCTTGTTGTATTGTTGTGTCTTGCCTGTCTTTGGTACAAGAAAGCAAACCCTCTCCCGAAACTATAAATATTAATTTCTGGTATAGAGAAGACTATCATAAGTAGGGCGATTTTTTTGTAACCTAAAAATTAAAAAAACTGACTTTAATTTTGCGAAAAAGTAACCAAAAAGTAACTTTATTTAACGAAAACAAGAAAGCGAAAGAAAAAGCAGCAATTCAACATAAAACATTTCAATTAGCTTCAATTTGTGCTCAAATTATAGTTGCACATTCAAATTACACATATGTAATGTTTTTCATTCTCTGGCAGAAAGTTTCTGTCAATCAAACACTTTAGCTGATGCATGGAGAACAAGTGGTTAAATATAGTTAGCACAATTTGTTCCATCGAAAAAAATTACTTAACGAGTTTTCGGGAATACACGTGATACGAACAAGCATGGGGTAGTGCAATCTTAAAATCCGTACCATAGTAGAAGTATATTGAAAGTTTTGGCATTACGCCTACATAGAATGTAAATTGATATCTACAGTACCTATGAAAGATAAATAAACTAAGGAATTAGGCGAAAAAGTATGCAAAATAAAGTGACCTAACAAATGAAAAGTAACCTAAGAACACAAAAAGGGACTTTTGGTAACTTTATAACTTCTTAAGTATTGACTCCACAATAGGGTGCATCGTCTCCCGCTTTTTTTGAAACTGGTTTCGTAACATTGAGAAGTGTGTTCCACTTCAGGAAAAACTCAGCAAAATTTTTTTTTTTCGTTCAGGGACCCTCCCTTCCACTCGCGCCTGCTCCCCCCCCCCCCGTCGCCATAACTCCAAAAGTAAAATACTTAGACATAAAGTGTTTGGTATTGAATTGATTGCAATTACATGATTTGATCCAAATTTGGTGAATAAAACATATTTTACAAAGAAACAATTTTTTGCTATTCAGGCGACACTGTTCACTCGAATACCTCGAATACATCTAAAAAAATAGCTATCAAATGATAATATACTGTTCGTTTTATGCATGTTCCCTCGCAAATATTATAATAATGTCACTGAATGAACTAAAAATATCAATAAGCCTAAAGTGAATTCTGTTTCAGTACTAATAATTATAATAATATTCAATAAAACTTCAAAAAAAGGCAAACTTTGTCTCATAGAATAGCCTTGAAAACGGCTTTAAAAAGGGGGTTCAACGAACGTTTTTGTCAAGCTCCCTTTGGAAGTAGTCGCTAGAATAGATTCTTCAGGCGAACGAGATAGTATAATATTTATAGTAAAGCTGTTTTAAATAATTACATTTCACGGGCATCTGGAAATTATGTGGCGATATAGTTACGCACAGAACTCCAATTTTGTCACATAATCAAAGTCCACTTTTGAAAGTGGAGTTGCAAGCTTGTTAGATGGATGTAACTGCAATAGTCTATAGTTTTTGCCGCAAGTTTGGTCGCTTAGATCTGCTTTGTTCAACCACTTGAAGAATGCTTTCAAAGTTTTGGATATTTTGAGCTGATGATCGAAAATCTGTGGCCAGCTTGACATCATGCTCGGAGCAGCCATTTACAACCGTTCACATATCTGCTTTTAATTTGGCCAGTTTATACTGACTACCTTGTTCCCACTCTAACATTTTTTTCAAAAAACGTTTGGCATGCTTTAAACAGCTTGAAAGACATACCAGGATCTTTACCAATCAAATCAACTAGTGAAGTGTTGGCATCAATTGTGTCTGGAAAGCTTTCCTTTACCTTTTCTTTACAGAGGTTCCTGCATTGAACCATCAGCTGCTTGCATTTTTAACAAAGCAGTAACAATTCCTCTTTTTGTTTCCTCTGAAACATGGTAATCAAACAGAGAAAGGGGAATCATTTCCTCAGTTAAGTACCAGAGATGGAGATTCAGCTTCTTCAAAGCACTACTGAACTGCAACGAAACCATTATGGCATATCAGGGTGGCTCTTAAAATTGAGTTTTTGAATTTTGCTTGGGACACCCTTTCAAATGGTGAGGTTGTCAGAAAAAATAACTCCTGCAAATTTTTTTTTTAATTTTAAGATGATTTAGGGGTAGCCCTCTCCCCCTAAAGTTCTGTGCCCTCCCTCGAAATACCAAATCTGCGTATCTCGAAAACCACTTGAGCTAGAGATACGATTTTTGTGTTAAAAGATGCAGAAAACATGGTTTTTAATATGCTTTCTGAACATTGAATGCATCTATCTTGAGTAGAAAAGCAGTTATTTAGAAAACACGCATTTTAACACAAAAGGTACGGTAGTTCTATAAAAAATATGCGACGATCAGTGTTCTCTCTAAGAAATTAGGACTCGTGAAATCTGTCCAAATCTTGATTTCACAACTTTTTTTGTGACCACGAAACCATCTACAGAATTTCATTTTTTTCTGAATTTTTGCACCTTAGAGGGAACACTGGTGACGATATTCATTTCAAAATGTAATTCTGGTCAGCACTGCGAGAAGCGATATTATCGACAATATTTTACATATTGACTTGCGTATCGTGACAGGATGTCTGCGACCTGCACCATTGGACAATCTCCCTGTCCTTCCAGGTAACCAACCAGCTGAGTTTCGTCGCAAAGAAGCCATCGTGTCTCTTGCTCGCCGCACTACTCGACACTCAAGTCTCTACGAGTCTGTGAGCGAGCAATCGAGCATCCTTGGCGACTGAAATCGAGACACCCATTTGTACGTGCCGCACAACTCCTGATGAAAACCGCTGAAGACCAATCCATCAGCGTGGCTACCTGGGAGGACAACGAATGGAGCTCAGAGTGGAAGAAAAACTCCTCAAGACTCCAAAGTTTTATCTCTGACATCCGGAATGGCCCGTTTCGGTGAGTCCGATTCGGTGAGTCCGATTCGGTGAGTTCCCTATTCGGTGAGAGCCTTTTTCGGTGAGAGCCCTATTCGGTGATTTTTTTTAAATTATCGGGTACCGTAGCCTAATTAATTATCATTGCCGCTTTAGGGTTAGGGTTAGAGGTTAGTGGTTAGAGATTAGGGTTTAGGGTTTAGGGTTAGGGTCTTATTTGAACGTTTAGCGACGTTAAAACGATGTAAAAGCGGCAATGATAATTAGGCTACGGTACCCGATAATTTTCAAAAAAAAAATTCAAAAAATCACCGAATAGGGAGCTCTCCGAAAAAGGCTCTCACCGAATCGGACTCACCGAATAGTAGCAGACCCCCGACATCGACCCCCATCCAACCGGAATGCATTTGCCAAAGAAGGCCTGGGTGCGGCTCAACCGTCTGCGTACTGGGTTACTGGCGTTGGACTATTCCGCTCCAACATGCACAAATGAGGGATGGCTCCATCCACAATCTGAGAGTGTGGCAAGGAGGAACAAACCACAGACCACCTGTAACTGCGCCAAATAGTGTGCGTGGTCTGCTTGAACTGGATGACGAATCAATTCAATGGCTGCTCAAAACTGCTCAAGCATCTAAACCGCGTCATCACCACTGCTCAAGGGTGGTAAAAGGCAGAGCCCCTCGATACCTGGAGTGACGAAGAAAGTAAACGAAGAAGAATCGACAATATTGTTCTTTGAAAACGAAATAAGTGTTGAAACAAAAACATTGAAACGTCGGAAATACAAAAGCTAGTTGTCATCTTTAACATCAGGAGGTAACGTAGTAAATAGTCACCAGAAGAACGCAAACTACTTTTAATATTGTTCTTGTTGCAATTTGGAAACAGTTTCCTGTGTTCAGTAACAACTTGTAAAAGAAACTGAAGTTGGTCCTCATCTTCAGTTAAGAGTTTGTTAAAATCCTGGATTAGAGCAACTCCTCTCTCTGCTCTATCGTTCTGCTGAAAGTCCCTTCGCCATGTGTACAGCTTGAATAAATGCACCATCTTCAGTCCAATGAGCAGGATCCTTTGAAAGTATAAGTATTGCTTCATCTTCACCCAACAGCTGAAAAAGCCATTTTGAATTAGAGGTGCAATACTGACCTAGACCTTTATTGCCAAGAAACGCCTCTACTTTGATGCTTGGTCTTCTTGGTGGACGTTCTGCTGTTTCATCTAACATGGTTGCCACCATTACATTTTTACTTTCCACAGACAATCGAGAGTCAAATAAGGCTAGTGGACAATCATTTCTTCGAACGGATACCATAAATGCATACCAAGCTTTTCGCATATTCGCCTTCGCCATCCAATGAGCGCGATGCATGGCACCTGAAGCTTAAAAGCGGATCGGATCCACACTCAGGAGTTTCTCTAAGGAATATGACAAAAAACGGGCATTTTAGCTATGTATGAATACATAAAAGTTTAGGAACACTTATTTCGTTTATTGCTTTACCGGTTTTACAGGTTAGTTTATAAACTTTGTTTATTGAATAGCTTGGGCCACAATACTTGTTCAGCGCTGTTTTGTGCTAGAATATCTAAAACAGGTTTTTTCTAAATAACTGCTTTTCTACTCAAGATAGACGCAATCACTGTTCAGAAAGCAGATAGAAAATCAAGCTTTCTGCATCTTTTGACACAAAAACTGTATCTCTAGCTCAAGCAGTTTTTGAGATATTCAGATTTGATATTTTAGAGGAGGGCGCAAAACTTTAAGGGGGGAGGGCCACTCCTGAATCAATTTCAAATTCAAAATTTTTTTGCAGGAGTTATTTTTTCTGTCAACCTCACCATAGGGGTGTCCCGAGCAAAATTCCAAAAATTTTCAGTTTTTTGCCAAATAAGAGCCACCCTATGGCACATACATATATAGGAGAAACATTGCACATTTTCAACCTATGAGTTTCCTTTGGCTGCGGAATCAAGTGCTCTTGGGATTAGCAGGATCCATTACTTCTTCACTTCAGCCCTTCCAGACAATAGTGATAACTTAACGGCATATATAACTTTAGCCACCCACCGAGCTTCGTGAATAGCTCCTGGTTGTTTAAATTTAAATGGCTTCTTGCATGGCAATGGATAGTTAAAACTAAATAGACACAGGTCCAATAGTTCTCTGTAGTCTTCTTGAGGTAAACATTTTTTGTTAGCAACTGGATTTCAAGAGCTACAGCATCTTCTTAAAAGGTTTCAAGGAAATTCATTTCACTGATTGACAAGCACTTGTATGTAGGCTATCAAAATAAGGTGGAAAAGAGATGAGGTCTTGAGAAATAATGTTGAAGTGAGTACGAAAGTGAACAAACATAGTTATTTCAGGCGATCGAGATGTTTCAATACTCACTGCTTCAAACGCATTACCTACGATTAGTTCTCCAACATGTTTCCTGCATCACATTGCACACCATAGCAATGACTTCTTCAATTTCTGTTGCAATTCAGCTCAACCACCAGACCAAAGGCCAGTGTTTGTTTATGTAGTGTCAATACCGTGCTGATAGCACCATTAACAGAACAGTTCCTTGCATCCAATAATTCAGTAGTGAAATCAGCTATGATGCTCCCAACTGATTGCCTTATTTTAGGATTGAAATAGGGCACACCAAGCAGTTTGGTTTAATTTCGAGGCCTGAATAGTTGATTGATGGTACAAAACTTGAATAAAGCTTTAAAAAGAGATGGATTCATAACTCTTTATCTCATAGAGTAGCCTTGAATAAGGCTTTAAAAGGGGAGTCCAACTTGAACGTTTTCAACGAACATAGCAAAAAATTTTCGTTTTTTTGTAAAATATGTTTTATTCACCAAATTTGGATCAAATCATATAGTTACAATGAATTTAATATCAAATACTTTATGTTTAAATATTTCAGTTTTGGAGTTATGGCGATCTTTTTGTCCGCAATTTGGGGGGGCCAGGCGCGAGTGGAAGGGGGGTACCTGAACAAAAAAAAATTTTGGCTGAATTTTTCCTGCAGTGGAACACACTTCTCAATGTTACGAAAGCAGTTAAAAAAAAAAGCGGGAGACGATGCAACCTACTCCACAACCATGAAATTTTGGTTCTGCATTTCTTTTGTTAATTAATACAACTAAAAAAAAGTAAGTTTAGTTACAAAAAATTGCCCAAATCATAAGTTCATTCCTTTATGTATAACGTATCACACGCCACCGCAAGTTTTTCCATAAATTTAGATACTTCTGTTGTATCCACTGTACCTCCTTTGTAGTCTTCCTTTTTTGCTTTTCCTTTTTCTTGCTGACTGGGCTTTGTGTAGCCCTGTAGTGTAGCCCTGTACATAGTCTTTTCAATTTTTTTCTGTTTTTGTAAAATTTGCAAGAAAAATTCAGCTATTATTCTAATTACCGATCAATTAGCCGGTATGGTACAGAGAAGTTCTATGTATATTTATGATTTTTACAGAAGTGTAAAGTGATTATCTTTAGAGTACGTAGTTCATAGGCTACTTAACTCGAGGATGATACCGAATATCAGCTAAATGTCCTACCAGTTAATTGACCGGTGTGGTAGTTCTACTCTAGGATTAAAAGGATGCCTTTTGGCCTCAGAATCTCAAATAAAAATATCCACTGTTAAAAAAATATTGTAAATAGAAGAATATTACACTGCAAAAATTGAAAAGAAATAAAATATTTTCAGAATTTTAATCAAACTTACTTAGACAACTAGGGTGCTGGTTAATTTGCTTCACCTGTAGGCTATGTTAGAAAAGTCTTATTTGAAACTGCACTTACGATCGTCGGACCACTCGGCATGCGACAACTAAACAAGTGCTTCAACTCAGCAAGTACATTTCAGCTACTGGCAAGTCAGCAAATCAGATTTACTTGCTCAGTTCGAACTTGCTTAGTCATTGCTTGATAAACTGTTAGTCCGCCCCGTTATCTCAGTGGTTACACGACGGGCACAAGATCACGCGGCGCCCGTTCGACTCTAGGGGTGTGCGCTTGAGCAACGCTATTCAGGACTGCTCTCCATTCAGCGGCACCCAGTGAATAAAATAATTCCCCAGCAACAACACTTCAACAATCGGAAAACTTCACTTTGCCAATCTCGGTAACCGGCCCTGCGTCAAAAGTCTCTACAAGTAGCCTATGCGAAGCTACCAAGAATAACCTTTCAAGGCTTTGTTAGTCCGAGGATAAAGATTCAAAACCAACCAAACCAAACTGAATTTGCTGACTCATGATGACATGCCAAATTTCGGCTTGCTCAGTTTATCATTTGGCAACTTCAGCCACTTGCTGTAATATTGCTGGCTCAGTTGTCACTTGCTCAATGCTCAGTCGTCGCTTGCTTAGTTTACTACTGCCGACTTGTATAAGTGTGCGCACTATCTCGTGAAATCGAATCGTAATCCAAAGATTAAACGCCTGACACAAAATTGACTACCAGTGATTCAGATGAAAATAAGTCAAACTGGCAATCTTGAAATAAATAGAGTACACCCGTCATAATTGATGGGAATAATGGTGATCTCTATTGTCAGGTATCGCCAAACTGGAAGCTTCTATATTTGACAAGCAGATTTTTTGTGATTGATAACAACGAAATTTGCCATAATATGAGTAGAAATTGATGGCTACGGTTTGTAAATACTTTGGTCCATTATACTTGTGGTTGTTATTGTTACCATGTAAACCATCATCATATTAAGTTTTGCCATCGTGTTGGGTATATTTACATACAGGGTCGTGATAACTTCCCCGTCCGAGGGAGAAGCACGGATCTTCGAGAGCCCACTAATTTTGTCTGTTTAAAAACGAAAAAAGCTGCTGCATAAGCTCGGTAGGCTAATAGCTTAAATCATGCGAGGCCGTATTTACTGCTTTCCAAACCCCCGACTGGAGGTTCACCTCCGTCTAGGGGCCCACGCATACTTAGTTTTTTGCAGCGTTTTTCGGCTTGTAATTTTACATTTAACATTTACTGTAATATCTATATTTTCCATTTTTGCAAAAATTTATCGTTTGCTCAACATTTTGTCCACCTAACTAGCGATGTTGGGCTGGCATTGTTTTATGTGGAATAAGGGAGTAAAAAGTTGTTTTTTTTGTTCCACAAAAACTAATATTGTAATATTCCAAAATAATCTCTTCTCACTCAAACAGCTTAATTAATTAACAAACAAGTTGATAAATTTTAGCGGTTGGCTAGTGGAGATGGGCTATGAAGTGAAATGTGCTTTAAAAATATTATATGCTAGGTAAAGCGAAGGTGAGGTCTCCTCAGAAAGATTTTTGAAGTTCTAGCCTGCTGAAATGCTATGCAAACATTCAAGAAATTTATTGAAATCCATGTGTGGCTGTAAATAAACTTTTTTAAATGGCAAGCTACCTTAAATTTTAAACCAAACCTTCTACCCCAATCCAATTTCAATTTGATGCATTTGGTTGCACACAAAGCGATTTAGTTACATACAAAATTTAGTTACAACAAAAACGTTGTGGCGTCAAAATTGCCAAAAAAGTGTCAAAAACAAGATTATGTTTGCCAAACTTTTATAGGAGGCAAGCCTCCCACACCTCTTATCGCACTTTGCATTTTCGGACATTAAGTTTTGCATTGTCCATTTATCTTATAGATCTTGCTTTGATAAAACTCTGGTCCTATTCTTTCCAAACTGTTTTCAGTTTCGATGCTGCATTATCAGCATATTAGTATTTTTTCTAAAAAATCTTAGAATTAGAGCATTGTTGGAATGAAAATGATAAATGTGAAATTTTACCTTACATTGAAGGATTTTGCGGCCATAACCTAACGTTTTTTTGTCCAATGTTTACGAACCATTGCTAAACATAGGGGCCTAATTGGGATTTCGGGGGGGGGGGGGAGATTGTGCTCACACGGCCCTGGATACAATACTCTATTGCTTACAATAATGAGCGCTTTTCTTGTGCAGCTCCTTCATAATTAAAGTTATTCCCTTTGATACGTTTAATGTTCAAGTAATTTCTGGTTTGCCTATTGAATCATTCCCCATATAGTTTCCTTTCTACAGATGATCTTTGCAATGACATTTACCGTATTCTGTGTACAAAATATTTCCATTATTTTCTGAATTGTGATAAAATTTTGTCCTTCGATCATGCAAATATTGAAGTAGATTTTGCCGAATCGAAACATAAACACAAAGAATGAAACATCTCCCACTGAACGATGGTGGTTGCATCACATAAATCATAACAGAAACAAAAATTTGAAAATACTATATGTCCAATGTCCAATTGTCCATAATTACTTGTCTAAACAGCAACCATAGAATTTTGATATATTCCTTCTGTTTTGACGCCAACAATCTCAATGATTTCTTTAGTTGTCGGATCGTAGGAAAGTACGTTGTCCAAGTAGATCTTTTCAGAAGGCGTCCCCGGTGGGGAGGTGTATCTGTTGAAAACAACAAAGAATCATTATCGTTTAATTCACAGCGATCTCCACACAGCATCATCAGATGAACAGAAATAAACTTCCATCACAACTTTCAACCACTCACCCTCCAGCGATGATGATCTTTCCATTGTAACAACAAACAGAACAATTCCATCGGGAACGGAATAAATGATATTCTGGTTTGTCCCACACATCCTTCTCGACGTTGTATCGTATGATGGTGAATAGAGTTGACTTCCCACCTTTTTATAAAAAAATTTTAGTCTGTGGTTCGTCCCACTCATCATCCACCGCGTTGTATCGCGTGGTTGACAACTGTGATGATATTCCGTCTTTGTTATAAATTTTTTTCGGTTTGTAAAATGCAAAACTTGAAATAGTCATCTAGTGATCTGAGTGGGCTTATTTTATTTTATTGGTTTGCAATAGATTACTTACAGTGTGATATCGTGATATACATACCAATAATATAAACATCGTAACCAATGGCAACGGCAGCGTGTCTTAAAAGCATTGGATGGGGCAATGTGATATTCTCGACAAGACGCAACATTGCAAACTTTTCCATCTTTAATTCTTGAGTTTTTTGTTCTTTCCTTCTAATGGCAACAAGGTATTCTGAAATTGTTACTTCTATTTAGCTTCACAATTAACCAACCTCTTTAAACTGTTTGATTCAAAAATTTAATCACGTCGCTGCAATCCATATAGTCATTCGTAGGCTATTAGATCATTGTAGCAGAAATTGAAATGTTGCAAGTGCATGAAACTTTAACACAGTTTAGAAAGTAGATGCAAAATTACATGCAAGCAATTCTTCATTCACTACAAATTTGGCAGATTACACTACGTAACAAACTTTTTTTCTTTGTCCTTGGGAAATAATTGCTATATTCTGGTTGCTTTGCCGAATAAACGTGAAAAATCATTATTATACCACCATAACTTTGGGTTTTTGTTCCTAAGACCAGTTTAGATTTTTTTATATTTCTCATGACAATAAGCATGTAGATTACATTAATTGTCGACTATATCGCAATTGTTAGTAGTGTGCTATGTCTTGCCGTGATTGCAAGTACTCAACAGGTTCCTTCAGATATGTGTGTATGAGCTCTGCAAAAAAGACGCTGTCCAAAGCAGTGGTTTCCAACATAGAGGAAAATTACCTCCGGGGGAACATATGCTCTACTTTGAGGGGTGTCACGGCACCAAAATCAGGTTAAAGTATGCTTTTCATTATATGATGTATGTTTTTCTCCAAGAGGCTCGACAAAACGTTGGGAAACACTGGTCTAGAGAGTTGCAATCGTGCAAAAAAATCTATCATGCATAGTTTACAATACTGTACCAGTCGGTGATCAAGATAAACTTTGGGCACCACATGTCATGTGAATACTGCCGCCGTATAGACTTTTCCAAAAAGGTTGGTTTAAAGAAGAGAAAGGGAAATACGCTTTGCTTTCTTCCATGTCTGGCGTGAGCCCACAAACCATATCACAACTTACTTCTGCATTGTGGATCCAATACAACGACTAAAGGAAAGAACGCCATTCTCATCAAGTACCCTGACATTCTGTGACTTATTGCACCTGTATTACATAGCGCAATTACCATGCCTGTCCCACAACTACCCTTGAGATGAACAATTTATTACAGATGCAAGCTCTACAAATTTTGAAACGAATGAAAATCATCTGTTGCTTGTCTTCAGCGCCGATTGACTGGAGAAAAGTCGCCCTGCTACCAAAACCAAGAAATTAACAATTTTGTCAGTGAATTGTTGTTTGACAAAGTCAAATGCTGAACTATTTATTTCCAGACTAACGCAATTGAACTTAAGCTACTGGATGATCGTGTTCAAATAACTTCAAAGAAAACGACATCGCGGCTTCATCACTTTTAAAGATGGTTTATGCTGCTGCCATGGTATTGAAAGATTTAAGGCTATAGGCATTTCTTGCAATTTTTCTGAGTGGAGACCGATGATCGACAGCTCATCTAGAAGACTCAAAGCTATTTTGATGCACAACACAAACAAATATCTCTCCATTGCTCTGGCTTAATCAAATTTATATGAAAGAAGAATATTAGAACATCGGAATTCTGATGAGTGCATTCAATTACGACCTCTGCGATTGGGAGGTCGTTGATGGTAATGAGATGATGGCTTTCTTGATGGGATTTCAGGGTGGCTTTATTACTGTAAGTTCCAATACTATCTTTGTCTCGAGGATTGGAGGAATTTCCTTCTAAAGAACTAGCTATGTGATTGGATCTTCTTCTTCTTGCGTTTGAGGCCACCACAGATCACGTTGTTACATCCAGGCGCAGCAGCCAATGGATTGTGTGTTCATCGAGCGTTGTTAGGTCCACATGTCTATCTTGTGGTCGGTATACAAGACATTGATAGATAATGTGGTGTGTGTCTCTTATAATTCAAGTCAACAGCTAATGGTAGATACAAAAGTGACGATGCCAACTCTGCATACAAAACTAGATCTAACCAAGCAGTGTAGTGAAAAAAATTCAAAGACAGAGTGTGTGTCATTTAAGCACATTCAAGAGCTGTTTCCAAAATTTTCAGAAGCAAAACTCAAAGCTGGAGTATTTATGAGACCGGAAGTAAAGAGACTGATAAATTCCATTGATTTTCCTGCGATGCTATTTGAGGTTGAACGAAGAGCTTAGATTGTTTGGTTCTTGTAGTTGTTTCTAGTAGAACTTGCAGAAGCAGGTTTTGGGCAACCACAAGGCAGGGAACTAAGAGGAATTGATTCGTGCGTATTGGCAGACGAGGTGCAGGATGTCGCTGAAACTATACACATTTATGCTCAACTTGATCAATTCAAAGATAATATGGACAACTATGGAAGAACAAGGTAAAAGATTTTATCAAAATGTTAAGCCTTTTGTGGAATGCTATGAAGGATATCATAATGCAAGTAGGAAAGTGGTTAGCTATGATGATGGGGAATAACATAAGGAAACTTTTACGTAAACGCAAGCAGATGTATCACCACCAATCTTGAAAAACATTTCTTTTTATTTGAGTTACAATTTGAGTGCTTTAAAGTGATGAGGTAGGTTTGCTATCTGGTCTCATAAGTTGACCAATGGCCTGTTGCATCAGGCCTTTAGGGATCATATCGTATTTGTGGAGTAAAGTCGCCTTTCATGCTTATTTTCTTCTTGTTTGTGTGAAATATTTACCTCCATTATTTTATTATGACAAAACAGACAACAACAAGTGAAAGAAGATTTAATTCCATTCTATCCATTCAAAAAGGCGTAGTGGAAGCTATTGCATTATTGCAGCAAAATCAGTCATCAAAATCCCAAAAAATTGGTCTCATAAACTCAGAACCGAAGTCTGAACTTTTAGACTGCTCATTTTTATTGATTTGGGCCATATAGCAGGGGTTCCCAACTTTTGGCCATGGCCCCTTGGTTGGCCCCCTGCCATATAGCCTACTAAATCAGAAAATAATTGTTTTAACCCAAGGACAAATTTTGTTACTCGGTGTTACGTTTAAAAATCTTGGATAGATTAAAATGGATTTGTGAAACTAAAGAATGCCAACAAAAGTGTATTTTTCTTCGGTATGATAACGTTTAATTTATGCGCTCCATTCACTGTCTTTGTCCTTATCTCAAGCTTTTTGTTTCAATTCAATCACTTACGTTAGAAAAAAACTACCGGATTTTTGCTTTTTCTTTATTAACTATGCTACAAAGCAATCCATGAAAGAATCTAGAGGTTTCCTAGATTTAACGACGGGAAGCTTCGGTAGTTCCAGCCCCAAAACTTTTAAATAAATTAAGAGTCAGTCTGCGGTGACTATGCTGTTGTCACAGTTAACCTGCTGCTGAAAACTAACAGGCACCCTCTGTCTCTTCTTGAAGACTTGATGTGTGAGCTAAGGAGAGGTCACGGTTTAGCAACATGTTCAGGCAGATGCCTATCACAAGATTAAGCTTACCCTAAACATACTTGCATTAATAGAGGTGTTTTCTTACGAAATGTTGAACTATTATGTGCTCCACAGTTTCAGGTCACCTCAAGATAACATTTTGGAAATGTGCCTACAAAACAGAAGAGCATTCCAGAATTTCATTTGATCGCTTGCAATCGAAAGTGACTTTGATGTTGCAAGGAAACGTGCATACTGCATATTGGCTCAGAGAAATGTTAAATATCAAAGGAAATGTTTGCCTAAACAGGAGATTTCAAACGGTCCTAAAATCCATTCTGTACTGAACTTGCCTCTTGCTTTAAAGCTACGTTTTGTTCTTTTATAGAATCCGTTCAGTGTTATTTAATTTCATGCCTGTAAATTTAACTACTGTAGCCCAACTTATAGCAGAAAGCATTTTGTCTTTTCAGATAAAGTGCATTTTAACCAGTTAGCTACTTCCTTTCGGGATTGCATGCAACCCATAAAGCGTAAATAGGTTATTAGTGTCATACTCTTTCATCGTTCTTCTGATGGAACCGAGAAATCAATTGCAAATGTGTCCAAAACTTTGATAAAGTCTTAACATACTATAATTAAATTCAAAAGGAAGCTCTTTATAATCACCTTTGCCATCAATTCTATCAGCATCTCTAATGTAAGGAGTCTATTCTCGTGAGTCATCATAAATCTTTGCTCTCACTATTTGGTCCAAATAAATCTAGGGCCACCTCTGCCATTGCGGACTGCTGTCTAGCATCTTGTTCATAGTTTCTCAGTCAATTCAATTTTACCAAAAAGTATCGTAAAACAACTCCTCAATACAATGCTGACGCCTTGTCGTATTTTATCTGGTGATAGCTCATTTTTTTACGGGAAAAGGAACACAGATCTAGGATTTTCCTATTGCTTCCAGCTCCCCTAAGATAATGCAAAGCAGAGGTGCGAATTCGAAGAATAATTACAGGTGTACTACCGTGTGCTAAGATTCAGCTTGGTGAAAGACGTTCAACTCATCTGAGATTGCTGCGAAAACAATAAGACCCAGCGTTGTAAGAAATGGCCATTTCAAACAAAATGACGTACCGTATAACATTGTCACAGCTTTTAGACAAACCGATAATTCAACCCTGGTGGGCATTTGTAACAATTCTATACAGATTATGGATTTGTAACAATCAAGTTAACTTATCCTCCACCAACCTCCACATGACAGAAGTGAGGCTGGACCCTGGATTGAAGTCAGCATTGAAACACCTTCCCGCTTTCCATTCAAGCAATTGTGACGTTCCGCTTCCATTTTTCGTGATGATTGCCTTGTTACGTTAAACTTTCCTCCCATTGTGAAAACAGAGTCTGAAAAATCATTAAATAGTATTTAAAATTTAAAATAACTGAAGTCAAGATATTGTAATGAACAAAAACGCTCTCTAGTGTTTCTTGCAGTAGAATTACGGTGGCTTTGGCGGTTATGTTGATCAGATGCTCAATCACCGAGATTCCGGTTATTGTTAGTCCTTCTGCCGGTCCGACTTCAAATTTACAACCATTGCCAGGGAGAACGACGCGATGCAATTGCGCTTCAAAGAGGCCATTTTCATTACTAAACAGAGCCCAAAGATTAACAACCGTGCTGAAAGGGAAGAATTACGAACTACAAGATCCATTCATACACTGATTCGACAATTTTTTACATTGATAACGTCTGACACCACACAAATTCAACAGACATCAATCAAGACAGCAGCCTCAAAACAGCAGCCTCAAGCCGAAGCCACATAAAACAACGACACTTTAATACCATTCGTCATAGCACATGACTATGGAGGTGTGTTCCGAAGGCAACTGAAAACCATTACTACCACAGTGAAATCGCAGCATGGCTAAAACAGGTTGTTTGTATCTACTGCATACTGTACATTTGTGAAGTCTTATACATTTAGTCTGTAGCCGCGTGATGATTTTCCTTACAATTTTATAATACAACTGCCTTAAGGAAGGCACATGGTCAGATTCTAATTGCCATCATTGATCTGGGAAAGTTTCCAAAATGCACCATGCGGAAATAGAGTTGCACTGAATAATATCAAGACATAATTGATGTAAAAAATAAAAATCAAAGGTAGCCTACCATGAGATTGATGATATTGCATTTACAATAAATGACTGTTCTTTCTTTCTGGTAACAGCTATGCATTAACTGTTACCCAACCTGTCTTCTTTCTAACTTTTGACTCAAGTTCCACATGTGTTGAGTTAAGATGGTATATTGTAAAAATGAGACGGGTTCAATTGTGATGTGGAATAGTCACTTCACACTCTTATTACGTCCGTCCGTTAGATTCACACATCGTAAAAGAAAGACGCAACACGTTTGGAAAACACAAGTTAGAAAAATAGAGAAAGAATGACGAGAGATTGTCGCTCAAGCGTGACAGTGCATCGCAATGATGACGTCACGATTGCGCGACAATCTGTCACAATACGGAGACAGATAACTTGGCCATAATTTCGTGAACATAGCAGCCTCCAAGATGAATATTACAATATCCATCTTCCAGAAGATTATTTTTACCTAAACGAAATTACTAATCATTGGCCATACCTACCACACATTAAACATAATTGCAATGTCGCATAATACTGTCGTATAAATAACATACATACGACATAGTCATGTAGATTGTAGATGAACCTGTAGTCCCGCACTGCTGTCTGAAGGTATTTAAAATGGACCATGTTTACATGACATTATTTACACACTACAGGCTACACACGGTTATACAAAAACAAAGTTGTCATATGACGATACTAAATTAAATGTGAAAGAATGAATAAGATGCTCAGCTTAGTCACAGGTATCACAAGCAAATTTGCTGTAAGCGATATTGGCGTAACTCAAAGTGACAATATGTAGCCTACTTGATAAATACATACGGTTCCAGCCAGATTGTATCTATTTAATTTGTAAACAGCGAGCATAAGCATCATACATCACACAAGTCATAAACAATTAAACATTAATAAAAAAGTGAACACATTTTCTATGAGTGACGTCCCTTAACGTCCATCTGGGGGGCCCGAACCAACTGGAGCGAGCACAGCAGTGCGTGCCCGCGCGCCCTCTACCGGAGCAACGCAAGAAATATCACGAAGCACGGTTTCAACGTGCGACTTCTTTGTGTTAGTGTCCCATGCTACCACAGCCACCCTCACCCTTCTCACAAACTCTTTACCCTTTCGATGCTGCGGTAAAATTTCAACCACTCTGCCGACTCGGTAGTCCCCTCGTTTAGGCCGATCGTTCATATCCCATACCAGGACCAAGTCTCCGGGTTCTAAATTGCGACAGATGTCTCTCCATTTCCCCCGACCCTGCAGCTGAGGTAGGTAGAAATCTGTCCAGTGACCCCAAAACTTATCAGAGAGCCCTTGTAAAAACCGGTAATCACGCCTCAGAAGGTCCCTAGGTTGAGGATCCCCCAAGGGCACATAACGGCCGAAGGCGGGTGTAAGCAATGACGCAGGTGTTATCACCGCAAAATCGTCAGGGTCATCACTTAACGATACCAATGGTCTTTCGTTGACAATCCTAACGGCGCTCGAGGAAAACGTCAGCAATTCAACATAGCTTGGCTTACGTGCCAACTCGTGCACAGTTCTTGTGAAAATTAGCTTGAACTGCTTGACCATGGATTCCCAAGTGCCACCTTGCAATGGGGCATATGGCGGGATCCTTTCAAACTTAACACCTCTTTCACGTAGAGAGTTCGACCACTCGCAAGACTCAAGCAACTCTGGCAAAAGGTTAGCTGCCCCTTGAAACGTAGACCCGTTATCAGAGAACAATTTCGTCACGGAGCCTCTTACGTCAGTGAACCTGCTAAATGCCAATATGAACTCATTCAATGACAGCGAAGTGACAAGTTCGACATGTATTGCCCTTGAAGCCATGCAAGTAAACAACAATCCCCACGCCTTACGTGTACTTCTCCCTTGAACGAATTCAATTGGCCCCAAGTAGTCCATGCCACAGATGTCAAAGGCTTTATCACATGTAGCAGTACGAGCTACTGGGAGATCTGACATGAGCTGCCTTATGGGCTTCGCTTTCTCCAACGCACACCTCGCACATTCTTTTAAGTATTTTTTGACCGCACATGCACCTTTGATGATCCAAAACCTCTGCCTTGTACAAAGCAGCGAATGTTGTACACCAACATGACCATTTCGGCTGTGATACCATAACACAACCAGCCGCGTGAGCGCGTGCTTTGTTGGCAAGATAATCGGATGTTTTCTATCTTCAGACAAAACCGGTGCATTACTCAATCTTCCTTCAATTCTTAACAGACCCTTTTCATCTACGCATGGTCTAAACCTACGTAATGATCTCAAATCACCCAACCACTGTTTATTACGTACGCTACTCCTTTTGCTTAGCTTTTTGATCGCCTCATCCAAGGCTTCTGGCGATTCTTCAGTCATCAATTCCACAGCAGACCCATACACTTTATTTTGAACAAATTTAACAACTAATTTCAATGACCAGTTAAGATAATCGACATCTAACTTCGGCTTACGAAACTCGCGTCCTTTGATTTTGCAGAACAGAAACTGAACAAACGCTGCCCTATAGGCCACACGCTTCTGCAAAACATACAACGACGGAGCAGAGGCAATGAGTTGTTCTAGACTGTCATCATCGTCACCAGGGCACATCTCAACCTTTGTGCAATTAGTCTTATGACAAGATACCCTACCCACACCATCATCAACAAGAGGGATTTCGCAGCTTTGTGATAAAAACCTAGGTCCGTGAAACCACAAACTTCTCGATGTCTCCTTCTTAACTCCATCTGGTCTTGAAGCAACATCTGCCGGGTTTAAATCTGTGGGACAATACCTCCAATCTGAAGACTCCGAAAACAATAATATTTTGTCAACACGACGTGCTACAAATTTGTCCAATCTCAACTCGTCATTTTTTAGCCAATGCAAAACAGTTTTCGAGTCAGACCACAAAAAGGGCTTACAGTTATCTAGTTTTAACGACTCCTTAGCCTGTCGGAGTAACTCTACACCCATCACAGCAGCAACCAATTCCTTTCGCGGAATTCCCCAAGAGCGCTGATGCCTTAAAGCCACTTTACTCTTGCCGAAGACGATCGACACTGATATAGATTCATTTACTATCCGACGTAAATAAACAACACTACCAAAGACACGCTCTGATGCATCCGAAAAACAATGCAGTTGGAAAACCACTTTATCATTGGGCTCCACTGGGATAGAATTCGCAAAGTAATACCGAGGCAATGACATGTCTAACAGTGACTTTATCAATTGAAACCATGTTTCCCAATCTTTTACAACATTGTCTGGAACCGGGGTGTCCCAGTCAAAGTTATCAATTGCTAATTGCTGCAAGATCAATCTAGCCTTCACGAAGAAGCAACAAAATATCCCAAGAGGGTCAAACGACTTGCCTAATTGGCTTAACATGCTTCTTCGCGTGTATTTGTTCAAAGTTTGCAGTTCTGACTTGAGTTTTAAGCAATCAGAGCTTGTCTCCCAGATACAACCAAGAGCCTTCATGCCAGGCATGTCATCCTGACATTCATCATCCAAGTCTAGGTCTCGGAAACCAGACGCTAATGAGTCTACATTCAAATTTGACAACGCTGGAAGTGCCTCACCATTAGCACTCCACTTAACCAAATGAAACCCGCGACTTTTAAACAAAGAAATCGACTCGTTTACAACCGACTCTGCATCACACAAGCTATCCACCGCAAATATTATGTCATCCATATAGATATTTTCTCGTATAGTGTTTAAAGTCAGGTCCGATGCGCCAGTTGCATTATCCTCTAAAGTCTTACGAATCGCAAAACTCGCTACAAAGGGTGAGCTCTTAAGTCCCCAGGCATGGCGCGTGAATCTATACGGCCGCATAGCGCCATTAATATCATCGTTGTCAAACCACAAGATGCGCAGCAAATCTCTTTGCGCTTCAGGCACTTTTACCTGAAAAAAGAATTTAGCTAGATCCGACATAAAGGCATAGCGACCCATACGAAACCGCGCAAGAACACCCGCCAGGCTGTTAAGCAAATCGGGGCCGGTGAAAATCCAATCATTTAAACAAGTGCCATTAAATGTTGCCTTCCCATCATATACAATCCTTTTTTTAGTTTGTGATGTAACAAAGTATGGAAGGTACCAAGAGCCACATTCAGTTGACTCGTTCAAAGCGGGTTCTATAAATCCTTTTTCCTTTAGCTCCTGAAAAGTTTCTAGCAAAAATTTGTACAACTCGGCGTCACACACGGCTTTTCGCTTCAACGCCCCTAACCGCTTTCGAGCCAGGCTTTCATTTTCCGGTAACTGAAGGTCACCTTTAAATGGGATAGGAATCTCATAACGATTGTCCGATAACACATGATTTTCGTTAGTCAATCTCAGCACTTTCCTATCAGCGCGTGACATGCTCCGCTGCGAATCTGCGAGCGTGGCTTCTTTTAACTCCTGTCTTAATTCATCCACAATACAGTCGCGCGTCAAAATTTCACGTTTTAACCAGTCCACGTTCTCAAGGTCATCGCGAACCTGTACTTTCCTGACTGTGACACGACTATCCGAACAGAGAGGAGACCGCCCTCCACCGGCTAGCCATCCCAACGGTGTGTTGATCGCGTGCGGCTCATACAACGTCTTACCAACTCGCTCTTCAAGCACAGTTAACAAGAATGGACAATCATCGCCTATCAAAATGTCCACAGTCTGACGATTTTTTAATTCAAACACACTAATGTCATCAAAATGTCTGTAACCACTCAATTCTTGCTTATGGGGCAAGGTTTCCATGTCATCGCTCTATGGCGTCGAACAAACAACATTATCTATGTTAAAGCTCTCACCAGTCGACAACGATTTTACCACAAATTTGACCAAACCAGTATCAACTTTCGCGTCACCGTTCAAGGTTTTCATGGTAAAGGAAATGTTTTCATAGGGCTGTAACCCCAACTCTGCACACAAAGATTTTGATACCAGCGTTATCTGGGATTCATAATCAAGCTGAGAGTACACCAACTTTTCTAAGCCAGTTGCCGGGTTTATGACCTTCACAGCAACTGTTCGGTTTAAAACTTTACAAGGTGTCACTTTCACATTTCTCAAAGAGACTGATTTTTCTCTACCTTGAACTCCAGTTTTATTAACCGCAGACTTGTCAACTTTGTCCACAGCGGACTCGCGTACCTTCTTTGGAACTGGTTTGTTTGCTGGCCTATCATTAACGACCCATTCATGCAACATAGCGAAATGCTTCGGCGTTTTATAGTTAGCATCCTGACACTGATCACAGTTCATGGCACAGCGACAATCTCTAGCCCGATGCTTTCCTCCACAATTATAACAGAGCCAATGTTTGTAGAAAAACTCTTCACGCTTTGCCACAGTCATACCTTGCAAACGATGACATACCTCCAAACCATGATCCACATTCACACCAAACGAAAGGCAACACTCACACAACGAGACACTCGTTTTTGACGTTGCAGAATTTATATTACCATAGCCGTCAACCTTGGCCGCCGTATGTTTCACTTGAAATGCACCCGCATCCCTTTTACTCTCCGACTTACCAGAAGAATGGTTATTGCTCGACTTATAGTCCTCACTCATTAACCAAACGCCAAAGTCGGTTGATTTCGCATTTTCTTCCGCAATAACAAACTGCAACAAACTATCAAAGGAAGGGTCCGCCGTACAACCAAATTTATCACCTAAGAAATCAATGAAGCGTTGACGCGCATAAACGGGCAAACGTTTAGCTAGATCACAGACAAATTTCCCTTCAAGGTAGTCCAACCGCTTGTATGCTGCCGCATATATTTGGCAATCTAGTAATTCTGCCCGAAACTTGCGCCAACCAGTAATGTCAGCCCCCGACACACGCGGCCCAAATCGGATACTTTTAACACAGGCCTCAGAATTAAAACCGCCGCGAACAGAAAATCTTAAAGACAAACGCTCCAATGCCATATTAGCACGCATTGCTTCGTTGTAACCTGGGGTGCTACTGATCACCAAGCTTATGTCTTGAGCAGCAGTTTTAATACATGCTGCTCTAATCAAGCTCAGTCTCATATCCTCATACGGGCATTTTTCTAACAAAGCCTTTATCTCGTTTCTAAAAACAATAAAGGGCATAGAAAACCCGTCATATTTTATGAGCGAGGCCATGTCAAGATAGTCCTTCCTTGACGCCTTCTCGCACGCTCCGTCGTAGACTAGGGGCGGTTGTTGTTCTCCCCTTGCCATCACGTCACTTTCATGCAAGGGTAAGCCATGATACCCATCATGGACTGCACTACCCTTAGGGATATACCTAGTAGTATCAGTAAATCCTGGCGGAGGTCTAATAGGTCTCTCATAGACAGGTACATTTAAGCTAGGGGCCATTAACTTGTCTGCTTCGTTAGCAGCCTCCATATGGGCACAGAATTTAGACAACACTGAGTGAGGGGCTTTTTTTGGTTTCTCGCTTTCCTTGAGATGGGGACCATCTTTCACCTGGGCGCTCGTCTTGGAATCCTGCGTGCGATAACTCCTCAAGCTATGTGTCTTCTCTGTAGAAGATTCCGACATGGCCATCTGCTTCTGCAAGCTTGCACGTACTTGTAACTCCTTAAGCTCTCTGGCCAGCTTACGCTCTTCTCGGGCTTCCTGTTCCCGGGCCTCCTTAAGCTCTCTGGCCAGCTTACGCTCTTCTCGGGCTTCCTTAAGCTCTCTGGCCAGCTTACGCTCTTCTCGGGCTTCCTGTTCTTGGGCCTCCTTCAATTTCCTTGTCTCTCGCGCCTCATCTAAGCGGTTCTCAATTTGAATCTGTTCTAATTGAGTTTCCAGATCAATCTGAGCTAGAATATGCGCAGACCTTCTGCTTTTCCCTGCAGATGAGGGAGGGACCCCAATGGTTATGTTTGGCAGGGAAGCTGAATTGACTGGGAGCGAGTCTGTTAGCTCCTCCCATCGTTCCTTACATCTTCTCACCAACATCTCAAACTCGGGGGCGACTCGAGGTTCGGAGTCCTCCTTCTGCGTAATGGCACAAAAGTCTCTAACCCTCCAATCTAGAGCCTTGACATGCTGTGATTCAAATTCTATGACTTCGTCTCTGCTTCTTAGTTCCCCAAGCTGTCTCGTGGCCGCACTGATGTCACTAAGTAGCTGACGCCTTTGTTGACGGGCTTCCCTGTCATTCTGTAGCCCTAACACTTCCTGGTGAACCTCCTCTCTACCGACCTCTGAGGGCAGTTGTGATTGTACTACTGGTCCACTCACCGGAAGCCGCGCTACGGTGGCCCCACTCTCCACGACAGATCCACCTCGCCCCACCAAAGAGCGACGGACCGGCTCCTGTACACTCCCCAGCCCGCCCGAGACCCACATACAGTCCTCAAGGGAAGCGGCACTCATAGTTATTTGATTATTTCAGTAACTTATTAAATGGAATATGTACGGTAATCAACAAATTAATCTTTTACTACTAAATTTCAGTAGGCTACACAAATTTGCTATAAAAGCTCGATAACATACACAATCAAATTAAGTAGCACACTGACCAGAGGCAGGAAATAGTCCTCGCACCACTGCCCTTACGAGAAGCGTCGCACCCTTTGTCCACGTGGTCCAGTTTCAAAATGGCGTCGCGCGCTTCGTCTTGTGGTCGGTGGGATATCACAGTTTCTTGCTCTCCTCGGACAGTTCGATCGTCGACGGATTGTGGGTCTGGTGACCGTTCCCCAGCCGCTTCAGGCAGTATAAAGTAACCGTGCTTATACTGCCCCACAGTAGAATTAGTGACTTCTCGACCTGGAGATCTGGTTTCGCTTTTTCGATTGCTGTTCTTTGGCCGCTTCTGTTGGCCAGCAATATGCGTTTTGACAACACCAGCAACAAACAATCTTTGTAGCTTCACGATTGAAGTGACCAGCTAACAATAAATTGAAGATCGGTAACTACAGACTCACGATTGAAGTGACCTCCCGTTTAACACAATTGAAGATGTTCTTTCTTTCTGGTAACAGCTATGCATTAACTGTTACCCAACCTGTCTTCTTTCTAACTTTTGACTCAAGTTCCACATGTGTTGAGTTAAGATGGTATATTGTACAAATGAGACGGGTTCAATTGTGATGTGGAATAGTCACTTCACACTCTTATTACGTCCGTCCGTTAGATTCACACATCGTAAAAGAAAGACGCAACACGTTTGGAAAACACAAGTTAGAAAAATAGAGAAAGAATGACGAGAGATTGTCGCTCAAGCGTGACAGTGCATCGCAATGATGACGTCACGATTGCGCAACAATCTGTCACAATACGGAGACAGATAACTTGGCCATAATTTCGTGAACAATGACTTTCACACAGAACAACATCACTGTTCATCATCAACAACTGAGTTAAAACTATATCTTTCACTTTCAAAAACACAAAGTTGAGCAAAAACCTAAATTTAAGATTCTGTTGCATTTCTCCTTAGCGACCTCGAAGTCCAATGGTCATTTTGTATGGTCAGTAGGGTGGGCCGTTTTTGACTTTTTTTCGAAATTCAAAAACGGCTAGTCATAAAAAGTGGCACATGCATAACAAAATTACGTGTGCAAAATTTCATCAGTTTGGGGGTGCATCTTCTGCCCCCGCAGGGCGGTCAAACTTTCAATTTTTTGAAAAAAAAGGGAAATTTCACTTTCTGTTTTAAGATAATTTTTTTTATAATTTTTCTACTGGCTAGTTATAAATTGTAAGTGGGATGTACCCAAAACTTTCCTATGTAAAGGCATGTTCGCAGCTTAAGGTTTACTGCCCCCGCATCGACGACCAAAATGCTGAATTTTCACCAATTTGAAATGCTATTTTGTCATTGCTCAATAACCAAACTTGTCGCAAAAGGGTGAGATGGTGTTAACGCTGTACGCTCATTTATGTTCTGTCCATTAACTTTGCAGGATGATACGAACTGACAAACCATAAGACGTAGTCTTGCTTAAACTAAAAGCAATAGTAGCCTACGTTTGGTCAGTTGCAGCTATAAAACGCAACCTATAATTTACTTCAGAATAAAAGCAATATGATCTGCAGGTTCCGTAAATGGAATGTACTGTTCAGTTCCACGTGAATTTTTATCATTATTTTGTTTACACAAATTTGTCATTTACAAACATTTACAAATGTTTTCAGGATGGGCATAAAACGCATTCCTCTATAGGCTATTACTCTGTTGAGGATATTGGGAGTTTGTTCGATAGCTTCTGAGCAGAGTGTAGAATTTTAAAGAAATGTTTTTGGCCATTAGTGAAATTGCTTTCCTTTATACTGTAATGGCAAACCATACTGAAATATAAACATTCATAATATAGTCCACACGTTCCACCAATACAGCTGACGCGTTAGATGCAACATATAAACGTAGAATTCTATTGGCTGTGTTCAACCATCTTAAGTGGTTCATCATACCTGGACTCCTATAGTAAGCATCCTTCCATCTTTTCAGATGATGGTAGCACTCTGGATATACGGCAGCTTCTCATGTGGCTCTGAAGTCCAATCCTGGCGTGGCAATCTCGTCCACAGTTTGGACATATGAAATCAAAGGAGTTCTGAGGCTGCTGTCTCTCTTTTCTTCTTTGTCTTCTTTGCTCTACTGTAGTTTCTTCCTCCGCCTTGACTGACCCTTTGCTAGACCCGCACGTACTTCGTAGCGCCATCTGTTGCGGTTTGCTGCGATCAGTTCCCAGCTGGCAGGGTCTATGTCAGTTAGCTTCAGGTCTCGTTTACAAAAGTCTCTGAAACGCAGTGCAGGTCGTCCTACTGGGCGTTTCCCTGTGACAAGTTCACTGTACAGAATGTCCTTTGGAATGCGCCCATCCTTCATTCTGGATACATGCCCCAACCAGCGTAGACGTCGCTGGCAGAGGAGAAGGTGTATGCTCAGGGAGCAAGAACGTTCCAGAACAGTGGTGTTAGGTATTCTGTCCTTCCAGGAAATACCAAGAATGCGCCTCAAGCAACGAAGGTGAAAGCTTTCAAGGCGGTTTTCTTGTCTGGCATAAGTGGTCCAAAACTCATTATCGTACAGCAGAGTAGCCTACTAAGAACACACGCACGGTACACTTTGAGTTTTGTGTTTAGTGTCAAAAGATTATTGTCCCTCACTCTCGCCCCGAGTTGAGTCATCACTCCTGCAGCCCTGGCTATCCGTCTATCGATTTCCTTATCTAAGGACAGGTTGCTGGTGACCGTTGAACCAAAGTAGGTGAAGTGGTCTGTCACTTCAAGCACTTCTGATCCTATGGTGATGGCAGGTGGCTTGGGGACATCTTGGCCCATGACTACTGTTTTCTTGATACTGATGGTCATAGCGAATTCCCTGCAGGCGTGTGCAAACTGGTCGAGCAACTGCTGCAGCTCGTGCTCGACGTGGACGCCTATATGCGAAATGAATTGACATATCTCCAATTTTCACTGCTCTGTACATGTGTAGAAGATATTTTTGGTCGGTGCTGAGGTCATTTTCATCAATTTCAATCTCTGGTGCAGGAACTGCTTTATATTTTACAACATGTGACAGTGGCTAGCTGCTTTATAATTGGCCCAGTGAAGCTATCAGGTCTGCTAGTATTGCCATATCTTTTATAAGATGCCTAAGAGGCAATTCATTACTATGGAGTAGGCATATTAACCATTGAAGTGGCTTTTGGAAATGATCTTCCAGGAGCTTTATCACGACGCCTTTTTGACCTGTGTTTATTGCGGTTCCATCGCATCCAATTGCCATTACATTACCGTAGCCAATTTTATTGGATCCAAGATATTCAAGAATCCCGGTACCCGGTAGCTATTGACACATTAGATCAGTTGGCTGTAGTAAAATGACCAATGAAATGATAACTTGGCTCCTCAAGTAAAGTAATGTGTTCTTCAACTGCGAAATGTTTTCGAAGTCGCCCAGCAATTTCATTTTGTTTGATGGTTTACAGTAATCTTTTCGGCCATCAAAATATATGCTTTGCAAATTTATGCACATGATTGGCCTATTTTCCATTTGAGTTGTAAACCTCATTTTTTTTCTCGCTCTTCTCACTTTGCTTTGATCTATGACTGATTGAGATTCGCTATCCGTTACAACTCCCGCATCTTGTAGAAATGATGAAGCAATAAGTGCTGCAGACCTATCTGAAATACCAGTACGATCGCATGATTCAGCAAATACTACTAAACTGGAAGTAACCTTGCTTTTTCTGGGGTTTTCCGAGGCAAAACTGGGTTGATAATCAAAATTTTCGCAGCGTTCTTCATTGGATGACGAAGTTTCCGAGCTTGAATAAGTTAAAGGTGTTTTAACCAAAGCGCTACTTGTGCCTGCTCCTGGGTCTTCACGTAAGGAACGGAATTGTTCTGATCTTGCGACTCTCCTCGGAAAACGTTTAAAATTAGATTTTGTGGCCGATTTATCATGTTTATCAATCACCATTATGCGAGTTGTTATTTGATCAAGAAGGAACTGTTGTTCTGTAACAGGAACACGATTTTCCTGCGGCAAGTACATTGCAGAAAATTGGAACACTTAGGCTACAACAACCGATTTCAAATATTTTTACTTTACAGATTCCTTCATTTGGTCCAAATTTTACTGAAATTTAGGCCCACCTCTAGAATTTGGCTTCAAAAGGTTATTCATGTTTTTTGTAACTCTTTATCATAAATATGTACTGATGTTCGTACCTCATTCGTATCATCCTGCAAACTTAATGGACAGAACATAAATGAGCGTACAGCGTTAACACCATCTCGCCCTTTTGCGACAAGTTTGGTTATTGAGCAATGACAAAATAGCATCTCAAATTGGTGAAAATTCAGCATTTTGGTCGTCGATGCGGGGGCAGTAAACCTTAAGCTTCGAACATGCCTTTACATAGGAAAGTTCTGGGTACATCCCACTTACAAAAAAAATTATCTTAAAACAGAAAGTGAAATTTCCCTTTTTTTTTTCAAAAAATTGAAAGTTTGACCCACCCCCTGCGGGGGCAGAAGATGCACCCCCAAACTGATGAAATTTTGCACACGTAATTTTTTCATGCATGTGCCTCTTTTTATGACTAGCCGTTTTTGAATTTCGAAAAAAAGTCAAAAACGGCCCACCCTAATGGTCAGTAGCCTGACATTGTCAGCAACTTCTTGACACGTAGATAGGCCACTTAATTTATAATATGAGCGTCATTATTTCGTAAACACAATTTAACATTATTTCGTCGAGAAGAATCCACTCTGTCTGTTTCTTGCTGTGCTATAATAATAATAATAATCGTGTTTTTATTTGCGCTCATTGCGATAAAATACAGTACACTGCGATCACAGATGCGATACAACAGCCGACAGAAAGCAGCGAAGTGACATATAGTCTTCGAGTCAGCTCTGCCGGGTTTTGGTAAATCTAATATCCACCATTTTGCCAAAAATGACTTTTTTGCATTTTTCTATGTTTAAAGACTTCATGCATCTCCTGACAAAAATGTGTGCCCCAATGTAGTATGGTTTTCGAGATAATTGGTGTGTAAAACCTTACATATTCTAATCTGTGCAAGAATAATTTTCTGAAACCAAACATACTCCTCTACTCCAATCACGTAACAGGCTAAATTTCATCAGCATTGCGGCAGGCTACTTCACCATAGTTTAGCCTGCATCTCTTGAGCTGCGTGAAGTGAATCTAAAAGCGTTTGATAAAGTAGATTAGGCTAAATGTTGTTAAGCACTAATTAAGCTGAATTATGTAGACTAGCCTAAAATTGTCCGTCCGAACACACTAGATTTTCGTTTTATTAAATGCCGTATCATTTATGTCTCGTCGATAAGTTTAACTTTTCGTAGCCTACTGGTGTTTTGATGGTTTAGTTGACTTTACGGTACGCTAAATAGCTTAGCTTGCATACTAAGAATTTAAAGCAGAGACCCGGGAGTACGCTACTCGGTGTGTTCGGTCATTTCTAATCAGCCGTACCAGATGCTGTGTAGCCAATGTAGTAGCTTAAGGTAGCTTTAAATGAAGGCATGGTAATCAAGTAGGCTCGGCTACCAGCAACTGATTTTAAATCGGCGATAGCCTTCAACCTAGCAGGCTTCTGTGATATCAGCAGAGTTATGCACAAATTACAGTGACGAAATGATACACAGTTTTGGGAGAAATCTAAAGGCTTACTTTAGGTTTGATTAGGCTTACAAAGTCAACATAGTGTGATCAAAGCCAACATTTAGCTTATATTAGGCTTTATTATACAAAAGCATAACATTAAATAAGCCAATAAGGCGGTTAAAGTCAACATCGAGAACATATATTAGGTTTTATTATACAAACCTAATACATTTTTTATAACTAGTTATCTGGCAAAACCAAATATACGCCATGTTTTAATAAACAAACAAACAGTCAACTTCGAGTGTTTTACCTTCGTAATTTTACAGCTTATACACAAAAATTTGTTTACCTAGAAAACTTGAAAATGGCGGATATTAGGTTTAGCCAAATCACGGCAGAGCTGCTCCCCTTATTTTGGCTTGCCATTAAGTGTCTTTGCCGAGACACAGCCGCGTTCTCTTGGGCGGTGTCAAACCCACGTCTTTTCGAACGCCGCGCTGACGTTCTCACCATTCGGCTGCGCAGCCGACATGACCGTGAATCTATGAATCCTATTAACCTATGAATCCCAACCGCTTGCTCCCCTCAAGTCTCTACGAATCTGCAAACGAACAACCCCGGCGACTGAAATCGAGACCCCCATTTGTATGTGCCGCACAACTTTTGATGAAAACGCCGAAGACTAATCCATCATTTTTGCTTCCGAGCGGACTACCTAGGGAGCTTCTTAGAGGAAAATACTCCAAAGCTGCAAATTTCATCTCCAACACGAGTCCTTATCCAACCGGAATGTTTTTGCCAAGGAAGGCCTGGAAGCGGCTTCAGCGCTTGTGCACTGGCGTCGGAGCATTTCGCTCCAACATGCATAACTAGACGATGGCTCCATCTACGACATGTGAGTGTGGCAAGAAAGAACAGATCGCAGACCATACTATCTGCAACCACGCCATCTACCATGCTCTAAAGAGTGTGCGTGGACTGCGTGAACTGGATGACGAATCAATTCAGTGGCTGCTCGACACCTGCCTACATGCCCAAACATCTAGACCACGGGTTTCCAACCTGGAGTTCGCAAACCGCTTGGGGGCTCGTGGGATAGTGTAAAGGGGTCCGTAAATGTCTTGGTATTGGCAGCATGTAGGCTATCTTATTTTTTATTGTTTGCGCAACGAATGAAATCACAAACAAAGTATATTTTCAAAACTCAATAACGGCAGACTACCATCATAATGATCTTTAACAAGCAAATATTTGGGATCATTGTAACGTTTGTTGCAATAATTTGAATTTATTGCATCATAAACGAAAACTTTTCTGGCTGATGGATGATGCTCAAAGTGGTGATTTCCTTCTCCTTTTGCAAAAACAATTTAGTCTCCACTTGGATGCTCTGTCAACGTCGTTTGGTGGATATTTCAATTCGGAACAGTTGTCGCAAGCAGTTACGATTAGAAATGTGTTAGAAATCATCGGTTAGTTAGATCGATTCAAATACATTTAAATAGATGGATAGAACTCCCATCAGCGATGCCAATCGTTACAAAGATATATAATTGATTTAAAATCGAAGGACTTAATACAATTGGAATGTCATTCCAATTTAGTGGATTGGAATGCTTGAAGCACCAAACCTATCCATCACTGGTCAATCAAGCGATTGACGTGTTGAAGCTGTTTGTTGCAACTTACCTTTGCGAAGGCGGATTCCCAGCGCTTGTCGCTTGTTGTAATAAAAACAAAAAGCGAACATTTTGGAGGTTTAAAACATGCAGGCTGCATTGCTTAAAACTCAAACACAGTTCAATCGTTTGGTTCAAGAAAGGCAACAGCAGCCGTCACATTAAGCTTATTCCATTTTTGTGTCTTATGTGTTCGTCTTTTGTTTGCTTTCACATGCTACAGATCTTTTCTCTTGGACGTTCAAGTCTCGCATGTTTTGTTTAAGACATTTCATTGTATTTAAAATTTCATCAGCTGTCATGTAGGCTCTATCCAACATCACAATAAATATCTTTCTGTAGTAGGCTGTGCATAAAACAATAAGATATTTTCTGATCAAATTCTTGGGAAGGTTAGGTAAGGGAAGGCCGGCTTGAAAATTTGATAAAAGCGGTCTGTGACTAGAAAACGATTGAAAACCACTGATCTGGACAAATCGCCGCCACTGCTCAAGGATGGATAAAGCAGAGCCTCTTGACCCTTGGGGTGGCAACGAAAATAAAGGTTCATACAAAGGTTGTTTCTTGAACACAAACAAACAACTTCACAAACAGGTAACTTGACAATTGTAAATTTCTGAAAGTGACGTTATTCTAAGTTGCAAATCAATAAGTAAATGCTTAATCAATTTCAGTAATTTACCAATGATCTAAAAGAAATTTATTCTGCTTTTGAAAAGAACAGCACAAGTCTGAAATATTAAAAACTATCAAGACATAAAATAACAAATGATTTCAAGAAAACACTGCGCTTACTTTGATGTATAGTTGCGGTGTGTAAATAACGTGGACGTGTCAGTAGAAATGTGGTTTGAACCCAGATCGGCTTCTCAAGGAAGACATTGATCATCCAAAATTCCTCATTTTCATTGTTGCAATTAATTCCTCCAATCCAATAGATCCGCTTGTCTTTGCATACCAAAGCGCCACCAACTCTTTGAATGGGAAGTTTCTATGAAATTAATTTGTTTTCCTGATCAATATGAAATGTGACTTGTTTAGATAAACAGACAAAACAAAATAGCTTCAATAGGTTTAACATGATTATCACACAAAGAAATATAACATAATTAAAATAAACTCAAACGTTTTCGACACGTACGTGTGTCCTCATCAGGAATTACTTTAAATCTGCAATACATAAAATGAAAATTATACGATAAATCTGACTATACACTATATCTGTAATGACACTCCAGAGTGAAAAGCGCAAACTGAACAAATGATACCAGAATCATTACGAGTTAATTATACTGCAGGAAACAGATCACATGAAGTATAAAGTGCAGGCATGTGACAAACAATGAGAAATTAAACACACACAAAAGGAACGATGAGCCACAGGCGAATAACTGCCGGTTAAGAGACGGATTATTACGTTTGATTTAAGGCTTCCATGATCTTAGTCTGGTATTCAGATCTGCCCAGAGAGAATATTTTGAATTGGTCGATCGAGACATTGCCAGTGCACGTTTCAAAAGAGGCGATGTTCTCTGTAATTGCACTTTTGGTTGTTAAATTTGTGTTTAGGTGCTCCCCGGCCCTCGTCAACAAATGTTTAGTTGACATACCAATGTGTGTCTCGTTTGCGTCACGCAAACAACTAAACTAATAAACAACATTAGAAGAAAGAGCAAAGTGGGTAGGCAATTTCAGTTGAAATTATTGACACACTTTAAATGTTTTATACACAGGATGAAAGTCACATAAAAATGTCTTTTTTACAAGTTTAGCTAGATGTTTGCAAAACTTGTTGAATCTTTTACTAAAAAGGGTATACTAATAAAATAATTGAAATCTACTTCTTCAGGCGTGCCTTTGGTTTATCAGCCATGCAGGTGTTTTAGACTTTATTTAAAAATGAAAAGAATCTCCATTAAAAAAGATATGACAAACGAAATCAAAAACACAAAGATTTTTTCGTAATAAAAATGTCACATTTGTGATCTACTATCAGCTATCATTGAAATTCGAATGGCGTCATCACAGTCACTCTCATTTGCTTCACTTCGAGTTGTTTCACATACAGCCTGGTAAAAATCTACTACTGGAGTATTTCCATTCTACCCCATTGGCTACGAAGCAATAAACTTTCTTTATACTCTAAAACAGGCTACATAATAAACAAAGTGCCAAAGCGTACTGTTGAAACTAGTTTCAGGTTGTGTATAAACCAAACAGTGATAGAAAGAGTGAAAACAGTTAAGTGTCTTGGAATCCATGTGGATGAAAATCTAGTCTGGTCGTCACACATTAAACATTTGTCGCTGCAGATGGCTCGATATTCTGGAATTTTTTATATAATACTATAGTTTAGTATAGGTAGTCGTGTTCAATACGGTATTACTACATGGGGTACTGCAAGTAAAACGCTAATGCAAGTAAAACACGTAAAACAAAATGCAAGTAAAACACGGGGTACTGCAAGTAAAACGCTAATTAAGGACGTGGACGTCAGACACAATAATATTATTCGCGCAATCACTAGAAGTACAAATTCAGTCACATCACTAACTTATACAAATCTTTAAATATATTACAACGAGAAGATATTTACAACTCAAAAATGCCAAATTTATGCATAAAGTTTCATATAATAATCTACCACCTGTATTGCAGGATCGTTTTATAAAATTGATGATATTCACTCGCACAACACTCGACAACTAAATAAAAGAAGTATTTTCTTCCACAAATAAACAAATCCGTGGCACACAATCTTCTGACACATCGGGGTACTAAATTGTGGAGTGAATTGGATGAATGTATGAAAAGCAAACGCCTTGCTTTGTTCAAAAAACTTTATAAAATTACCTTGTTAAATTCTTATTAAATATACTTGTTGAGTTTATTCTATCTACATGTAACCTCGTATTTGTGTACTTTGTGTTATTACCCGATATGATTCATTATTACGCTCATGTTTTCCTAGCTGGTCTTGATTCATTTTCCTACAAAACCTCATATGTTTCATTTCGATTTCGAAGCTACTGTTCAATCATGCTGTTTATTGATTTAGCTAATGTCTAACTTGTAATGTCCAACGCTGCAATGTATGATGTCAGATGTCAGGCAGCACCTTGACTGGTTAATCGCAAAGTTGTTCGGTGCTGCCAGACCTTTCTATTGCTATAATTTGATTTGTATGTAATTGTGTTTCTTTTTCTCGACTCGTATTAGAAAGACAAATAAACAAACATCTCTCTCCAACTATGAGCGTTAAATAAAAGTTAACAAAGCTGTAAACAAACAATACTTCAAATTCAATAAATCACATTAAAAATAGTTTGTTTAAATTGAGACTTAACTGATAGAATATGTAGATAAATTAAATTGGACAAAATAAAAATTTTCGATATTTAAGCTCAAAAATTTAAGAACCCGACCCCAAAAGCTAAGCCGGGATCTACCCTGTTTTGACGACGCATCATGGCGTTTACCACAAACAAGTAGCCTAGTCAGTGGAATAAATTATATATAGAACGATCGCTTGTTTTTCTGCATAAGTTTCTGTTTGACTGTTTTTAATACGTTAAAAAAAGTACCAAATTGTTGCAACTTTTCCAACGTGCCTTTAGCTGCTCATTACTTCAGGTTTTATTCGTTTGCACCAGTCAAACAATTACACCAGGACTAAACTTTTATTTACTGTAATTGTTCTATCAGCAAAAGATGGTTGAACCAAATGCATTAGAAAGAAATTTACAGCAGCTTGTGTTTAAGAATAGTATGCAAAGCTTGTCACGTGACTTTAAAGGGCGGGAAAACCCAAATTAACTTTGCGAGTTTTTTGTTTCAGCGTGATGTCATTGTGTACAACATGCGTTTTAGCAATAAAAAAACCCAAATTTTGTTGCCCTCGTCTCGCTAAGGCCGCTTTTGTTTGATACCCGTTTGCGAGGTCTCGTTGCGCATCAAGCTGTGATGCTGTTCGTTGTGACGTCACAAGGTACATATAGTTGTGGCCAAAAGTGACCAGACTTGATTTATGACGATTTTTGCATTACTTCAAAATACTGCATCAGAAATAAGATGATGCATAAAGATGATGCAACTGAAACAATACATGATGCAGTATTTTGAAGTAATGCAAAAATGGTCATAAATCAAGTCTGGTCTTAAACTTTTGGCCACAACTATATGTACCTTGTGACGTCACAGCAAACAGTATCACAGCTTGATGCGCGCGAGACCTCGCAAACGGGTATCAAACAAAAGCGGCCTTAGCGAGACGAGGGCAACAAAATTTTGATTTTTTTTTTGCTAAAACGCATGTTGTACACAATGACATCACGCTGAAACAAAAAACTCCCAAAAAGTTAATTTGGGTTTTCCCGCCCTTTAAGGATTACATAAAGCAACATGATACATAGTTGATATTGACAATATCTTACGTATTCAACTGGTGCATTGGTGGGTGGTGGCGGAAGAAGTTGCTTCAAAACTATGTGACTATCAAATTTCAAGTCTTCACAGTTTGGTTGAGATATTGCAAATACTCTGCTTACTTCTATAATCAATACAAGAAGTAAGTTAAAGCATTTGGTTAAAGATCCATAGACCTATGGCCAATAGACTTAGGCTATAGCCCATAGACTTATAAGCAGGGCTACTATACCGTTCTTATTTCTGAGATTTGTCCTCCATTTGAAGAACTCTGTCTTAGAAAATATTACTGTCCTTATTTCTAAGAAATGTCCTTATTTTGTTTTATTTTGAGCAATCACGTCAGTGTTGCAAATAATAGGTTACTTCGGCGGGAACACAGCTGAGTGCTGAGAGCCGTGGTACGGTACTGGAAAGGACGCTGGTTCGACACCGCTCAAAAGCATTCAGCTTTGTCTTTTGTAGGACGTGCCTGAAGGTGGACACGAAGATTGGCTTTCTTGCCTTTCCGTTCGCTTAAATCTAAATCTTCAACCACCTGATGTAAGCCTGAATACGATAAACAAAGTTATGTTTTTCCGTGATGTTTAATACTTTTTTCATAATGTTTTAATCTCCTTGGCTGATTGAAAGTAACCTTATTTGTTGAAGACAATTTATGGTGCATTTTGAAAATAACGCCCTCTAATAAAGGACAGTTGAATTTCCGCTACAAGTAAAAAAGTGAACTTTGATTGCAGCTGCTGTGAGATGCACAGAGTAATCTTTGAGAACAACTTATTGGTAAAAAATATTGTTTTGGTAAAAAAAAATGGTAGTAACCTAAACAGAACCGTGTAAGCACCATCTTGAAAAAAAAAGATTACATACTAAATTTTACATGTAAAATTATAAGCCGAAAAAACGCTGCACGAACTAATGATGCATGCGCCCCAAGACGGTGAGCCTCCAGCTGGGGGTTTGGGAACCAATAAATACGGCCTTGCATAATTTAAGTTAAGCTATTAATTATCGTGCTTTTGTAGCAAATTTTATACAATCAAAAAACATTTCACAGACTAAAATTAGTGGGCCCCTAAACAGCTGTTGCCCTCTCTTCTCGACCGTAGAGCGAGGAGGGTGGTTAACACGGCCCCGAACTTGAAGTGAAGGACTTCATACATGTGCTAATCGAAAAATGTGTTGCTTTTTGTCGTCCATATTGTTAAGTGCAAACGGTATAGACCTATTGCCAAAAATTCCATGCATCTACAGCCTGGTAGACACGAAGTTAAGAAATCTTGACAAAGGTTCTTATTGAGATGGAGATTTAACTTGACACGCTTTTGATACTTTTCATATTAACAAGAATATTAATGAAAAATCTATTGACAATTGGCACAATTTTAGAAAGACAAATATGGAACAGCCATCCACCTAACAATATTCGCCACAAGCAAAATGAAGTTTGTATGTGACCAGAGACACATCAGACTCTGAATGCATCTGGATCAAGCACTGCTTCGCCATGAACTTATTACAATTGATTATCACCAGCAGATGTTTCGAATATGGCGCCAAGATTTTAAAATGATCGAATTCCATGTAAAATTGTTTCCCAGGACAATTTTTCTGAACCTGTGTGCCGTGGCACACCAGTGTCAGGTTTGTCCAGAAGAAAGCCTACTTGTTTTCGTGTTGCAATAAGCTACACTTGTTTTCGTGTTGCAATAGGCTACACTTGCTTTCGTGTTGCATTGGACTACAATAAATTGCCAACAATGCACTGCGTAAAACGCTCGACTGTCGAACCACATCCACCATTTAAATGCGAAGTAAAAATTATTGTATTTCTTCTGCGTGTCACCAGCTAATTGGCAAGTCAAGAACAACTGTTCAAATTAAGCATGGATGTTTCCTCCCAGCTAAGACATACAGCAAATGCGAATCGGCTTTTTCTGCATGACACTTATCAAGCTACGAATCAAGGCTATTTGTGCACAAAACCAGACATCTTTCTGATTTCGATAGCATATACGTAAATTTACTGACAAACATTGATCAAACAAAAGTTTACTTTAAGTAACTTCTATCATGAACAGTTTTCCATGTAATAGTTTCGACCAAAACGTTAGTGAAAAACAATGTTTCATCAACATTCTTCTTCGTCGTATGAGGACAACAAACATTAAAAATTAAAATTAAAACTCAACATTAAAAATCAGCAACAGAGTAAGTCAATGTGCTGCCCCGGTAGATTCTTAAATTCGTCGGAGGGCCCTGGTCCAAAACAGTTTGAAAACCACTGGTCTATGAAACGTTATGATTATTAACAAATTGTTTTTGAAATAAACCAAAAATAAATCTACTTCACAAAACCAGGGACTTACCTTGATGAGTCTGTAGGCTTGCAGAGCGGGTATCGGATGTTGCACGCGTTGCATGTTCACGAAGTGATGATGCGCTACCTCCCGCTCTTGAAAGATTTGTTTCACTTGTGCCACCTCAAATAACAAACAATTAAAGAAAAAAGTTATAAAATTGTTGATTTACTAAAAATTTTTAGCAAAATTTGAAACGATGAATTTTTTCCCACTGTTTGGATTGCTTGAGCTTTCAACTAGCTATTCTAACTGTTTAGTTTCAATTGTTATGTTCCAAATTACATTACTAACGACCTGGCTGTTTTGAACCGTTTTCCTCCATGGAGGTCTCAAACACGACGCATGTTATTATGATAATGACAAACCTGAAAAGCTTGGTCGTGGGAACTGATCTTCGTCATCTTGGGAACTTTCTTGGCGAGATTTCTTTGTTGAGCTGGGACCTTCCTCAAAGCTCATTTCAAATGAAAAGAAAAAAAATATACTTTTATGAGAAAGAGAGAAACTTTATTTACGTCTGTTGTGAAAGTGGTACAGTACAAGCATAATCAATACGAAAAACATTAGCACCAAAGTAAACTAAAGTCCGCAACAGACAGGAAGCAGAGAAAAACTATGTTAGTCATCGAGTCAGCTGCTTCACTGTCCTTTATGTGATAAATGTCAAGCAGCAGTACATCTCGTTTGAACTGAAGATAGCTTGATGTTGAAAAAAAATTAAGAAAAAAGATTGTTTTCTGTATTAAAAAGTCCTGTGAAATTCTATAGTTTTGGAGGTTCTTTCCCTAAAATAAGAGTTGTCTCAAAAATATTTGACGTCAATGGTAACGTAGGCTACTATAGGTACCTAAACAATACCTGTTTTTATTGGTTTGAACAGCAATCAATCAATCAAGTACAACATTTTATTGAATTGACACGCAATATCTAACCCTTTCATACTTTCTAGTTACTTCACGATATAAAACTGAGCCATTCACTGGAGCTGAAATCCAATGCAGTTCTTGATTTAAATACAGTGCTAAAACAACACCTATTTGAATAGCAGAAAAATCAAAAAATTGCTAGAGTTAACCAATCAATTAGACTACAATAATTCACTGTAGCTAGAATAATATTTGAACTATACACTTTTACTGAATCTGTTGAAGGGCTGCAGTCCTTTTGAACGGGGCCGCAACCGGAAGGATACTCTAGAAAATCTCATCAGAGAATGCACAATTTTAGAGCTAACTTGTTATTTCAAAGAAATGCTTTTAATATTTTGAAGTTAACACAAAAGATGGACTTCACCACAGACTGACTTCACCATTGCCTTCAATCAGCCACTCAACTGGCAAATTTTAATTTTAATCTTCAATCGCAGCAAGGAAGCAAGGACTGCCATCGGTCACTTGTTGTTCAAATTTTTTTGATGAATTTTCCACAAACGTTTTATGGAAATATTTTCACAAGAAAAGCAAAATATTTTACGTTGATCTCACGTAGAACGTCATCAATTTAGTAAAATTGTTTCAAGAAACAACACTCAGAGCATCCGGTCGCAATTGCTAAATTACCTGCTGATTTGCATTCAGGTTGAAAGAGAGCTTTCAAACGTCAAGGATGCCAGTAGTTTTATATTTTTTACACCAGGTCAATGGCCGAGTGGTTTCGCCTTCGGTTCTGGTGCTGGTAGGTCTGAGATCGATTCCAGGTCGAGTCACCCGAAAACTTTAAAACGTTACCGATTGTTTTCTTTATTGCATAACGCAGAAGATGAGTCGGGTAATAATGTCGTACTGGTCACATCGCGTATACTTGATATGAATTTTGTTTTTCAAATGAGCACTGTCTCTAAAAAAAAGCTGTTGCAGAGCGACAATAAACAAAACCATAGCAGTATTAGGCTACTAGTGTTGTAAAGTTATTTTTTGTGTTTGAAAATTATCGAAAGCCATTCGCTATAATATCGTGGTCATATTCTTGATGTGATACAAAAGTTCAAGGACCCCACTAACAAACTTGTTTTTTTTTGTTATTTTTAACCGAATTGTTTCCTTTGTAAAGATTCAAAAATCAAACTGCAATTTTTCGATTTTGTGTTTCTGTTGACCTTTCATCTAAAAGTACAAAGTCCGATGAGTGAGTTGTTGACATTTTCTGGACCGTGGCAACCAATTTCCAAATTTTCAATTATGCTTCTTCCAAATTCCAATCTCCAAATTTTTCAATGAGCTAAAATCTAAATCTTCAAAACATTAGAATCCTCCATCGTCTATTGCTGATAAACAGACTTGTATATGTGACTCTGCTCATCTCAGTACCGAAGCCATTCCAGTTCAGAAAAGTTTCTTCCTCATCCGGAGAAATATTTTCCTCCTGAGGTGACGTATCAAACGCTTTCTGCTTTGTGATTGGTCAATATTGAAATATTCTTCTTTTCAAAATACATGAACAAAATTCAACATAACAATTTATTGATATAGCCTATTAAGCAAGATGGAAACCTGCTTCAAATGTCGAAGCTAGTCGTCGTCGTCGTGTGTGCGTCTGGGGCCGAGGGTCTATCCTTTTACCACCCCAGATTCACGATGTTTCCGGACTACACTGGAAAGCTACTAGAGAGCAGCCAGTCTTTGGTTTCATCATCCATGACACGCAGACCTTCTACTCCGTTAGGTGGCTTGAAGATGGAGCAGTCATTGATGATGTGGTCTGCGGTCTGTTCCTCGGCACCACATTCACAGGAGGAGGAAGAGGCGGGATGCTTTGCGGTCCTTTGTTTTGTAGACCCCGTTCTGCACTAGCTGGGAAGCGATGGCATTTGCAGAAACGGGGCACTGACGAGGGGAGTTTTCTGATCGCCCAGTGAGGTTGTTGATGATGCTCCATGCTTTGCGGCTTGAGTGTGAGAAGTCGATGGTTTAGACAGCTTCGTTCCATCGCTCAAGCTTCTTTTGTCCAGCCGCTCAAGTAGTCTGGTGGCGGCGGTGTTAGAAGCAGCACCACTTGTGGCGGCTAGGTATGAGCGGTAGAGAGCTTCACACTCAGAGTCCCAGCATGGTTTATAGCTGGTTCGATGGCCACGTGGTATTTTGGCCTTTGCCGCAATTATTATGGCATTGCAGAAGTCCTGGTATGCCTCGTCTGCGTTGCATGTTTCAGGTGATGGTAACTTAGCAGCAGACTCATTGGTCAGGAGGCTGTATTGATTCCAATCGGCTTTTTTGAAGTTCCATCGCTTCACCGGTGAACTCGGGACAGGAGCCACAAGTTTTGGGGCGATGATGAGGGACGGCCGGTGTTGAGACCGCGGAAACTTCTCAAGCACACGTCTGTCTGGAAGAGAGCTGTCGAAACTCGCGAAGGCCAAGTCAGGGTTTGTCCCTGTTCCCCAGCAGCCGGAGTGGAAACTGGCTGGTTCCTTTGGGTTGAACAGGAGGGCAAGAAATATCTATTTATTTTATTTACACTTCTTTACCAAAACAAGTCTAATTTATTTCCAAATTGTTATTTGGTGCTACTTTACATTTTGAAATATTTTACTGTAGATTTTACCCTTATCAATAAACCTGAACGTCTGGCAACCTTTGACGCTTACAGTGAAACAAACGAAGTTGTTCAAGCTTCGAGGATAGATGACATTGCAAAGAATTTGCTGAATCACGCAACTCGACAAACATTCAACGTTAACTTTAATCCAAACACAAAACAACAGAATACTTTAGGCGGAATAATTTCTATGAAATCTTCAGACATCATGTGAGAGCTTTAAGAGCTTGTGATCTTCAACCGAGTTTGCAATACATCAAACTGGACTAAAAAAATGTTCATTGCAGATTCACATACATTTAAGTCAACTTGGCAACACTAGAATAAATACAGATGCAAACGTCATAATTGATGAAAGTAGATTGTTTCAATTGCTGAAGTGCAGGACTCGGAAGAATCTGTGACGTGACATTCATCATTCTCTGAATGATGGTGGTTGCATTGAATAAATTACAACAAACAATAAAAAAACGACATTTAGAAAATACAATCACAAGCCCATAACATTTTGTTTAAATAACAACCATAGAATTTTGATATATTCCTTTTGTTTTGAGACTTCCAACTTCGATAATTTCTTTAGTTTTTGGATCATAACAAAGTGCGTTGCTCATGTAAACTTTTTGAGGAGGCTTCTCCGATGAGAAGCTGTATCTGTTGGAAACAAGAAATATGTGTGATCGTTGAATTCAGAGCGGTCTCCACAAAGCATCACCGCGTGAACATAAATAAACATTCATCACACCCTTCAACCACTCACCCTCCAGCGATGATGATCTTTCCATTGTAATAACAAGCAGAACAATTCCATCGAGGATTGAATGAAGGACATTCTTGTTCGTTCCACTCATCATTTTTGACGTTGTATCGCGTGATTGACAATTTCGATGATATTCCGCCTTTGTTATAAAAATTATCGATTATTGAAATGCAGAACTTGAAATAATCAACCAGTGGTCTGAGTTGGCAATAGATTTACGATATGTCTTGATTATTCGATGAATTCTTTGCATTGTGAATTGTAATGTCATGACATACGTACCAATAATGTAAATATCGTAACCAACGGTAACGGCAGCGTGTCTTTGACAAATTGGATGGGGCAATGTAACCTTCTCGGGTTCACACATCATTTCCAACTTTTCCATCTTTAAGGCATGGATTGTATTGTCTTTACTGATGGTGGCCAAGTATTCTGAAACGACAGTTTCAATTAGCTTCGCTGTCAACAAGATTTGTAGCATGCAGGACATATGGTGCCTCTACAAACATAAGCTCTTGGAATACCCAATAGACAGCAACATTTACATGCTTCGGGCATGAGCAGCTGGACTGGTGAGTACTTTTTGTGCTAATAAGCATCACTTTTCGTACTGATGAGTATTAATACTTGTACTGCCGAGTACTTGCGACATCTTCCCATCGGTCCGCTACTATTTGGAGATATCCCAATTTGGTGAACCTTTTTCCGAAATTTTTAAAATCCTACAGAGGCATCTGTTTAATCAAAGGAATTAACTTATAATAGACTCAAATGGAGGTTAATCAAATAAAGACTTAGGGAAAAAGTCTCAACGAAAGTTTTAGCGAGAAAAAAAGCAGTTGTCAAACGGCGTTTCATATATATACTGTACTTGTTACGTTTGCATGGGTATGGAAAGGTAAACACAAAAAGTGCCTACCTAAATGATCCCTACAAACTCTCTAAATAAACAGGAGCCGTCGCTGGATTTTAAAGAAATCACCAAATCTTTTTCTCTAAAAAAGCCTCGGAATCGGATTCTCCGAAACGGACAATTCGTCTTCCAACTTTGTTTAATTGTGATCATAACTAAAAAAGAAAGAGATAAAGCGTGGAAAAAAACTACCATTCCCGACAAACTCTCGCAGGAGGGTAAGAAATTATTTCACAGCTTTTCAGTCAAAGCTATAATTCAACTGTGCTGGGAATTGCAACTACGTATATTATCTACAGGTTTTGCACTTGTAATAATCAAGTCACCATTATTCTTCACCAACCTCCGCATGAAAGAAGGGAGACCGGTCCTTGAGCTGACTTCAACATTGAGACATCCTCCCGCTTCCCATTCAATAGATTGTGACGTTCCGCTTTTATTTTACTTGAGTTTCGTTTTTTGTCGGTTTTTCCGCCCATTATGAAAACTGAGCCTGAAATATCATGAAATAATATTTAAAGCAATCAACATCGAAATCCTTTTTGATGGGCAGAAATGGTCTCGGAAATATCTCCAATGCCCTCGACAGAACAAGCTTCTTCAAATTAAACACAAACTGTTTTTTTTTTGGGGTTTTAAATTTTATCGTTCAAGCCAAAATGATTCTTTATGTTGCCATATGTTAGTCAGGAAATTATTTGTTTCGTGTAATTCCCTGAGGAAATCACTCGTTAAAATGAGGATTGTCACTTGTAACATCTTGAGTTCGTCTAGAAATCATTCTGCTTTAGAAATCAACTAATTTCTGTAGAAAGAGGCGTGATTCTTGGCAGTCAGCAGAAATATATGTACACACGAGAACAGCTTTGACATGACTTAATGGTGCTAGCCTGTACTGATGAGCTCTGCTAAATAGGTGAAACGCATGTCTATCGCTGTCAATTCTTGCTACAATCGGCTGCCGAGAAAGAAACTAATTTCATACTTCACAGTTCTATCGCACAATAACAATTAGTTGGACAATTTCATGCCGAATTTTCATGTTTTCATCTCGTATATATAACTTCTACTGCAATTTACTGATGAGCAAACGCCATTCTTCACTTTCCTATCACAAAATTTGAAATATAATCACTTTTTTATAAGTTACGAAAACTAAGCAAAACCAAATCGATAGCTCCCAACCGTGTAATCGAGAAGCTAATCGAGAAGATAATATCGGAGTTTGCTGTATTTGTTCGTTTTAAGTATTTTTCAAATTTTCTTTTTTACATGCGCTAGCTGAAGATGCTATTACTATAGCGAAATCGATTCTTAACTTAATAAGTTACACTAAGAGGTTAGATTATTGCGCAAATGCCAGCATTTGATGAATGCAAACTAGCAATACTCATAGAAACGTATATTGTTTTTGAAGCAACAACAGAAATCAGAAATATTAAAAACTACCAAGACATGAAATAACAAATTATTTTAAGCGAAACTTGTGCTTACTTTGATGTATAGTTGCAGCGTGTAAATAACGCGAAATTTTCAGTTTAATTGGAGTTTCAATCCATATCGGTCTCGGAAGAAAGACATTAATCCTCCAAAGGTTATCGTTGGCCATGCGGTAACTGCTGGTCCCTCCAATCCAATAGATCCAGTGGTCTTTTCCTACAAGTGCACCGCCAAATCTTTGACCTGGAAATGGCTGTGAAGACAATACTTCATATAGTCCTTTTTAAGCTCATAAAAGAAAAAAAATATTTATACATTGCATTAAAAAATATTGGATTTCCGAGTTCGACGCGGAAAATCACGAGGCACTAAGTACTAAATCTTCCAACCCAAGGCTTAATAAGCAATTGTTTGCCGGTTGAGACTCCCGTCTCTCAACCGTCTTTGGTTAAATTTTTCACGTGTGTGTTTCACTCAAAACGTTCGCTTTATATTATTTTTGAGTTACAATGTTAAACTTCATATTGTTGCTGAGGTATGCCTGTTTATGGTTGAAGAAAATAACCTCTCTACCCAGGTTACATAATAAATATGTAAAGCAATATAATTTTGTCGTACCAAGGCTTACGCCAGGCGATTGAAGATTTAAATAGACATGATGGCAAGAAAGCCAATCTTTTGTTAACTTTCATGCATGCCTTTAAGTGTCCTGCCAAAGACACAGCCACCTGCTCTTGAGTGATGTCGAACTAGCACTCCTTCGAATGTCGAACCAGGGGCTTTCACCATATGGCCATGCAACCGACAATGTCATGATATACTGTAACTATTTTTCTTAGTTAATTGAAAACACTATCTTAATAATAATATTGACAATATCTTACGTATTGAACTCGTTCATTGGTGGGTAGATTTGAGAAAAGTTGATGCAAAACCACTCGACCAGTTGAAAACCAATCTTCAACGTCTGGTTGAGACATTGCGAATACTCTGGTGAGCTCTAAAATTATTAACACAGCAATCAAAGTATAAGAATTTGTCTAATCAATTTTCAACCCCGATGCAAAGCGAACCTTTGTGTGCCCACAACAATCACACGGCCAGGGGTGGTTGAATGTGCAGGGGAAAGGCAAATCGAGGTCCACCAGAGCTGGAAATGACAAGTTTGCACCTTCTGTTGGATGCATGAAATGAAGTCATGTAATGTTTACAAAAAAGTCTAATACTTTTTTGAATAGCAAAGCTACATGCCCTATATGTCATGTATTTTGCAACATGTGAAAAAGCTTGGGAAAAGGCAGTAAAGTTTTCAAAAACATTTTTTCGTAAAAGCAAAGTTTTGTAATACAAAATATTTTTCTGAAAAAAGACGTTGAGGTAAATTTTTTTGTTTGATTTTCTCAGATTTAAGAGTATTTTTCTTAACAAATTTGGTATTTTTTATTTTTGTATTTAGTATTTTTGTTAACAAATTTACCAACACTTTTTCAGAACCAGACTAATTATTCTTACTTCTTTAAAGTAAAGTCCAAATTTGTTAATAATTATTCTTACTTTTTTAGACTGGTTTTAAAAAAATACTGAAAGCTATTTTTTGGAAGAACAAATAGTTGTTGAAGCAAATTGTTCGATTCCATTTCAAAGGTGAACACAGCCGCACATTGGTCTGCAATCACGTTACGTTTACGCCAGAAATTTGCAAGTACACCCATGCCGTAAGCTTATTTGTCCTAAAACGTTTGTTAACATCAGAATTTAAAAAGGTTTTCGAAAGAGTTATCTCAATTGCTTCTAACTCAATAGCCTATACTTGTCCAAAGCGGATATTCTATTTTCAAGTAAAAAAAAAAATCAGAACTTTGTTTTTAGTTTTTACAATATTAACATTCAATGCAAGGAGCACTTTAAACAAAGTTAATTCCTTGCTGGAATTTGATAAAATTGTTGAAAATTTGCCAAAGAAAAAAGCTCACTGAATTGTGGTAAAACTGTGAAGGGTGATGGAAACCATGATACTGCTTGTGAAGATTATGTTACGTGCCGATCTGATACGGACGTTAGTGAATATGGCCTTCCAAACTTCTCTGTTATTTGACATTTGTATAAAATGCTTGATTTTGATTTAGATGACCACGATATTGGCTACAAAACTGCGATTAAATAATCTTCAAACAAAAATTCTTGGCTCTTCCAACCATTGATGAGAGGAACCTGATAATGATGGTGGCTTGTGATCCATTAATTTAAAATTGTCGGTTCTGAGAATACTATCAATGGTTCTGAGGAGTGGGCAACACACAAAAAATAACAAGCATTTAATCTACTTCACCGTATTTTTCAATTATGATTTGCAAGCCAAATTAAACCAGCAATAAAATACAAGCTGCAACAATAGGCACGAATTTAAGCATTAAAACAATTTACATTAGATTCAATGAACACAATAGCCCCACAAGAAAAAATTTAAACCAGACCTTTAATCGAAGATAGAATTTTCAATGGTACACATTTGCCGACTGAAAAGTCAAACTGATACATTCTCTGCATCAAATTTTCCCGTGGTACGTAAATAAAAACTTTTGGATAGTCATAACTTCGAAATGCTGCTAGTTGATTGGGATACACTTTCTGAGTTAAGTCGAATTTTCATATTTACCTTAAGTTTAATAATTTTGCTGGAGTCTGACTGATAGCCAATAATAGACCTATAACCTGGTAGCCTACACTTGATTTTGCTCAACCTGTTTACATACCTCGATGAGTTGTGCGACTTGTAGAGGCCATATGATACTCTATGTGGCGTTTACAAAGTTTCCGGTAAACTTGTTCCTCTTTGTCATTTTCTGATTTTGAAGGACTTTGCTCATTGTCATCTTCTGATCCTGAAGAACTGTTTTGCTCATAATCATCATCTTCTGATCCTGATGAACTTTTTTGCTTCTGTTCGTCATCTTCCGATCCTGGAGGACTTTTTTGCTTCTGTTCGTCATATTGTAATCCTGGAGGACTTGTATTTTGAAATTGATCTCGTGAGTCATCTTGAATGTTTTCGAAACGAGATTTTTTTGCTTGGTTGTCAACTTCTTCGTGGTCCATTTTATAACAAAATGGAAAAATAAACTTTAAACAAATATAACAAACTAAAGAATAAAGAGCTAGAACTGATATTTCATAAATCTTGTTGTATAACTGATATTTTATATGTCTTCTTGGAACGAATTATGCACACCTTCGCCAAATATTATTTGTTTAAATGGTTTGTTAGCTACATTTTCGTTTACCTGAAATCTGTTGTTAAAAATGTGTTTAAACATCTAACTACAATTTGTCTTGCACAAAAATTATAGCAATCGTAACACTCCCGCCTATCGGATGCCGCGAGATTGCAAAGACGATTTCTCAGCGTCCATCATCCAGACCAGCAATTCAGTAATGAAGACAGCGGCTTGCAACAGGTTTTTGAGTTTTAATTTCTGGCGACGACAAAGGAATTGATGAAGAAAAGAGATCGTTGCTCAAGCGTGGCAATGCATTCCACGATGCCGTCACTCTTCAATAGCCTGCTCATCTTGTAGTTTTGCGGGCATAACAGATTCCAAACTGGATGATATGAAATATGCATTTCCCGTAATTTAGAAGCAAAGGCTTCATAGCACCGCATCTATCTAACAATACACATATTACTGCACAACGACATTGCTACAAAAATTAATAGGTCAATCTGAAAATACACCACGATAAAGTGGTTTAGAACGATATAAAAAAATAACAGGCCACGCTACAAGAACATTCGATTCACGACTGACAGCCTCTGTGCGTCAACGTTATCCTGCCTTGCCTACCGCTGTTTTCCAATTTAATGTAATGTAACTAGAAGCTATCATCGGTGTGGAGGTGGTGAGTTTAGCTGGCTGGGGTTTTATAATTATCGCGCCATCGACGTAACATCACATTCTAGCACGCTTGATATCTGCAAGACATAACTTCCCTGGGTATAATTGGATTTCCGCAAGATGATAATGTTGTTGTTGCTTCTTTTTATTTCCTTTTGTCATTGTTTCACATTGTCAAATTGTAACTATTTTGTGAGTCGTGCAAGGCCTGGTGCGTTGCGCTTGAAATGGCTTTGCCCGTGGTAGGATTTCTTTGTGAGGTTTTCTTTGCCTGCCTTGCTCTTCTCTGCTATGAGCTAAACGTATCAAGACGTGTTCCCCTCACGGCCATCAGCAATCTTGATAGCGCACCATGCCCGATCTTTATAGCAAATGTCTATTTATACAAGTCTTGAAAATATCAGCTAAAGCTATATGGGCTACTAAAGCTATTGGCTAAATATATGTTGTTGTCTTTATTTTTGTTGGTAACATTTTCTTTTATTTCCCTTTCTATCTTAAATTTTTCTGAAGGTGTTGTGACCGTGCCAAATTTCTTTCAACTTAATAACTTTACTTCCGTCACAAGCACGTTTTAACGTTCGCATTTTGTCGCTTCTACCTTTTTCTCGACCTTTGCTATGTTGACGTGCATTATTTTTTGCTGTGATGGGAAGAAATAAAAACAACTGAACTTTCATGATTTAAAGAAACCTTTCTTCAGCTGTTTGCCCGTTTATTTTTTGCTTTGTAATGAAATATGTGCATGAAATGTTTTCTTCTCCACTGAATATGGATGTTTGAGTGTAATCTTGGTACTTTTCGGCGAAAACAGGACATTTCATGGAATGGTGGTTATGTTGATAGCAGCAATGCAGCAGTGATTCAAAGCGCTTTGTTCGTTCTCAAAACAAAAGATTCGATGACCTTTTCTTTCAATGAGCATCTGTTGCGTTCTCTTCATCTTTTGCTTTTATAACATTCTTATATTCGGTCGGACAGTTTGACAAAACTGACGTTTAAACATCTTTGCTTGACGTAATAAATACGTTAAATTTCTATGTACATTTTTGCAGTTGAAGCTACATTATTCTGCATTGGCAGAATGGAATGACTTTTGGACAATATCTTGCATCAAGTGTGATACAGTTTGCATAGTCTACCGCTCTTATCAATGTTGCCATCTTGGTAGCCATATAGTCATTATGTATCAAGCATGATGGAAACAGTTTTACCGTTTTACCAAAGATGAAATTTGCAGAAAACATCATGTTCTCCTTTTTGCAGTGCACTCCATTGAGCGACTAATTTTAATTTTAATTTTTAATGAATTTTAATGAAAGTAGAAAAATAACATGGAGAAAAACTTGGTTTTAATAAAAGGTGTCTTTCTTTATTTTTTAATGTAGGCTACTCAGTGCCAGACTTGGACGTAGTGTTTCGAAATTAGATTAAAATTATAATTAGAGTAATTTAAGCTTTTACAAATAAGTCTTGGATTAGAATTAGAGCTACCCAAGTTTTCACAAATTAGAGTAGAATTTAAACTAGATTAAAATTAGTTGGACGCAGTTGTCACATATCTTTTTGTTTGTTGGATAAAAACGCCAATGTGGCAACTCGGGATTAAAGTGTCATCCACCATCACAGCGCCAAAACCACTTGTAAACGTCATAATATACATTGTAACGTCAGTGAATTGATGAATTAATCAAATTTTTTATGACTTTGCTGCTCAAGGGATGGAATGACACTTTGATCGTTTTATTGCATTTTCTTTGTATAACGTTGATAAGAGCGCAGTATCATGGACTTCTAAATAGTAGCATCTGGACTGGAAACTCAGTGGGCAACAGGAGGCCAAACAGTTGGTACAACAGTTGGCCAACAGTGGGCCAACGCCCAACAGCCAAGTAACTAACCCTGTTGGCCCACTGTTGGCCAACTGTTGTACCAACTGTTTGGTCTCCTGTTGCCCACTGAGTTTCCAGTCCAGATGCTACTATTTAGAAGTCCATGGCAGTATCCTTCCATTTGTTAAAAAATACTCTTGGACAAACTAAATTTTTTAGCAAAACTGGAGATTGGATAAGAACTACAATTAGAGCAAACAAGTTTTTACCGAATTAGATTAGAATTGAACCATAGACATACGAAGCCGAGTAACGTGCCTATGGTTCAACAAGACAAACTCTCTACCGAAGCTCTAGATTGGAATTACCGACATTTCGCTCTAATTTATCGAATTAGACTGTCCAAGTCTGCTTAGTGCTACACAATGAACTCATTTTCCCAAACCAGATGTTTAAAAGAATCGCGTCTAACATGCTGTTTATAATTATTTTGTTGTCAGTTAATTTAAGAATTATTTTTTGTTGTTGGAGGCAACAGCTGGTTTGAAACATCAAACAATGTGCAAGAAAACTGGGTCAGTGGCCACAGGCAACTTGCTGTGAAATGCGAAGACTAGAAATCAGCAACAGCTCAGTTCTCAGTAGGCTACGACTGACCTTAAATGAAAGCAATCAGCTGAATGCAGCGAAATTTGTTTTATTCTAGTGCCTGTTACTGTCAGCTTGCTAATCTTCCATAATTTCATTGAGACTTTTGGTGCTTGTAGCTAACTAAAAAAGCAAATTATTATCAGCTGTTCTGAAAGTACCTTTCCCTTTCAATCTTGTTTCACTGAGCCCAAGTAATTTTATTTTTTGTTGTTTCATTTCATCACTAACTATTTTTAGTTTTCCAGGTTGCAATTGGCACCTTACATTCCATGTTCCAAACATTAACTCTTTTCGCAGTCTCACACTTTCATCAGTTACATTTTTCATGACTACACTTCCAGAAGGATTTAATCTAGCCACATCATGAATGACATGCTCTGCATTACCATGTAAACAAATTTCACCAATGTGGACGGGGTGTGGACGGGGTGTGCGCTTGAGCAACGCACGTTAAGGACTGCTCTCCATTAAGCGGCATCTAATGGATGGAATAGTTCCTCAGCAACAAGACTTCAACAATCGGAAACTTCACTCTGTCAATCTCGGTTACCGGGCCTGCGTCAGTGATTCAAAGCCTCTGCAAGTATGCGAAACTGCCAGGATTAAGCTCTGCAAGAAGCTTTCCCTGTTCGAGGATAAAGATTCAATCAATCAATCAATCGATCTCTTTCCCAGTCGCTTTAACAGAGCCTGCTGGCCGACAGCCGGGGGGCATATTCTATCTGACCAAATAAAGTTTGTTCTCTTTTTTAGATTGTTTGTGGATAGTCATGAGGAAGAAAATTATGCTGATCGAGCCTCCAAAGTTCTTTTCACCAGATTTCTATAGTATTTTAATACTTCCATACAGCATCAGGTGAAAGCTTAAGCTCTCAAAATGTCTCAAGCCTGACACAATTACCGACTGCAACGTCTAGCGTCTCACTGCTAGAGTAGAATCACATGAAAATAAGTTAACTTGGCAATAACTTGGCAATACCACAATAAATACAGGTGCAAACGTTATAATTGATAATAAATTGTTTCTATTGCTTAAGTGCAGGACTCGGAAGAATCGCAATAATCCAAGCTTGTGACGTCACAGAAAGTGACGCGAGACTCACCACTCAAGCAATCGCATTTAAAGGGAACGAAACGTAAACACAAAAAGCGGAACATCTTCTACTAAGCGATTGTGGTTGCTTCAAATAAATAACACAACATAAACAAAATTTGGAAGATGCAATGGCAAGTCCATAACCACTTGTTTAAACAACAACCATCGAATTTTGATATAATCCTTCTGTCCTGATGCCAACAATCTAAAAGATTTCTTTAGTTTTCGGATCATAGGAAAGTACGTTGCCCAAGTAGGTTTCTTTAGAAGGCTTCTCCGATGATAACTTGTATCTGTTGAGAACAAGAAATGTGTGTGGTCGTTGAATTCAGAGCGGTCTCCACAAAGCATCATTGAATGAACAGAAATAAACATTCATCACAACCTTCAACCACTCACCCTCCAGCGATGATGATCTTTCCATTGTAATAACAAGCAGAACAATTCCATCGGGGTTGGAACAAAGTATCTTGTGGTTCGTCCCACTCATCATCCTCCACGTTGTATCGCGTAATAGACAAATTTGAGTAAATTCCTCCTTAGTTAGAAAAATTATCGATTACTGAAATGCAGAACTTGAAATAGTGAACCAGTGATCTGAGTTGGTTTATTTCAGTATATATTTTGTTTGTTTGTTTGTTTATCTTTATCCTGCATTGCGGGAAAGCGGACTTGAGCGCTATGCATCGGTGTACACCTTCCGACATACACCTGACCCACGCTGCAGCCGACGGCAATGTCTGTTTCCGGTTGTCTACTCTACTTTTTACTTAAATTTGGTACTACCCATTACTCGAAATCGATCACTGGGTAGAGGCAATTATCGTAAAGTTTCTTGCCCAGAGAAACAACAGCAATTGCGGGTGGCTGGAGTCGAACATGCAGGCTTGTATTAGGCATGGGTGCGCCTCAACCGTCTCCGTACGAGCGTCGGGCTTTTCCGCTCAACCATGCACCAATGGGGAATGGCTTCTTCCTCCTCCTGTGAATGTGGTGCCGAGGAACAGACCGCAGACCACATCATCAATAACTGTACCATCTTCAAGCCACCTAACGGAGTGGAAGGTCTGCGTGTCATTGATGATGAAACCAAAGACTGGCTGCTCTCTAGCAGCCTTCCAGTTTAGTCCGGGAACATCGTGAATCTGGGGTGGTAAAAGGATAGATCCTCGGCCCCAGAAGCTCAGACGACGACGACGACGACGAATATTATATTTTATCGTAATTTATATGCCCAGGCCTTGCCAACGTGCGAACTGGAGGCCGATACAATTTCGATGTTGAACTCAAAGCCAAATCCAAATTTACTTCATATCCTTTCATATGACAAATTTTTCTTCCCTCATTACCTACTGCTGTTAAGAAACGCTCTTGAATTTCCAACACTAATGCCAACATCATATCGATTAATTATTATTAACTGAGGTTGGCAGTAGCGCGCTACATTTGTAGCGGTTGCGCCGCTGCATTTTTGTTGGAGTAGCGTCTGCAGTAGCGACGGTACTTTTTCTTTAATGTAGCGGTAGCAGAGAAGCGCAACATTTCTTTCAGTTGTACTCCTACCTACCATTTCCCAGTTCAAAGTAAAGGGAAACATCAAGCCACGTTAATACCGACAAGAGCGACACCAACACCAGTCACGACTCAGAGAATGAAAATTTTGGTGTGTTAGTGCCATCGCATGAAACCTCGGTTATTGAGAGAAACATCAATGGTGGAGGCTTTTTTTCAAACAGAAGCAAGTCCTTGAGCTTTCCTAATGGCGACTTATAACGTCTCAATAAATACAACACCCCATTCCTTCTAATGCTGCGGTGTACAGATTTTTCGAATTTTTTACACCTTTTTTCACATTACATTTATTTTTCTCCTTTGGAAGACGAAGCCAAAGTGGGAAGGACTCTCAGCAACTCGCATTTAGAGATGTTCGTGTTGTTGAAAGATGCGTAGCAAAAATTTCTTCTAGAACGTGTTTTCTATAATGGCATTAAAATGACAGTGTAGTAAGCGATCAAACGATCAGTTTAAGTTGAAGACAAAAGTAGCGGGAAAAGTAGCGGTAGCGCACGCTACTTTTAAAGCGGATGCCCACCTCTGGTCATTTGTGTGCTAACAACAGCATACGAATAGCTTAAAATCACATAAAATGTACAGAAGGGCTGTATTTGCAGGGCCGTGTGAGCACAATCTTACTCCTGATGGCTTTTAAAACTAAAAAAGAAACCGTTAAGTTATGGTCGCAAACTCTTTCAATGTAGGGAAGAAATTTACATTTATCATTTCCACAAAGAGTAAACAACTTTAAAAATCTTTAGAAAAAAAATAGTAAAAATGCTGATAATGCATTAGCGGATCAGGTAAAAGGTTGAGCAAGCGTAGGGCAATACATTACGAGACGCGAAACTGCGTTGTTCCGCCAACATTAGAAGGATCAGATGCTATTTTGACACTTTTTTACGCATTGCTGCTTACTTGCTTTTAACTAAACACCTCAAATTACTTTAAAACCAACTTCACTCTTTTTGTATAACTCATAAAAAGCGCAATATTTTGTGAATCAGAAAAAAAAGAACCCTTCTACTGTAGTGTTGCGGATAGGGAAAAGCGGATGTAGTTTCGCATCCCTATTATCTACGGTCCTTAGGCAAGGGCTAAAGTTTAATAAAGCAAAATTTATAAGATAAGATTAACAATGCAAAACTTAATTTCCGAAAAAGTAAAGTTGGATAGATGGTGTGGAGAGCTTGCCCCCAGAGGATTTGAGCTAATAGTCTTGTTTGGGCACTTTTTAGGCATTTTTGGCGCAATAGGCTATGTTGTTGTTTTTATTAGCCTAAATCGCACACTTTGTTTGCGTAGGTTTGTTTGTAAACAAAGGCCGCTTTACGTATAAGCAAAATTATCAAATTAAATTTTGATCTAGGTAGAAGGTTTGAATTAAAATTTATGTTAGCCTACTACTGTACTTCAAAAAAACTTTATTCACGACCACAGAAAAATTTTAATAATTGATTTCTTGAAAATTTGTATGGTCTAGCCCGGCGTAGCCTTTAAGCTGGTTAGAACTTCAAAATTTATTTGAGGTGTCCTCACATTCCCTTCATAATATTTTCAAGCATAGTTCACTTTATAACCTACAATTACTTGGCGTAACCTACATTGGCATGGCCTGTGTATATGCTGTAGATCACCATGATCGTGAACTAAATGCAAAACTAGTTGTAAAAAATGTAAAACAAAACATGTCGCATAACAGCCACATGCTCAGAAAAGTGATAATGGTAAAAGTGTATGCATTGCTACAGGCAACCGTGAAAGAACGTCATAAACACAAGACAACTCTGCATAAAATTGGTTGCACCTACAGCAATCTAAAAGGAAACCACATCTTATTCATAAATTAACGAACCATATAAGCCCAAAAAACGCAATCAAGAGGCAAAAGTAGCGCTATAAGCAGATATTTTTGCCCAAATATTTTTTAACAAATAACTACATTAGTAGGATATAGAGAGGTATAAGAAAAGAACCTCATAGTTACCTTACCAGTACCCAGCAGGCTTCAAAATTTTACCGATAAAGGAAGGTAGGCTAGTATCCAAATGAATATCTGAAAGAAGCTTGCATCTGCTTACCAATTGCATTGTTTTACATTTATTTTCTGCAGATATTGAATCGAAGCCTAACATTCTGCCCAAATTGCAATATACCAAATGCAAAAGCTTCCAAAATTGATGATGCTACATTTTACATTACAAGAAAAATGTGAATGCATTTCAAAATACAACACTGTAACGAAGATACAAAATTCCTAAACAGGTAAAATGTTAAAAACTCATGGTAAAATTTAAATTGTCTTAAGAATTAGACATTTTTGATTTTACAAATAACTGCATTAGTAGGATATAATGAAAAAAGCAAAAAAGCTCAAGGTTGAAGTTCACCTCTGCTCGCCAACTCACTTTTGGCAGATGCTGAATCAAAACTTATCATTCTTCCTAAATTGCATTACTAGGCTACCATGCAATAATTTTCAAAGTGGATAATAATTATAACATAAATAATCTCATAAATTATAACAATGATGAAAAGTTCATAAACTGGTTAGATGTCGAAACATCTTAGTAAGATTGATTTGCTCTAACGACATTTTTGCACAAATTAGGGGAGCTTCTTCTCAGCGAAATGGTGGCCGCCCTCCCTGAAATGTGAATGAATGGGCAAAGCAAGCTAAACTTTTTTGTACAAATGAACAAAAATCACATATTAAATGTTACATGTAAGATTACAAGCCTAAACAAGCTGCACGAGTATGCGTGGGCGCCTAGCCGGGAGTTTGGGAAGCAATAATTACGGCCTTGCATGATTTAAGCCATCGATTATCACAGAGTGTTTGTAGCAACTGCTTGTTTATTTAACTGTCAAAAAACATTAAATAGACTGAAATGAGTGGGCCCCTAAACAACGGTGCACCCCCCCCCCCCTCCTCCCACCGGCCGGGGTGCGGTTAACACGGCCCCGTATATTTATTTACTACTAAAACTGTCAGCTTATACTAACGATTTTGGCTGTTAGCAGATCGGCTTCCAATCAAATTTAAAGGTGCACGTTGGCATAGCTTGTGTATAAAGATTGCAACAATTCCTTCAATACATTTCTGTCATAGTGATGTCAATGTCATGACATAAGGCTACGTACCAATGATGTAAACATCATAACCAACGGAAACAGCAGCGTGTCTGTATGGAATTGAACGCGGAGGGTCTTTGATTTTCCCAGTCTGGCGGAAAATTTCAAACTTTTCCATTGTAACGGTTTCAAATTCCAAGTCTCTTCTTCTGATGGTGACCAAGTATTCTGAAAGAGTAGCTTCAATTAATTTCACAATCGACAAGATTTAAAAAAATCAGTTTCGCTGTTTAGCTGATGCCACAAGTTCGTCCGCCCGATAGCTCAGTTGGTTAGACGCATGATTTTATGAACTTTAAAACCGCAAGATCGGGCGACGTTGGTTCGACCCTCAAGGTGTGCGCTTGCGCAACGTATTTTAAGGACTCCTCTCCATTTGGCGGCACTTAATGGATTAACGCTTCAAGATTCCAGAATCGGAAACTCCACTCGGTCATTTTTGATAACCGGGCCTGTGTGAGTGCTTTAAAGCCTCTAGTCTACAAGCTTATGAAACTGCCAAGATTAAACTTTTAAAGAACCTTTGTTCTCACTCTTGGCAAAGATTCTTCCGACTATAAATTGGGGAAGAAGCCAGATGCAAAGCCGAGTGGTGAGAGCTCTGTTTCGACGTTCGGTAGAGCGCCGGTTCGACACCGCTCAATTGCACGTGGCTGGGTTTTTGACAAGACAAAAGCATGCCGTTGATTGTGGAGTGGCATCCCTTCGATTATAGCCCGTGATTTCTCTCATGATTATGAACAGACTCTGCTCTATAGAGAAATTCCTACGGCCCTTGTTTGGGCTATAGTCTGCTGAACAAACCTGAAATTAAATTGGGGAATATACGAAACTGTGTCGTAGCAAGCTTAATAATCAAAGTTATAATTCAACACGGCTTAAAATTATAACCACGTATTACTATTTTGCTAGGTACTCAACCAACCTTTACACGACAAGAGAGAAACCGGGCATTGAATTGACGTCAACAATGAAACATCTCGCTTTGTTTTATTGATCAGATTATATCGCTCCGCATCTATTTGTTGTGATCTGTGTTTCCTGTCATTCTTTCCGCCAATGATGTAAATGGAATCTGAAATATCGCGGAGATATATTCAAAATAACCGAAATTGAACACCTTGAAAAGGAATTCATTCTGGTCATTCCTTTGATGAATAGAAAGGATCTCTAGAATATATCGAGTAGGCTGATGCTTAGACATGATTCTGCAAACAATGCAAAAAGTTCATTTTTTTTTAATTTTTGTTATTTTCTTGAAGTATTAAAGTTTCTGTTAGTTTGCTATGAAACATAATTGATCAATGATCACCCAACAACCTGTAGACATACTTTCAATGGGAGTTTAGTCTACGAATCCACCGCAGCAGTTACAATCTGTTAGACTAACATGTGGAAAGGTTTTATTGTTACGAAAGCTTTCTGAAAAATGTTGTCATAAATGTGTGGCTTGATTATTTGTGTGTTCATACAAGTCCTCCCATCCTTTAATAATCGCCTGGATTCATAACACTTTTGTTTAGATTTGTTAACCCATGGCCACCTGGAGATGCGGCCTGATTTGTCACATTTTGATTACAGCTACTGTTAGTGTTTGACTGGCATCTTCTGAGATTTTTTTACTTTTTGCTCTCTCCTAATGATAAAAGGTTTTTGTTGCTTTGGGGAAGCAGTAGTAAATGAGAAAAAGTAAATGAGAAAAACGCTGAATCAGACTGTTGTTGAAAAATTAACAGTCTGACTAAAATCTTCGAAATCAAATTTTCTTTGTTTTTCAACATCTGATGATGTTAAAACCTATTGTGTCATCTGGGGAAAACAGTAAAGAAAGCGCAAAAATATAACTTTTAGAAAAATTTATTTAAACATTCGCCCAAAGTTAGCAAAATATGGAAATTCTGCTAAATGTGACAAATCAGGCCGTACCTTTAGGTAGCCATGGCTAGCCTAATCATATTTCACAACACGGTACTTTACAATTTACAATTAATTGTTCATCATAATAACATTATCGCTAATTTGGACCTTTTCTCAGCGAAGAAACAATTTCAGCATTAATATTTTTGTCTTTATCAGTGTTCTGAGCATTAAACGGCGGTTTTTACTTTGATGAACAGTTGCGGTATGCAAGTAACGTGGGTAGCTCAGCATTGTAATTTTGGTCCATCGTGGCTCTTTTTCGAAAACGTTGATCACCCAAGAAGATGTGGCGTGGGAAACGCCAATACATCCCCCAATCCAATAGATTAGGTTTTTGTTGCTCACCAGGGCGCCACCTGCCTGAAAGCAGCCGGGTATCTGCAGATAAAATTAATTTCACTGAAGAGCTTACACAAGATTGTGGATTATACAATAGATGCAGCAGGTCTCTAGTCCATTATGATTAAAAGGGTTGAGGGTTATATTTGTAAGTTATTGATGTGAACAACCAAGCTCGTTTAACAGACAAAGAGCAGACCAAACAAGATAATACACTCACAACATAGCCTAAATGCTTTGTATTGGACTGTTATTATCCTGCATTCAGCTGTTAACACTCAGCTGTATTCTGAAACAAATTTGCTAGGTAGAAAAGTTTAAAAGTTGCCACCAACAATTATTTAGTATAAAGCAGGCGAATAGTTGCTTTACATCGATATGAAAGTGCGAGCAATCACATGGTTCGCCGCATTGATGGTTCGCCGCCTGCGGGTTCTTTCAAAAGAGACGGAATCGCTACAACAGTAAAATCAAGCTTTTTTATTTTTTATTCATAAAACTGGAGGCTGTACGCTGATATTGTTTAAGTACCAACGTAGATTACGTAACTGCACTGATGTCAATTAGCCAACTGCCTCTAGCAGACAGTGTTCTTAGTTAGACCTTCAGAAACATGAATAGTTCAATATTTGCTCTCTTACGTAGTGAACTGCTTCATTGGTGGGTAGATTTGGAAACATTTGCTTCAAGAATACTTCACCTTTTCTATCACTCGATTCAACATCTGGTTGAGATATTGCAAATACTCTGCTGAGCTCTAAAATTAATAATACAAGAAGTAATTAGAAGCGTTTGGTTAAAACTTAATCACTATAATTTTATTACTTTGCATCAAGACTTTGTCTGACCAAAACAAAACCAACCAATGAAACTAAAAGTAAAAATATTATTATCTTGGAAGCATTTCTTTATATCATGTGCTTCGCTTATTACCAAGTCTTCGTTGTTTAAATTCATTTGCTAATACTTACACTACCACGGGCTCACAAAACCTGAGGAAAAGCAATAGCCTATTGGCTGTGAGCTCTGGAAGGAAGCAAAATGTATTCCAACAGGAATTCCCTTTCAAAGCTCTCCGCATAACTTAAAAACAACCCAACCTGGTTAATGTAAGCCTCCAAAAAAGTTCACTGTGTAGGCTACAATTTTTTTTTTTATAGTTCTTGCAATAAGCTGAACACTCGGAATAATATAATCGCACAAAGATCATTCTTGAGTCCATTTAATTTTAACGTCTATATTAACAATTACTTGCCACCCAAAGTTGTCGCAAAATGTGCATACGTAGATGACCTGGTTCAACAGGTTTGTTACGTAATATGGTAACCCTAACATCCGAACAAGCAGTTAAAAGGCCACATGCCTGCAATACAGCTTCAACATCAGCTCCTATAGGCTAGCCACCATTTTTTTTATTTACATTCAAACCTATGCCTGGTGATGGACGATATAGATTGATGGTCTACTAGAAGGCTAGAAAGCCACTCTTGGATCTATTTTCTATCGTGTCATGTGTCTTGCCCAACGTAGTCGCGTACTTCCGGTAAGAGTCGAACGCGCTTACTACCATGATGTGCCAAGGCTATCACTTCTACGCTTCAAAGTATTTAGTATAAAAAGACTTTTTTTAATGCATTGTAAGTGTTCTGTGTTTTTAAAAGTTTTGAAAGGTTTTGTAAAGTCTTTTGTTCCACACAGGCAGGTTGGGGGCGATTACAAACATACGATTGACACGTCATACAATCACTCGTGTTACGAAAGAACTCTATGACAAAAGGATTGTCAGCTACAGTGATATATTTTTTCAATTGAATAAGATGCACTTCTTAAGATAGGAAACTTACCGTTAGAAGTTGTTTCACTGATGGATTGTGATAATGGCGCCTCATTAGCTTGCAAATCTTGACGTGGTGGACCTGGTTGTGTGGATTCCACATCTTGACGTGATGGACCTGGTTGTGTGGATTCCACATCTTGACGTGATGGACCTGGTTGTGTGGATTCCACATCTTGACGTGATGGACCTGGTTGTGTGGATTCCACATCTTGACGTGATGGACCTGGTTGTGTGGATTCCACATCTTGACGTGATGGACCTGGTTGTGTGGATTCCACATCTTGACGTGATGGACCTGGTTGTGTGGATTCCACATCTTGACGTGATGGACCTGGTTGTGTGGATTCCACATCTTGACGTGATGGACCTGGTTGTGTGGATTCCACATCTTGACGTGATGGACCTGGTTGTGTGGATTCCACATCTTGACGTGATGGACCTGGTTGTGTGGATTCCACATCTTGACGTGATGGACCTGGTTATGTGGATTCCACATCTTGACGTGATGGACCTGGTTGTGTGGATTCCACATCTTGACGTGATGGACCTGGTTGTGTGGATTCCACATCTTGACGTGATGGACCTGGTTGTGTGGATTCCACATCTTGACGTGATGGACCTGGTTGTGTGGATTCAACATCTTGACGTGATGGACATGGTTGTGTGGATTCCACATCTTGACGTGATGGACCTGGTTGTGTGGATTCCACATCTTGAAGTGATGGACCTGGTTGTGTGGATTCCACATCTTGACGTGGTGGACCTGGTTGTGTGGATTCCACATCTTGAAGTGATGGACCTGGTTGTGTGGATTCCACATCTTGAAGTGATGGACCTGGTTGTGTGGATTCCACATCTTGAAGTGATGGACCTGGTTGTGTGGATTCCACATCTTGATCTTCAGATATTTTGAGGCTGAATATTTTTACGAGCTTGGCATCTTTATTGCTCATTTCAAAATAAAATGAAAAATTGAATTTCCAACAAATTTAACAAAATGAAATACGAATTCAAGCCGCTAATTTGTTAAACTTCTTGATTAGAATCCTTCGTTAAATTTGACAAAATTACAAACCACAGCGTTTAAAATATAAAAATAGGAATTCTGCTTCATGCAATAGTTTAATATTTTTGGAGTCAAACATAACAACTAGCCTATACCAAACACTCATATGAAGCTGCAGTTATTGCATTCCATCAGTAAGGCACAATGTTCATCCTAACTATGCGATGAAATAACTTGTGGTCTCCACCACATGTCCTGTCTCGCATTTTGTATGTTTTTGAGTAATATTACTATGATTGGCTATGATTGGCTGGCTTACGTTTACAAATCGATTGCCGTGTAAACTACTAGAAGCAACGCCTTTCTGCAATGGACACAGTTACATAACATGCTACACAGCTACATAACATACACATGATAATCATGTGTATCTTTATCCTATTTACCATTTCCGCCTCAACCTTCTTATATTATGCAAGAAAACAACTGGAAAATTGTTAAGTCCTTGATTTCACTCCATCGCTTCCTTCGATCAACCACTCAATTCGTGAATCAAAACTTTAATTTTCAATCGCAAGGAAGCAGGGACTGCCATCGGCTACTTGTTGCTCAAAGCAGTCTGAATTGCAAAATTATTACGAATCAACGTCTTCAGACGTTGAATCAATGTAAATAAAGACGAATTGTTTTAGTTTAGTGTACCCAGTGTTAACAAAACTTGCATGGGAGAAAAATATTGAAAAACGTCATCACAGCGAATGATGCAAGCTTGTACTATATTTAAGTGGCAGACGGAAATTATTTTCCCCAAACGCTGAACATGGTCAAGTTGGCCATGGTTTGATAGCAGCCAATATTATAAGTGAAAGATTTTGATTTGTCACAAACACACACCTAGAATAACTTTGCATATTTTTACCACACCCCAGCAAGAAGGAACCCAGGTTAGGATCCACATTAAGATTCTAAAAAGAAAACCGAACTTGATATTGCGACATTTTTCAAGCTTGTCTGACTTGATCTGGTCTGTCTGGTTTCGTAAACCCAAACTTTCTTTAACATTTGCTTGTTATAGCGCAAGCTGTTTCAATAAAGTATATTTATTGTGGACATTTGAATCAAATTTGTTAATTCAAAGCATCACCTAACACTTACTTCAGTACCATCAGAAGGGGCTAGCATTTCTGGATACTGGACGTTGTTTTAGGCTTACCAAATAATTTACTTTCACTTTACCGATGTAGATCATGATCGGCAACGATATGTTTATGAAAAAAAGTTAATCATCTTCAGTCACGCTGAAAGGAAATAAGAAGATAATATACATGAAGCAGAGATTGCTAGTACGTGAAAGTGTAACTGTGGAAAAGCTACATTACCAGTGACGATATAACTTGTCCAGTAGTAACAACTACTGTACTCTGAGTTTGTTCAATGATTTTCATATCAAACAAGTAGATTTGAACGACAAGTGGCCAATGGCAATCCTTGCTTCCTCGTTGCGATTAAAAATTAAAGTTTTGCTTCCGCAGTTGTTGAGTGGTTGATTGAAGGCAGCGATGGAGTGAAATTAAAGACATTACAATTAAATCTGTTGTGTTAACTTCAAATTATTAAAGGCATACTAAATGAAAATTTCAAACCGGAATTAAGCATTAAAATGAGTAAACTGAACATTCAAGAATACATTTCAAAAACAATTACCCAAAAAAAATTGTTTTCAATGGCGCTGGCAAGGCCCAAAGTCCAGTGTTTCATTTATTTTCATTTTTTTCAAAATGACCAAAACGTGCAAACACTGCTCGAGAATACGTAATAAAAGACAGCAATAACAAAAGCCACGTTACCACATCTGATGTTTGAGCAAACTGTCTGCTGTTTTGATGTTAAAATGCGCTGTTTTGATGTACATACATACATACATAGCCTACAGTCAAATCGCCCGCAGTAACAATTATTGCGTGATCGGTTGATTGCTAGTCTTTTGTTACGTAGACTGTACAGTCGCACGCTTCGCTACTCACGCCCAATCTCATTTTGAAAGCTGACAAAAGCACGCGCACAATGGTGGTCAGACAGCAATGGGGCAAAATTTTATTGAAAATCGTTTTATGGTAGCATGTTAAACACAAAGAACGTGGAAAATCGCCAAGTCAGGTTTTTCCTTTAGTACCCCTTTAAAAGCATTTCTTCAAAATAACAAGTGAGCTCTAAAGTTGTGAATTCTCTGATAAGATTTTCTAGATTATACTTCCGGTTGCAAAATTAAAAATTGTAAAAATAGTTTTCTTAAAGCAATTATGAAAAAATTATCAAACAAATTTGAACGACAAGTAGCCGATGGCAGTTCCTGCTTCATCGCTGCGATTGAAATCAAATTTGCCATAACAAGATTTTTTGAAGCATAGCTAAACATAAAGTAAGCACTTAAACTCTTTACATTCCTCAACTAAAAGGTGGACAAGAGCTTCACGAATCACCCCAGAAGCCAACACGTCGACGGTGCACAGAGCACGCAAGATCAATTAAACACAACCAACCAGAAGAGAGAGTCAGAAGTTTTACAACACCAGTTGAGTGGTTGATTGAAGGCAGTAGCCAAATGAAAGACTTCAAAAGTTGGTTATGTTCTTGCATCAACCAATAACTTTATGGTTTTGGTGACAAGGTTCCTTTTTAATGTTGTATCATATTTAGAATGTGATTATAAATTTATGACTTTATTCATTGTCGTTCTACAACAGCTAAGATCTTTTAGCGTCAGGGTTCATTTTATTTTATATCAGGTTTACAATGTCATCACATTTTGTCCCGACTTATTCTCATTGCGTGATGGAAGACAGAACACGATGGGTATTGTTTTTAAAGTCTTCAAAGTCTTAAAGTCTTCAAAGTCTTAAAGTCTTAAAGTCTTTTTAAGTGTTTTTTCGCATGTGCTGATGATGCAAAATAAAAGAACTTCTTCTTCTTCTTCAGTTAGACCCGACCTGGAATCGGTCTCAGAGCACTAAAGCTGAAGGCGATAAGCACTCGGCCACTGAGCTTATTGCACCAAGCAATAAAGTTGCGTTGAGGAAGTGATGTGGTGACATTGTGAATATGACAGTTCGTGTTAGCGATTTACAAAGCTGATAGTTCCAGCGCAGCAGAGCATAGTCGCAGCTGAGTGCATCATCATCATCATTGTCAGCTATTGTTGTTCCACCACGAGATGAAGGCAGGAGTGCATATGTGTCACAAATTTTAAAAGCGACCACATTAGTTCAAACATTAGTCTTGCAGCTAATGTTTACCAAATTAGACACCAGACGTTGAATCAACGTAAAATATTTTCCAATTTATGTGAAATAAATTTTGTTGAAGCGTTTGTGGTAAATTTATCAAACACATTTGAACGACACGTGGTCCATACCAGTCCATACTTCCTCGCTGCAATTGAATAGCGAAGTTTAAATTTAGCAGTTGATTGACGGAAGTGGTGAAGTTAAATTAAAGACTTTAAAATTTTACAAGTTGTGTTCTGACATGAAGCAGCAGTAGTAGATTGATATTGTAAAAGCTTAAAACATTGCCACACGAGTAGCTTTTGATCCATAGGCATTTCTTGACTAAATTGTCGCCATCTTGAATGTTAGACATTCCGGCAAGTTTGGAATCCTCCATCTTTACAAGATGATGTTTGTGCACATATGCCCCCTCTGCCTGTTGATCAGTCTGTTGGTTGTTACCACACCATGTCGCTGTGAGCAGTGAAGGAAAGTAACGTGGAAGATAGGTTGAGGTAACCGTGTGGTCATCTTGCGAAAATGGCTGCTGATAGGTTATTATTTGCTTTGACAATGTAACAATAGAGAAATAAAACATAGTAACTTTAGCGGGTTTCACACAAAATATAACATAATTGAAATAAAATAAACTCAAACGTTTTCGACACGTACGTGTGTCCTCATCAGGAATTAAATCTGCAATATGCATAAAATTGAAAATTCGTATTACAGATTTAATTTCTGACAAGGACACACGTACGTGTCGAAAACGTTTGAGTTTATTTTATTTAATTATGTTATATTTTGTGTGAAATAAAGTATGCTAAACCCGCTAAAGTTACTATGTTTTATTTCTCTATGGTTCAACAAAGCTTTAACAAGTTAACAAATCTGTGTATATTTAACACCGGAGTTACAAAGTTGATCTGAAATAGCTACGCAACCCTATGCAGCCCTCACTAAATCTGATTGTTCGGTGCTACGTTATATTTGTGTTGCCAAAATTGTTGATGATGGATGGAATTTGTTGATGGAATTGTTTTAAAGAAACGTTGTCGGTTTACGCAAACTGTTTTTTTTTTAAGTTTATGCTCTTAAGTAAATTATGCAAAAACATACTTTAGGACTTTTTCTTATTTCAGTGATACCACGAATGTGCTTTGAACTGAAAATCTACAAATTGTGTTGGATTTGTTTAAAATTTACTAATCGCTAATGATGGAATCTGAAAGAAAAGAACCTCCATCTATTAAAAATTATAAAAACTTTATTTTGTACTACGCCACCTCAAGGGATAAATCCCCTTACGCAAGTATGTCTCTGGTATAAAGTGTGAGTGCTGGTTCATTTGAGTGCTGACACGCTAATGCTTGTTTAGTTTGGTTGAAAAAACATGATAAATTAAAATAAAAGTCCATAAGTTTTCACCAAATGCTTCCACTTACTTCTTGTTTCATGACTTCTAGAAATACCCAGAGTATTTGCAATATCTCAACCAGACGTTGAAGGAACTAATAGAACTGACCCAGTGGTTTTGAAGCAACTTCTTCCGCCGCCACCCACCAATGCACCAGTTGAATACGTAAGATATTGTTAATATCAACTATGTATCATGTTGCTTTATGTAATCCTTAAAATCACGTGCGTAGGCTATTCTTAAACACAAGCTGCTGTAATTTTCTTCCTAATGCATTGAGTTCTAACCACTGTTTGCTGATAGAATGGATACAGTAACTATACAAATAACATAGCCTACTCAACTAGGGATTAGTGTGATGGTACAACACAGTGATTTTCAATCTATTTTTGCTCATAACCCACTGGAAATAGCTCTATGGCCTACATGCTGACAACGACTGGTATTTGGTGGGAGAAATGATTTTAATTTCAACTTCAGTCCTGATGAAACCATGATCAGAAAAACTGTTCGTGTGTTTTGTTTTTACAAGTTTTAGTACAGTAGCAACAATATTTAAACTTGAAATGCCATAAACAAAAAATGACGTGAATGCAATGCAGGGCAATTTTCAGCGAAAAGTAATTTTCAGGCTGGGGGGTTTGGACAAAAATCTCAAATTTTTTACCAAGGGTCTTAGAATATATTGTTGCATTTTAAAATTATAGCTAAAGGTAAATTTGAAAAAAAAAGCTATTACCTCCCCCCCCCCTCCCACTACTGGTGTAGTACATACAAATGAAAACATTCCAAATCTAAAACGGATCAAGCATCGGTCAAATTATAAACAACAATTTTTTAGCATTGAAAACAGTAAACACGAGTTATTATTATTATTATTGTAACTGTCTCCGCCGCCAGTGTAGCCAAATCGTTTGGCATCCGCTGGCTTCGATCAGTCTTTCAACAAGGTTGATATGATCTCCATTCTGTTTTGTTCTGTTTAAACACGAGTTATACGAAAAAAAAGAGAAACGAGCCAACAATAACCTTGTAAATTGTCTGTTCTAACAATTGGGTACCATGTAGTGCTTCATCAAAGACAAGGTCGAACTCTGAACTTGGCTTTCTGGGTCGGGTTTATAATGATCAAGGGATCTACAATGTGAAGACTTTCATGCAGTCCAGTCCCTTTCTAACAATTGAATTTCTCCAGATATTTTAGCCAATTTTTGGTGAAACAATATTTTGTGTGGGTTAAGTATTTTTTAGCCACGACAAAGAGTTTTCTACTTGGTACGATTTTTGATGCATTAACTGCCTCTGGGAGTAATATGTTGTGGTTCAGGCGGTGAGATGGCGCAGCGGATCAGCAAGAAAAATCAGCTGAGAGAAAGAACCTGGCCACCCTATTCTCCTTAGTGCCGATGGCTTAGTAGGCTTACAATGAGAATCTTCTGCTACCCGACACTTGAATCAAGTATGGGACCACCTTTACCTGCCTACCTCTTTTCATGGGCTATTGAGGGAGACCAGGAAGAGCTTTTACAATCTTTCACAAAACCAGTGTAAAGTTATTTTTACTTATTTTTTACTTCATTATTTCATGAGCGACCTAATGCCTCACTATTCCAATGTCACATTCAAACAAATTTTAGCGCATACCTACAACATTATACTGTATTTTTTATCGTATGACTGCATGTCTGTTGTGACAAATTACCCCAGTATCGGGGTAGTTTGTTGCACTGCCAGAGTGAAATGTCACATCATAATGACTATTTTGCTCATGTTGAAATGACATCACTTGTTTTTCTCGATCGCATATGCATATTGCATAAGTAAGCCATAACTTTTATGTCCCTCTCCCTCGTCCCATTCGCCGTGGGATGATGGGATTGCAGCCGCCCATCCATCGACGAATCTACCGTAAAGCTCTTCCTTGTCGCCTTTATCTGCTATCTTCAACAAATGAGATGTCAGACCGTAGCGGCCCTTTTTAAACAGTGTTCCTCCCTTCAGTAAACATTAAGACAAAATCCATGCACTTAAACACAACTCTAACTAATCTAAACTACCATAATCTTTTTTCTTCTAAATCGTGGTAGTTCTTGAGCTTAACCCGCTACATTCAAAGCCTGCTTTAACATTAGTATGATGAAAGTTGAGACAGATATAAAAGTTTGAGGTAGCCTATTTGCTTTTTACTTCCCTAGATTACAATCAACACTGCGACAGTCTCCTACCTCGCCCTACTCTTCCTTAGTAGCCTAGGTACTTTTCATATGGTGTGCCTGCTGAGTGTTTGAGTGTGTGAACGGCTCCCGAAAACAACGCACTGATGATCAGTAAGGTAACAATTGGACTTTTTATAAAACAAAACCACGCCAAACCTACAAGGTGTCTCTCTCGAGGTATCAACCTTGAGATTTCTCTATACAAAAAAAACAAAATTAAAAACAGAAGCCAGTTATGATTCCCTATTGGTCAATGTGATTCCACAAGAGCCATCACTATCTTTGCTGTATCCTTGTACGTTGAAGGGGGCATAATAGCTTGTCTAGTCTTTCTTATGTAAGTGCTAGGCTATTATCGAAACGAAATGTGTCCATCTAAACAACATGAAAAAATGAATGTTTTTACTGTTTGCGTTATGATGCATGCAACACCGCACTCCTGCAACTTTCCGCCCTGCAACATCCCACTCCTTCAACATCCGGCTTCTGCAACATCTCGCCCTTGTTACATTTGCCCCTGCAAAATCCCGTTCCAGTAACATTACGCCCTTGCAACATTCCGCTCCTACAATATCTCGCTCCTGCAACATTCCGCCCCTGCAATATTCGGTCTCTGCAGCGGTTCTAGGACAATTTCCTCCGGACAATTGTCCCCAGAACAACTGCCCCCGGGACAACTGCCCCCTCGGACAATTCCATCAAAAAGTGCAGTAAAGTTTTTTCTTACTTAGCGCTAATTTTTTTATTCTTATTTGCGACAGAAAAATATATAAATATCGCCATTAGAAATGTAAATTATAAGCGACTCCTCTTAAAAAGTCAAGTAGGCTACATTGCGATTTTCATAGTCTTCTACAATGGTTGCAATGCGAGCTGAACAGTCTTGGTAGCGTTTTTTGGGCCTTGGTGCAGGAAATCCTGCAACCGTTTTGTTAATTGCTACCGTTGCTAAAGCCTGCTCGCTCTTTAATGAGTCCATAAACTTCCAAACGTTTGGATGACATGCAATAATGTTAGCTTGAAAATGGATATCTATGCCATCCTTCCAACGAATTGTTTATGCTGAGAAGATCTTCCACTACACAATCATGCATGCTCCATATGCTGATCGGAAAACGGCGTAATCGTCTGTTGATGCGTAGGCTTCTTCCGATGAAGACATCTTCAAAGTAATCTACGATCGAGTCAGCTTCTGTTAGCATAGTATCCTGAAGTGTTTCAAACGCACTAACTACGTCATTTGGTCGAATGAAAGCCAGAGCTGGAAGCATACGACTTTTCAGAGCAAAATCAGCATCTGCCTGATATTGGTCTTAGAATCCTTCCGCCTGCCTTCCTTTGTTCGGTGTAACGAGTAATGATGTTTCCACCAAACGTCTTCGTGCTATGAATAAACTTCACCAAGTTATGTTTAAATTTTATTAATCTCTTGGTATTCATTATCCGGGGGCAGTTTTCCGTGGGCAGTTTTCCAGGGGCAATTGTCCTATGGGGCAATTTTCCGGGGGGCAGTTGTCCGGATACCCTCTGCAGCATACCGTCCCTGCAACGTTCTTCCCCTGCAACAACTTGACCCTTGCAAAATCCCACACCTAACAGCATCCCACCCCTGCAACATCCCACCTCTGTATCAATTCGTAGCTGCAACATTCATGCCCTGCAACATCCCGCCCTTGCAATATTCCGCTCCTGCAACACCTCGTCCTTGTAACATCTCACCTTTGCAACAGCTTGCACCTGCAACGTCCCGCCCCTGTAACCTCCCGCCTTTGTAACATTTCTTCCCTGTTTTTTCTGCATCAAATTATATTCCTCGACAGCGACCATCAACACTCCTAGAAATAATTAAAAGGAGAGTTTAAGTTTACCTTAAAATAAGGCACTGTTTCAGGAAAACATTTTTTCCACAGCCATTTCCAGGTCAACGAATTGGTGGTGCTTTGGTAACCAAAGGCAACTGGATCTATTGGGTTGGAGGGATCGCTCGCAGTGCCGATACAGATAATCTTTGGATGATCAATATCTTCCTGCCAAGACCGGTCTGGATTGAAACTTCACTTGAAATGCGGATTTCACGTATTTTACACGCCGCAACTATTCATGAAAGTAAATACATGTTTTTTTGTGATAATTTGTTTCAAATATCACAAAAGTGTTCCTTTAAAAACAAGATAAGTTCCTTTAAGAAAGCAGAAAAGCAACAGTAGCAGGATTACCATTTTCTAAAAATTGTTTGTGTAGGGTCTACACTCGTCATCGTGGAGCCTCTGAGGCCGAGGGTCTATCTTTGTACCACTCCAGATTCACGATGTTTCCAGACTATGCTGGAAAACTACTAGAGAGTAGCCAGTCTTTTGAATAGTTTTTGCTCAGAAATTCGACAGCTTTTGTTTCTGCACTCCAAAGTTCTGTTCTAATTAGTGAAAAGATTTTGCTTGCCGACTCCTGTTCTTAGGCGTAGTTTGGTCTTCAATAACAAAGGTAGAAGTTTCTTGTAATTTTCTAAAGCAGTGACTTCCCAGTTGTAACCTTCGTCTTCTGACCATCTCAGAGTGGTTGGATGTTGATTGTCTTTAACCTTATTTTGTGATCTTTCAGACTCAGTTTTCATTATGGGCGGACTATTTCCTAAAAGTGTACCAAATAAAAACATAGAAGCAGAACGTCGCAATTTAGTGAATGGGATTGGGAGCGTTGCTTCAATGTTGCTTTCACCTCCAGAACCTGCTTCTCTTCTATCATGCGGAGGTTGGTGAAGAATTAAATTAATTATCATTAAAAGTACAAAAAAAAATACAATGAAAAGTTGCAATTCTCAGTCGAGCTGAATAATGGTTTTGATTAATTTTTGTCTCTGATGATGTTTCTTACGCTTTGCTTACGACTTGTACTGCATCTATGCTGTCAACTTAAATATTCATCTTTTGTAACGCTCGGCCTCTTTGTTGTTTCGGTTGCAATCTCGCCTGAGTTGGTCACTATGTTAAGATTTTTTTCCAAGCTGAATCTTGGCACACAGTACGCCTGTAATTAATCATCAACTTGGCACCTCTGCTTTGCGTCTTCAGGCAGGCGCAGATCTATGGGGGGGCTCAAGGGGCCGGGCCTCCCCCCCCAAAGTTTGTGAGAAATTGTTGAATGGTTTGATATGCTTTTAAACAGCTGACATTAGTCTCACAGCGGACTTACAACCCCCCTTTGGCATGCGTGTGACGTCACGATATTGAGAATGATGCTTTCAGTCTCTATGTCTCTAAACAAAGTTTGCCTAATTTTAAGCGAAACTGCATTAAAAGAGCGAGTTTTGCCAATACCAAACATTCAAACATCTCAGCCAGGAATTAGCAACAAGAAAACATAGAGACTTAGCTTTATTACCGAAAAAATGCCGAAGAAAACATGATCTTATACTTTTGCTATGCCACCGGACAGCACCATTTTACAGGAATATTTATACCCACATTTTTGTTTAAAATGCTCTCAGAATGCACCAAATTCAAAGTAATTTTTCAAATTTTCTGGTGGAGGCCCCCAGGCCTATGCCGCTGGGTGTCGCCTTTGGCTAACACGCTGTCGGGTTTTGCCCGCCGGCCGTCAAAACCCCCAAAATTCCTCGCTACGCCACTGATTGTTCATATCTGTTTTATTTTCTTATTACTTTTTAATTCATTTTCAAATTTTCTGGGCCCCCCCCCCAAAAAAAAAACTCCTAGATCCGCGCCTGTCTCCAGGTTTCAACTAAATTGTCCAATCTTGCAGTTTATTGATGAATTTCTTGCAACTAATCTTGCTTCTGCTGTCTGAAGTGCAATTTATGTGACAGTTCATGCAACTACAACAATTTAACTTATACTGGTAGCAGCTCAAATTGAAATTTGATTGATTAGTTGATTGATTGTATATTTATCCTCGGACTGGGAAAGCTTCTTCGAGAGCTTAATCCTGATAGTTTCGCATACTTGTTTTTTGCCGGGGAATTATTCCATATATCAGGTGCCGCTGAATGGAAAGCAGTTCTTAGAATGCGTTGCTCAAGCGCACACCCCGAGAATTCCGCTTCATCATGAAGCTTCTTTGTTTACGAAATCACGCGCTAACCAACTGCGAGGTATCTGGGCGGAATTTGAAGCTTGGCATTCGTGAGGCTAATTGAAGAAACGACTTTAGAGTATTTGATCTCCATCAGAAAGAAGAGTCCCACATCAGAAAATACCTTAAAAATGGAAATGTTTGAACTGATGCGTAATATCCAGTTCGTTGATCCGCAACGCCTGATTCCCGAAAGACATGCTGTTGTTGCCATTGGTTACGATGTTTACATCATTGGTATGTATGGTGTAGATATTACAATGCAAGATGTTTAATGTGGATTTAATGAAAATAATTGGTTTTTGAAATTTTTTTTATTTGTTGCATTCGCCTCGTTTGAGAAGGTGGGAGGCGAGAGAAGTTCTATGAGAGATCAGCCACCTCTGATCATTGGTTGATTGTTCGAGTTGTTCATTCATTCATGTTTTTTATTCCCGACCAATCAAAGCAAAAAGCAATATCGCTTGCCATAACATAGCAGAGGCTTGGTAAAAGGTAGAAGCGACAAAACACGAACGTTAAAGCGCGCTCGAGAATAAAATAATTTATTAAGAAGAATGATTGTTGAGAAGGAGCTATCCCTGGCCTCAGCACCAACTGACTACTCACTATAGAATGTGCATAATTGTTGCTTGTTTCCACAAAGGTAATGATTCAATTGACTGACAAAATCAGCGGTTGAGAACTATGTAGCAAGAATTAGTGGTGCGATACTGATGAGTCCAGCAAAAAAAAAAAAAAAAAAAAGAGTCCAGCAGCGAAACACGTGTCTGTCGCTGTCAATTCTTGCTACACTCGACTGCCGAGAAACAAAAATAATGATTTTGTTAAGCTCGCAACACCTTGTTCGGTTTAGTAATCGGTAAACTTTTATAAAAAGGTGGGAAGTCAACTGTATTCACCATCATGCGATACAACGTGGTGGATGATGAGTGGGATCAACCACAAGAATATTATTTATTCAGTCCCCGATGGAATTGTTCTGTTTGTTGTTACAATGGAAAGATCATCATCGCTGGAGGGTGGGTGGTTGAAAGTTGTGATGGAAGTTTATTTCTGTTCATCTGATGATGCTTTGAGGAGATCGCTGTGAGTTAAACAAATCAACGATCACACATATTTCTTGTTTTCGACAGATACACCTCCCCACCAGAAACGCCTTTTGAAAAGATTTACTTGGACAACGTACTTTCTTATGATCCGACAACTAACGAAATCATTGAGAATAATGGCGTCAGGACAGAAGGATTATATCAAAATTCTATGGTCGTTGTTTAAACAAGTGGTTATAGACTTGCCATTGTACTTTCCAAACTTTGTTTTTGTTGTGTTATTTATTTGAAGCAATCACAGTCGCTTAGTAGAAGATGTTCCGCTTTTTGTGTTTGAATGCGATTGCACGAATGATAAACCTCGCATTACGTTTTGTGACGTCACAGACTTAAAATTTTGGGTGTTCTGTTCTTGGGCAATGAAAACAATTTGTTCTAATCAACAATCACTGCATTACATTTGTATCTGCATTTAAATCAGTGTCATTAAGTTGACTCAATTTCAACTTAAACTACAGTAGGATGTGTTTGTATGAAGCATGACGCGTCTCAAGATCCTGTTAAGCTCTCACTTGCTGTGCGGAAGTATTAAAATAAAATTGAAACTCGAAGCATTTTGCTATTTCAGTTCAAATGAAAGTGACGTTTGAACCTTCATCAAGTTTTTTAGTTTCACAAATCCTTTGTGACGTCATCAATCATCAGAGCTTCAACAACCTCGTTTGAATCATTGTGAACTTAAGGTTGCCAGACGTTTACGTCTATTGATAAGAGTGAGACCCAAAATATTTCGGGATAGAAAGTAGCACTAAGTAATTTGGAAATGTTGTTTCGGGAGTGAATTTGCTTTTTGTACCACAGACACACAAAGCACAACAACACAGCAGGATTGAGTATTACAAGAATAGACTTTTACATATTTACAGTTTGTTATAAAAATCAGACGTTTTCAGCTTAACTTAAGCCCTTATCAGGAATCTGAAAAGATTTGTACAAAATATAACAAATTTCAACTTGCATGTAACTGGCAAACTGACTGAACAACAAAACATGCGCCGCGATTGCAAACCTACAATGTGGATAACAGACAGACGAAAAACAAATTGAATCACCGAACATTAGGAAAAAAGCAACTATGTAACTACAAATGGATTTGGACCACTGGTTGTGACGTGATACATTTAATATAAATTAAGGAGAATGAAAGCGCTTCCCGCAAATAACTGTTCATTTTAATTTGGGCTGTGGCGTTTGATTAACAACGCTTCCAGAATTTCTGTGCCAAATTGGGATTTGCGTTTGTGTGCAATTTTAAAGGAGTCAACATAGAATTGAAGATTCCATAATATGGTCTTTGATGGCACTTTTCCTTATATCTGTAAAGTTTAGATGCTCAAGTACTCTCGTGGTCGAATGTCTAGTGGACATACAAATATTTATCCCAAGGACAAGTAAAACTATATTCGACATTTGAGCAGAGAGCCGAAGCCATCTGGGACTTTAATTGAAAATACAAACAAAGTGATTTTGAATGATTTGTATATGGGAAAAAACGTCTCCGTCAAATTTCTTTGCATAAACTAGCCAACTTTACGAGCAAATGTTTTAGATTTTTTTCCACGAACGGAATGAGCAGGAAATTCTTCATATTTAAATGATTTTCAGCCTTTCATTTTGCTTGAAATTTGTGCAGATAAAGCCATTCAATATTTTCTCAAATTACAATAAAGAGATAATAGACATTGATATCTCTCAACCTCTGGTCTGGTTCCTCGATGTATTGAGGATGAAAAGTTGTACAAGGATCCTTCATTTAGGATGCAACCGAACAATTATTCAAATAAGCATAATATGTTAACAAAATCAGTCAGGTTCCGAAACCTGTGTAATAAAGCTTTCGCCACTGCAAGGCGGCTTCTTCAGTGTCTACAAAAGCACAAGTAAACAAAAACATAACAATTTAAAATTACTTCACCAATGAGATCTACGATGAAAACTATATAAAACAACAACATTTTAACAGTTACGTAGCTGCGAAAGATATTATTGAACTGCTTAAGGCCTTGATAAATGCTTGCCTACAAGAATATTAATATTCTTGGCACACATAATTGCTCCTAAATGATAGAAACTGTAATTCTCTGCAGAAGAGCGTCTTTACTTCTCTATACAAATAAATGAGGCGTGTGTCCTACAATCTGTTATGCTGCCCTTTACTTATGCCGGTCATAGGTGGCCGGTATAACATAATATAAATATTAATATATACATTATAGTTCATTTGGATAAATGGTCGACAGAAACACAGAAACGAAAGATCGCTGTTGGTTCTTGAATTTTCAAAACAAAAATATCTCGGCTAAAAATAATGTAAAAGCAAGTTTACTGTTGCCATGACAAACTTGTATCTTGACTAGTTTTCATTGTTCAACGTCAATGACTTCACAATTTTGAATTCAGTTGCTTAGATATTCAGCAAGTAGAATCCTTGAGCTTTTGTATGACATCTCGAATTTGACCACATTGTTATAGCACATTGTGACCACATCGTGAAGCGTTTGTTTGTTCAGTGCATTCCGCCTTAGAACAACCGCAGGTAACACCAAAAGTTACTTTGTTGCTGTTGATCAGTGGCGGCTCGTGGTATTTATAACTGGGGGTGCTGCAACCGAAGGTATACGTGAAAGAGCGATCGAGCGCCAAGTCTGCGATGCCAAGCTAAGGGGTATGAGGCATGCACCCCATACAATTTTAGTGGTATTTCGAGCATTCTGAGGCTATTTGAGCAGTTAAAACTACCACGCTTTTTTGATGCATTTTTCAGAAATTAGCTTGAGCAAGGCTTTGATTTTGAACTGCAGTGTTTTGCGAACGGTTGGCCCAACCGCCAGTAAAAAATCAAAACATGAAATTTGTTGCATTTTCAACAGTCTTTTACAATATGTTTACAAATTTTGTGTATTTTTTTTTTTAAATGACTAAAATTTTTGACAAACTACAAAAATGTTGTGTGTTTTCTTTTATTTCTTTGTTTCAGTTTAGATGTCTGAAAAAACCTTTAAACTGCGGTAAACGTTACCGCTAGTTGTCAGGCAAGTGTTAAGCTTTCTATGTTGTCACGGTGATATTTATGCGTTACCGATACCTTGTACGCGAAGAAAGAATCACATAAACTTCGCTTTGCACAAAAAAGTTCTCTATAAATGATTGAAAACAGCAGAAAAAATTCAAATACAAACCTAGTAATTTTTTTGAGCTTTTAGACAATACAAGCCTTCTTCTTTCTAAAAAAGTAAGACCCATGTAGTTTGGCAAACAAAAACCAGAGTTATGGTGATTGCAAACAGTGTGTAATGTTTAGGGCTTGGGCCCTTTAAAGAGCTCGTGGCAGTTAAAGGGTTTTTCCTGATGTTCAACAAGTTTAAATAGGCTGTTTTAGCATGTGACCTTTAGCCTTAACTTATTATCGTAATTAACATTAACCATGAACCTAAAGTGTAACAACAATAATGATAATTTAATTCAATTCCATTTTTTGCTGCTGGCGCAAATATGTACAGAACGGCAAAGTAAACATACGAATTTGACACCAACAAAAGGGAAAGATGGCAAAAAACAAAAGTTTAAAATATACATCGATAAAACAGTACCGGTACTAGCTAAACTACCACTATCTTAAAATTGTACAACGACCAAACCTAGTAACCTAGTCTAAGCTTTATGTTCTTGTGCAGAAAGCAAAGCACATTAGTCTAACCATGTGACAGCATAAGTCGCAGCCACCTAATATCGTGCTTGAAAACGATGAAGTATACTTGCTACAGTAACTAGCCTGACCAGCAACTGCAAAATTTGCAGTTCGGAATTGTGGGATTTTAAAGCAACCTCAGCCGAAAATGACGTCACAATTTATCTTTGTTTTTCTTTTATAAGATGGCAACTGCAGGGTAGCCACTTTAACAAGTCGAAATTCTGCCACTGAAATTGACTACAATGCAAGCGCCAACCAATCAGAAAGTGTTATAAGAGGCTACCGTCCAATTGTGACCCTTCTAGCACTCACCCAGAGAGTTAATGCTTGTTTTGAACTTTATTTGGTAATTACAGAAGAAAAAGAGCAATAGCAATGGTGAGAATCGAACACGCGTCAATGAATTTATTACTTTCTATCCCTAACCCTAACCCCTAAGCCAACCAGCTGACAAAAAATCCATCACTTAATTTGCTTTCTATGATCTTCTTTTCGCCATTTTTTACGTCACTTAAACCGTAGCTTATGATTGGTTGGCGGTTTCATTCTAATCAATTTCAGTGGCAGAATTTCGACTTGTTAAAGTGGCTACCCAACTGCAGAGCTTGCAGTTCAGAGCTTCCAAATATAAAACTTGAAAAATCATAATATTTTTTAAAATCCAGAAATTATGAAACTTTTAGTCGGTTGGATTTATAAAGAAAATGAGAAAAAACGTGAAATTAATAAAAAAAAGAAAATGCTGAAATGTGCAGGGGGTGCTGCAGTTGTGCAGTTTCTATGCACGAGCCTCCACTGCTGTTGATCAAGGTATATTTTAGTGAGATGTTATACAATTGATCCTAAAGCAACTACATTTTTAACGCAAGACTTCTTCAGAAATTGCGCAACTTAGTTTAAGTCTTCAACTCTCAGCCTATCCTTGGTCTTGACAGCAACTACAGTAGAAAAAGAAGCAAAGATATGTGGATCTGAGTCAGCATTTGAATATCTTGAGTTCAGCAAAGTTGGTAAACAGGAAAATAATCTCGAGTAGTTTCAGCTTTTCGAAGTCTGATTTGGCGGTGTGGTTAAACTCCAGAGCAAAAAATATCTTGTGCTTTTTCAAAAACATTTTTGATATCATTCCTTGTTTTCATCTCCATCTGAAAAGTGTTTTATAATTTTTTTTTCAAGGCATTTAAATGACCTCTTGCTTGATTGCTCAGTTGCCTCCTTAACATAACAGACTTTGTAAGAGCCAGTACAGCTTCGAAGCCATCAAGCAATCAAAAATACAAGTTGTCTGACCCGTTGGCTCGGTGGTTCAGCTCAAGACTCAAGATCAAGCGGCGCTGGTTCGACTCTCGGTGTGCGCGCTTGAGCAACGCACGTAAGGGACTGCTCTTCATTCAGCGGCACCTAGTGGATAGAATAATTCCCCAGCAACAACATTTCAACAATCGGAAACTTCTCTCTGTCAATCTCGGTGACCGTGCCGTGAAATTTTTTTTCCAACGAGATTTCTGTCTCATTTACATATTTTGGTAAGAGTTTGTATTAAAACCGTGTGAATGCAACATTTTCTCGTTGGTACGATTGGTTCAGTGGTATCATCCTCTGCCTAGTGATCGTGAGAACGAGGGTTCGACGCCCGTCAAAGTCAATTTTTTTTTTAATTAATTTTTGCGGTGCACAAGAGCTTTTCAAAAAAAGTAGGGTTAGGGAAAGCTTATATTTTATATCATTGCAGAATTTCATTGGCAAATAGTTATTTCGCAATCTGAATTAACCAATCTCTCGAAACACTTTCGGAAAATCTTACTTTTAGAGTAACTAGAATCAATGAGACAGAATTCTCGTGGGGAAAAAAAATTTCGCGACCGGGCCTGCTTCAATAATTCAAAGTCTCAACAAGTAGGACGAAACTACAAGGAATAAGCTCTCAAAGAAGTTTTCCTACGCTGAGGATCAAGATCAAATCAATCAATAGCATGTCAATAAATCACAAGTTAGAAGTAGAACAGAGAAAAAACGCAAACAGTTCTGATAAAAAGTAACATAAGTAAACGTTCCCCGTATTCACGGTGGCCTAGAGAGTTAGGCTTAGGGAATACATTTCAATGACGTAACTTTGTTTCTCACCTCTGTCATAACTCTTTTCTCTTCTGCAATTACCAAACAAAGTTAAAAGCACTGATCAACTCTCTGGCTGAGCGCTAGAAGGGTCACTATTGGACGTTACCCACTTAAACACGTTCTGATTGGTTAACGGTGTCATTGGGTCTGAGAATTGACATGAAGTGGCCAACATACCAAAACTTTTCCAACTGTAGTTCATAGTTTGGACATGCACATTCTAATTAGCTTTTTTTTGGACAACCATCAATCCTTCGCGTGAAAAAATCACCGGACTATGCATTAGCAACCGCACTTTATAATGCACTCTGCTTTGGCAAGTTGACTACAGACAGACAAAACGAAATAATCTCCATGGGTTTAACATGTTTTATTACGCAAAGATACCTAACATAATAAAACAAACTCAAACGTTTTCGACTCGTACGTGTATCCTCATCAGGAATTACTTTAAATCTGCAATGTAAATAAAATGAGAGTTAGCCTGTAAGGCAGTGGTTTCCAACCTGGGGTTTGCGGATCCCTTGGGGGTCCATGAGAAAGCATTTGGGGGTCCGTGATTACTTGGATGAATTTAGAAAAAACTTTGTTCTATATGCACGGATGGAGCACCAGCTAGCCTATACTTGGGAACAAATCCGGATTTGCTGCTTTAGTAAAAAACGAAGCTCCTCGTGTGGTTGTTACCTATTGCTTCTTGCACAGGTACGCCTTAGCAACAAAAACTTTACCAGCAAGTTTCAAAGAAATTCTGACAAATTGCGTGAAGGTCGTTAATTTCATCAAAAGCAGAGCTGTAAACCACCGTGCTTTTAAAGCGCTTTGTCAAGAAGTAGGGTCAGATTACGAAGTACCTTTGTATCATTCTGAGGTATGTTGGTTATCTAGAGAAGTTTTAAAATGACTGCAGCAGCTTAAAAATGAGGTATCAACTCTTTTGAAAGCAAAAGAAAGTCTCCTCTCAAAATTGTTTCAGAGTAAAAGTTTTCTATACGGCATGGCCTACTTAGCCGATATTTTCGGTCATATTAACAATGTTAATCGTGGCATTCAAGTACCGGGTGTGACAATAATTGATGCATGCAGCTGAAAAACTGAAAGCGTTTTTAGCCAAGTTGCCGGTTTGGAAACGCAGATGGAAGCAGGTAATTATGCTAACTTTCTAATGTTAGAAAATCTTATCTTGATGGATGAAACTCAAAGAGAATGTAGCTACTCTTTTGATCTCTATGAAAGAAAAATTTTGCGCACACTTGGAAACCCAGCAAATCTCATTTCAACGTTATTTTAATTTAGAACACCTGCCGAACGAAGTTGAAACATGGATTGGAAATCCTTTTCTTTTTGACTTGAACAATATTAGCGATGACGATCTCAGTAAAGATGACTTAATTGATTTGAGATCAAAAGAGTTATTACACATTGAATTTCATTTAAAAACTGTGGAAGAATTTTGGTGCTCAGTGCTCACAACTGCAAACCTACCCATTCTTGACAAAGCAAGCGATTATTGATTTGTTACCATTCATAACCACTTAACCTTTGCGAGGCAGGATTCTCAGATCTTGTTGCAATAAAAACTAAACATCAAAATCGCCTGGACGTTGAAGATGACATGCGTGTTGCATTGTCAAAAACTCAACCACAGTTCAGTCGTTTAGTTTAGGAAAGGCAACACCAGCCCTATCATTAAATTTGCTTACGTTGAAAAAGTTTCGGCATGGCACTTTGGGTCACCTTAATATTCAAATACTGCTGACATTTCTTGAACAATTCATTTATTTTCTTATTTGAGCAACTGTTTAACCTGATATTTGCCCCAGGAGTCATAGCGGCAATGCCATATGCCACAGTACAGTAGTTGAGTAGCATAATTATTACAATAGTCAATAGTATGTTAATTGAGTTTCAGGCAAAATTTAGGTAGGGGTCCGCAGAATTAATAATTTGTCTAAAGGGGTCCGTGACAACAAAAAGGTTGGGAACCACTGCTGTAAGAACTCCGAACTGATAAGCACAACCTCAACAAGTGATGCAAGAATGAATAACACGGAAACAAATCACATGCCGTGTAAGATACAAGGATGTGACAACAATTAGAACACACACAAAAAGAAAGATAAGCCACAGGCGAATAACTGCCGGTTGAGAGACGGATTGTTAGGTTTGATTCTTAGGGCTTCCATGATCTTAGTCTAGTGTTCAGATCTGCCTCAAGAGATGATTTTAAAATGGCCTTAACTGTAAATGGCCTTATCAGAGATTTCCAGTTCTCAACACATATAATGGCAAACAATAGTACAAGACATTGAAATCACTGCAAACAGATTAAATATCCTTGTAAAGCTCGCAATCACCATGAAAAGTGGTTAACGCTCCCTGCGAAAGAGTGAAATGGGTAAGAAAGATACGACTGACCAAACTTGGAATCGATCCTAGTTCTACCAGCACCAGAGCGGAAGGCGACACCACTCGGTTATTGAGCTTGTTTGCGTTTCTTGTGAAATTATTTTCCTTAAAGAGTTTGTGAAAATTTGTCAAACAGATTTGAACGACAAGTAGCCGATGGCAGTTCCTGCTTCCTCGCTCGATTGAAAATCAAAGTTTTGATTCACCAGTCTGTGGTGATTGAAGGCAGCGATGGAGTGACATCAAAGACTTTAAAGCTCCATCGCTTTTGTTGGCTTCACAATAGTAAAAGTATTACTTCAAAATCACAAGTTAACCAGTTTTTAGTGCAGTCTTTTTGAGAACAAAAAGTAGCCCATAGCAGTCTCTGCTTCCTTGTTGCAATTAAAAACCGAAGTTTCGATTTACCAGCTGAGTGGTTGATTGAAGGCAGCAGTGGAGTTATATTGAAGACTTTAAAATTTGGTTGTTCTTGCATCAAGCAATGGAGTTAGGTTGTCGCAATAATGTGGTGACATCTATACAAGTTCTTTTGACTCTTAATAATGATTGTGAGACCGTCACTGGATCTGAAGATGCTATAAGACTTTTTTGAGTGTCAGCTGATGCTAAAACTAAATATAAATTAATAACTTCAGAATTTTGTTCATAATTTTCTTACGTTTGTTAAAGTATAACTTTACAGTTTCTTTAAATATGAGCGTTGAGGATGGTGCTTGCCCAGTAAAAAAGTCCCGCCAGGAAACATCCTTAGATGATGAAGATCAGTCCTCACAACCAGGTCAGTCGAGTTTATCATTATCCTCATTTTCCCACTAAGCGACGCTCTTTGGAAACCCTCAGAGAGGAATAGCTCATAGGCGTAAGTTAAGTCTCTTGTATTTTGTAATGTAACCATTAAATTTAAACTGCTGGACCTTCACTTTTATGACTGTGCAATGTGCAGTCAACGGTGAACAGTCAAAGTCGTCAAACACCAGAGGAACTTATTTTAATCACAAAACAAATAATATAATCAACCATGGCCATGTTTCCACTAAGCCCAGACGCGTCAAAATAAACTATTTCCGATATTTTGAAGTAATCTTAAAACAAACAGTTTTGGAAAACACAATTTTTTGTAATTTCCTTTTTCTAATGAGCCATAAAAACAATGCATAGCCTACTCTAGTAATTCCCATACTTTTTAGATTTACAGCATCCTTCAGAAGGCAAAATATTTTATGGCATATCGTGGCAGGCTAATGAACTTTCACCTCGAATACAGCAGCAGATTGTTGAAACAAACTTCGTTTCATGTCAAACACTTTAAAAAATGGAATTCATAACTTCTCTGCTTGACTTTCAGCTCTAATGCAGTTTGGAGAAAAGTAGACAAGTTTGCTTGTTGTGCCCTTGGGAAAATCAATTATTAATAACACCCTAAGAAATCAACGCAATAACAGTGACACTTCAATTTTACTTTCAAACTGATTGCCACTTTGAAGCAACATTTCAATAAAACATAAAATAAGAAACCGCTCACACATCTTTGGCCGATCTTTAAAATAATATGTGTTTCGTTTTTTCTTGCCTTCAACCGCTCTGCAGCATATAACTTTGTAAATTTTATTTTGTATGTTATTCGCTACAAGGATGCGCATTGTCATAGTGCGAGAAACTTCAGTGAAGCAATAAATTATCCTGTTTGTTGTTGCTTTTACTTTCAATTTCATCAGATGAACGTTGCAACTAGTGCTAGAAACGATAATTGTCCTGATGAACAAGAAAACCCAAGCTTTTCAGTGTAAAGTTTTCTTTTTCAAGTCAGTGTGAAATTTAATGTATTTCTCTTCTCTTCATTAATTTATTAATTCTTTTTAATCTATTTCTTTTCTCTTCATTTAATACATCAGCACAACTTGCACAAACATCGAAATTACAAAACTAGAGTTGAGCATGGAGTGGAGCCGGATTGTTTACGATTTTCAAGAAATGGTGTAGATTTAGAGTTTTGCTTTTCACAAAAGTTTCGGAGTAGAGTGGATTCGAAGTTTGGTTCAGCAACTTTGCATTTTAGTTAAATTAAACAAGTCCGTAGCATAAAGTTCTGTTTGTAGTAGTAGAAACATCAAAACTGTCCCTACGACTTTCGACCTAGCGGTAAAATGCTTGTAAGTGCGCGCCATTAAAAACTTTTACGTGCTACCAAAGTTGACAAAGATATTCGCACCTTGAGGTATTTCGTGTTATGCGCATTAGCTAGTAACCTATGACGTTAGATCAGAATTTGATTTTGGAATAAAGTGAATTCGGAGTCTAAAGTAATAAAATTTGTTAGATTGGAGCTGGTTTTATGAGTGGAGTCAGAGACTCAAAAATCACCCCCCGCTCAACACTGCTAAGCTACAACAAAAGAATGCCACACCACGAGTTTGTGACCACGAAATATCATAAACAAAGAAATATATTTGTCGGCTTCATAGCCGAGTAGTGAGAGCCCAGGAACGGCACTTGGATGGGCGCCGGTTCTACACCACTTAAAAGCATGCGGCTGTGTCTTTGGCAGGACACTTAAAGGCATGCTTGAGGGTGGACACTAAGATTGGCTTCCTTGCCCTAGCGTCCAAATAATTTAAATTTTCAACCACCGGTTGTAAGCCTGGACACGATAAAAAAAATGTATATGCAATAACGCTAGGATGAAAAAGTGTCCTTAGTGTTAAAACGAAAATAATCGTGCATGAAAATTTTTATCAGCAACAATGTTTCTATCCAATCATTTGAAGACAGATAAAAACAAATATGAGAACTAGCTTGCGACACCCCAGAGTATTATAAATGGCACTCGAGAGTGCCATGCCACCCCGATTGGGAACCACTGGCTTGGGCAATAAAAATACCCAGACAAAAAACTTCCAAGACCATTAAAATACATCCTTCCTTCCAGATTTGTCAACTTCTTCTTTGCTTGGTCCGCACAGTTCAAGTTTTCATGCTCTGTCTGAGTCAAGCATTCCTGGTCCATCTGGTTCAAGCATTTCTGGTCCGTCTGGTTCAAGCACTGCAGGACCGTCTGATTCGATCATTTCTGGTCAGTGTGGTTCAAGCTTTCATGGTCCGTCTGATTCAAGCATGTCTGGTCCATCTGATTCAAGCATTCATGGTCAGTCAGGTTTAAATTTCCAACATTTTCAAAATATTGTGTTATCCACTATGGAGGCGCTAGCCGTATTGAACTTAAGTTTTGTGACGTTTGGAAACGTTAGTACGTAGTTGCTAAAAGTTTCAAATCTACCAATAACTTTTCAGTATTGTTGTTTTTTTTATTGAAAATTCCAAAAATAAATCTGCCAAACAGCTTCGAAAGCTTAATAAAATGAATTTTGATTTGTAAAATTTTTAGTTGTGCCATCGCCAACTTTCCAGCCACCTGAAGGTCAGCTAGTCTTCTTGGGCACGAGGCAAAAGACTCATGAACGTAAGTTGAGTTTTTGATATACGATGGCCTACTTACTTTTCTTAGTTCTTACGTCAATATCGATAACTCTTAACATAATGTCTAATTAGGCTTACTTGAAGAAAAACAAACTAAATGCCACTTTGAAGCAACATTTCAATAAAACATAAATAAGTAGGCTAACGCTCACACATCTTTGGCCGATCTTTAAAATAATATGTGTTTCGTTTTTTTCTTGCCTTCAACCGCACTGCAGCATATAACTTTGTAAATTTTATTTTGTATGTTATTCGCTCTGAGGATGCGCATTAGGGTGGCTCGTTTTTGAACTTTTTTTTTAATTCTCTCGGGGTAGTGGGGAAATGGTGCCAATGAGTGAGAAAAAACTCATGACAAAATTTGAGAGTCGTAACAAATTGTCTTCAGCCTCCTCATAGGGCTAAAAAATCGAAAAATGGGGTCAAAAACGCAATTTATCTAAATATATATTTTTAGTTTGGGTAGATACAATATTGTTTATATATATCTAATTAAATTAACCTAAAGAAAAAAATTGAAGTCATTTTAACTATTCCTTCAGCTTCCACACAGCTTCTGAAAATTTCCATTTTGCTAAAAATTTCGCATTTTTGTTTGTGGTTACATAACTACAAACTTCGTCAGTGACGTAAATTCAAATAAAAGACGTCACTTTTTCCTACCAAATTAACCCAATATCATTAAAAAATGACGCAACAGCTCAGGACAGGTCTATAAAGAGAAATACAATGACGTTTTATAGCTGGCAAAATGTCTAACGCAATTATGTATCATGTAACCACAAACAAAAATGCAAAATTTTCAGCAAAATGGAGATTTTCAGAAGCTGTGAGGAAGCTAAACGAATAGTCTAAAATTAAATGACTCAATTTTTTTTTCTTAAGTTAATTAGATATATCTAAACAATATTGTATCTTCCCAAGCTAAAAATATTTTTGGAAAAAATTGCGTTTTTAACCCCATTTTTCCAATTTTGAGCCCCATGAGGAGGCTGAAGACAGTTTGTTACGACTCTCAAATTTTGTCATGAGTTTTTTCTCACTCATTGGCACCATTTTCCCACTGCCCCGAACGAATTAAAAAAGAAAGTTCAAAAACGAGCCACCCTAATGCGCATTGTCATGGTGCGCGAAACGTCAGTGAAGCAATAAATTATCCTGTTTGTTGTTACTTTTACTTTCACTTTCATCAGATTAACGTTGCAACTAATGCTAGAAACGATAATTGTCCTGATGAACAAGAAAACCCAAGCTTTTCAGTATAAAGTTTTCTTTTTCAAGTCAGTGTGAAATTTAATATATTTCTCTTCTCTTAACAGACAAAATGAGTAAAATCTTTTCTATGCAGCATTCACCTGCTGAACTACAATCAATAATAATCAGCACAACTTGCACAAACATCGAAATTACAAAACTAGAGTTGAGCATGGATGGAGCCGGTTTTTTTATGATTTTCAAGAAATGGTGTAGATATCGAGTTTTGTTTTTCACAAAAGTTTCGGAATAGAGTGGATTCGAAGTTGGTTCAGCAACCTTGCATTTTAGTTAAATTAAACAAGTCCGTGGCATAAAGTTCTGTTTGTCGTGGTAGAAACATAAAAACTGTCCCTACGACTTTCGACCTAGCGGTAAAATGCTTGTAAGTGCGCGCCATTAAAAACTTTTACGTGCTACCAAAGTTGACAAAGATATTTGCACCTTTGAGGTATTTCGTGTTATGCGCATTAGCTAGTAGCTTATGACGTTAGATCAGAATTTGATTTTGGAATAAATGAATTCGGAGTGTAACATAATAAAATTTGTTAGATTGGAGTCTGGTTTTATGGAGTAAGAGTGGAGTCAGAGACTCAAAAATCACCCCCCACTCAACACTGCTAAGCTATACAACAAAAGAATGCCACACTACGAGTTTGTGACCACGAAATATCATAAACAAAGAAATATATTTGTCGGCTTTATAGCCGAGTAGTGAGAGCCCAGGAACGGCACTTGGAAGGGCGCCGGTTCTACACCACTTAAAAGCATACGGCTGTGTCTTTGGCAGGAAACTTAAAGGCATGCTTGAGGGTGGACACTAAGATTGACTTCCTTGCCTTAGCGTCCAAATAATCTAAATTTTCAACCACCGGTTGTAAGCCTGAATACGATAAAAAAATTTATATACGCAATAACGCTAGGATGAAAAAGTGTCCTTAGTGATAAAACTAAAATAATCGTGCATGAAAATTTTTATCAGCAACAATCTTCCTATCCAATCATTTGAAGACAGATAAAAACAAATATGAGAACTAGCTTGCGACACCCCAGAGTATTATAAATGGCACTCCAGAGTGTCATGCCACCCCGATTGGGAACCACTGGCTTGGGCAATAAAAATACCCAGACAAAAAACTTCCAAGACCATTAAAATACATCCTTCCTTCCAGATTTGTCAACTTCTTCTTTGCTTGGTCCGCACAGTGCAAGTTTTCATGCTCTGTCTGAGTCAAGCATTCCTGGTCCATCTGGCTCAAGCATTTCTGGTCCGTCTGGTTCAAGCACTGCAGGTCCGTCTGGTTCAAGCACTGCAGGTCCGTCTGGTTCAAGCATGTCTGGTCCATCTGATTCAAGCATTCATGGTCAGTCAGGTTTAAATTTCCAACATTTTCAAAATATTGTGTCATCCACTATGGAGGCGCTAGCCGTATTGAACTTAAATTTTGTGACGTTTGAAAACGTTAGTAGTTGCTAAAGGTTTCAAATCTACCAATACCTTTTCAGTATTTTTGTTTTTTTTATTGAAAATTCCAAAAATAAATCTGCCAAACAGCTTCGAAAGTTTAATAAAATGAATTTTGATTTGTGAAATTTTTAGTTGTGCCATCGCCAACTTTCCAGCCACCTGAAGGTCAGCTAGTCTTCTTGATCACGAGGCAAACGACTCATGAACGTAAGTTGAGTTTTGGGTTTTTGATATACGGTGGCCTACTTACTTTTTTTAGTTCTTACGTCGATGTCGATTCATTCATTCATAGCTTGTCACGCCGGTGTCGGAGCCAGGTAAGAGCATTGTTTGTGATGTTTTTGAGGTCGTTGTCATCACATGAAGGGCTAAGGGGGCAGTTGGTGAGGATGTGCTTCATCGTCTGATTGTCTAGGCCGCAATCTCACGTTGGGTCAGGAGTCATCTTCCATCGGAAAAGATTGCTTTTATTTCTCCCGACTCCACAGCGGCTCTATTTAGGCAGCACCACTCTCTTCTCTCAAGGGTGGGAGTTTGTTGAAGACTTTCGGAGGGACGTGGGATGGCAGGATGTTGTGTCCTATCGGGCTCAGAGGTCCACATTTCTAATCGTGCAGCTGCCGCGCTTTTGTGATCGATAACTCTTATCATAATGTCTAATTACTTGAAGATGTACACTTATTCACTCAAGCAAAAGTCAGCCGACGTGCGAGTCCAGGAAAGCTATCTAACGGGTAGGAAAGCTATCTAACGGTTATGAAAGCTATCTAACGGTTATGAAAGCTATCTAACGGTTAGGAAAGATGTTTAACGGTTACGAAAGATGTCTAGTTGGAAGTGGTGTGATGTCACAAACAATCCCGGAAAAATCGTCAATTCAAAAATTCGCCACAATTCGAAAATTCGTCATTGCACATGACTGAGGAACTGTATTCCGAAAGCTAGTGCAAAACGTTATTATCACAACGAACTCGCAGCAACAGGCTAAAACAGGTCATTAATATCTACATTGTGAAGTAAGCAACGATCATACTGCCAAAATCGAAACTTAATATATTGCAATCCTGAAAAAGTTTATCCTTCTGGTTTTTAGTTACGATAGTGTTGTTGCGTGCTGTGGTGGGGAGGATGGCGTGGGAAAGTTGGCGTGAGAAAGATGGCGTGGGGACACATTCCATGGGAAAAATTATGTGGGAAGAATGCTGTAGGAAGAATGCTGTAGGAAGAATAGTGTGAAAAGAATGATGTGAGAAAAATGGTGTGAGAAGAATGGTGTGAGAAGAATGGTGTGAGAAGAATGGTGTGAGAAGAATGGTGTGAGAAGAATGGTGTGGGAAGAATGGTGTGAGAAGAATGGTGTGAGAAGAATGGTGCGCGAAGAATGGTGTGAGAAGAATGGTGTGAGAAGAATGGTGTGAGAAGAATGGTGTGAGAAGAATGGTGTGAGAAGAATGGTGTGAGAAGAATGGTGTGAGAAGAATGGTGTCAGAAAAATGGTGTGAGAAAAATGGTGTGAGAAGAATGGTGTGAGAAGAATGGTGTGAGAATAATGGTGTGAGAAGAATGGTAAGCATATGAAGGCTTGGGAAGGAAGATGTAGGAAGGATGACGCAGGAAAGATAGTGTAGGAAGGAAGGTGTGGGAAAGCTGATGTGGGAAGGAAGGCGTGAGAAGGAAGGTTTAAAAATGTCTGAAAGTGGATGAATAGGGGACAGTGTGGAAGATCAGTGAATGTTATTCATTCTTATTTCAACTAAAAAAAATTATCGAAGTAGACAATATTGTGTGCTGCAGATGGTTGTTGATTAGAGTGGAAAGTTTTCAACTTTTATTAATAGTGTGGAAAAGTTGTGCACTGACATTGTAAGCACAACACAAAAAAAAAATTTCAAAAATTTTAATATCTCAGGGTGCCCCAAAGAAGTTAAAATATTAGAAAAAGTAGAAAATTTCCAAAAATTTTATTTTTGGTATTAGTTTTTAATTGCTTATTAAGAGCGCGGAAAAGTTGTGCACTGACATTGTAAGTACAACGCAAAAACAATTTTCTAAAAAAATTAATATTCTGGGATGCCCCAACAAAGTTCAAAATTCAAAAAAAAATTGCAAATTTTTGAAAATTCCATTTTTACACATTTGTAACAGCATTACCTCCCGCGAATCATCGTAAATTACGCAGAAAATCAATACACACAAGCAGTGGTGTAGCCAAGGAGGGTGGTGTTAGAGAGTTTCAACCCCCCCTTTGGCATGCGTGTGACGTCACGATATTGAAAATGATGCTTTCAGTCTCTTTATGTTTCTAAAACTAAGTTTGCCTAATTTTAAACGGAAACTGCATTAAAAGAGCGAGTTTTGCCAATACCAAACATTCAAATATCTCAGTCAGGAATTAGCAACAAGAAAACATAGAGACTTAGCTTTATTTCCTAAAAATACCGAAGAAAACATGATCTTATCCTTTTTGCTATGCCACCAGACAGCACCAATTTACAGGAATATTCATACCCACATTTTTGTTGAAAATGCTCTCAGAATGCACCAAATTCAAAGTAATTTTTCAAAAAATTTTCTTGGGGAGGCTTTAGGCGAACACGCCGTCAAAACCCCCCCTTTCTAAATTCCTGGCTACGCCACTGACACAAGTATAATTGCAAGTAGCCTATAAGTAGGATACGCAAAAGTTTCAAGTCAACATAGACAATTGCAAGTACATGTAGGATACGCAAACGTTTTATGAACCTAGTCTGAAATCTTGTTTTGTATTTATTGACCATGTCTTTCCTGGACTGTAGCCGACTTCTGATGAATCCATCGCGGTTAGCAGCACCACATACTGCAAAAAAGGCCTCCGTGACAACCTTGACACCTCGCTCGACTGCTTGCGTGTGGCAGGGGAAATTGAGAGAATGTTGGCTTGTGTTGATGTTTTTGAACGACCAAAGTTCTCTGTTGTCATTTCCATAGTTATTGGAGGTTCGGTTTTGTCGTTATCGGTTTGCCAGCATATCATATCAACATAACTGATAGCATTAAAATTTAATTTTGGCAGTTTGAAGCGCCTGATATCAGTGCTTCTCGTGCAAGCAGAATACGGCGTATTCCCAGCTCACGCACATGCGATTTTTGTCAAACAGCATTGATAAAAGTATCTTTTTGCTGTTGCCAAAAAATCCATATTTTTGAATAACAGGGTCGACAATCGCCTTTAGTTTATCCGACAAGTAGCAAGATTTGCTGATGGTTTGCCAGAGATGAAAAGCACCGCTGATACAGAGTGGATTGCATTTTATTTTGAACCACATAGAAGCATATACCTTCATGGCAAAGGTAGCCAGCGTGTTTAGATTATCGAAGGGTTCTATGGTCCCTAGTACAACCGCAGAATGCGATTCCCGCAGTTAGCCAACGTGAGTGATTAAGCTTACCTGGACTTCTTATGGCGAGTGAACTGGGAATTTTTCTTCTACAAACACAATGACAAATGTCCCGGAGGTATCTTTGGTCCGTACTTAAATCGGTCACACATGTCGTGTAATTTGCGTTGTATGCTACAATAGAAACTCTTGCCGCGTTTCACGCATAATGCCTTTGGCCAACGCAACTGTTCAGTTGGCGCTCCCACTCTGTTTACTTGCTTGTTATGTTGAGGTGCGGTTCAAATTGATAATCTTATTGTCTGAAGTACTAAGCTTAATTCATTTGTTTATTTATTTAGATGTTCCATTTAGTTTGTTAAAGCTAATATAAGCTTGCGTAATAAAGTATGTATTAGTTCACGACAATTAAACAAACTAATTGAAGATGGATAGCAAGTTTATAAAGCCCAGTTTGTTCAGCGCTAATCCCAACTCTAGTCAAGCTAGTAAAGAGTGGAAACATTGGCATCGAACATTCGTGAATTTTCTTGCAGCATTTCCAGCTGAACCAGAGATCAGTGATGACGATAAACTGCGATGTTTGATCGCCCACGTTGATAAGGATGTTTACGATTACATCAGTGAATGTAATACTTATGACCTTGCAATAAGAATTTTAGAAAGATTATACGTGAAACCAAATAATCTCATATTTGCCAGACATTTGCTAATGACGTGCAAACAACAGGCAGAACAGTCATTAGATGATTACGTAACTTGAAGCAGCTATCTCGAGATTGCAATTATACTGTAAAACCGTAACCGCGGAAGTTTGCCGCAATGAAGCAATTCGCGAGGCTTTGATATCAGGGATATTGTCTGCATCAATACGTCAAAGACTTTTGGAAAATATTAGAGAAGAAACCTTAACCCTCGATGCTATTTTTAATCAAGCTCGCTCATTAGATATTGCTCAGAAAAATTCTGAAGCCTTTCTAGTTTCAAATCAACAGCAAACCTACTGCCAAGAAACCACATCAACATTTGCCAATGAGATGCAATGTTCTCAGAGAGAATCGGCTGAACAAGAGATTTCCTTGTGTGAAAGACTTCCGTTAAATGAAAGTTGTGCTGCAGCTGACTTGAAGAAAAAATGCTCCCACTGTGGCCGTCCTGACAATCATGGAAGAGAAAGATGCCCTGCGAAGAATAGTAAGTGCTATAAGTGGTTATCTTGGTCACTATGCAAAAGAGTGTCGTTCTCATAGAAAACGAATTTCACAAACTCCGTCTAGTGCTTCTTTATTCTCCTTACATTCTGCTCCAAGTAAAGTTAACTATAACACTGTGCGTATGGTGTCACTGCAAGAGCACTGGTGGACACGGGTTCTACCCTAAGTCATGTGAGCAAACATTTTGCTTTAAAGAATGCAATTCCTATCGAACCGGAGTTTAATGAAATTGACTTGGCCGTAAATAAAAAAAATTCCCAAAGCGATGGATTTTCTACTGTTAAAGTTTGCTTTCAAAGACATGAATACGATAAAGTGAAACTTATCGTACTCGATAATTTGCTAACGGACGTTATTCTGGGGCAAGACTTCTTGGCTCAGCATAAGCACGCAAAAATTAACTTTGGAGGTAGCGAAGCTCCTTTGTATCTGGGGGCACTAAAATGCGTGAAATCGGATATTTGTCCAAGATTGTTTCAACATTTACCGCCCAAATGTAAGCCAATTGTGACTAAGTCCAGAAAGCAGTCTGCTGCTAACGAAAGGTTTATAACTGAAACTATACAAAAAGATCTTCAGCAAGGTGTAATTGAGCCAAGCACTGCACCATGGCAAGCTTAAGTCCTTGTGGTATCTGGAGAAAATCACAGGAAAAGAATGTGCATTGATTACAGTCAAACTATCAATAAGTTTACGTTGTTAGACGGATATCCATTGCCGAACATGCAAAATTTGGTCAACAAGATTGCTCACTATTCTTTTCTTAGCACATTGGATCTGAAAAGTGCATACCATCAAGTTGAAATTCCTGTGGAAGATCGGCCTTATACAGCTTTTGAAGCCAATGGTAGATTGTATCAAAGCAAAAGACTACCGTTTGGATTAACAAATGCTGTACCTTGATTTCAAAGAATTGTTGACAATATCATCGAGAGCAATGATCGTAAAGGCACGTTTGCTTATTTGGACAATATTACCGTGTGCGGTAAGACAAAGGAAGAACATGATGAAAACCTTCAGCATTTCCTAACAGTTGCAAACAAGTGCAATCTCACTTTCAACAATAACAAGTGCACCTACTCCACGGACAAGATGAACTTACTGGGGTATGAAATAAGTAATGGCAGTTTAAGCGCTGATTGCGATAGAGTGAAGTCGTTATTAGAAATGCCGGTTCCAACCTCAGTCAAAGAGCTACGACGAGTTATTGGTCTTATGGCATATTATGCTCGATGGATATCGCAATATTCGGACAAAATAAAACCACTTGTTGATAGTAATAGGTTTCCCTTGAGTGATCACGCTATCTCGTGTTTTAACGATTTTCGGCTAGTCTTGGCAGAAGCCACTTTGAAGGTAATAGATGAAAACTTGCCCTTTTCAGTCGAAACTGATGCCTCGGATATTGCGTTGTCCGCAATATTACATCAGGCGGGAAGGCCTGTGGCGTTATTTTCTCGGACCCTGAATTCGAACGAAAAGCGATATTCCAGTATCGAAAAAGAAGCTACTGCCATAATAGAAGCGATTCGAAAGTGGTCACATTTCCTTTTAGGCAGACATTTTACTTTGATCACTGATCAAAACTCAGTTGCTTTTATGTTCGACCACAGAGGAAGAGGAAAAATAAAAAACGACAAGATAATGCGTTGGCGAGTCGAATTGGCACAGTATTCGTATGATATCGTGTATCGCAAAGGCAAACTTATCGTGGCATCTGATGCTTTATCTTGTGCGTATTGTGCCAGTACAACTGGGAATACATAGAAAGAAATATTCATGAAAATTTGTGTCATCCGGGAGTTGTGAGAATGCAACATTTTGTAAGAACAATGAATTTGCCATACTCGATAGATGATGTGAAAAGATTGGTCACAAATTACAAAGTTTGTTGCGAAGTGAAGCCAAGGTTTTATAAATCTCCAAAAGCTACATTGATTAGGGCAACGCAACCATTTGAACGATTGAGTATTGACTTTAAAGGATCATTGCTGTCAAATACTAAAAATCGTTTCTTAACTGTTGTTGATGAATTTTCGCGTTTCCCCTTTGTTTATCCTTGTAACACTACTTCTCATACCGTAATTACTTGTTTAAAATATTTGTTCAACATTTTTGGCATGCCGGCCGTAGTGCATAGTGATAATGCAAAATGCTTCATATCGAAAAATATAAAACAGTTCCTAAGTGGGAGAGGCACATCTACAACACATTCGTCAGTGTATAATCCGCGTGGAAATTCACAGTGTGAACGTTATAATGGTGTTGTTTGGAATGCGAATAAGTTAGCTCTTCCCACTAAAAGTTTAGAAATTTCCCAATGGGAATTAGTTGTTTCTGAAGTATTGCATTCACTTCGATCGTTATTATGCACATCCACTAATGAAACCCTCACAAAAGACTTTTCAATTTTCCACGACGCTTAACTTTTGGGTTATGTGTACCTTCGTAGTTGACTGAAGAAGACAAGGTACTGGTAAAACGTTTTGTACGTAACAAGTACGATCCACTAGTGGACGAGGTTCAACTTGTGAATGCAAATCCAAACTATGCTGTGGTAAACGTTCCAAATGGAAGGTAAGAAACTGTATCTGCCAGAGACTTGGCAGCGCCAGGACGAGACTTTGCCGACCCCGTCAACCCTGCTGAAGTGGGGAAAATCGAATGAAGTGAACTCCAGAATTAGAAATGTTTCTGATGACGTCGAACGTGAAATTACCTGTAAGAGAGCAACCTAATGTTGAATTGCAAACACAGAAAAACTGGCGTTCTGTTCGTATAAAAAAACCGCCAAAAGGGCTGAACTATAATTGAGCGTTTGTATATTTATTGTACTGTAATTTTTATGAGGGGGTGAATGTCGTGTAATTTGCGTTGTATGCTACAATAGAAACTCTTGCCGCGTTCCCCGCATAATGCCTTTGGCCAACGCAACTGTTCAGTTGGCGCTCCCACTTTGTTTACTTGCTTGTTATGTTGAGGTGCGGTTCAGGTTGAATAATCTTATTGTCTGAAGTATACTAAGCTTAATTCATTTGTTTATATTTATTTAGATGTTCCATTTAGTTTGTTAAAGTTAATATAAGCTTGCGTAATAAAGTATTTATTAGTTCACGACAACACCCATATGAGGAAAATTACTTGGTATTGATTCAAGTCATCGGATAGGCATTTTATCACATGTAAGTAAAGCCTTTCCAATCTATCGGGAATACCCACGAGGACCAGTTGTACTGCCATCCAAAAACTCAAAGATGCCGCAAGGGTAATTCGTTTGCGTGGAGTTGACATATCAACCATTGCAGCGGTCTTCCAAACTCTAATTCCAACAGTAGGATAACACCGCCTGTATGACCCGAATTTACCACAGTACCATCACACCCCAAGGCTGTTATTAAGCTGATATATGTTCCTCTATCATCAATTACTGATATTATGGAGTCGGTAATGCTTTTGGCTGTTTCCGAAGCTGGACTTACGTGGCCACATGGGCTCTATCCAAGGGGGGAGAGGGTTGATCACCCCCCCCCCACTAATTGGAATGGGGGGGGGGTGATCAATGCAAAATCACCCCCCCCCCCCCCCACTCATTTGGCTTTGAAAAGGTTTTGTGATATTTTATTGGTCAAATTTTGAAAAATATATTTTCGCTGTTAGCACATTTTGAATTTTTCATCAATATGAATATATATTTCATTTCAATATGACCCTGAACTACGAGCCAAGCGTTTACACTGTGTTTTAACTTAGTTTGCTTGGTAGCCACTTTAACAAGAAAAAATTCTGCCACTGCAAATGACTAGAATGACACCGCCAACCAATCAGAACATGTTATAAGAGGCTACCGTCCAATTGTGACCTTTCTCGCACTTAGCCAGACAGTTAATCTTTGTTTTGAACTTTATTTGGTAATTACAGAAGAAAAAAGAGCTATAGCAGTTGTGAGAATCGAACCCACGTCAATGAAATGACTACTTTCTAACCCTAACCCCTAAAAAGCCAAGCAGCTGCCAACTTAGTCGGCAGCAGTGGCCGAGTGGTTAGCGCGTTGGGCTCGCAGTCGAGAGCCTGCATGTTCGACTCCACCCCCCCGCAGTTGCTGTTGTTTCTCTGGGGAAGAAACTGCACTATGAGTATAATTGCCTCTACTCAGTGATCGATTTCGAGTAATGGGTAGTACCAAATTTAAGTCATAAGTAGAGTAGACAACCGGAAACAGACATTGCAGTCGGCTGCAGCGTGGGTCAGGTGTACGTCAGAAGGCGTACACCGATGCATAGCGCTCAAGTCCGCTTTCTCGCAATGCAGGGTAAAAATATAAAAAACAAATAAACAAACAAACAAACAAACAGCTGATAGAAAATCCAGCACTTGATTTGCTTTGTATCATCTTCTTTTCTCCCTTTTTCACGTCACAGAAAACGTAGTTTCGATTGGTTCGAGTTTTCATTTGCAGTGCCAGAAATATTTCTTAAGTGACTACCAGTTTGCTTACCTAAAAATGCCCTTTCCGAAACATACTTTGTGAAACGACTTGGAAACCCTATGCTTCAATCATAAAGAAGCTGATGCTGCAATGGGGGGTCTGGGTGGCGCAGCCCCCAGAAGTTGAAATGACTATGACGATTTTAGCCCACTGTCCAAAAATCACCCCCCCGAATTCTAAAAGTGGATAGAGCCCCTGCGTGGCCAGAATACTGAGATCCACGTTCGGCGATAATACACACATGCTCTTCTACAACAGATCTTCTATGAGACACCCAATGCTCGTCTACTTCAATCTTTAGTGTCTTGTCTTTTCTGCCATCAAAATATAAACCATGTAAAATGTAAGACCTAGACTCTTGATTTCTTCTTGATTTCTTCTTGATTATCGAACTTTGTTTCTATTAGGCTAATAATACCAGTTTTATTAGCACTAACCAATACCATACCTCCGTCGTGCAATGCAGCAGACGCTACAGCGGCCGCTGCTTGATCAAAAATGGCATAGCAATCACACATAAGTGCCATCGAACGCGTCGTCACTGGTGGAGTCGTCGTCACTGGTGGAGTCGTCGTCCATGTGATATGCAGCATTCGAGCTACAAGCTTTTGGTTCAGGTGTCATTTGTGTTATCGCGGAAGTTCTGCGTGCAACCATTCTTTGCAAAGAAAGCGTTTCCTTCGTGTCAATTCCTTTTACGTACAGTACGTTGGTCAATCAAGAATGCTTGCTTAGTGGTTGGAACTTTTTGCGTCTTTATACATATACAATACATTTATCCATTTCAGCACATTTACATGAACAAATATCAAAAGGAAATTTCTTTTTGAGTTGTGCTTACGATGTCACTGCGCAGCTTTTCCGCGCTCTTAATAAGCGATTAAGAAAAAAAGTTGAAAAACGATCCACTCTATTGTTGATGGCAAGCGCAATGACAAAAATCCCTGGAATAAAGTATTTATAGATGCTTGTGAATAACTGAACAATTTCAGAGCCAAAAAGAATATTTGCGATTGTCCAAGAAGACATTGAGAGAAATCCTAATACCAACAACCCAGTGTTTTTGTATCAACTTCTTCCGAAGGTATCCGAAGAAGAATTGATTGAACATGTAAGTGAAATTTTAAATATTTCTCCAAATTATCTCTACACTCCAATAAAACATACAAAACATAATTCTTATGTCTTAGCACTGGTATTTTAACTTTAACTTTTTTAGATAAAGTTGCATTTTTTCAAAGTTTTTCAAAGACACAAACCTGTTAATGACTTGAAACATGCCAGCCCCTCATTCTACCTGCTAGGCAAAAAATCCACAAGACTTGCATCTTGTCTCTTGGTAGGCTATAGAGGAGAAACGCAACCAATTGCCAAATTTTATCTTGACTCTTTTGCATATTCGTGAAAAGTTTAAATCACCGACGCAGCAGCTGCTGTCGCCGAGATGTACTAAGTGGAGCATTCGCTTGATTGTAATTAGTTCCCTCTTCGGTGCCGTTGAATGGGGAACTGTCCTAAACGTGTTCAAACTGAGAACGCGAGAGTTGAATCAGTTTCTAGAAAATCGCTGTTTCATTATTTGTGGAGCCAAGCGCTTATCCGACTGCCTGAAGAGGGCGATTCAATGCCAACAACAGTATTTACTGCTTTTTCTATTTTGAATTTTACGGCAACGTTCTACTTTCTGCACCTCATTTTAAATGTTAACGCAATATTTTTTTCAAGAACCTGAATAAATTTTTGTCAATTTACTTTAAACTGCAGAAAAGTTACCTCGGTAGAAAATTTTACTTTTTCAAACCATAAATAAAGGAAAATAAACCACATGGAACTTTGCACGATCTAAAATAAAATTGAAAATGTCTGGGTTAGGCCTTGCTAATTAAAAAAAAAACATTACGATTGATTAAACAAGAAATAATGTTGTTCGACATTAAGGATGGTCGATATCAGGAATGGTCGATATCAGGGGTGGTCGACATTAGGAACGATCGACATCAGGGATGGTCGACATTAGGAATGGTCGACATTAGGAATGGTCGACATTAGGAATAGTCGACATCAGAGATGGTCAACATCAGGGATGGTCAACATCAGGGATGGTCAACATCAGGGACGGTCCACGTCAGGGACGGTCCACGTCAGGGACGGTCCACGTCAGGGACGGTCCACATCAGGGACGGTCCACATCAGGGACGGTCCACATCAGGGACGGTCCACATCAGGGACGGTCCACATCAGGGACGGTCCACATCAGGGACGGTCCACATCAGGGACGGTCCACATCAGGGACGGTCCACATCAGGGACGGTCCACATCAGGGACGGTCGACATCAGGGACGGTCGACATCAGGGATAGTCGATATACAGTAATAACCCAGAAAAAGACCTCTCGCATTTCAAACCAATTGTTTCAAATGTATAGAACCGTTTAAAAATGCTTCGTTATTGCTTTGTTTTGCTTGATTAAAAGTTTAAATAGATTGAAGTTGCTCATAAACATTCTGGACAAAACATCTTCAAGGAAATTATATATTAAGCGAAAGAGTCGTGATGCAGACTTTCAGTAACAGTTTGCAGGAGATTTTGAATGCAAAAGTTGTTGCCATTTGCAAACCAACTTTCATGTTTGAATGTAGCCTACTGTAGAATTGTTTTTGTTTTCTTTATTTCGTTTATTTTGAGAAATTACTTCCACAGGAATTGCCGAGGAAGAACAGCGCTGGAGCCTTGGTGAGTGAAAACAGCCGAATCTATTGGATAGGGGGAAAACATGATAAAGACTTCAATATCGTGTATATGATCGATATGTCTGAGGAATACATCTTCTGGAAACCCACTGGCATCAAGATCAATGGTTTACGTTACTTACACACGGCTGTTGTGCATGCAAGTAAGACAGAAGTCTTCACTTTAACTTATTTGCTCAAAGATTTGTTAAAAATATCAAGGTTAATTAAAAAATAAACTCGTGTATTTTTGAATTTGTTTGCAGCGCAATAAAACTAACAATGAACTAATAAACATAAAATTAAAAAAAACTCCGCGTTGTTGTAGATGCAATTTATCTCATGGGAGGTTGTGGCACCATTCCTGACTGCAAAACTTTTGATGGAGAAGTGCTCCGTTCCCGATATAAAGTTGGAAAAAAACTTGCAAGACTGAAGGCGATGCAACGTTTTGTATCTCTCGTCTCCTGCGAAGGTACTTGGCAATATAAAAGTTAGCTTTCTAGCAGAGACGTAGCCACGAGAAGTTTTGGGGAAATCGCCCCTCTCCTCCCAAAATATGAGTTTGCCGCCAAAAAAATATCTTTTGATGCTATTACAACGTTTTAATAACATTGTAATTCATGTTGCATAACGTTTGCCCCCCCACAACAGTTGGTTTTGCCCTCCTAAATTTTTATTCCTAGCTGCGTCACCGCTTTTTGATGGTGCGTAATGCTCTGTCCTTTCAACCAAGACAATTTGGCAATACCTGAATCGCGGAAAATTACACTTCTATTTAAACCACATGTTTCATTTCCATAAACTGCAGCTTTGATGTTAATGATGTTAGAATACCTTATCGCCATCGATCAAGAAGAAAAACAAGAACCATCGACATCGGCTTCATTGATTTTGAAGCAATTTTCAATCGCACATCAAAAGATGAAAATCATTCCAAAGTATGAAATCCACTATAGACATGCTGCTGTTGCCATCGGTTATGATGTTTATATCATTGGTGAGTGCATGGAGAAAATAACGTACGTATACCCTTTGTGCATTAATTGACTCCAACATTTTAAACAATAGCCTAATAATTATTTCATCGAGATAATCGTTTATTCGCATTATTTTTTAATATCATTTCACATTTCAATACGAACCAACATTTATTGTCTACCACTTGCAAAACTCGCTCGGGCATGGAGTCGATTATATTTTTGCAGTTTTCCTTTTTTTGTTCGTCGTGGTATCAGACTTGAATTGTGGCCCCTATCAGCTTGGTTTTGGCTGCACAATCCTTTTTGCGGAGACGAGTCTTTACGATAGACTATAAAATGTCGATGAGATTTAAACCTGGTGAGTTTCCAGGCCAGTTCAACTCTTTTATCTTGTTTAATTTGAAAAATTGGTGACAATTTTTGACGCATGGCATGGAGTAAGGTCCTGTTAAACCATCCCAGAACCATCTGAAAACTTCTAATGTGACGTGTGATGTGACGTGTGATGTGACGTGTGATGTGACGTGTGATGTGACGTGTGATGTGACGTGTGATGTGACGTGTGATGTGACGTGTGATGTGACGCATTAATGTGTAATCACTTTAAAATGCTCTCATTAAAGTCTATGGACTAACATTTCTGAACAACATAACCACCATAATAAAAATCGTTTTAGGATTGAATGATAAAACAATATCTTCGAAAAACGTGAAAAAACGGCCCCAAGTCAAACAATGCACACAAGGGTGTAGGCTATGTATGTAGGCTTTATGAATGTAGTGCAATACGGTTATAGGTAAATTGTTCGCAAACAGTTGTTCGTATACATCAAATCTCAATCGCATGCACGAAGAAATGCTTTAGGAAGAATTGTTTTACAAAGAATTAATTTTACGAACAATTGTTTTACGAGCAATTCTTCTTCTTCTTCAATTGCCTTGCCTGAACCAGGCATCGACGGCCTCATATGAATAATTAGACCAAATGTTCCTATTATATGTTGCATGGATGATTGTTTTTGTTTTGTCGTTAAATTGTTCCAGATGTGTTTGTCTTTGTCTACCAGGTGCCCGCTTTCCAAAAATTTTACCAGTTAAAGAGAGATGCTCCAGTTTTTGCTTTCTTATTACATGGCCGAGAAATTTATATTGTCTGGTTTTCATACTTTTTAACAGAGTTCTGGTTTGGTTCACTTGGTGTAGAATTTCTTTATTTGTTTTCTTTGCCAGCCATGAAATGCGTTGCATTCTACGGAAGCACCACATTACAAAAGCATTAATCTTTTCTGCCATTTTCGTTGAAATATTCCAGGTTTCAGAGTTGTAATGAAAAACAGGATAAATATAGCACTTTAAAACTCTAGATCTTGTTTTGAAAGAGATATTTTTATTGCAAAGAATTGGTTTCATTTGTTGGAAGCTTGCTTTTGCTTGGGCTGTTCTTATGTTGAGCTCTGTTTCGTCTCTTGCATCCCAATTTACCATAGTACCGAGGTATTTGAATTTTTGGACCTGTTTAAGAATTGTTCCATTAACTGATAAATTACAAATAGGAGTTTCGGTTGCTTTTTTCTTTGTTATGACCATTGTTTCTGTTTTCTTTTTATTTAATTCCATCCCAAATATCTTGCTTTTCGTACACACAATATCTAATATGTTCTGCAGTTTTACGTCCCAGTCGGCTATCAAAACGGTGTCGTCAGCATGTCGTATGTAGTTAATGTTGTTTCCTTCAATACTAATACCTCTTCCATCTTCAATATGTCTTAAAATTATTTCGCTGTATAATGAGAAAAGGTCAGGTGACAGCACACAACCTTGTCTTACTCCTTTCTGAATGGGCGTGTAGTCAATGCAGTCATCATTTATCCTGATAGCAGCTGATTGTTCGTAATATAAATTTTGAATGATTCTTAGATCTTTGTCGTCTATTCCAATTCTGTCGAGCATGCATAACATTTCATTGTGTTGAACTCTTTCAAAAGCTTTTTTATAGTCGATGAAGCACAAGTACAGGTCTTTTTGCATTTCGATTGATCTTTGAGCGAGGTTTTTCAGAATGAAGACCGCATTCCTTGTTCCTTTATCAGGCATAAACCCATATTGGCATTCGTTTATTTCTGGGTGTAATTTGTTTCTAACTCTGATCATGATGACTCTCAGCAGTAGTTTAATAATATGGGACATCAGACTAATTGTGCGATGTTCTTCGCATTCTCTTGTGCCTTGTTTTGAAAAAACGAGCAATTGTTTACAAAAAAACGTCGGACACCGTGTAGTACAGGGGTCCGCAACCACCCGCCGCGGTCCGGTGCCGGTCTATGAGGAATTTGTCACCAGGCCACAGAAAACCGAGGTCAAAATGCTCCATAAATTGCAAAATTTTGACCAACTCAGCTATCAAAAAATCTCTTCTATTTTCAATGGTTAGTTAACGTTTGCTGCCAAAAGTACTCAAACTAGAAGCAAACAAGTATTTCATAAAGTTTCCTTCAAAGCGGCAAAATAACAGCAAACACAATAAAATTACGAAGTAGGCTGAATATAATGAACACACTGTGGGTGTCGTTGACTACCAGAATCGCTCGGTGGGTGCATTTTAGTATTGCAAAGGAACCCAGAGCTTTCACGGAAGCAGAGTTATGAGGACTGAATGAGTTATCATATGTTTACATGCACCAAACCAAGCATATGTGTTTTATTGATCTGGTTTGCAAAATCATGTCGGCCTTAAACCGGCCCGAAATGCAAAAAGATTGCCTATCCCTGGTGTAGTAAATATGTAGCCTATTTATCACAGATAATTATATATGCAAGCAATATTATTGTAAGCTGTATGGTTGGTTTGTTTAAATTGTAGAAATAAAATCGCTGCATATTGCTAGACAACGAGCTGGGATATGGTTGATCCTCTTTTCAATAAGGTCTCGATGTATTCTGAATTTCGTGCAGAAATACAAACATGTCCGCCCCGATAGAGCTCAGTTGGTTAGCGCGTCACTTCTGAAACGAAGAAGCTTCAAGATCAATAGCGGTGCTGGTTTAACTCTCGGGATGTGCGCTTGAGCAACGCACGTTAAGGACTGCTCTCCATTCAGCGACACCTAATGGATGGAATAATTCACCGGCAACAAGACTTCAACAATCGGAAACTTCACTCTGTCAATCTCGGTGACCGGGCCTGCGTCAGTGATTCAAAGCCTCTACAAGTATGCGAAACTGCCAGGATTAAGCTCTGCAAGAAGCTTTCCCAGTCCGAGAATAAAGATTCAATCAATCAATCAACATGAGCCTACGATGATTTCACTTCATGAGTGGACAACACCCACCACCAACAATTGCCTATTTAGCAGCACCTAGTGAAGGAAATAGTTTAGGTGTAGCGACCACGAAGACAATAATTTGTCATGTTCATATCGATGATCGACAGAAGTTTAATCGATGAAGAGTTTAAATTTCATTGTCTACGTCTCCCAAGATTACAGAACTACCAGGATTAACTGCAAAATAGTTTTATTAGGTTAGAAGTAATTTCCCAAGTTTGTTTTAATAAAATATAACAGGGAAGAGTGTTTGCTTAATTTACACTAACACGGCCACATGGGCATGATTACGGTCTTTGGGCTAGCTGTATTAAATTTGGGTTTTGCAAATTTATGAAATTATATTTATGAACAGGAGGGAAATCCACATGTTTTTCCGTCGTGCGATACAACGTCGAGAGTGATTCGTGGAGCAGACGAATATATACTGAAGTGGATCCCCGATGGAATTGTTCTGTTTGTTATTACAATGGAAAGATCATCATCGCTGGAGGGTGAGTGGTTGAAAGTTATGATGGAAGTTTATTTCTGTTCATGTGATGATGCTTAGTGGAGATCGCTGTGAATTAAATAATCAAACTCTTTGCTGTTTTCAACAGATACACCTCCCCACCAGAGACGCCTTCTGAAAGTATCTACTTGGACAACGTACTTTCTTATGATCCGGAAACTAAAGCTGTGACGAAAATTGCAAACCTCGCCACCAAAGGATTGTACCAAAATTCTATGGTGGTTGTTTAGAGTCTAAAGTTTAGACAAAACGTTTTGGGTTTGTCGTGGACGACTTGCGGTATTTCCTAAATTTTAGTTGTTTTGTTGGTTGTAATTCTTTTGTTCAGTTTGTTTCATTTCTGTCCATCACAACAAAAAAACAATATATGCCAAACATAGCAGAGGTGTAGAAAAATGTAGAAGCAACAAAACTCGGACGTTATAACGTACATGATAGAATCGTTTGATGCAATCTTATTATTCAGTGGTCGGCGTATTAAAGCACCTGATCGAATCTTTCTTACGTAGCCTACCAGAAAGTATTTGTTTCCGAGTTGGACAAGTAGCCCTACATTTTACAGTTAGGCTACAGCAAGCCATTTAATTGGGTACGAAAACCTTTTTTGAGGTGTCCGCGCTACAGGTTCGGATAGAAATGGATCACATTTTCAGATCAAGTGGCTGAGTTGCACAAGCCAACAAAAATGTAAACACAAGTTAAAAATCCTTTCTTGGACTTAACGTTTAATCATTGGAACAAAAACTGCGGTGATTTCAATGGCCAGACAGCAAAAGCTCATTATTCACTTTGCGAATAGGTTTAGCCTACGTGCCTGTGTAAGGCTGGATATTTATTACAGTACTTGCTTGGATAAAGATCAAGTACCGTAGCCTACAACTATAACGCCTATAGCAAATCTGGAAGCTTCTTTAACTTGCTTATTTATAACTTGACAGAATAATGAGTTCGTATGATGTAACATTGCGTAACCTTATCGAAGTTGCTGGACCAATCAACTTGCTATAAATAGTGGTGTAATTTGCATTATGATTATTCAGTTCAGTTCAGTTCAGTTCAGTTGTTTTTTTATTTCTGACCATCATATCAAAACAATACACATCAACATAGCAAAGGTCAAGAAAAAGGTAGAAGCGACAAAACGCGAACGTTAAAACGTGCTTGTGATCGAAGTAAGTTATTGAGTTGAAGAATTATTATTACTGAGAGTTGTGTTATGAGTTGCCGATTGTTGTTGTTGTGGTAGTGGGTAATTGAGCAGAGATTCATTAGTAGAACTATTCGACATTTCAGTGACTGCCTTTCGGTAATATCCCATTAAACTACGTCATTGAACCTTTCCAAGTCTCTTTCCTGGTAAGGGATAGAAAGAAACCGTGACACCATGTAAATGTGTAGACTTCGAGCAATGTAAAGAGAATCTTTGAGTTTAGTAGCAAACTATTTAACTCAGTGCTGACCAAGTACAAACAGGTTTCCCCACGACGGTTGAAATTCTATGCGTCCTTATGGTGCACGTTAGATTTTATTACAAAAGGCAACGCGGTTCAAATGATCCTGAATACACAACAAAAAGGCATCCACAAAGTTGTCTCAGATGTAGAAAACATAAAGGACTTGGGATAGGTGTCTGTTTTCGAGAGCCATCCAACAGTTATACACCATAAGTGGTTGACCTAGCCAGGGAAGGAAGCCCAATGGCATTGTCGACGTCACCAGGAATCCACGACCAGCACGTCACGTCTGGAAAACACAAAACGTCACATCCAGCAAATCGTGTTTTCAGTAAATACAAGCAGAAAATCGCTGATAAGAACTTCAATTCTTGTCATTAGTATCTAAAACACGGACCTGAAGTTGAATCTCATCATTACACAGCGATAATTGACATCTACAAGTGGAAAGTCATATGCGTACACTCGTACAGTTCTAAACAAAGGGTTAGTTAGTAGTAACTCCACTCAATCTTTATGTTACTTGCATTTGTCTACCCAGATGGCTGGATGGTAAAAGAAAAATATTTATTCGGAATGCAAGAAGGCGAGAAGTGCATTTTATAAACTGCACCAGGGGTAAAAAAAAAATCATAGTTTTAATCGACACCGAAATGCCATTGTTTTGAACCCTGTGGTGCTGAGTTGTGATACCAGCACCATGACATTTACGTACCTGTGTAGTGTGTAAGCTAACTGATGTTCACGCTGTAGCACGAAAAAATCAAAAAATCTGAAACAGAGTACCGTACTTCCAATGGAGTAAAAATAAACTTAATAATCTGAACGAACCTTTTGAAGGAATGATCCAATGTGTTTATTTATTTACATCATTTGTGGACAGAACTGGCCATAAATCTGTAACAAGAAGTAACCGCTAATTAACATTCTTTAGGTTACAATAGTGGAACTGCAATGCGCGCTCGGTCCCTGTATAGTTGATATCGCAGATCAGAACTTCAATCCTTGTCATTAGTATCTAAAACACGGACCTGAAGTTGAATCTCATCATTACACAGCGATGTCATCACTAATTGATTGTACTCTGGCCACCAATGAAACTTGTTCGAACAAAACGTATCTTTCAACCAAGCACAAAGAACAGCTACAACTTACATGGATGTTTGATAAGTGAAAATTCTTGACTTGAATGTTGGGTTGGATCAAAGTGACGATTCACGGTAAGTGGAGATCCTGACAGTGAAAATTTGTGCAGAAGTTAACATTCTGGAACTAACACAACTGCAACTTTTTGATCCTGAGACCAAAACTATAACTCAAGTGCAAGTCAACTGAAAATCGCTGATCAGAACTTCAATTCTTGTCATTAGTATCTAAAACACGGACCTGAAGTTGAATCTCATCATTACACAGCGAAAATTGACATCTACAAGTGGAAAGTCATATTCTTACAGTTTCTAAACAGTTTCTAAAACAAAGGGTTAGTAGTAACTCCACTCAATCTTTATGTAACTTGCATTTGTCTACCCAAATGGCTGAACGGTAAAAGAAAATATTTATTCGGAATGCAAGAAGGTGAGAAGTGCATTGTATAAACTCCACCAGGCGTAGCAATGGACAGACAACGCTTCCACAGTAAGCAGAAAAATCAAAGTTTCAATCAACATCAGGATGCCATTTTTGTGAACCCTGTGGTGCTGAGTTGTGATACCAGCACCATTACAAAAGTATTTGTTTGCGTACCTGTGTAGCCTCACTGATCTTCACGCGCTGTAGTACGAAAACAAATCAAAAAGAATCTGAACCAGAGTATTACCAATGGAGTAAAAATAAACCTAAATAATCTGAACGAACCTTTTAAAGCAATGATCCAATGTGTTTCTTTATTTACATCATTTGTGGACAGAACTGGCCACAAATCTGGAACAAGAAGTAACCGCTAATTAACATTCTTTAGGTTACAAGAGTAAAGCTGCAATGCGCGCTCAGCCCCTGTATAGTTGATATCGCTGATCAGAACTTCAATTCTTGTCATCAGTTTCTAAAACACGGACCTGAAGTTGAATCTCATCATTACACAGCGACAGCTAAATTATTAAAACCAAAAGAATGCAAGACTGCTTTTGAAGTGATAAAACGTCACAAATAAACGAACCTTCAGTTTGAAGACAACAATATGGAGCTCTGTCATCGCGGGACACCACGATTGGATGCAAATCTGCAACAAGATGATGAATGAAGCTTATTGAAGCATAGCACGGCATTCAACCAAGCACAAGTCACTTTTTATTTCTATTGACACCAGAATATCAACTCCAAGGAAAATTGAACAGAAAATCGCTGATCAGAACTTCAATTCTTGTCATTAGTATCTAAAACACGGACCTGAAGTTGAATCTCATCATTACACAGCGATGTCATCACTAATTGTTTGTACTTTGGCCACCAATGAAACTTGTTCGAACAAAAGTAGTAACCAAAACTTACATGGATCTTTCTTAAGCGGAAGTCTTGACTTTGAATGTCGAGTTGGTTCAAAGAGACGATTCAGGTGATGTAGACCCAACCAGTGAAAATTTGTGAAGTAGTTACCAATCTGAAACAAACAGAACTCGTCACTTTTTATTCTGGAGACCAGAATATCAACTTTAGTGGAAAGTTGAGCGGAAAATCGCTGATCAGAACTTCAATTCTTGTCATTAGTATCTAAAACACGGACCTGAAGTTGAATCTCATCATTACACAGCGATAATTGACATCTACAAGTGGAAAGTCATATCCGTACAGTTTCTAAACAAAGGGTTAGTAGTAACTCCACTCAATCTTTATGTAACTTGCATTTGTCTACCCAGATGGCTGGATGGTAAAAGAAAATATTTATTCGGAATGCAAGAAGGTGAGAAGTGCAGTTTATAAACTGTTTATAAACTGCACCAGGCGTAGCAATGGACAGACAACACTTCCATAGTAAGCAGAAAAATCAAAGTTTCAATCAACAACAGGATGCCATTGTTGTGAACCCTGTGGTGCTGAGTTGTGATGCCAGCACCATGTCATTTACGTACCTGTGTAGTGTGTAGGCTAACTGATGTTCACGCGCTGTAGCACGAAAACAAATCAAAAAGAATCTGAAACAGAGTACCGTACTTCCATTGGAGTAAAAATAAACTTAATAATCTGAACGAACCTTTCGAAGCAATGATCCAATGTGCTTCTTTATTTACATCATTTGTGGACAGAACTGGCCATAAATCTGGAAGGAGAAACGGCTAATTAACATTCTTTAGGTTACAAGAGTAAAGCTGCAATGCGCGCTCGGTCCTCGCATACTTGGTAGCGCTGATCAAAACTTCAATTCTTGTCATCAGTTTCTAAAACACGGACCTGAAGTTGAATCTCATCATTACACAGCGACAGTTAAATTATTAAAACCAAAAGAATGCAAGAATACTTATGAAGTGATAAAACGTCACAAATAAACGAACCTTTAGTTTGAAGAGAACAATATGAAGCTCCACCATCGCGGGACACCACGATTGGATGCAAATCTGCAACAAGATAATTCATTCATTCATAGCTTGTCACGCCAGTGTCGGAGCCAGGTAAGAGCATTGTCTGTGATGTTTTTGAGGTCGCTGTCATCACATGAAGGGCTAAGGGGGCAGTTGGTGAGGATGTGCTTTATCGTCTGATTGTCTAGGCCGCAACCACACGTTGGGTCAGGAGTCATCTTCCATCGAAAAGATTGCTTGTATTTCTCCGGACTCCACAGCGGTTCTATTTAGGCAGCACCACTCTCTTCTCTCAAGGGTGGGAGTTTGTTGAAGACTTTCGGAAGGACGTGGGATGGCAGGATGTTGTGTCCTATCAGGCTCAGAGGTCCACATTTCTAATCGTGCAGCTGCCGCGCTTGTGTGTTCCAATGGACCGACTTTGATGAAGCTCTTGCGTGACTTGAGTCTTGTTGGAATACGTTTGTGTTCATAGAGAAGGTGGCGTTGGTTGGTTACTTGTTTTACTTTTTACTTTTTTGTAGCGACAAGATAATGAATGAAGCTTATTGAAGCATAGCACGGCATTCAACCAAGCACAAGTCACTTTTTATTTCTATTGAAACCAGAATATCAACTTCAGTGGAAAGTTAAGCGGAAAATCGCTGATCAGAACTTCAATTCTTGTCATTAGTATCTAAAACACGGACCTGAAGTTGAATCTCATCATTACACAGCGATGTCATCACTAATTGTTTGTACTTTGGCCACCAATGAAACTTGTTCGAACAAAAGTAGTAACCAAAACTTACATGGATCTTTCATAAGCAAAAACCTTTTTGAATATTTGGTTAGTGCTAAGAGACGATTCAGGTGATGTAGACCCAACCAGTGAAAATTTGTGAAGTAGTTACCAATCTGAAACAAACAGAACTCGTCACTTTTTATTCTGGAGACCAGAATATCAACTTCAGTGGAAAGTTGAGCGGAAAATCGCTGATCAGAACTTCAATTCTTGTCATTAGTATCTAAAACACGGACCTGAAGTTGAATCTCATCATTACACAGCGATAATTGACATCTACAAGTGGAAAGTCATATCCGTACAGTTTCTAAACAAAGGGTTAGTAGTAACTCCACTCAATCTTTATGTAACTTGCATTTATCTACCCAGATGGTTGAACGGTAAAACAAAAATATTTAGTCGGAATGCAAGAAGGTGAGAAGTGCAGTTTATAAACTGCACCAGGCGTAGCAATGGACAGACAACGCTTCCATAGTAAGCAGAAAAATCATAGTTTCAATCAACATCGGGATGCCATTGTTTTGAATCCTGTGGTGCTGAGTTGTGATACCAGCACCATGACATTTACGTACCTGTGTAGTGTGTAGGCTAACTGATGTTCACGCGCTGTAGCACGAAAACAAATCAAAAAATCTGAGAGTACCGTACTTCCAATGGAGTAAAAATAAACCTAAATAATCTGAACGAACCTTTTGAAGGAATGATTCAATGTGTTTCTTTATTTACATCATTTGTGGACAGAACTGGCCATAAATCTGGAACAAGAAGTAACCTCTAATTACCATTCTTTAGTTTACAAGAGTAAAGCTGCAATGCGAGTTCAGCCCCTGTATAGTTGATATCGCTGATCAGAACTTCAATTCTTGTCATTAGTATCTAAAACACGGACCTGAAGTTGAATCTCATCATTACACAGCGATAACTAAGCTATATAAGCTTACAGTAATTAAAAGAACCACATTTTGAAATATATTCTTATACGAAAGCCTGGAAACGATTTCAGACATTGAGTTAAGCTTATGTACATCATTAAAACTAATTCTAAAGCATCAAATAATTCATAACATTCGAGCAACTTAACAGTTCTTCTACCAACTATGGTCACCAATATCTTGCATTTGTTCATGCTTACCAAGTGCATCGTTGAAATTGGTGTGTCTTAATTGCTGTGGCAGTCTGAAAAAGAAATAGGTTTAGAATTAGAAGCTACGGCCACATATGGCACAACAACCAACCTGCAGAGGTCATTGTTTTGACCATCGCAACGCAGAGATCATCAGATTCCTTTGGGAAGAGCAAAACGAAGGCTCAGCAGCATAATTTGCAACCTCAATGTACCTTACTAAAGTGATATGATGAGAACAGCATTGTCTACTGGCCACACTCCAGAGATAGAGACGACCGTCAAGATTGTTTTTAACATTTCCTAGAAATTTGTTCTCAATCCATCAAAATCTTCCTTCCGAACTGACTCTATTTCCTGGCACACCTGAACTACCCTTTCAAAAGTAAGTAACAATTTTCAGTGAGCTGTAGTTTATTAGAATACGGGAAAGCGTAACATCAATTATTTCGATGCAAGTCTTCGATCCCTCTCTTCAGCGATGGTCAGTCTGATGCCCTTTCCTTTAGGTAGAGAGACCATCGTCTTGTGTGCCTGAAAGATATTTGTCATTGATATAAGTAATGTTAGCTCATTGTTAGCTCATAATTAAATAATGTTAATTTGTGAAAACAATGGCCTAGTTTCCACTTGAAGCACATAGGGACATCCTCTCAACATCATTATTACATCACAAAATAATTGCAAACCGAAAAAGCAGACCGACCTGTCCGATGATGAAGACATTGGACAACCGGGTAGCGAAGGAGTGTCCTTGAGCATCCTTCACTGTGACGATGTCAAACGAACCTGGATGTCGCTCCCTGTGCATGACTGTGCCAACTCTACCAATGTTGTGCCCACCAGTGATCATGCACATCTGACCTGGATACAATGGAATTCACTGAGTTTTTATTCGGAGCAAATGAAGCAATACTTCCTAATTTTACTGGTTAAAAACACACAAACCATTTAGCACTTTGGATCAAACTGGCAATGAATCGCATAGAAATAATGTCTGCTAACCATGATCAAACTTGACAAATTGAGTGATCTTTCCACTGGCGATGTCAATCACAACTGTATCATGCACTTTGATGTCAGGGTTCGGATATCTTATAGTCCGAGCATCATGAGTAACCAAATATGGGATTCCCTTCGGTCCAGTTGCCACCTTCTTCACTTTGCAAAGCTTGTACTAAACATAATGGTCAGAATAATTACAACTCAGGAAGCTTCTGTCAAATCAGACCTATTCATTAAATTAACATTGGCAGGGGCGATACTTGAACAGGTTCCAAAATGTATCAAAAATTGAGGGCAACACTTCAGGCTAAGATATTAAAATGTGCAATACTGAAGAATTACAAGTAATGATTGTAAAGCAGGGGTTCCCAACCTTTTTTGCTGTTCGTACCCCTTTGTCAGGTCAGAGCATTCTTCGTACCCCCAAAAAAATTCTGATTGAATTTTTCAGGTTTATATTGCCAAATTAAATTGCTTTTATAGCTCAATTAAACATTAAACCAATATTTTACACAAAAATGCAAAAATTACCAAAAGAAATTAAATGTCAGTTATTTTGTTTGTCACTTCTCAGTGAGATATTTGTTGCTGCTTCATTGATAAATTTCGCCCAAACGATGGTTTGATTTTACTCAAGGCAACACGTAAATCATCTACCAATTGCAGACGATTTCAGTACTAATTCTTGATATATGATACATCATAGTCGAAAAGCCACTTTCACAGTAATAAGTTGCTAAGAGAATTAACACTGTCATGGCTTCCATAGCAACACTTGGGAAGGCTTCATAGCAACACACCAAAAAGCTTTTAACTTTGATTTGTCAAATAGCAGTTTTAATTTTGACAGCTTTTCATTTCGATGATGTTCTCCTTCAAATTATCCTCGTCCGACATTTTTGTTAAATCAAAAAGAAATGAATTTATAATCCATTGCTGGAAATAATTCAATTCACCAGCAAAAAAGTAACCATCGAAAGAATAAACCAGCATCTTCCAAGTGGGAAATAATTTCAATTTTGACATTTTGCAGCAAAGAGTTATTTGCAATTAGATCAAGCAAGGTGTCCATTAGCAAGGTGTCCATTTTCATTTTCAGCAGCAGCAAGTAAAAAAAACACATTGTTATGAGACAATGAGGCTTGAATACTGAAAAGTTTGGGTGTTCATCAGGACAATTATCGTTTCTAGCACTAGTTGCTACGTTCATCTGATGAAATTGAAAATAAAATTAACAACAAACAAGATGGTTTATTGCTTCACTGACGTTTCGCGCACCATGACAATGCGCATCCTCAGAGCGAATAACATACAAAATAAAATTTCACCAGGTTATATACTGCAGTGCGATTGAAGGCAAGAAAAAATAAAATAAAATAAATATTGCGTGTTTTATTTTATTTTTTCTTGCCTTCAATCGCACTGCAGTATATAACCTGGTGAAATTTTATTTTGTATGTTATTCGCTCTGAGGATGCGCATTGTCATGGTGCGCGAAACGTCAGTGAAGCAATAAACCATCTTGTTTGTTGTTAATTTTACTTTCAATTTCATCAGATGAACGTAGCAACTAGTGCTAGAAACGACAATGAGGCTTCTTAGCCTACTACATAACAAAATATTTGTAGATAATTGTTTTTTTCAAAAGCAAAGACGGTAATGGTACTGTATTTATAATATCATTTACAATTCCAAAATAAAACTGTACATACTGTGAAATTTGTTTCAAAAACTGCTTTGTGGCCCAAGGATCTTCGTACCCCTTGATGTTTAATCTCGTACCCCTTGGGGGTATGAGTACCCAGGGTTGAGAAAAACCCGGTTTTTTTCAAAAAAGCCCAACCCGCCCGGGTTTTTTTAAAAAAACCCAGGTTTTTTTTGGTTTTATTGGGTTTTTTAAAAAAGATGCAAAAAAAGGTAGATTCATGCTTATTTCACCTCAAAACTACTTTTTACGAGTGAAGTGCCTTTCACTCACAGTACATGCTTGCATAACTCAATAAAATAATGCACTAGGGCTGTTGTTGCTTGAATGTTGCATCATCCATTAGTTTCAAGATCAAGTTGGATGTTGCATCATCCACTGATTTCTATACCAAGTTGATGCTACTGTGGTAGAAATCACATTATTGCATCATTTGTTTAGATTTGAAGGCAAGGAGCATTTATGCCATCATGTTTAAATATTTTTTATCATTTATATATATATTATATATAGTAATGGATGAGCAATTGAGCGATTGCGTGGCCAATTAGGCAAATGCTCTGAAACAGCCATGCGTTAGAATCCAGAATCTGTAATTGGTAAATAGCCTCCTAAATTGCATTTCACATCATATATACAGACTACAGTAGAGTAGTACTTTCACCAATTTAACTATAAGGCCTTCTTGCATAAATGAGTTTTAGTGTAGTATACACAAAGTGACATTACTTGATTTTTGTGTACTGTGCAATATCCACTGCGTTTTCAGTTTATTCTTGGAAATTACTTCACAATCACATCCTTAACACTTTGCTCCTCAAAGGGAGGCCAGATTTGGCCCCCCCCTCATATTTCCTTTAATTATTTGAAGCACAGTAACGCCATGCACTTGGTTTTTCTTGACTTTTCCTAAAATTGCCAGGCGGATCTGATGATATTAAATTTGATGCTAAAAGTTGTGCAGTTTTCTTGTAAATTCAAGATTTTGGTGAATTTTTGCTATTTCTAGCTAACTTCCAGCAAAGCGTGAAATGGATTACATTGCGATGACAAGCCATAAGCTCATAATTGCTTCGTGCATCGATATGCGCGAGCAGAGAGAAGCATCCTCTTGCTTTCTTTTGTTTGGTTTGACCTCAATAATACAAAGCGCGTTATTTCTTATGCTACAAAGAAAAGCCAGTGATTGCAAAGCTGTTAATTAGAAACAATAATAGCAAGCTTTTTTGCGTTATCAGCTCTACAAAGAAGAATAGCAATCCACGATCAAAATAGTAGGCTATGGAGGCCACAAACTATTCAAAACAGTTGTTTCAAGCAGATAATATTCATTGACGAATAAAAAACGTTACAATAAGAAATCTTCTCTTGGATAAAGACACGAAAACCTGGTTTCGAAATAAACGTTCTATGGAAATGCTCTCATTGACAAAACTTGCAATTGAGGAAATGTATCACTGCAAATGCTTTTGGGAGAAGCCGGAGAAATAGCGTTTTTGCAAACAGTAATTGTGAGATACACTCAAAATTATGAGATAGGCTCCATTTACACGTAGCAGCTAACTCGATGGCGTCCCTTCACTGCTTTATGTCGCCTACTTGTTGTTATGTCCTGTATTTTTGTTTCACAGTGCACTGTGTTTTGTTCCAAAGAGCGCAAAATAAAGATGATAATGCCTCATCTACATTACAAAATATTTTGTAATGTAGGCCTACAAACAAAATGTACAATGTACACAATGTACATTACAAAATATTTTGTACTGTAGACGAGGCATAAATTTAGGCGTCACATAAGACAAACAACAAATCAGCTTTCTTCATCATTGATTCAACATCTGAATACGTTGCGCCAATGTATAAGAGGCCGGCTATTGTGAAGACCCGCCATTTATAAACGATCCGATTATACCAGAAGTGGGACAAACTAGTGGATCAAAGAATGAATAAATAATGCTGAGAAAACTAAATCTAAGTGACGAACAATACCGATGTCTTCATTTATCTTGGAAAAATGCTGCCTAAACTTATCAACAAAAAATACAGTAAATAACGGCAAGGATCCCGAAAGCAGAATTTGCTCGACTTTGGCATGAATTTAGTCAGACATCTACAGTAATAATTCCACACATACAATAACGGGCTCTCAACTGCTGTAAGATACATAATAATCAACCTGGTTCTGGGCGATTTGTGTAACAGTTTAGGGGAAGACACTACTTGAAATGATGCACCACACAAAAGATTTTCAATGAAGACTGAGTCTAAAAACCGATGTGGATAGTGCTGCACAATAACTTCAAGTTTAGGACAGAAGAGGCACAAAATATCACGATAAAAATAAAGACCTTGTGGGAAGTTTTCGAGAATCATAACACGATGCAAATACCATAAACGCTTAGTTTGCATGCTGCTCTAAGCTGGCCGGCAACCACAAAGGTAGACAATAGCCTACAGGCAGTTTATAATTCGATAACAGCGCAATAAACATTATAAATACGTAAACCGACACTTTTCTTTTACAAACGTTTTACGTCTAATAGTAAATTTTCCCCCAACAATTTTTTGTGAAGCACTTGCAAACCACGGTTTTGTAAAATAATTCATCATTATTATTTTTTACTTCTCGGATATTGTAAAACGTCATCAGCAAAATCACAAAAAAAATTTCATTACTTCAATGTAGTAGGCCTAAGAATTTTTTATAGAACTGTAACCACGTTGTTTCAACAAAGAAGCCATTTTTTAGCAATGTAAAGTTATAGAAAATAATTTGCAATCATGCAAATGGTTGGAAAGAATCTAGGAAGTCTTCTCACAATCTGGCACAAAATGATTATGTTTATTGTATCTCAGTAAAATGTTTTACGACAAACTTTGAAGCTTCGTTATAATCATTTTTATCTTTGAAGTCAAACGTTATTTTTTTTTGGCCAGAAACATAATTACTGCCTTGCTGACGTTGTCGCTTTTACGCGTATTTTTAGTGCTTCAAACAATAAGGACCCAGTCAGCAATCCAGTCCTTTTACATTGATTCAACATTTGTAAACGTTAAATTTATGTAGATTTGCTGACTGTGGGTTATTTCACATTTCCTTTGTTTACGCATGTTCCTCAATTCGCTGTTGCATTATTTCGACGCTGGCTGACTAAAAATGTATTTTCAAATTGATTGACACAATCTTCAATAAAAAGTGAGCTTCGAACTTAGCTTTGTTGATGTAAATGCTGTATTTTTTGTGGATGTAATTTATGAGTCATGTTTATAAACACCCGTAAGCGAAATGACTTATGATGTGGCCTGCATGATATTTGTGATGCGACTTGACACAAATCCACAATTTCAAAAGCACCTAATTTGAATTTAGAAATTTCAGATTATTTCAACAACTTGTTCAATTGTCTTCTCTCTACTAAAAATATTCATACTACAAACTCAATTGTAGACCTAAAATACACAAACGAAGATGTAAACAGCTATTCAAGCAGGCTAAGGTGTTACTTATGAGAAATTTGGTTCCATAAAACGAGAAGCTAGCCATGAGTTTCGGAATGCATTAGTTTAGGATAAAAATGTAAGACAACAAACGCAGTTTTGTTTTTTTTCAAATTCGTGTAACAATATTACTCTGATTGTAACTATTTTAGAATCAGCGAGTAGCTTACAATAAGATTTGCTCGCAAGTCGTAAATTCTAATCAATGCAATGATTCGGCACACCGCACACACACTTCGTGCGTTCGATCGAGCTCTTTGTTATTTAGAAGTTTGCATGAAATCGGATTAGCACGGTTAATTGAAGGCGGCAAGTTAAATCAAAATTGTCGTTTTTGGGTACCTTTGCAAAAATTGAAATATCAAGTTTAACATATAAAATTTTAAAATAATGAGTTTTCAAACTTATAGACAAATGATTTGCTTTCACACCAGTGCAACTTCTGTTGAAATAGCATCAGCGGATAACTCGTAACAGCTGATTGAATTTGATCCAAAAACGGCCCCCCCTTGAGCAGTTAACTTCCCAAAAAACGTTGAAAAGCAAAGGGTTAAGTCCTAATTTAATGTTTGTTGTAAGTGCCTTGTAGTGTTTTTGTAATTTTTTTTAATTTTCCAATAAAAACTGGACAAATATGATGCTCTGGGTTTTTTTATGGTTTTTTTGGGGTTTTTTTAAGTGGGTTTTATTAAAAAAACCCACCCGGGTTTTTTTGGGTCGGGTAAAATACCAACAACCCTGTGAGTACCCCCGGTTGCGAACCCCTGCTGTAAAGCAATATCCAAAAATAGTAACTACCTTTGCTTCTTCATTAGTGATCCGGTGAACTGCAAATCTGCCTTTGACATCCAAGATCAATCGGAAGTTTTCACTGGTCTTCTCAATTGTGATAACATCTGAACAAAAGTATCCCGGTTAGTAACAAAAAGATTAACATGGTGAAGAATAATAGATCTTATACAGTAGTCTGATATTCCCATTTCCCAAACACCATCAATCAAATCATGTGTCCTGGTCCAAGCAAAAGTTTTATCAATTTATTTCATTTCTTAAAATGTTATGAATCAACAATCGACTGCCAACAGCAGTACAGCACCTTACAATTCTTTTATTACATTTTTTGAGTTTTATTATTTTAATGTCGTTTTACCAGGGCAGAACACTGTCAACCTTAGCGGGTGTATTTAATGTATAAACTTTTTTGTGTTAATTGTTTACCACATCAATGTCTCTAATATTTCAATATGATAACAGTGATGTCACTAATGATGATGTCATACCATGTTACAACAACAGCACTGCTCAATGTTCATGCATTATAAAAGAACCACCCTCCACCATACTAAGTTAATGTGAGGCAAAAACAATCCAGTGTACAACGTAAGCACCACAAACAACAGTAGCATACTAGCAAGTATAGCAAGATGAGACAAAAAGAAACAAGGGGAACCTACAAAATTTTCTCACAACTAAATTGTTTGTCTGACAAGTCGATTTTACAGGAATAGCTCAATAATAATCCGACTAAAAAAACTTTTGTGTGACAGAGTTGGTATCAAATATTTTGCTTCTGCTTTTAGTCAGTCAATGTTCCATTTAACAGCCAACAGTAGCCCAAAGTTGCGAAGATAAACAGTTTTTGTTGAATAATTTGATTTATTTTCACCCCACATTTAATAGTAATTGGGGTAAAAATACAATTGCATTGTTTCATCCCACTTGATTTTTGCCACATGTACAAAAAATGTAAACATGTAAAAGCAATAACACAATTGTCATCATTTCCAAACATGGAAAACATTTACCAAAGTAGTTGGAATTGTTCCTTCTATAACAGTACTTCTAAAATTGGAACTTTTTTGCCCAATCTTACTATGTCTAAGCAAACTAAAGTCCAGTCCAAAGAAACAAAGGCCTATCTTTCATCAACCATAGCAGAGCAAACAGTCAGCTTGCAATAAACAGATCTATGGTCAATTGAAGGCAATTACGATTTGACAAAGCGAAACGGACGTGCACTCACCTGTTGTGGTAAAGAAAAATGCATTTGAACCAAAACTTAAAAATGAACTAATAAAACATTATCACAAGTTCAATGATTTATTAAGCATGCAACAGTTTTATGCAAACTTGTAATTGCACACTATATTTGATAGTTTTGCAATAACCTGCAAAAGTGAAGTGATGATAATGTATGCATTCACATGCTTTTACCTTTAGTATCAAACAAGTGACTTTAAATTATATATAGACTGGCATTTCCGTAATAGGCTATTCACATAGCCAGCCACGGTAGAAGGATGCAACCTAGTTCGTACCCTGAAAAGATCGAGAGAATTAATTAAAAAAAGCCGAAGTTGCTGATCGCAGTTTCAGCAAACAAACAAAAACTCTTAGGATCATTACCGGAAATTTTAAAATGTTTGCGGAAACTGCGATCAGCGACTTCAGCAAACTCTTAAGATCATTACTGGAAATTTTAAAATGTTTGTGGAAACTGCGGAAAAACGGTTCTATTTTTTTCTCTCGATCTTTTCAGTTTGTTTGTTTGCGAAAACTCCGATCAGCGACTTCGGTTATTTTTAAATTTTTCTTCTTGATCTTTTCCCAAGCCTAACCCTTTAAAAATGTTTGCTGAAACTGCGATCAGCGACTTCAGCAAACTCTTAGGATCATTACCGGAAATTTTAAAATGTTTGCAGAAAAACGGAAACTCCGATCAACGACTTCAACTTAGTGCTATTTTTTCTCTCGATCTTTTCAGGGGGAAAATTTTAAAATGTTTGCAGAAACTGCGATTGACTTCGGCTTTTTCAAATGTTTTCTCTCGATCTTTTCAGGGTACGAACTGAGGGTACGAACTGTTTAGGGTACATACTAGGTTGCACCCAAGGTAGAAGCCCATAAGCCGCCCCGATAGCTCAATTGGTTAGCGCGTCACTTCTGGAACATAGAAGCTTCAAGATCAAGCGGCGCTGGTTCGACTCTCGGGGTGTGCGCTTGAGCAACGCACATTAAGGACTGCTCTCCATTCAGCGGCATCTGATGGATGAAATAGTTCCCCGGCAACAAGACTTCAACAATCGGAAACTTCACTCTGTCAATCTCGGTGACCGGGCCTGTGTCAGTGATTCAAAGCCTCTACAAGTATGCAAACTGCCAGGATTAAGCTCTGCAAGAAGCTTTCCCAGTCCGAGGATAAAAATTCAATCAATCAATCAAAACAATAAAAAAAAAACAGATTGAACATTGTGAGCAATTTTATAATTCTCATACCCATGAATCCAGCTGGGTAAGTTGTATCGGTTCGAACTTTTCCATCAACTTTGACCAATCGCTGCATGAGAATCTTTTTTACTTCAGTGTATGTCAATGCATAGTGGAGCCTGTTACGAAGGAAGATACAGAGGGGAAGGCACTCCCTCAACTTATGGGGACCAGTGGATGGTCGTGGTGCCTGTGAATGAAAACATCTTCTTGATGCCAAAGCTGATTTTAAAAATTACTTTACAAGAGATACTTCTTTTAACAAACTGTGTGAAAGAGAAGCACCGGAGAGAAAAAGGTTTATTACAACAAAGCAGCTATCTTTAAAGCAATGGGTAAAATAGTTTTAATCAATGCCAAGGTTAAAATTTGAGTTTGGCTTTTTGCCTAGGACCTAAAAATTTCCTAAATAACAAATTTTTATTTTCTTTTTAATCATAAAGTCAACATTCCTTATTTGGCGACACAAACACTGTAGGCAGGTTTTTATTACTGTTCAACCTTCCAAATATTAACATTAACAGCATACATGTGAAACATAGTTTTTGTGTGAAACATAGTTTTTAAAATTCTAAATACATTATGAACTTACAAATACACCAGTGAGTTTGTCCAACATCCAATGTTTGGGGGCATTAAGCCGCTTCAAATGCTTTTTAGGACCACGCGCCTGAAAAATTACCGGTTTATGTTAACATACAAGCAGCGTTTTGTATGGTAGATTTTAGTATAGGATGTAACCTAGTTCGTACTCTGAAAAGATCGAGAGAAAAAATTAGGCAGTGGCTATTTGACCGGCGCCAGTCTTTGAATCTGAAACACTATTTAACCGGTCATTACATCATACACATAATACAGTTCCTTTTTTTCTTTTTCTCTTTCAAACAAAAGATGAGAAGCGCGTATTTAACTTCTAAATTCAACCATTTTATTCAACTCGAAATGTGGCACGTGCGATACTTCGCCGGCTTCTATTCTAGAGGGAATGAGTTCAAAACTACCCGGAAGCGTTCTTTTTTAACTAAATTTTGACCCGAAGTGCATTTTTGTAGTCAATTTTTAATTAGAGTTGCATTACATTTACATACCACTACCACTACCATTTTTTTAAAAGAAGCATTGTATTTAATTAACTTGTTGAGAGCAAAAATGTAATGCTTCATTCGGCAAACACGGTCACATCAATCAATCAATCATTTTATTTTTCGTCATTAATGCGTCTGGGACGAAAAAGATAATGACTACAAAAATCGATATAAACCTACCAGCACGTTAATGAACGGGAAAAGGTGGCAAAACCTTGAAAGGTTTAAAACGTGCCTGAATGAAAAATTATGTAGTAGGCTATAGTTAGCACGGCCACAAACGGAAAATTACCCAGAGAAATTTTCAAAATTCCAGCAAATTAAAAAAACTCTAACTTTATTACTCACACTTGAAAAGACATAAGAAATTAGGTTGTAGGCAACTCAAATTAAAAATTGACTACAAAAATGCACTTCGGGTCAAAATTTAGTTAAAAAAAAAAAAGAACGCTTCCGGGTAGTATCGAACTCACTCCCTTTAGAATAGAAGCCGGCAAAGTATCGCACGTGCCACGGATCGAGTTAAGTAAAATTGTTGAATTAAGAACTTATATGCGCGCTTCTCGTCTTTTGCTTTGAAAGAGAAAAAGAAAAAAAGTGACTGTATAGTGACGTCATGACCGGTCAAATAGTGTTTCAGATTGAAAGACCGGTGACGGTCAAATAGCCACTGTCAAAAAAATTAAAAATATCGGAAGTAGCTGATTGCAGTTTCGGCAAACATTTTAAAATTTTTCCCCTGAAAAAATTGAGAGAAAGATAGCACAAAGCCGAAGTTGCTGATCGCAGTTTCCGCTAACTGTAACCTTTACCGGCATAGGCGCCGAGTTTTCAAAATAGCTGGGCGGGCGAGCACATACTGTCACGTCATAAAGGTTATTTTGTGCGTTTTACAAAAGGGCGATTTTGCTAGGTTGTTGGGTTAGCCTAGTTTTACATTTAAGTCTATGTCTCCTCTAACACGATTTGGAAACAAGTAATAAATATAATTGGTACGCAACAACGTCTGGTCCTGGTAATTCAGTTCCGCATGTTTTTTTGTGATTGGTATGTGCGGGTTGCGGGACGAAAACTGCAGTACTGTACTAGTTCCATAATTACATTACTATTGTTGATACAACAAGATAACACACACACAATACATCGGTGGGTTCATACGATAAGTCGCTCCTAGCGGGCGCACAGATAAGATTCAAGATCAGTGCTTCCCAAATGGTGGGTCGCGAAGCTATTTCAGGTGGGTCGCAAAGCATTTCTAAATGTTACTAAATGTTAAAATTTTCTAAAAAATACCGACGTTACTATGAATCTCACAAGCCGCAGTTTGGTCTTGAACAGTAGGCTACTTCGCCATAACTAATCTTCACTTCATTTGTTGACTTTTCATGAATTGTGCACCCTGTTTTCTATTAGATCGGGAAATTATTGCAATATCATTACGTAACAATTATGCAACAATGTGACAAATACGTAACAATTAGATGCACTTGTGTCGCATTAATTATTTCAGTACGGTACGTATGCCAGTAGACAGTAGTAAAAATGCCATAATAAAGATGTCATATTTCATTGTGGGTCGCACAATAAAACTTGCATCAAAAGTGGGTCGCGAACTGAAAAAGGTTAGGAAGCACTGTACATTAAGATGCTGTAATGCAACGCAGAAGCGATTATACGGCAATTCAGCTCCCGAGAAGCCATCTAGCGATAAACTGCGCTATTGAACCGAGCTTACATTGAATCTACAATTAGAACAGTTATATAACGAAGGAGCTGAATTGCAACTAATGACAACCAACGGTTTCATCCGGCTAAACCAGGGGTCACCAAACTTTTTTCTCTGATGGCCGGATTTCTGCGAGATTAAAAGCTGCGGGCCGGATGCAAATTGCGAAAAGATATACAACTATTTTGAATCTCCATTGACTTAAATTGAGCACAATAAATAACAAAGTCAGCGGTGGAATAGCAAAGTTGTGATGAAAATCGAAAGGTTGCTGGTAATGTTATCCCCTGCTGTGATACACTACAGGGCATCGTGCTCTTGAAAAAGCATTACATCTTTCCAAATTTGACCTAGGCTGTCCCCATTTGTGGCGGCCTAATGATAAAAACAGAGCACCAACATGTAGGCTGCCTGGTGGAAAACTGTACAGATTCAACATACAACAACGAACCATAAGAACGAACAATTTTAACAAAGAAGTGTCTATTACACAAAAAGGCAAAGCCAAAGACGGTTGCTAATGTCAAGGGAAGCACATGTACAGAATTGTAGTGCAGCTGTAATTTCCGCAGCACGTGGCGGCCTGATGAAATCAGTTCGCGGGCCGGTTCTGGCTCGCAGGCCGTAGTTTGGTGACCCCTGGGCTAAACCAACAGGTGTGTACAGTTCAATATCAGTGACGTAACAGACGAAACTGTGATGATTGAGACGACAAAATAGAGCATTTTGGCAGCAGAGTTAATTGATAACGTCGTTTGAGAGAAAATTACTCCTTTGAAGAACAATCCTACAGTTTTTACACCGATTTAACATCTGGCGATGTTAAAACGATGTAAAAGCAGTGGAAATTGCGGTCAGACTTTTGCCACCAATGAAGTTCCTCGCAGGTTTGCGCAATTTACTTGATTTATAGCACTGGGCTACGAGTGGCAGAGTGGAGACAAACGGCGCGGCTGGACACTTTTGCTCGTTTAACGGCGAATCAACGTTGTTTAATGTTGCATGAATGTAACAATGGCAATAATTGACGAAAACTAATCGCTTAATTAGTAGGTCTAGTAGGGCCTATCATATGGAGACAAAACCCTGCGAATAAGGTAAGTAGGCTAGTATCAGAAGGTGGCAGATGGTTACAGAAACTTTGGGACTTAAAATTGCATTAATTTTTTTTTTTAATTCTTGAAATGTCTGGCGGGCGCGGCCCGCCCGGGACTCGGCGCCGATGTTTACCGGTACCCTCGCTCATCACAGTTTCAGCAAACATTTTTCCGCAGTTTCCGCTAACCCCAACTTTAACCATAGAGTAATCTATGCTTTAACTCTAACCTTTGCTGATCGCAGTTTCCGCAAACATTTTTTCGCAGTTTCGGCTAACTTTTACCCTAACTCTAACCATAGAGTACCGGTAATCTATGCTCTCTAACCCTAACCCTCGCTGATCGCAGTTTCCACGAATATTTTTCTGCAGTTTCCGCTAACCCTTAAGTTTGTTTGCGGAAACTCCGATCAGCGACTTCGGCTTTGTGCTATTAAACTGCAATCAGCGACTTTGACTTGTTTAATTTTTTCTCTCTTTTCAGGGTACGAACTGTTCAGGGTACGAACTAGGTTGCATCTGATTTTATGTCACCATGATAGCTTTTTTTTTACTTTATAAGAACATTAATAATTCTTGCAATGTCAATGCATGGAAACAAGCTGCACTTATAAAGCTGAAAAATTTTAAGACAACATCAATTAATTTAATTTGAGGTATTGCACTCGAAACAGTGAAAAAACGTGAGGTACTTTGAACATTTGGTACAAAAGTCAATGCTTTAATGACTAGTAATTTACTAAAAACTACGTGGAGGAAAAATATCAACTACTTCAACTTTAGATCACAAAACATTAGTTTTAAGTCATTATGTACCATTCCTTTCTTTAAGCACAACTAAAGCATAAGCACTTGTTTCTACTGGAAATAAATGCACCACCTAAATACTCATATATCAAAACATGGTACTGAATCGACAAACTACATTACAACAACGTCGATTAAAAAAGATTTAAAATTACAAACAAACCGCCTCTATCACTGAAGCTAAACTTACCATCGTGCAATTAACGAAAGGAAGAATCAGATTTTCCGAAACAAGTCATGAAGCATTTAGAGTTTCCATTTAATTATACAAAAAATTTGTTTTTTAAAAAAGGGGTTAAATGAGGTTGAGAATCAATTCGTTTTTTCATCAAAGGCGAGGACGTGAAAACATTTGAAGAACGAAAAAACATCGTCGTCTTAAAACATGGCTTTAAAACAAGCTTTAAAATGAAATAAATCAATGTAAATATTTGGCTCCACAAACGTGCGAAATAAAACAAACCAAATCCTGGACTGGACAGACAAAGATATTTGTACGATTGTAATGTTATTAGTTTGTTTGTTTTATTATCTTTATCCTGCATTGCGGGAAAGCGGACTTGAGCGCTATGCATCAGTCTACGCCTTCCGACGTACACCTGACCCACGCTGCAGCCGACTGCAATGTCTGTTTCTGGTTGTCTACTCTATTTATGACTTAAATTTGGTACTACCCATTAGGGCCTACTCGAAATCGATCACTGGGTAGAGGCAATTATCGTATAGTTTCTTGCCCAGAGAAACAACAGCAAGTGCGGGTGGCTGGAGTCGAACACGCAAGCTCTCGACTGCGAGCCCAACGCGCTAACCACTTGGCCACTCCTGCCGACAGATCAATGTACGCAGATTGGTATGCTGGTTGGTTGGTTTTGAATCTTTATCCGCGGACTGACAAAGCCTTAATTGGTTATTCCTGATGGTTTCGCATACTTGTAGAGGCTCTTGACACAGGGCCGGTTATCGAGATTGGCAGAGTGAAATTTTCCGATTGTACAATGCTCGCTGTTCTATAGTGAGTAGTCAGGTAGTGCTGACGCCAGGAAGATCGCTCCTTTTCAACTGTTGAAGTGTTGTTGCCAAGGAAATTATTTCATTCACTATAGATGCCATGAAATACGTTGATCAAGCGCAAACCCCGAGAGTCGAACTTACGCCGCGTAATCTTGAGACTGCTTCGTAACCACTGAGCTAACGGGGCGGACGTAAATCAATCTATGGCTGTGAAGTGGGGTTGTCACTACTCCCAGTATTTTCATGTTTCAAATGGAGTGAGACAAAGGGGGGGTAGGCCTATTAACCCATCACTTTTTTACATTGTACATAAATGATTTATCCTCTGAATTGAACGGTCTTTCTGTTAGGAGCTGCATTGGCAATTCCTGTCTTAATCATTTAATGTATAGCTTACTGATGACTTGTGTTATTTTGCACCAAGTGTCAAGGGTCTCCAGAAACTCATCAATGTTTGTCAAAAATATGCCATTTCTCACGACGTTATATTTAATTACAACAAAACTGTTGGTGTTTTATTTAAATCCAAGATGTTGAAACTTAACTTTAATCCGACCATATATTTAAATGAAAAACGTATGCTTTCAGACATCTGTGAAATATTTAGGAGTAATAATTATAACGACTTGCTAACCGATGATGAAGACATGAAATGATAATTACGGTCGTTGTATTGTGCTGGAAACATGTTAAAAGCAAGGTTTTCCAAATGTTCGATTGCTGTTAAAGATGTGTTGTTTCGTTCCTACTGTAAGCCTATGTCTTCATAAATTATGCTTGTCAACTATGGTGTAGCCTAACTATCTTTTATCCAGTAGTCTAGTAATCGCTTAGGTGTTGAATACAATGATTAGTACAGAATGTTGTTTAATCTACAGAGACGATGCAGCATCACCTCTGTATTCGTTGATAACATAATAGCCTACCACAACTTTTCAAGCTCTCATTCGTAAGAAATTATAATTTGTATCCCGTACTTGTAACTTGTCTTTCAATCAATGGATTTAAGAACTACAGTAATGCGAATTTCTCAACTTAATAACTTACTTCGGTCACAAGCACGTTTTAACGTTCTCGTTTTGTCGCTTCTACCTTTTTCTCGACCTTTGCTATGTTGACGTGTATTGTTTTTGATATGATGATCAGAAATAAAAAACAACTAAACTGAACAGACTGTTATTATCAACAGGAGCGTTGACAAGGTGGTCTATAAGGTGGGACCCGGGCCAGGATTTAAAAGATTCCCCACGACTTCCAACATTGTCAAGAACTTAATATAATCAGATCTAAAGGAACTGCCATCCGAGGTTAAAACAGTCACTTCAGCCTTCAGATGGTAAGTACCAGGCAGTGGCGTAGCTAGGGAATGTGCCGCCCGGGGCGGATTCAGATTTTGCCGCCTCTTCAAGAAAAAGCATGTGAAAATGAAATGCGTTTTTTATCAGCACTGCAACACGCAACGTGCTATTTTCAATTTGCGGTGTAAAGTCAGACGAACGTACCATTATCAGTAGCGTAGCCAGGAATTGTGAAAGGGAGAGATTTTGACGGCCGGCGAAGGACACTTATCGGCGGGGGGTCTGGGGGGCCTTCCAAAGAAAATTTTGAAAAGTTACTTTGAATTTGGTGCATTCTGAGAGCATTTTCAACAAAAATGTGAGTATGAATTCTATTCCTGTAAAATGGTGCTGTCCGGTGGCATAGCAAAAGAATAAAATCATGTTTTCTTCGGCATTTTTCGAAAATAAAGCTAAAGTCTTTATGTTTTCTTGTCGCTAATTCTTGACTGTGGTCACAGCGGTAAACCATAATCTCTTCGTGGGAAAATTGTAAGATAAGATTCCCGGATCCGTTCGTCTGAATGCAATGACCGAAAAGAAACACTCTTCTTAAACGTCCTTTCAAGAGTTGTATTTCTGTAAAATAGCCCACGGCTGTCGAAAATGGGGTGCAACGCGATACACCACTAAAAACTTGTCACTACAATCCAAACTACTTAGTTAAAAGACGGAAATTTTGTCCAGCTAGCAGCACTAAGCGAAATAGTTAAATTTGCGACTAACTTCAAGCAACAAGATCTTCTTTTATTATTTCTTTGCTTCTGTAGCCTACCAATCAACAACTTCGTTTTGCCAGTTATTGGATTCACGAGCAGCAGTAACGCGGTTAAAAGCTGCTTTAACATTTCCAGTCTTAACATTACGCACAGGAACTCTGGCACCAGCATCATCTTTACCGATTGATACCAGAGAATCACGTGACGTCACATAAAAATCATGCAGAAAAAAATAGTGGGTCCTATCGTTGTTAGGCCCACACTTACGACAGTTATTTGCATAAACGCAATCCCTAACCATATGCTGGCGCAAACAATTCAAGCATTTGCCAGCTTTCACAATAACATCTCTCCGACCTTTAGGTGTCAAGCGCAAAAATTCTTTACAATTAGACAAAAAATGATATTCAACTTGACCACGTGACGAACAACAAAATTGAAGAGCCCAGTTCCAAAACCGCTTAGGCGCCACTTTTACCAAAATTGAGTTTAGAGTGTCATTAGGTAGAGTATTACCATAGGTACCTACCATCCATTCCTTTTTTTCCAAAACCTTCTCTTTCTGCTTCAAATTCGACACTAAAAATTGCGTTTTCTTCCAAAACCGCTTACGCGCCATCACACTTTGTTTCCAAAACCACTTGTATCCACAATTAACCAATCATATTAAACCATTGTATCACGTGACATATCGCTGACTGTTAAACCGTTTTCGTCATCGTTTCGTGATAAGCAGCAGTGTTACCATTTGGCAAATTTCACTACCAAATTCGAGATTTGGCAGAATTTTACGTTGTTTAGCAGTAAAATTTTGAGTTGGCAGAATTTTGGCCAACATTTTTGGTGAGTTGACAGTCAGTCTCTGGTCAGTTTGGCAAAATTTGAAATGTGTTTGGTAGTTTGAAGCATCTACAATCTGGCAACACTGATAAGCACTGTTGTAGGCTAGTAGCCTATTGTTGCAGTTACCAACGGTCCTTAGTAGCCTACTTGAGCTTTATAACTGTGTTTTTTTGCTTTGTTTAAAATGGATTTGGAATGTGGTGATGCATTAGTGGTGGTCAGCTTGGAAAAATGGTTTCAAAAATTGGTTTCTTTCATTCTGGCAATTTTTATTCTCCAGTTTATTTCCAAAACCGCTTATATCCACATTTTTAATTTCATAAAAAGGCGATTTTAAGCCCTCTAATATTCCTTAGATCTGGACAAACGTCATGGCTCAATTCAGTAGGTAGTTATACATCGTTAGAAATCAAAAACGCATTACATTTACCAAGCGAAACTGTCATAAACGTTTTTCGTGGTTTTCTCGAAATCACCGAAAGTGGATGTAAGCGGTTTTGGAAACAAGCTCTTCAAATGCATGCCGGCATGTCTCTACGTCTGGCCACACCACCGCGCAGTGCGCCAACAGCAGTCGAGTACTGCAAACTCCCTGACATCACATCATCATGGGGTTTTACGGACGTCTGCCTAACCGGACATGAAGGCAATTTTCCTTTGCCAAACTTTTTAAAATGCTGCGACTCACCAGAATCGCGCATTAGCATAATGCTAAATTCAGTCGACTTGCGCGTTTCCTCCCGTACTACAAATTCAAACAAACTCTGAAAAGTAGGCTCATCAGTGCCACCATACTGATCACCTAAAAAGTCAAGATAACGCTGCTTAGCGTCAAACGGGAGTCGCTTAGCCAAATCCAAAACAAAACGTCCTTCCAATTTGTCACGCTGACCATAAGCTTGCGCGTAAAGCAGACACTGCGACAATTCATCTTTAAACTCTTTCAAATCACTGGAAAAGATCGAAGTCAATTTGCTACCATAGCGATACTTTCTAATTTCCGGTTCGGCGAAAAGACCTCCACGAACTCCAAAACGTTGGGACAAGCGATCTAACGACATTTCTATCCTGTCTTCCTCTGACAAGCCAGGAGTGTCAGAAACCAAATTAGCAATCGTTTGAGCAGCTGTTCTAACACAAGCTGCTTGTAACAAAGTCAAACGAGTCCCCTTTAAAGGGCGAAGCTGCCATCAAGGCCGTAACACGATTTTTAAAGAAGATAAATGGCATATTATTACCATCGTAACCAATCAAGGCCGCCTTATCGAAAAACGTCCTACTATTTTGGTATTCAAAAAAGCAATCCTGCTGCTGAGAACTCGATTTAGCGGGAGAAGACAAGCTATATCCCTTAAGGGGCTGAGGGGGCTCAGTCACATGCACAGCACGATCACGATCCTCACACACGTTAAAATCAGGAGACGCGATACGCCTCTCACAATCACGCAAATTACGTGTAGCTGGGCGATCAAAACTAGCGGCGCAGAAAACTGTGAAGAGGGCAAAGCATTACTGCTAATGGCGGCCCCGTGGCCTGTACGCTCTGGGGGAGGAGTTCGGCTAAAATTTGCAGGCCTTGGCTCTTCTAGAACCTTCGGAAGACCCTTAGCCGCGGCCCCGAGACCTCCTGAAACAGCTTGAAAACGTGTGGATTGCACTGGTCCACTTACAGATTGAACAAGCGTCTAGGAAAGGTTATGTAAATTAAACTGCGATTTATGTTCACTTCTGGAATGGCTAGAAGAGCCCTTCTTAGAACTACGCCGGGAGCCCAACTCTGAACGATATTCAGCTAAAACTACCTCTTTGCGTTGTTCAGCCCTCAACTGAGCGTCTTTGAGTGCAAACTCAGCTGCTCTCGCTTCGGCCTCAGCTCTCGCGGCAGCTTCAGCTCGTATGGCCTCAGCTCTCGCGGCAACCTCAGCAGCTCTCGCTTCGGCCTAGCAGCTCTCGCTTCGGCCTCAGCTCTCGCGGCGGCCTCAGCAGCTCTCGCTTCGGCCTCGGCTTGTATCTGGAGCTCCTCTCGTCTTAACTGCGGGTTAATTTGTGCCACTATCCGAGACGAACTCTTAGACATCCTAGTGCTTACATTTGAGGCGCTATCCTCAGGATGTATGTCAGCATCCTAGTTTCACCAAGATTAAGGACAGAATTCCCACCAAATCTCTGTTCAATAAAAGCAACTTGCTACAAGTCGAAGACATGTTTTTAATAGAAGTATGTAAGTTTGTTTATAAAAGCAATAAAGGACATCTACCAGCAATTTTTTCTGAGTACTTTCGTCCTTGTAATGAAACTCATAACTATAATACCAGAGGTGCTAAGAAAGATATACTTTTTAAACCAAGAATGCATACAAAGCTTGGTCAACGCTCAATTAAATTTCTTGGAACAAACACTTGGAACAAATTACCGGAACAGCTAAGAAAAATTCAAACAATTAGTATGTTTTCTAAAAAATTAAAACTGCACTTAATGTCTGGGTATAAATTAAGTAACTGATATAGTGCCATCAAACTGTTTTTACTTATTCTCACCGTATCTCGCTAATTACTGTATATTCGCTTTTTCCTTACCAGTAGCCTATGCTGTGTTGTATGTATAGCCTATGCCATTTTGTATTTCTGCATCGCTTCTTGTATTCCTGTTTTATATTGTACTGTTAAATTTCGTGTGTGTATTTATTTTGTAATGTATACAATATACATTTGCGTTCAACTCCGACACCGATCCATGTCAAATAAGCTATGACACCACACGGGTGTGGCAGACTTGATGACCAGTTCGGTCCTTCTGCCATCACTCCCATCATCGTCAGCAAACATTAAAACAACCTAGTTCACATTGTAATCTTGTATAGTTTTTTCCACATGTGCTGTTGATGCAAATAAAAGAACTTCTCACTTCTCATCCAACATACCTGAGAACTCACTTACTTTTTGTTCAAAGTTATTTTTTAACGAGTTAAATTCGGGATCTACCCTATCACGAAGTTCTGCCAAAATTGCAGAGTTAAAAATTTTACTCAAAAGAGCATGGAAATGCCGTAATTCCTCTTCTAAAGTAGATAAGTTAGATTGAAAAATTAACAGTTCCTGCTTATCACTCAAAGAACCTAGGGCTACAGAAAGTTCCCCAATTTGAGTTAAAATATCCCTTCTAAGATGCCGGGCCTCTCGAACTGACTTAGCCTCATCGTTAATGGGTCCCTCCCCAGAATGGCCTGCCCGACCGCAAAGAACATCATCAGGCCTAAACTCAGTCGAGTCGACGGCGGCCGAGTCCCTGTCGCCACCGAGTGTAGACATATTAAATGTTGAGGCTAAATTTACCAATTAAAAGAATTAATATAGCTTTGGTAGAGAGGTAATTTTTAAAAACCATAGACAGACAATTGATAACAACTTAATAACATTGAATTGCATAATTCAAAATTAATACAGAAATGAAATAGATACATAATTTCAAACGTTTTCGGCAAAACTTTCTGCCCTCTTCAGGAAAATATCTTAATTCATCTAAACAAAACAATTATTCGTAAAATGTTAATAATAAATGACTGAAATTCAATAAAACTGCACTGAACTGCGTACAAGCAACAACTGACAAGCAACAACGTTCGTCAGTTGTTGCTTGTACGCAGTTCAGTGCAGTTTTATTAAAAGAATTAAGTTACACAAACACACAAAATTATTACAGTAGTTATAAAAAACTTAACTGCAAAGACCGTAAAAATATAAAAAGGAATTTATATGCACAATACCGTAGTTGTATACGGGTATATGAAGTCCTAAAGTTCCACAAAACTTGCTTGGATTCTTCGACTTGAATCTTCAAGCACAGATGGATTGTCTTCAATCTTCTTTCTTGCCAATGAATGTCAAAGTTGTTTTCCTTCAGAACCAACAAAGAAACGCTGGTCACAGCGGTAAACCATAATTCTTCGTGGGAAAATTGTAACATAAAGTTCCCGGATCCGTTTGTCTGTACGTAATGACCGAAAAATAAACACACCTTCGAAACGTCTATTCAAAGTGTATTCCAGTAAAATTAGCCCGCGGCTATCGAAATGACTGGTGCAATGCCTACACCTCTAAAACTGTCACTACGATACAGATTACTTGGATAAAAGACGGAGAATTTGTCCAGCTAGCAAGCACCAAATAAACCAGTTAAATGTGCGACCGACTTCCAACAAACAACTTCGAGAATGAATCAGAAAAATTTGTGATAACTCAAAGGCGACGCAACATTTCATGTTTAAACCGGTTTCAACAGGATTGACACGAGTCTTACGGACGATGGTGCAATCTTGGCTCATGTTTTAGGAATTTCCATGACGTAATATTCAGTAGACCCGAACGGTTTCTACATGACGTTTGACCAGGCGAACAACCGTCTGTAACATAGCGGCCCCTAGTTATGACAGTCTGACATGGCATAACTAAAAAAGAATTGACGACAATTGTGAGCCAATGAATAAAAACACATGATACACAAATTGTTTGAATCACTCACGTTTAAGTTAATACGCAAATACAAAGGGCATGCAAAGAATGAACAGCAATAAGAATAAACACGACGATACATGAAATTGGTACCATAGGTATTAGGTACACGCAAAAAATGATGCTATATACAATGATTGCGATAATAACCGACTGTTCTGGGCTCAGACAAGTGTCGGCCACCGCAGACAAAACCAGGCTCAAACCCTAACACTTAGGTGTTCTTTACGGGGGCGAGGCACGAAATATCCCTCAACACGTAGTCTACTTTCACTTTCCCCGTACTCTCATCATAGTTGCAGACGGCAACTTTAGCTCTACGAACCACAGGCTTCCCTTTCCTAATTTGTGGAACTACCTCATGCACCCTCCCAAGTTGATACTTCCCACGTTTACCAATGTCCTGGAGAGAACCTACCACTACAAGTTGACCAGGCTCCAAATTCTCGGCCATTTTTAGCCATTTTTTCCGGCCCTGAAGACCTGGCAAGTAAAAATCGATCCATTTACTCCAAAACTGATGAGAAAGTGACAAATTGAACCGATAATCCCTTCTTAATTGGTCACGATCATGTGGTTGCCCAACAGCACAGTATGGGTCTAAGTATGGGGTCAAAAGTGAGGCAGGGGTGATGACAGTAAAATCCCTAGGGTCGTCACTCAAAGGTACCAAAGGGCGTTCGTTCACGATCCGAACGGCACTGCCTGTGTACGTAAGCAGTTCAATAAAATTGGGCTTACGAATTGAAGAGTCCAAAATGTGAAAAAATGCGATTTTAAATTGTTTAACCATTGCCTCCCAGGCGCCACCTTGCGCCGGAGCATACGGAGGTATAAATTCCCAGTTTATCTCTCTCTGTCTCAGGGCGTTGTGAAATTCAGCTGATTCTATCAACTCGGGTAACTTCTTAGATGCTGCCTGAAAGGTACTTCCATTGTCGGAATAGATAGCATTAACCTGCCCACGTAAATCTGTAAACCTTGTAAAGGCAAGTAAAAAATCACTCAGCGACAATGACGTAACCAGCTCAACATGAATAGCGCGAGATGCCATACATGTGAACAAGAGTCCCCAAGCTTTTTTGTGACTTCTACCTTCAACGAAAGTTAAAGGTCCAAGATAGTCTAAGCCGCAATCAAAAAAGGGTTTCCTATGCGCAGTTGTGCGAGACAAAGGTAAATCAGACATGAGCTGCCTTATAGGTCGAGCTTTCTCAATCGCGCATACACCACAGTCATTAAGATACCTCTTCACGGAGGCATTACCATTAGCGATCCAAAACTTCTGTCGCGTAGACAACAAAGTGTGCTGTACTCCACAGTGCGCATTTCCATTATGATGCGACAGTACAACAAGCCTAGTGAAGGGGTGCTTCGAAGGCAAAACAATCAGATGCTTTGCTTCAAGAGAGATCTCGGGAGAATTACTTAAGTGCCCTTCAATGCGGATTACACCAGCGTCATCTACACAAGGTCTGTACTTTTTAAGTGAACGTAATTCTTTCAACCGTTCCTTCTCACGTTGCGAAGCGCCAACACTACCTCGCTTTATCACTTCCTCACGGGCATCCGGCGATCGTTTGGTCATTAAATGTACCACATCACCATACACGCTCTTCTGAACAAACTTCACAGCCAACTCTGAAGCACTGTTAAGATAAGATGCATCCAGTTTTGGCTTCACAAAGCTACGCTTTCTCGTTTTACAGCACAAAAATTCAACAAAAGCAACCAAATAAGCGATTCTCTTTTTCATAACATACAAAGAAGGTGCGGCCTCGCTCAATCTGTGAAGACCACCCTGTCCAACGTCAAGCGACTCCTCTTCGTCACGAAGATATAGGCTATGGACAGGTACTGGAGTGGCATTTTCTACAGATGGAATTTCCTCACACTGGTAGAGAAGACTAGAACCATTTAACCACAACTCTCGAAATTCTTTCTTTGTAATAAGATTTGGCCTTGTGCCAACATCAGCTGGGTTCATATCGGTAGGGCAAAAACGCCAATCCTGGGCTCCAGACAACAATAAAATATGCTCAACTCGACGCGTAATAAACTTATTCAAACGTAAATCAGGGTTTTTAACCCACTGCAACACAGTACGAGAATCACACCAAAAATACTTAAGGCAGTCGGGCATCTTCAATGCCTCGTAGGCCTGCTTCACGAGTCTTGCTGTATTCAAAGCGGCAACAAGCTCTTTCCTAGCTATCGGCCAAGAAAACTGATTTTTTACAACAATGGTAGATTTACCCAGAACGAAAGACACACTCGGAACTCCGTTAACCAGTCTACGTAAGTAAACAACAGAAGAGAAAGCTTGATTCGAAGCATCACTAAACCCATGCAATTGATATGAAACAATATCATCCGGACTGCACACACCAGAGTTTGCAAAATACCATCTCGGTAACGAAAAATCCTTAAGCAGGTCCAAAGAGCGAATCCACGACTCCCACTCTTTAACAAAGCTATCAGGGACCTCGGTGTCCCAATCAAACTTGTCTATCGCCAATTGCTGAAGTATAAGGCGTGCTTTTAGAAAAAATGGCGCTCCAAAGCCTAGCGGATCAAAATTTTGTCCAAGCTGACTGAGCATACTTCGGCGCGTGTGTTTAGCTAAGGGCTTTAAGGAACATGCGATACGCATCTCGTCAGACTCGGTTTGCCACACACAACCTAATGTCTTCGCTGATGGCAAAGTCATATTTTCAGTCTGAAAGTCAATGTCACGAATCAAAGGTGAAAGCATCTCATTATCCAAATTTGACAAGACAATCATAGCCTCCTTGTTAGCACTCCACTTACCAAGTTTAAACCCACGGCTATCAAACAAAGCAATTGATTCATGAGTGATTTGCTGAGCTTCCTCTAAGCTATCAGCCGAAAATATAAAATCATCCATGTACATATTATTTGCAATATTGCAGAGAGTCAATTCACCAGCACTGCTGGGATTCTGCTCGATCATTTTCTTTATAGCCAAGCAAGCGATATACGGGCTACTCTTTATTCCCCAAGGGTGTACACAAAAACGAAATGGTACCATCCTACCATTTTCAAGGTCATCATCTTCAAACCACAATATACGAAACAAATCCCTTTGCGACTCAGGTAACTTTATTTGAAAGAAGCATTTAGTCACATCAGCCATGAGACCAAATCTACCAAGCCGAAATCTAGCCAAGACATCTACCAGAGGGTTTAACAAGTCAGGACCCGAAAACATTACATCATTAACACAAGTTCCTCGAAATTCAGACTTGCCATCGTAAACAATGCGCTTTTTTAATTGTGACGTCACAAAGTATGGTAAATACCATTCAAATCCCTTGACATTTCCTGCTTCACCAGTACGCTCAATATAGCCATTTGATTTAAGATCTTTCATGGTGTCAGTAAGGAAATCACGAAGTTCAGGTTGTTTTAAAGCTTTCTTCCTTAAAGCAGCAACTCTATCTGACGCCAACACAAAATTGTTAGGTAGATCAATATCTTCCTTCAACGGAACAGGTATCTCAAATCGACCATCTTTCAACTCAATATTCGGTTCAACAAGTTCTCTAGCCAACTTATCATTGCGAGACAATTCACAGGTTTCATTTTGCAACGTCAAATCCTGAATGACTTTATTCAGGTCTGCTATTTCCATATCACGAGACTCAATTTCACGCTGAAAGCCAGAGATGACATCCGACTCTGAAGACGTCTGCATTCTGCACACTTTAGCAACGCTTTCCTCTAAGGGTGACTTACCACCACAAGCCAACCAACCGAGAGGAGTGAGTAAAGCATGCGGTTCACTACGATTTTCACCAACACGTTCTTCTTTTGCCCACATCAAATAAGCGTTGTCGTTGCCAATCAGTACATCTACAGTACTACAATCATTCAAATGAAACATATTCACGTCATGATCATAGTAGAAGCGTTCACGTCGCGATCCCTGTCAGCACACTACACAGTAGTAGCTGCGAATTCTACTAAAACTTCTAAAGAGAGACTATACTATCTACTGATATGAAGACCCTTAGATGCAAGAAGAGAGGCCAACGTCACAACGATCGGCTTTTATCAAAGCCGGCGTTGACCATAATATCTCTCAACGCTGAAGGGGTATCCGCACCCAAGCAAGCTCTGATTTCCAAGTTATGCAGAGACCACCACTGTGATGTTCTCTGCCTTCAAGAAACTCACCGAGGGGAAAACGATCCGAGACCTCAAGTGGACGGCATGAAAAATGTCATTGAAAGGCCGCATGAAAAACATGGCAGTGCCATGTTTGTCAGAGAAGGACTGATTGTGCAATCAACATCAAAGCTCAATCTGAAGGACATCGAAGCGCTGTCTGTTGAGCTCACTCATGTCAACATCACCTCTATTTACAAACCGCCACCTGCTCAATTTGAACTTCCTCCTTTCTTAACTACAGAGAAACCACATGTTGTGATTGGTGATTTTAACAGCCATAGCACCCAGTGGGGATACAGTGAAACAAACCTTGACGGTGAAGCTGTTGAATTATGGGCTGAAAATTACCAACTCAGCCTAATACATGACGCTAAATAGCCCCACTCATTCAATAGCAGAAGATGGAAATCTGGCTACAACCCCGATATTGCATTTTCAAGCCATAGAATTGCAGGAATGTGTAAGAAAACAGTCTTGAATGCTATCCCAAGAACACAACACCGTCCAATCAGCATAAGCATCTCTGCCGCAATCTCACCATCAAGTGTTCCTTTTCAACGACGTTTCAACTTTCAAAAGGCAAACTGGGCATGTTTCACAGAAGAACTTGAAAACAAAATAAAATCAGTTGACCCAGCGCCAGAAAATTATGAATCCTTTGCCAGTCTTGTGCGCCACATAGCCAAGAGAAACATCCCACGTGGATGCAGCTCAAAATATATTCCCGGTCTAAACTGTGAAAGTGCCAAACTGTTGCAAAAGTACCAACAACTGTTTGAAGAAGACCCTTTTGCGGAAGCTACCATCCTTACCGGCGAACTTCTGATGATCTCCATCTCTGAAGAACGGCAACGAAAATGGCAAAACACCATCGAAGCAACAGATATGTCGAGAAATAGCAAGAAGGCATGGAGTCTAATACGAAAACTAAGTAACGATCCATCAGAATCAAAACAGCAACACTATCCTGTCACGGCTAATAAAGTTGCCCACCAGCTCCTAGAAAATGGTAAACCAACAAAGAAAATCCCCAGACCGAAAATCAAGAATGTGGAATATACTGAAAATACTGGTTTAACAAAACCCTTCTCACCAAACGAACTTAAGGCAGGTATTGATACTCTCAAAAATGGCAAAGCTATTGGACTAGACGGCATTTTCACTGAAGAAATAAAACATTTTGGTCCTTTGGCTAGAAAGTGGCTTCTAAAATTGTTTAATTGTTGCATGGCAAAGAAACACATCCCAAAGATCTGGCTGAAAGCACGGATCATTGCTCTTCTGAAACCTGGAAAAGATCCATCTCTAGCAAAAAGCTTCAGACCAATTTCTTTACTGTGTCACCTTTACAAATTGTTCGAGAGGTTAATTCTTGGCCGACTATCACTTTCTGTTGAACAACACCTAATTCCCCAACAAGCTGGCTTTCGACCTGGAAAGTCAACAACAGGTCAATTGCTGTGTCTAACGCAACATATTGAAGACGGATTCCAGAAAGGTATGATTACTGGTGCTGCATTTGTTGACCTATCTTCGGCTTATGACACAGTTAACCATCGTCTCCTGCTGAAAAAGATCTTGCAGATGTCCAAAGATGCTGCAGTAACAAAGCTTATAGCAACGTTACTCCACAACAGACGATTCCAAGTTATCCTGAATTCAAAAACAAGCCGCTGGCATCATCAACGGAATGGACTTCCTCAAGGAAGTGTTCTAGCACCGTTACTGTATAACATATACACCAACGATCAGCCGATAGATCAACACACTAAGCGGTTTATATACGCCGATGATCTATGCATAACATCACAAGAAAAGACCTTTGTTGCTATAGAACAAAACCTTACAAAGTCGCTCGAGGAGTTAACACAATATCACACCAACAATCACCTCAAAGCTAACCCTTCAAAGACACAAGTATGTTCTTTCCACCTAAAAAACAGAGAAGCTACAAGGACCCTCAAAATCTCCTGGTCGGGAACAGAGCTGGAACATTGCCCTAACCCCGTCTACCTTGGCGTGACACTGGACCGTACTCTCAGCTACAAAAAGCACATTGAAAACACAAAGGCTAAGGTTAACACCAGAAACAATATCCTGAGAAAGCTTACCAACTCTGGGTGGGGCACTAATCCACAAACCCTCAGAATGACCGCATTGGCTTTGTGCTACTCCACAGCAGAATATGCATGCCCTGTTTGGAACAGGTCCTGTCACTCATCGAAGCTTAACTCTGTACTCAATCATTCTTGTCGTCTTATTACTGGGTGTCTGAAGCCCACAAATACCAACAAACTTTATCTGCTTGCTGGTATTGCACCACCATACATAAGAAGAGACGTTAGCAGTCAAGCTGAAAGGCTAAAACAAATATGTGATGAAAAACATCCTCTATATGGAAAAACTGCTGCGCAAACCCGGTTGAAATCAAGAAAAAGCTTCCTAACAGACGTTCAGCCACTAACCTCAACAAAAGAAGAAACAAGACTTAAGCAATGGAAACAACAATTCGAAAACGACCCATCATACACTGAAATGAAGATCCCACCATCAGAGTCCCTCCCCCCAGGAGCAAACGCTCCTTGGGCAAAGTGGAAAACATTAAATCGACTCCGAACCGGTGTTGGACGTACTAAGTCTGCAATGGTGGAGTGGGGCTACGACACGGGCCCTGCTGTATGTATTTGTGGCACCGAGCCCCAAACAGCGGACCACCTTCTTGTTTGCCCTCGGCTTGCCACCCGGTGCAGTAGGTGGGACCTGTCAGTGTACAACTCCGTTGCGGAAGAATGTGTCAATCTGTGGTGTATCAACAAACTTTAGAAGACTCGATAGAAGAAGAACGTCATGAAAATGACGGAAACCACTTAAATCTTGTTTATGCGGTAAAGTTTTAACATCATCAGCCCAAGCTGGGTTAACCACCAAAGTTATATCACAAAACAGTTCATCTGTCTCTAACGACTGGATGTTGAGTTTGACAAGGTCAGCACAAGTAGCTTTCTGACCAGCCAGGGTATCCATTTTAAACGACGCTTTATCGTACGGTTTAAGATCAAGTTCACACACCAAATTACTCGAAACAAACGTCAACTGCGAACCAGCATCATGCTGACAATACACCAACTTCGATTTGCCAGTCATTGGATTCAAAACACGAGCAGCAGTAACGCGGTTAAAGGCTGCTTTAACATTTCCAATCTTAACATTACGCACAGGAACTCTGGCACGAGCATCATCTTTCCCAACCGAATCCAGAGAATCACGTGACGTCACATAAAAATCATGCAGAAGAAAATAGTGTTTCCTATCGTTGTTAGGCCCACACTTACGACAGTTATTTGCATGAACGCAATCCCTAACCATATGCTGGCGCAAACAATTCAAGCATTTGCCAGCTTTCACAATGACATCTCTCCGATCTTTAGGTGTCAAGCGCAAAAATTCTTTACAATTAGACAAAAAATGATATTCAACTTGACCACGTGACGAACAACAAATGCATGCCGGTAGGTTTTTACGTCTGGCTTCACCACCGCGCGGTGCGCCAACAACAGTCGAGTACTGCGAACTCCCTGACATCACATCATCATGGGGTTTTACGGACGTCTGCCTAACCGGACATGAAGGCAATTTTCCTTTGCCAAACTTTTTAAATTGCTGCGACTCACCAGAATCGCCCATTAGCATAATGCTAAAATCAGTCGACTTACGCGTTTCCTCCCGTACTACAAAATCGAACAAACTCTGAAAAGTAGGCTCATTAGTGCCACCATACTGATCACCTAAAAAGTCAAGATAACGCTGCTTAGCGTCAAACGGGAGTCGCTTAGCCAAATCCAAAACAAAACGTCCTTCCAATTTGTCACGCTGACCATAAGCTTGCGCGTAAAGCAAACACTGCGATAATTCATCTTTAAACTCTTTCAGATCACTGGAAGAGGTCGAAGTCAATTTGCTACCATAGCGATACTTTCTAATTTCCGGTTCTGCAAAAAGACCTCCACGAACCCCAAAACGCTGGGACAAGCGAGCTAACGACATTTCTATCCTGTCTTCCTCTGACAAGCCAGGGGTGTCAGAAACCAAATTAGCAATCGTTTGTGCAGCTGTTCTAACACAAGCTGCTTGTAGCAAAGTCAAACAAGTCCCCTTAAAGGGCGAAGCTGCCATTAAGGCCGTAACACGATTTTTAAAGAAGATAAATGGCATATTATTACCATCGTAACCAATCAAGGCCGCCTTATCGAAGAACGTCCTACTATTTTGGTATTCAAAAAAGCAATCCTGCTGTTGAGAACTCGATTTAGCGGGAGAAGACAAGCTATATCCCTTAAGGGGCTGAGTGGGCTCAGTCACATGCACAGCCCGACCACGATCCTCACACACGTTAAAATCAGGAGACGCGATACGCCTCTCACAACCACCCAAATTACGTGTAGCTGGGCGATCAAAACCTAGCGGCGCAGAAAACTGTAAAGGGGGCAAAGCATTACTACTAATGGCGGCCCCGTGACCTGTACGCTCTGGGGGAGGAGTTCGGTTGTAATTCGCAGACCTTGGCTCTACAGCATTCGGAAGACCCTTAGCCGCGGCCCCGAGACCTCCTGAAACAGCTTGAAAACGTGTGGATTGCCCTGGTCCACTCACAGGTTGAACGGGCGTTTGGAAAAGGTTATGTAAATTAAACTGCGATTGATGTTCATTTCTGGAATGCCTAGAAGAGCCCTTCTTAGAGCTACGCCGAGAGCCCACCTCTGATCGATATTCAGCTAAAACTACCTCTTTACGTTGTTCAGCCCTCAACTGAGCGTCTTTGAGTGCGAACTCAGCAGCTCTCGCGGCTGCCTCAGCTCGAATGGCCTCAGCTCTCGCGGCAGCTTTCGCGGCGGCTTCAGCAGCTCTCGCTTCGGCCTCCGCTCTCGCGGCAGCCTCAGCTCGAATGGCCTCAGCTCTCGCGGCAGCCTCAGCAGCTCTCGCTTCGGCCTCAGCTCTCGCGGCAGCCTCAGCTCGAATGGCCTCAGTTTGTATCTGGAGCTCCTCTCGTCTTAGCTGCAGGTTAATTTGTGCCACTATCCGAGACGAAGTCCTAGACATCCTAGTGCTTACATTTGAGGCGCTATCCTCAGGATGTATGTCAGCATCCAACATATCTGAGAACTCACTTTCTTTTTGTTCAAAGTTATTTTTTAACGAGTTAAATTCGGGATCTACCCTATCACGAAGTTCTGCCAAGATTGCAGAGTTAAAGATTTTAGTCAAAAGAGCATGGAAATGCCGTAAATCCTCTTCTAAAGTAGATAACTTAGATCTAAAAATTAACAGTTCCTGCTTATCACTCAAAGAACCTAGGGCTACAGAAAGTTTCCCAATTTGAGTCAAAATATCCCTTCTAAGATGCCGGGCCTCTCGAACTGACTTAGCCTCATCGTTAATGGGTCCCTCCCCAGAATGGCCTGCCCGACCGCAAAGAACATCATCAGGCTTAAACTCAGTCGAGTCTACGGCGGTCGAGTCCTTGTCGCCACCGAGTGTAGACATATTAAATGTTGGGGCTAAATTTAACAATTAAAAAAATTAAGTTACACAAACACACAAAATTATTAGGCTGCAGTAGTTATAAAAAACTTAACTGCAAAGACAGTAAAAATACAAAAAAGAATTTAAATGCACGATACCGTAGCTGTACGAGTATGAAGTCCTAAAGTCCACAAAACTTGCTTGGATTCTTCCACTTGAATCTACAAGCACAGATGGATTGTCTTTTAATCTTCTTTCTTGCCAATGATTGTCAAAGTTATTTTTCTTCAGTACCAAACTGAGAAGAAATGTCTTTATTTTTCTTTGCTTCTGTAAGAGTGTAGACTACCAACCAACAAATCTTCTTTTATTATTTCTTGTACTTCTAATCAGTTCTTCTGCACTAGCTGACAACAAGTACGTCGTTTATTTTTATGCCTTCAAGTGCTTCTTGGCCCACCAGCTAACAATAATCGTCGTTTATTTTTCTTGCTTTAATTTCTTCTTGACCTACCAACTGACAAGAACTCGTCTTTTATTTTTATTTTTTGCTTTAATTTCTTCTTGACCTACCAGCTGACAAGAACTCGTCTTTTATTTTTTATGGTCACAGCGGTAAACCATAATTCTTCGTGGGAAAATTGTAACATAAAGTTCCCGGATCCGTTTGTCTGTACGTAATGACCGAAAAATAAACACACCTTCGAAACGTCTATTCAAAGTGTATTCCAGTAAAATTAGCCCGCGGCTATCGAAATGACTGGTGCAATGCCTACACCTCTAAAACTGTCACTACGATACAGATTACTTGGATAAAAGACGGAGAATTTGTCCAGCTAGCAAGCACCAAATAAACCAGTTAAATGTGCGACCGACTTCCAACAAACAACTTCGAGAATGAATCAGAAAAATTTGTGATAACTCAAAGGCGACGCAACATTTCATGTTTAAACCGGTTTCAACAGGATTGACACGAGTCTTACGGACGATGGTGCAATCTTGGCTCATGTTTTAGGAATTTCCATGACGTAATATTCAGTAGACCCGAACGGTTTCTACATGACGTTTGACCAGGCGAACAACCGTCTGTAACAAACGCCTTTAATTTTTAGCTTGAAGTTCTTCAGTACCAGACTGAGATATTTGAATGTTTGGTATTGGCAAAACTATCTCTTTTAGCCTAATGCAGTTTCGTTTAAAAGTAGGCAAACTTTTTTTTAGAGATATAGGTTGATTGCTTTTTTTTGCGAGATTATTACAGTTTTATTATTTATCAATTTTCTCCTTAGTTGATCCAAAAAACGATCTTATTCCGGTAAGTCACTAACTTTTATGTTTTAAATATAGGAGAGAGTGTCCAACAGTGCCCCGCTTTTTGGAAAATTGAGGTTTAGACATCAAAAAAAAAATTTTTTCAATTTTTTTTTCTATTATGAAAATTCCTCCTTTTCTTCAGTACGGTATTTCCACATAAAAAAAAGTTTAAAAGTTTTACACAAACTTCATAATCAGGCGTTAAAAATCACCTGTCAAAGTGGGGCACTGTTGCATATGGTATCCAACAGTGCCTCGGGTAGGATCCAACAGTGCCCCTATCAAAGTAATTGGTGTCTTTAGCTGCAATGTTGAGCCACTCTTTTTGCAATGATTACCCTAGGTATGAAACTTGTGTTAGCACCGGTATTGTTTTACATGATGGATGTCACTGAGCTGGTCAGGTCAAGACAAAACCTTTTAAAGTGGTACATATGCTACACAATTATCACAGACACAAAAGATAACAGCAACAATTATCATAACATGTAGGACACGCTCTCTGCCCGTTGTAGTGACTGTGCTTAAGCGAAATAATGCGAATAGGTTCCAAAGAACAATCCGAACACACTATGAGCTGTAGTTTATAGAACAGCCCAAGTTGCTGTAATTACTTTTTTAAAAGCTTTGGTGTTATGACCTAACCCTAACTACCAATTGCAATAAGGAAGGTGTTTATTCAACAGTCGATCAGTGAAAGAACATGCAATAGCCCCGATAGCTTAATTGGTTAGCGCGTCACTTCTGGAACGAAGAAGCTTCAAGATCAAGCGGCGCTGGTTCGACTCTCGGGGTGTGCGCTTGAGCAACGCACGTTAAGGACTGCTCTCCATTCAGCGGCATCTAATGGATGGAATAGTTCACCGGCAACAAGACTTCAACAATCGGAAACTTCACTCTGTCAATCTCGGTGACCGGGCCTGCGTCAGTGATTCAAAACCTCTACAAGTATGCGAAACTGCCAGGATTAAGCTCTGCAAGAAGCTTTCCCAGTCCGAGGATAAAAATTAAATTAATCAATCAATGCAGGAGATTAAAGACATCATTGATTTGGCCACATGGAAGGTATGATTAACACAAGATACAGACACAACACACTTTGGTAGGCCTATATTGGCATGTGGTTCACAAGAAATGGCTTGGTTTATGGAGCAAAATAACCAAATTTGACAGACAAAATTACTAAACAATAGGCCTACATATAGTTCAGGCACGAAGCTTCTTCCACAGCCAAAACTTAGAAACACAGGCTACCAAAAACTCCCCAACACCTATAATATTATAATAAAAGTAATTTGCGTTCTTCTGGTGACTATTTACTAGGTTACCTCCTGATGTTAAAGATGATAACTAGCTTTTGTATTTCCGACGTTTCGTCAGTCAGCACGACTGACTTTATCAAGGTGGCTAAAACAGGTTAACACAACCTGTTCAGCAACGATGGCACAACACAAAAACGTACTGATAAAATGAATAAGTATGAATAAGTACAGTACGTTTTTGTGTTGTGCCATCGTTGCTGAACAGGTTGTGTTAACCTGTTTTAGCCACCTTGATAAAGTCAGTCGTGCTGACTGACGAAACGTCGGAAATACAAAAGCTAGTTATCATCTTTAACATCAGGAGGTAACCTAGTAAATAGTCACCAGAAGAACGCAAATTACTTTTATTATAAAATGCCTGGTGAACAGTCTCTCTCTGTTTTTACCTATAATATTGTTGATATAACATAAAATGTTGATAATCATTTTGGCACTGCATATTGATTAATAAAATCTCATGGCTTCCAACAGTGCTCCACCGGGGCACTGTAGGAGACCTCAGGGTGGGGCACTGTTGGAACCACGGGCCTACAAGATAAGATGGCGTCAGTTTTTTTTTACCGAGGCCTACGATCTGAAACGTTATTACTGAAACCTAGTCTAGTGACTGACCAAGCATGAAAAACTTGTGAAGCATCCCTGAAGCAACCGTAAAAACTGCAACAAAAAAAGTTATAAAGTTCTGAAAATTTACTTTTTACCCCCTAAAACAAACTTTCATTTCTGCCAACAACAAGCAATGACTTATTTCTGCCTAACTTAGTTTCAGCAGCTTCTACGGACCACGTGACCACGGTAATGTACAGTTGAGTGAATAATTTGTCACGGATTGCGAAAAACGATGGGAGGGGCACTGTAGGCACCCGGGGCACTGTTGGGCACTCTCCCCTAATAGCAAGGGCGTTTATACACGGCAGATCTGCTTCGTAAAATTCAAAGAGTGATTCAGCTTTCTCCATTTAGTTTTTCTCAAAAGGGGGGGTTGAAACCCCCAACCCTCCCCCCCTTTGGCTACGCCACTGACCACTATAATTTAGTAATATACTGAATGCAAAAGCACAAAAACTGCTGCAGAATTAAAATAATCAATTTTGTAACCTTTTACAAGGCTACCCAAATTTGAAGAGCATGTTTCCGCCTCTGCTTAATAAAGTCTAGTAGGAATTTTGTAACGAATTAAAAACATAACGGCAGAAAAATTCATGAAAATTTGAAACGTTTTTAGATATTTATGATGTTTTGACAGGGCCGGATTTAGCAGTAGGCAGAGTAGGCAGTTGCCTATAGGGCGCCAAATTATTGGGGGCGGCAAAATATACGAATATATTACATTGATAAATGATAATACTGTACGTGAATATAATAATTCACAACAGATATATAGGAATTTATAAATATGTTATCACATCACACACATTTATAAACAGTGCGGCAAGTCATGTATGGCAAGTCATCGCCCCTAGAGTACTTCACGTTTGATTGGTTTTCAACAATATGTGCTGCTTAGCGCTTGTTTTATTTTTCTGTCTCGCTTAGTATGGAGGACTAGGGCTTGTCTGTGCAATTTTTATTAATCTTTGTTCGGTTTGTTTCACTGTTAGTAAATTTATAGGAGCCTAGAAAAAATGTTTTTAGTCAATGTTAGGTTGATGGAAAAGATGCAGGCTATTTTGTGTACTTGCCTTGATGCTTAAAGCATGTAAACCATGAATGATCGCATGAATGATCTCACATTTTTGAGGATTAACTCATCTTTACTTGTTTCTACAGACTTTGAAGAAATTATTGATTTGTTTGCAAGAGAAAAAGCCCGCCGCAAGCTATTTTAACCTGTTAAGTGCGTATAACGACAATTGTCGTCCGAGACAGTCGCTCTTGCTATGCGTAAGACGACAATTGTCGTTTTCGTGATCGCAGCTATTCATGGCACTTTTAATTTCGCTTTCCTCTATTCGCTTTGTCTAGAAGGCGCAATTATGACGTGTGAAGAAACATAGATGCATTGTTTACACTACAATAACGATTGCAGCCTGACAGAAATCCTTAATCCCTAAATCGCTCCAATACAATATTAGGTAGCTTCTGCACTCACCTACAATATAATCACAATTGCAAGAATAAAAAGATTTTATTCTAAATGTTTTTTTTTTTTCTAAAATGGCTTCCTTCCGGTGTATAAAATTCGAACCAGATCATGCGCGTTCAGTCAGTGTGAAGTTATTTTGATGTAACGTTGCAAGCAGTTTCAGAAATATTTTGCTGTGTTCGAAAACATATTTTGTAACATAGTCAACAAAACAATAGGGTTTTGTGTTGCTGCTAATGTTAGAACAAGCGTTCGAAAATGATGCAGTTTGATATTTCCAAACTAAACTTACGTGTACTGTTATAGTCGTCATTTTATTTACGTTGAATATATGTAACTCGTGACCAGCGTCACTACATAATCACAGTTCAGCGTTTTCTGGTACAGACGTTGGAATTGATTACCACCGCACTGCGCGTGTAATCAATTGAGCGTTCTGTACCACGTTCCTCAGTTGATTGTTTTGCGTTTCTTTCTTACTATATATTGCGTTGATTTCATACACTGAATCAGTAAGTAACAAGAGGTAAATGGTTTTCTCACTTGGTTGGCTATCGCTACAATTGTTATTGTTTATTTTATATTAAACGTCTGGAAATACAACAGACATTTAACTGGCGTCGTCGGCAGGATCTTTACAGAATTTCTACAGGATTTTAGAAACATGGAGAAACTGATCGAAGTCCTGCAACAACAAATTGCCAACCAAGAACGCCAAACGAAGGAACAAATTGCCAACCAAGATTAACGCCAGACGAAGGAGCAAATTGCCAGACAAGAAGAACGTCACTGAGAACAAGAACAACGTCACCAAGAACAAGAACAACGTCACCAAGATCAGACGAAACTACTCATGGAGCAACTACGAGAAATGCGAGCCCAAACTTCAAGACCACAACCAACAACAATACAACAGCAGGTATCTTTACCTAAGTTCGTAACGTTCGATGCCACCACTGAACTGTGGGCAGACTATTGGAAGAGGTTTAACACCTTTGTAGCAGCACATTCAGTCGCACAAGACAAAATGCCGCAGGTTTTTCTCACCAATCAATCACCTACAATCTACAAAATGTTAACAAATTTGGCTGCGCAGGAAACAAACCCAAAAGAAGTCAACGATCTCACCATGACGGAAATTACAAATTACATGGCTCAACAATTCGACCCAAAACGCTTCATCGTGAGGGAGCGATTCCGTTTCTGGAGCGAAATGAAGCGCAAGCCCGGTGAAACAGCTCAAGAACTAGCCATCCGCATACGCCAGGCAGCTGCCACCTGTGACTTCTCGTCCATTTCAAATCCATTGGACGAAGCTTTACGTACTCGTTTTATTTGTTCAATAGATAACGAGGCGGTTCTTAAGGCGTTATTCAAAATCAGAGCTGATGAACTTACTTTCAAACGTGCGGTGGAGGTTGCATCAAAAACCGAAGAGGCAGCCAAGGTGGCCAAAGAAACTGTTTACGGCACTCCACCTGTACCAGTTGCGAAAGTAAGGACCATCAGCAAACCTCCAAAAACTAGGCAACTTACAGGTACTTTCTTTTCTTCTAAAAATAAAGAATGCTATCGCTGTGGTAATTCCAACCACAACGCCAATGACTGTAGGTTTAAGAAAGCCACTTGCCATTTCTGCAATATTACGGGACACTTACAGAGTGTTTGTCGAAAGAAAGCTAGACAGTTTAAACCTTCTAAGGTAAATTGTATCGAGGAAATTAACATGCTTTCTAGTTCTTGCAGAAAACCTCGAAATTCAAAGTTGGAAGTACCGATCTCCATTAATTCGGTAACCACACACTTAGAACTGGACACTGCTACAAATGGAAATTTCCTTTCCAGCGACGTCTGGACTCGGGTAGGCGCACCTCAATTGCAAGCACCAGTGTCGCAGTTCCAATCTGCTACCAAGCATCTAGTACCAATCACGGGTTCTTTCACGGCCCAGGTAACTTGTCCTTCCACGGGAAGGTCAGATAATATTTCTTTTGTAGTCACGACAGTCAAAGGACTAAACTTGCTAGGTCGTGATGCAATCTCGTCTTTAGGAATTTCTATCGATAAATTCCTTCTGTCTAACTGTTCTACTTTACAGAGCATCCAGTCATGCGACAAGCCTGATAAGAGTCTGGAGAAGGCATGCTCCTGCGGGGGAGTGTCGCTAATCCTCACACCCGTTGGTCGACGTTGCCTTACATGCGAGCTCCCGATGTTGGGTTGCTCAGCGAAGGCAAGTCGACCCTTGTGTTCTATCAGAAACAACTTAGGTTTGTGGTACGTAACGAAGTACAGCAAAATCCGGAAAACGGATTTAGCTGCTTCGTGCCACATAACACCCCACCAGTGTCTGAGGGCTGGGTTGACCCGAGACACGCAAAGGTAGAGTGCCCTGCGTTGTTCTGAACGTCGGGGGTCACCAGTGCGGGGGAGGGTCGCTAATCCTCATCCGTTGGTCGACGTTGCCTTACATGCGAGAGTGGGAGCTCCCGATGTTCGGGGGTGCTCAGCGAAGGCAAGTCGACCCTTATGTTCTATCAGAAACAACTTAGGTTTGTGGTACGTAACGAAGTACAGCAAAATCCCGAAAACGGATTTAGCTGCTTCGTGCCACACTCCCTCTTATGTGACGAGTTCAAAGATGTTTTTAAGTCTGATGCTAAACCTGTTTTTCTAAAACCTAGGCCTGTACCTTTCGCGCTAAAGGAGGACTAAGCACAAGCCTATGATTCGGGCATTGCACGTGGTGTATGGACACCAGTTCAGTTTTGCGATTGGGGCACACCGGTTGTTCCAGTCCGTAAGCGTTCAAATTCTTCAGAAGCGAAGGCCAAGTTACGCATTTGTGGCGATTATTCAGTCACGGTGAACCCTTCCCTGGAGACCCATCGTCACCCGTTACCCTTACCAGAAGACTTAATGCAAAAGTTGGGTGGTGGGTACGGTTTCAGCAAGATAGACTTGGCTGATGCCTACAATCAGATTCGACTTGGTCCTGACAGTCGAAAACGACTCGCATAAAGCACTCACCGTGGCGTACTTTTACAAAATGTTTTACCTTTTGGCATATCTTCTGCTCCAGGTTATTTTCAGAAGATCATGGACGACCTTACAGCCGACCTTCCAGGGGTTGCAGTCTACCTAGACGACATTCTTGTCAGTGGCACTACTGCTGAGGAGCATCTCCAGAATCTTAGACGGCTCCTCGATCGACTTCTCTCAAAAGGCCTGAGGTGTAGGAAAGACAAGTGTGAGTTTGCACAACCTCAGGTAGAGTATCTCGGACACATTTTGTCCAGGCAGGGCATCTCCAAAGGTCCCAAGGTAAACGCCGTACTGGAGATGTCTGCCCCCACTGACGTATCTTCTCTTCGTTCGTTTTTAGGTTCCTTACAATTTTATTCGAAGTTTCTACCGTTGAACGCTTCTACTGTAGCAGAACCACTATACCATCTCACGAAAAAGGACATTCCTTGGAGATGGGGAAAACAAGAGGAAAACTCTTTTGCTCAGCTGAAGCATCATCTATCTACTGATGAGGTTCTTACACATTTCAATGCGTCACTTCCAGTAGGTATCGCATGTGATGCTTCTAGTGACGGCATTGGTGCTACTTTGTTTCACCGTTACCCAGATGGCACAGAACGGCCTATAGCAAACGTTTCAAAAGTATTAACAGCCTCTCAGAGAAACTATAGTCAAATTTAGAAAGAGGCTTTGTCGATAATTTTTGCGCTAAAGAAATTCTATCAATATCTTTTTGGTAGATCATTCATTTTGGTCACAGATCATACACCATTGCTTAGTTGTTTTGGCCCGACCAAATCGACACCTTCTTTGGCAGCAAATCGTTTGGCTCGTTGGGCACTCTTTTTGTCGCAATTTACGTACACTATTGAGTACAGGAAGACAAAGGATCATCAAAACGCTGATACTTTGAGTCGCTTACCAGCAGGAGGGGATAAAGTCTTCGATGAAGAGGAAAGTGCGGATGACATTGATATCGTCTGTGCTATCGATGCTTTGGATTTGCAGGTCCAGACCCCGAATGCCGCCTCATTGCGTAAAGAATCTTCTAAAGATCCTATCATTTCCACGGTAATGCGTTTGTTACGGCCAATCTCTGTACAAATCAAACGTCATATAAAACCGTTCAAGTCTACTGAATATTACGTCATGGAAGTTGCTAGAAAATGTGCCAAAATTGCACCATCGTTCATAGACTTGTGTCAAACTTGTTTGGACTTGTTTGGGCCTGTTTAAACAGGAAATATTACATCAGCTTTAAACACCTGTTGGAATGACTTCATAATTGTCTTTCATTTATTGCGTCACAGTTACTTTCTACGTGAATTTGAGATATTGATATCTATTCTGGTCATTCGTAAAATGATTGTTTGAAAGTTGGCCGCACTTTTAACTGTTGGCTTAGTGCTTGCTAGCTGGACAAAAGTTCCGTCTTTTATCCAAGTAATCTGTTCTGTAGTGACAGTTTTCAGTGGTGTACGCGTTGCACCCCCTCGTTTTCGGTAGCCGTGGGCTAATTTTTACAGAAATACACTTTTTGAAAAGAAGTTCAAGTGTGTGTTTCTTCGGTCATTATATGCAGACGAAAGGATCCGGGAACTTTAAGTTACAATTTTCCCACGAAGAAATTATGGTTTACCGCTGTGACCATAAAAAATAAAAGACGATTCTCTGTCTAGTGTTTGGCACAGAAGCACTTAGAAGCAAAGAAATAATAAAAGAAGATCTTATTGGTTGGTAGTCTAAAGAAGCAAAGAAAATTAAAGACATTTCTTCTCGGTAGGCAACTGAAGAACTTTAAGCTAAAAAGTAAAGACATTTCTTCTCAGTTTGGTACAGAAGAAAAATAACTTTGACATTTATTGGCAAGAAAGAAGATTAAAGGCAATCCATCTGTGCTTGAAGATTCAAGTGGAAGAATCCAAGCAAGTTTTGTGGACGTTTGGACTTCACATACTCGTACAGCTACGGTATCGTGCATTTAAATTCTTTTTTGTATTTTTACGGTCTTTGCAGTTAAGTTTTTTATAACTACTGTAATTTTGTGTGTTTGTGTAACTTAATTTTTTAATTGTTAAATTTAGCCCTAACATTTAATATGTCTACACTCGGTGGTGACAGGGACTCGACCGCCGTCGACTCGACTGAGTTTAAGCCTGATGATGTTCTTTGCGGTCGGGCAGGCCATTCTGGGGAGGGACCCATTAACGATGAGGCTAAGTCAGTTCGAGAGGCCCGGCATCTTAGACGGGATATTTTGACTCAAATTGGGAAACTTTCTGTAGCCCTAGGTTCTTTGAGTGATAAGCAGGAACTGTTAATTTTTAGATCTAAGTTATCTACTTTAGAAGAGGAATTAAGGCATTTCCATGCTCTTTTGAGTAAAATTGTTAACTCTGCAATCTTGGCAGAACTTCGTGATAGGGTAGATCCCGAATTTAACTCGTTAAAAAATAACTTCGAACAAAAAGAAAGTGATTTCTCAGATAGATTAGATGCTGACATACATCCTGAGGATAGCGCCTCAAATGTAAGCACTAGGATGTCTGAGAGCTCGTCACGGATAGTTGCACAAATTAACCTACAGCTAAGACGAGAGGAGCTCCAGATCCAAGCCGAGGCCGAAGCAAGAGCTGCTGAGGCCGAAGCGAGAGCTGCTGAGGCCGCCGCGAGAGCTGAGACCATACGAGTTGAGGCCGAAGCGAGAGCTGCTGAGGCCGCCGCGAGAGCTGAGGCCGTACGAGCTGAGGCTGCCGCGAAAGCCGAAGCGAGAGCTGCTGAGTTCGCACTCAAAGACGCACAGTTGAGGGCTGAACAACGTAAGGAGGTAGCTTTAGCTGAATATCGTTCTGAGTTGGGCTCCCGGCGTAGCTCTAGGAAGGGCTCTTCTAGGCATTCCAGAAGTGAACATCAATCGCAGTTTAATTTACATAACCTTTTCCAGACGCCTGTTCAATCTGTAAGTGGACCTGTACAATCCACATGTTTTCCAGCTGTTTCAGGAGGTCTCGGGGCCGCGGCTAAGGGTCTTCCGAAGGCTGTAGAGCCAAGGTCTGCAAATTACAACCGAACTCCTCCCCCAGAGCGTACAGGTCACGGGGCCGCCATTAGCAGTAATGCTTTGCCCCCTTCAAAGTTTTCTGCGCCGCTAGTTGCTGATCGCCCAGCTACACGTAATTTAGGTGGTTGTGAGAGGCGTATCGTGTCTCCTGATTTTAACGTGTTTGAGGATCGTGATCAGGCTGTGCATGTGACTGAGCCCACTCAGCCCCTTAAGGGATATAGCTTGTCTTCTCCCGCTAAATCGAGTTCTCAACAGCAGGATTGCTTTTTTGAATACCAAAATAGTAGGACGTTCTTCGATAAGGCGGCCTTGATTGGTTACGATGGTAATAATATGCCATTTGTCTTCTTTAAAAATCGTGTTACGGCCTTAATGGCAGCTTCGCCCTTTAAGGGGACTTGTTTGACTTTGCTACAAGCAGCTTGTGTTAGAACAGCTGCACAAACGATTGCTAATTTGGTTTCCGACACTCCTGGCTTGTCAGAGGAAGACAGGATAGAAATGTCGTTATCTCGCTTGTCCCAACGTTTTGGAGTTCGTGGAGGTCTTTTCGCAGAACCAGAAATTAGAAAGTATCGCTATGGTAGCAAATTGACTTCTATCTCTTCCAGTGATTTGAAAGAGTTTAAAGATGAATTGTCGCAGTGTTTGCTTTACGCGAAAGCTTATGGTCAGCGTGATAAATTAGAAGGACGTTTTGTTTTGGATTTAGCTAAACGACTCCCGTTTGACGCTAAGCAGCGTTATCTTGACTTTTTAGGTGATCAGTATGGTAGCACTGAGGAACCTACTTTTCAGAGTTTGTTTGATTTTGTAGTACGGGAGGAAACGCGCAAGTCGACTGATTTTAGCATTATGCTAATGGGCGATTCTGGTGAGTCGCAGCATTTTAAAAAGTTTGGCAAAGGAAAATTGCCTTCATGTCCGGTTAGGCAGACGTCGGTAAAACCCCATGATAATGTGATTTCAGGGAGTTCGCAGTACTCGACTGCTGTTGGCGCACCGCGCGGCGGTGTGGCCAGACATAGTGACATACCGGCGTGTTTTTGTTGTTCGTCACGTGGTCAAGTTGAATATCATTTTTTGTCTAATTGTAAAGAATTTTTGCGCTTGACACCTAAAGATCGGAGAGATGTCATTGTGAAAGCTGGCAAATGCTTGAATTGTTTGCGCCAGCATATGGTTAGAGACTGTAATCATGCAAATAACTGTCGTAAGTGTGGACCTACCAACGATAGGAAACACTATTTTCTTCTGCATGATTTTTATGTGACGTCACGTGATTCTCTGGATTTGGTTGGGAAAGATGAGGCTGGTGCCAGAGTTCCTGTGCGTAATGTTAAGATTGGAAATGTTAAAGCAGCCTTTAACCGCGTTACTGCTGCTCGTGTTTTGAATCCAATGACTGGCAAATCGAAGTTGGTGTATTGTCAGCATGATCCTGGTTCGCAGTTGACCTTTGTTTCGAGTGACTTGGTGTGCGAACTTGGTCTTAAACCGTATGATAAAGCGTCGTTTAAAATGGATACTCTGGCTGGTCAGAAACCTACTTGTGCTGACCTTGTTAAACTCAACATCCAGTCGTTAGAGACTGATGAACTGTTTTGTGATATAACCTCGGTGGTTAACCCAGCTTGGGCTGACGATGTTAAAACTTTACCCCACAAACAAGATTTAAGTGGTTTCCGTCATTTTCATGACGTGAATATGTTTCATTTGAATGATTGTAGTACTGTAGATGTACTGATTGGCAACGACAACGCTTATTTGATGTGTGCAAAAAAAGAGCGTGTTGGTGACAATCGTAGTGAACCGCATGCTTTGCTCACTCCTCTCGGTTGGTTGGCTTGTGGTGGTAAGTCACCCTTAGTTGAAAGCGTTGCTAAAGTGTGCAGAGTGCAGACGTCTTCAGAGTCGGATGTCATCTCTGGCTTTCAGCGTAAAATTGAGTCTCGCGATATGGAAATAGCAGACCTGAATAAAGTCATTCAGGATTTGACTTTGCAAAATCAAACCTGTGAATTGTCTCGCAATGATATTTTGGCTAGAGAACTTGTCGAACCGAATATTGAGTTGAAAGATGGTCGATTTGAGATACCTGTTCCGTTGAAGGAAGATATTGATCTACCTAACAATTTTGTGTTGGCGTCAGATAGAGCTGCTGCTTTAAGGAAGAAGGCTTTAAAACAATCTGAATTTCGAGAAACTTGTGTAAATGATGTAATGTTTTCGGGTCCTGACTTGTTAAACCCTCTTGTAGATGTCTTGGCAAGATTTCGGCTTGGCAGATTTGGTTTCGTGGCCGATATGACCAAGTACTTTTTTCACATTTTGGACTCTTCAATTCGTAAGCCCAATTTCATTGAATTGCTTACGTACTGCAGCAGTGCCGTTCGGATCGTGAACGAACGCCCTTTGGTACCTTTGAGTGACGACCCTAGGGATTTTACTGTCATCACCCCTGCCTCACTTTTGACCCCATACTTAGACCCATACTGTGCTGTTGGGCAACCACATGATCGTGACCAATTAAGAAGGGATTATCGGTTCAATTTGTCACTTTCTCAGCAGTTTTGGAATAAATGGATCGATTTTTACTTGCCAGGTCTTCAGGGCCGGAAAAAATGGCTAAAAATGGCCGAGAATTTGGAGCCTGGTCAACTTGTAGTGGTAGGTTCTCTCCAAGACATTGGTAAACGTGGGAAGTATCAACTTGGGAGGGTGCATGAGGTAGTTCCACAAATTAGGAAAGGGAAGCCTGTGGTTCGTAGAGCCAAAGTTGCCGTCTGCAACTATGATGAGAGTACGGGGAAAGTGAAAGTAGACTACGTGTTGAGGGATATTTCGTGCCTCGCCCCCGTAAAGAACACCTAAGTGTTAGGGTTTGAGCCTGGTTTTGTCTGCGGTGGCCGATACTTGTCTGAGCCCGGAACAGTCGGTTATTATCGCAACTATTGTATATAGCGTCATTTAGCGTGTACCTATGGTACCAATTTCATGTATCGTCGTGTTTATTCTTATTGCTGTTCATTCTTTGCATGCCCTTTGTATTTGCGTATTAACTTAAACGTGAGTGATTCAAAAAATTTGTGTATCGTGTGTTTTATTCATTGGCTCACGATTGTCCTTCAATTCTTTTTAGTTATGCCATGTTAGACTGTCATAACTAGGGGCCGCTATGTTACAGCCAATCTCTGTACAAATCAAACGTCATATAAAACCGTTCAAGTCTACTGAATATTACGTCATGGAAGTTGCTAGAAAATGTGCCAAAATTGCACCATCGTTCATAGACTTGTGTCAAACTTGTTTGGACTTGTTTGGGCCTGTTTAAACAGGAAATATTACATCAGCTTTAAACACCTGTTGGAATGACTTCATAATTGTCTTTCATTTATTGCGTCACAGTTACTTTCTACGTGAATTTGAGATATTGATATCTATTCTGGTCATTCGTAAAATGATTGTTTGAAAGTTGGCCGCACTTTTAACTGTTGGCTTAGTGCTTGCTAGCTGGACAAAAGTTCCGTCTTTTATCCAAGTAATCTGTTCTGTAGTGACAGTTTTCAGTGGTGTACGCGTTGCACCCCCTCGTTTTCGGTAGCCGTGGGCTAATTTTTACAGAAATACACTTTTTGAAAAGAAGTTCAAGTGTGTGTTTCTTCGGTCATTATATGCAGACGAAAGGATCCGGGAACTTTAAGTTACAATTTTCCCACGAAGAAATTATGGTTTACCGCTGTGACCAGCGTTTCATTCATGAAGGATGGCCGGCCAAGTCTTCTCCACAAGACCCGGTCGAACCGTTTCGTAAGTACGCAGACTCTCTTTCTACTTGTTACGGATGTCTACTTTACGGTTCCAGAGTGGTCATCCCGTCTAAACTTCGTCCTTCCGTCCTTCAGTTGCTTCATGAAGGACATTTCGGCATTGAGAGAATGAAGCAGTTGGCAAGAACGTCCGTCTACTGGCCAAACATCGATCGAGACATAGCGGAACTTTGTCACAAGTGCAGTACCTGTGGCGAATATCAACCGCAATCTAAAACTCAGGTCCAATCATGGACGGTTCCAGAAGCACCGTGGAGTCGCTTGCACATAGATCATGCGGTAGAATTCATGGGTTACCATTGGTTACTCAGCATTGATGCTTTTTCTAAATACCCATGTATTCATGCTACTACTTCCTTATCTTCAACAGCTACTATCAACCTGCTAGAAGAAGATTTTGCTCATTTTGGCTATCCCCATACTATAGTTACCGATAATGCTACTACTTTTAAATCCACAGAATTTCAAACTTTCTGTAAGGAGAGGGGTATGGTACACATCACGGGTGCCCCTTACCATCCGGAAACAAATGGAGCGGCGGAGTGCCTCGTACGTACGTTCAAGCAAGCACTTCGCAAATCTTCCCTGCCCCCGAAACAAGCCGTCTTGGAATTCCTACAGCAGTATCGACGCACGCCAACTCCGAGTGGCTACTCTCCAAGCCAATTACTCAACAATCGTCAGATTCGAACCAAGATCGACACGCTTCTCCCCACATCGTCTCAAGTGGTACCCCAACAAAAACCTCACAACACGGACGCCTCCGAAGGTACAAAACGGCATTTCAAACCGGGAGATCCCTGTTACGCGTTATCATTCACTCCACGACGGAGCCAGGATCCTCGTTGGGTTTCAGCCGAGGTGATTAAGCGACAGGGTAGCCGAATCTTCCTGGTACGTCTGCTGCCACATGGTCCGACGTGGAGGCGCCATATGGACCAACTGCAACCTCGCTATGCATCATCAGAAGACCAAAAGCCGGGAGAAACTCCTGCACCAACAGTCGACTCCTCCCCTGTCTCCACCTCAGCTCGAACGGATTCGGACGACACACCGACTGTACCGGAATTCGGGCCACACAACCCACGAAGGTCGAGCCGTCGCCGCAGACCTCCGGCCCGTTTCGGACTTTGAGAGTTATTGTTTAATTTGGTGTCTTGTTCATATTTTTCTTTGTGTATAAAAATTATCGGGGGAGGTGTTATAGTCGTCATTTTATTTACGTTGAATATATGTAACTCGTGACCAGCGTCACTACATAATCACAGTTCAGCGTTTTCTGGTACAGACGTTGGAATTGATTACCACCGCATTGCGCGTGTAATCAATTGAGCGTTCTGTACCACGTTCCTCAGTTGATTGTTTTGCGTTTCTTTCTTACTATTTATTGCGTTGATTTTATACACTGAATCAGTAAGTAACAAGAGGTAAATGGTTTTCTCACTTGGTTGGCTATCGCTACAATTGTTATTGTTTATTTTATATTAAACGTCTGGAAATACAACAGTGTTCAGTGTCCTATAAATGCTTAGAAATTATTCTGTTCTGTGAACTAATGTATTTTTTTCTTCATAATAAACAACTAGTTGAATAATTTCACAATGGTGAAAGGTATAATCACTTGAGAGTAATACGATTACACCAGAAAACAATAGTCCAGCCGGAGACTTCTCCGCAATAGTTGATGAAATGGTAAAGCAATAGACGCAAAAGGAAATTGAACAAAAGCGTATTGTGCTGCGTCATGGGGGTTCCCCAATATCCTAGCAAGCAATAATGCGACGAAAAATACTGCGAGTGATCAAATTAAATACGCACAGTAAGGAGAGTTTCGAAAAATTAATTACGCACTTAACGGGTTAAACAATTAGTTCATTATACAATGACATTCATTGATGTATTCAAATAAACAGTGCAAATAACTTTTTTGTAAGGAATTGAAAATATAAATCGTAGCGCACCATCGAAAAATTTTTTTTGGGAGGCGGCACTTTTCGTATCTACCTAGGGCAGCGCTTAGGCTAAATCCGGCCCTGTGTTTTGAACGTTGCTATTCTGTTTGCTTTTATTTTTCGTGTACTTTTGCATTAACAAAAAAAAAAAAGTCCTGTCTGAAAGTGCGCCCCCCAGACGTGCCGCCCGGGGCGGTCCGCCCCCCCCCCCTAGCTACGCCACTGGTACCAGGGCCTCTTCCAGGTACAGTGATTTCCGTTACCACGATTTTTTTTTTCAAAAACACGAGATATTTTTCTTCACCCACTCTTTAATTCTGAACATAGAGGAAGGTGGGGCAAGATGGGACGTGGGGCAGGACGGGACACCGTGGATATTTTTAAAAGTATTAGCTTTAGCGTCCTCTACCTATTTAGATGTTAAAGGACACCATGATTCTCGATGACTTGCAAAAAAAAGAGATGTTCAGAGAAAAAACGTGGTCGTGGCAACAAGATAACTGATTAGAGGCTAGTTGCTATAAGAAATCTTATCAAAACTTTTCACATTTTAGCATGATTTCAGAAAAATTTGGAAGATGATACGTGGTCTGGAGATACAGTAATAAAAGTGCTTTTTGGGGCATCTGACTTTTTAGATGTGAGTTGCATATATAATAAACAAACAGAAAATTTCAAAATGTCAGTCATTGGGGCAAAACGGACAGAGCTGCTTGGGGCAGGATGGGACATGTGTTCTGCTTATAATGGGCGTGGCAATTTTGTATGTGATTTTTATGGAAAAAAGTAGTCTGTCATTTTGCCCTGATGTAATTACGTGTGCTGTAAATGCAAGTCATTTTTGAAATTACAAGATATTATCAGTAGATTTGTGGTTTTACAGGTGATTCCTCATATGAACAATACGCGTCCCGTCCTACCCCAGGTGTGGGGCAAGATGGGACATATTATTTTTTTTTGTTTTTGTTAATTATAAGGTCATGCGATACTAACTGAGTCTTTGTATCTTGCTGGTTGGTAGTGGTGTGCAATAGAAATAACATGATACCAAAGTTACCGATATTGATAAAAAAGAATTCTGCAAAACATCGATTAAAGTTAAGTGTCCCGTCCTGCCCCACCTTCCCCTATATATTTTTTGGTGGTAATCACTTCTAGCTACTTGCGTCTACTTTACAAAGAATTAATTTCAGCCGAAAACTCCAACAACTTTAAACATACCGACGAAAATCCTGATTGGGAGGAAGGATTTCGCGATTTACGGAGAAAAGGTGTAAACTAAAGGCATTTGAGGTGTAAACTACAGGCATTTGACAAACAATTAGAACACACACAAAAGGAACTATGAGCCACAGGCGAATAACTGACGGTTGAGAGACGGATTTTTACGCTTGATTCTCAAGGCTTTCATGATCTTATTCTGAAATTCAGATCTGCCTCGAGAGATGATTTTAAATTGGTCTATCGAGACATTGTCAGTGCACGTTTCACAAGAGGCGATGTGCTCTTTAATTGCACTTTTGGTTGTTAAGTTTGGGTTTAAGCACTGTGGTTTAAGTGCTCCCCAGCCCTTGTCAACAAATTTTCATTTTATGTATATTGCAGATATGTAATTCCTGATGAGGAAACACGTACGTGTCGAAAACGTTAGAGTTTATTTTTAATTATGTTATATTTGTGTATGTATAATACATCATGTTAAACCCGCTGAAGTTACTTTGTTTCATTTCTCTATGAATCATATTTATCTATTTATTTGCATCAGATTCGAGGTGGTCCATATTACAATCAAACATAAGAAGTAGAAACGAAGCAGACACTCAACTCCGAAGAGCTGAGTCATAATGTACCAAATACAAAGATTGAGAGTAGCCTAACACTCTGTTCACATTAGTTCATAATCTGGTCTGGTCTTAATTGATGACTTGCATGATCAAAATTGATTTATGATGATGCACACGAGGCCTGCATAGTCTTTCATTTTTGTCGAGACCAGATTGATAAATTGAGGGAGCATTTATTCTTAAACTGAATAATCATGGCGACCAAAATACACACAACAGGCCAAAAACTGCTAGTGAAAGTAAAGTTAATAATTTGATTAGTAGCCTAATAAATTCATACAAAATATTTATGTGATCACAAATAAATGGACCAGATTTCGACATTTTAAATCCAAAAAGCGTCTGGCAACACCTGTAATAAGAAGAGATTTTATTTTTAGATTAGAATTAGTTCAAGGCTATGAGAAATCTTCAATGGTAGCTCAATACTGGCGGTTTCGAAAATTTGTAGAAGCTTTGATTTGATTTATTGACGCAAGCCCAATTGGCCAGACTGCAGTTTCCCCTTATTATTGAAGTGTTGACTATAAATTATTTCCAGAACAGTCTGCAAACCTACCGTAAATTAGTCAATGGACTAAAGCTGAAGAACCTGGAACTAATCTTTTTTTTTAGGAAGTGGCTACACTTACGGCGCCGTAAATACAGCCGTTCCATGCCTTTTTTTAATCTTTACGTCGCTTTTACTGCGCATGCGCGCTGTTGCTGCGTCTGCGTGCATGCTGCGTATTTTTTTCTTTTTTCACCTCTTTCTAAGCGAAACACATGAAAAAACGTGCATACCCTATATAAGTTCTAAATTCAACTGTTTTTGCCAAGTCAATCTGTGGCGCGTGCGATCTTTGTCTGGCTATCACTCAAAAGGTATGAGTTCGCTACCACCAGTGGTAATTTTTTTTTTTTTTATATATATAGCCTACTAAATTCTACCCCGATGTGACTCAATCGTTAGGCTACGCGTTTTTATGGCCGTATTTAGTTCTGACCATCACAACGAAAAACAGTATATGACAAACATAGCAGAGGTCTAGAAAAAGGTAGAAGCGACAAAATGCGGAGGTTATAGCGTGCATGATACCAAGCCGGACAATCAGTTTGAAATATGGCACGGTTGTAACCATGGCGTCATCGTAACACCTTAACCATTTTTTTTAAATTTAAAACAAAGAGAAAAAAAAGGCTAGTAGGTTTTTTTTTCTTTAACAATTAAAATGAGTAAAAAAAATTCTAAACTTATAAAATTTTTAGGTGTTACGACCGTGCCTTATTTTAAACTGATTGTCCTGCTTTGGTATAATGCACGCTATAACGTTCGCGTTTTGTTGCTTCTACCTTTTTCTATACCTCTGTTATGTTTGTCATTTACTGTTTTTTCGTTGTGATGGTCAGAACTAAAAACAAACTAAACTGAACGGCCACAAAAATGCGTAGCCTAACGATTGAGTGACTTTGAGTTTAAAAAAAAAAACCTTTCGGTGGAATCAAACTCATATCCTTGCGAGTACGAACCAGACAAAGATTGCACGCGCCACTGATTCACTTGGCAAATACAGTTGAATTTAGAACTTATAATATATAATATACGCACTTTTTTCCAACAACAGTGCGCATGCGCAGTAAAAGCGACGTAAAGATTAAAAAAAAGCCATAGAACGGCTGTATTTACAGCGCCGTAAATGCAGCCACTTCCTATTTTTTATACATTGCTGGTACTGTATCGGTACCGCTAGGTACCAATATAATAATAAGTTTTGGTTATAATAAGTTTCTTTTTATTGTGTTCTGCCTGTTTAATAGTGAATAGGCCGGGGATAGTCTTTTCATAGTTCACAAATGAATAATCATGGCATTGTTCAATGCCAGTTCAACAACAAGCATATCTGGTTGGTTTTCCAGTGTATTTCAAGCAAAATCTGATAAAGATGAAAATGAAGAATTGAGCGAAGATAATCATGATATTTCAAACGTATGTTTTAACTTACAAATTTTAGTAGGTTATATATAAGCAAAGTAGATTACTTCACAAATGTTGATACAAACAACCTGTTTTAGCCTGATGCTGCGAGTTTGCTATGGTAGTGGCTGTTTGCACTAGCTTGCAAAATACAGTTTTTTAGCCATGTCATGAATTCATGTCAGTTCATTGTCATGTCTTAGTCATGAATAGCATTGTAGTCAGTGTGTCGTTATCTTATGCTGTTCTATTCTGTGTTCTGAGTTTGCTGTCTGCAACGATCACTGCTATTACTATAACGAATCTATTCTTAATAAATTGCATTAAGAGGTTAGGATTGTTCATGCTTCTAAAAGCGAAACTCAATCTATTGCATAAACAAAGTAGAATTAGCATTATAGTTAAAATTAAGACTAGTAATGCTTTCAATATTTTATTAGGCTATAGGTCTACACTATAATATAGTTTTATTGTCTTTATGATCTTGTGGATGGGCTGCAATGCAGAGTTAGCCTACAGCACTTTGAATATATTTTAAGTCACCTTTATACTACATTTAATGCTTACAAAAATGTATTATTAATTATTATTATTATTAGAGTCATTTTTAGATTGTAGCATTCTTTACATTTAAATGACATTGTTTTTCAAGTGTTGTGTGGGTGTTTTTTGCATTCCTAATTGGCACCCTTGCATTTTACATTCCAACCGTAAGAAGCTGGAAGCTTTCGATGTTATGCCCTTTTAGTTCAGTTGCTGCTTGTAGATGATACTAGTTTTATCCTGATTCAATTGAAGACAGTCGTGTGTTTCCAATTCCTGTTGTGAGTCGATTGAAAGTAGGGATGTGCCGTTTACAAAATTTTTGCCAATTCCGATTCTTTGGTTAAATGATTAAAGCTGCTTTTAGTTGGCGCTCTACAAGTGGTTGCGATTTTGTTACAAGTTGCTGCCTTTGAAATGTCTAAAAGCGTTCACTTTGTCGCCTGCTCTAGACAGCGTGATTTTTTACGGTAGTTCTTCACTTCTTGCGCGCTACAAAGTGGTGATAGACACGCATTTTATTTGTTGCGGATATCAGTTAAAAAAGGAAAATTGCCATCGCTCACAGTGTAAAATCAACGTAGCTTAATGCAGTGTACAAAATATTATCTTGCGCGGTTTGCAGTATTTTTATCGCAGAATTCAAGAAGGTGCCAGAAACAAGAAGAGAAAAAGACTAGAGTGTAAAAGAAAATGAACCCAGCGGTATTGAATATACAAAAACCTTTAAACAAGTAACACACCAGCCTTGCTTTCAAAGTGCATCAATAGGTGAAAAAAGTAAAACACCTTGTGAAGAAATTAGTATTGTTTTCGAACGCAGAGTTGCAGCCAATCTTGTTGCTTAGCAAACACGTGAAAAAAGATTATCGGGTAGCTGGTTTGATTACGTTTGCGCAATCACACGATTGCTTGTTGAACGCATTAAGCGCTACTTTTGATTAGGAAACTTTGATAAAGAATCGGCAATTTTTTTCGATGCCGATTCTCCAAAAATTGCCGATTCCGATTAATCGGCACATCCTTTATTGAAAGCAGTCTGTTGTGCTTGTAGCAATTGAATTACCAGTTGTTGGTATTTCCTTCATTATATATCAGTTTTGCTTATTGTCTGAATGAAAGTTACAATAGTGATGTTCAAAAAAAGTCTCGTACCTTGGTAACCACTTGCCACCGCAGCGTCCAGGGGTGTTGATATGAGGGGATAACTCAGTCTATATAATACAGCACCTACCATAAAATAATAAACAAATTAGGATTGAATGCTTTGAGCAGCTTGAATGAAAACTTATAAATATGATGGTGAGACTCTGGCTGCTGACATGAGCTGAAATCACATTTAATTTTGGTCTTTCCAAGAAAAGTTCTCAAAAGATTTTGCAAATTACATTTCTTCGAATTGGCTTCTTAAAATTGGATTTTCCAAATAACAGCAGACGTGTATTTAAACACTGGTGTATATTTTTAAAACATGGGAATTTTGCCTTGGCTTCCACTTTTAATAACTGTAAGAATGGTAAAAACTGAATAAGACTTTTCACCAGACATTCAAATTTCTGTTTGCTTCAGAATGAATGCATGCAACCAAACAATGAAGCGAGAGGTGAAGAACATAAGGAAGCTGATAGAGGTGAAAACTAGCAACATTTCCATTTTCACAAATAACAATAGATGGTTTATAAATATGCTCTTTGCGTTATTAATGTAGGTAAATAAAATTGAAATGTTCTATGTTGCTCAATTGATAAACACGAGGTTTGTAACTTGAAACATGAAGATCAAGCAGCAGTGGTTTAGCTCTTATCAAGATTGCTCCCCATTCAGTGGCATTTGGTGAGTGATATGGTTTTCCTGGCAACAACAGCGCAGCCTTGATGTCTTAGTGAACAATCCAAAGTTGTTGGTCTTTGAAATCAAGCTTAGATGGGAGAGGGTTTTCAATCTATAGGGCAACCAATACTACAATCAATCAACCTTCACTTGTTTAGAAACTGAATATGACGGAGAATCAATACCGAACCAAAGCAAACAGCTATTGCAAAATGCAAATGGAACGCAAGAAATGATGATCCAAGCTAATTTATTTGGAAGTAAAAGATATCTAAAAGACTAGTAGCTGCATGCCGTCATCAAAGTAAAACAAAGAAATTCTAGAATCTAGAATGATAATTTTGAATATTGTATCTACTATCTAGCTTTTCAACTTCTTTAAAATGAGATTTGAATCTCAAGACTTCAAAATATTACTTTGTTCAACTTTTTCATCAACATTCTTGGTTTTATTTGATGCATGACCAATTGATCATGTCATCTGTGGTAGTTTGTAGGTAATCTATTTCTGCATCACATAGCAGATTGTCTGGTATTGTTTGCTTCCCATAGCAGATTGTCTGGTATTGTTTGCTTTGGAAGTTTATGTGTCTACCAGGTTTCAAAAAGTATATACTAAAGTTCATTCGATTTTTTCTTCTAATGAAGTAACTCCATTCTGTGAAAACAAGACAGCAACTTCTCAAGCACAGGTTGTTTCACACACAGCAAAAATGAATTAACAATACTTTTTTTGTTTAGAAATAGTATGCGAAGCTACACAGTGTTAAGAGGTTACTGATTAATTTATTTTCACTTGGTTTTATATGTCAGCTTGTATCCTTTGTCGCTTCGGGCTGATGTAGCAAACGTTTGAAAGCACAACCCTTCCTTTTCTTGCAATTATAAACTTCATTGTATATGACAGGTTACCTCCATGCAGTGGCAAGCGAGGTGGGAAAGAATGTTTCCAGGAAAGTTTCTGAAGGCGCAGTCACATTGAAGCGGAAAGTTGAGGTGTGGGGGTGAACACTGAACGTTGCTTGAATGTGGCCACTGGGCATTGATCAAAAAATAATTTTGAAACTTTCACTGAGCTGTGACATTAAAGTTATTTGAATTATAAAAGGTTATATTAGTTGTTATATTCTATTTGAATAAGGATTTTCTGGCGGTCCCATCAAGTACGAAACAGTATGCTAAGTGGTGCGATTGTTTCCAACTAACAAGCCTTGCTTTGTATATCTACAGTATAATAGTTCTACTTTAACTTCAGTAAAATGTGCAACACTATTAAATATTTGTACTGTAGGCAACTAGGCATACGAGCCGATTGATGTAATCAGATTTAACGTTTTAAAAATGAATTTAAAAAATAAACGTGAGAATGTTAAATCTAAAATTTACATTACGTGGCTTCATATGCTTATGGTCCAACAAGACAAACTCAATTAAAAAGCTCTATTATTACAAAATTAAAACCTTACAGGCCTCGAAATTCGTTTTTGTTGACGGCGGACAAACGTGTCCGGTCTGAGCAGCTATCTCGGCGGACAAATTAAGTAACACGGCGGACACACCAGTTTTAGCGTCGATCGTCACGCTTAATCACTTTATCTTGATAATTCTTCGCCATTTGAGAACTATAGCTACGGTTGAGAAGTCTTTTTAAAATTTCAGCGAAGTCACTCTGAAAGGCTTTCATCAGACCAACGACGTGCGCTTGAAGAGTCAAAGCGCGCGTAGCTGCTTAATACGCCGCATAACTAATTAACTTCCACCGAACGAGGTCGTGTGGCTTCTTGCGTCACAATGCTCCGCACACGAGTTGAAAAACTTCTACACTAACGCTACTATTTTCTGTTGTGCAAAGTTTTACTAGGCTTTTTTCTTTAGGTTTATTTTTGCGAGTCATATGAGCGAAAGTGAATTTTCCCTGGGCCTTTTCTTTCTTACTGTAATACCAAAACTAAACAAATTTTGCTGCATCTTGCTGTAATAGCCTACTCGAATGATCTAATTTTGTAACCAACCTTGCCTTATCAATATTACTCGGAGATCAAGGCCAGACATTGTGACGTAAGACTTGAACTAAGTTGCGTGTGATTAGTGTAAAAGTATCGGTACTCCCATCGGTTCTTAGCGAATAATTCACCTTTGTTACGCTGATTCAATGTCACCAATCGTTAAAGCAACGTAAAAATCGAAAGTTTTCCTGCTTGAATGGAAGCTAAAGGATACAGTATTAACATTTTCTAGATGCGCGGAAAATTATATATTCGCAACAATTGTTCGTGCTATGCAATGACGATTTCTACCGCTATTTCTCGGCGGACAAATATGACCGATCTAGATGGTACTTCCCGCGGACATCACATGCTATGACGGCGGACATGACCGCCGTGTCCGCCGTGAATTTCGAGGCCTGCCTTATTATTACAAAAGCAAAGCTCCATTATTAAATATTTGTAGACAATATATACTTGATGATTTGAACCGAGAGCAGCAGGAGTTCATTGACAGGAAACAGGAGAAGCTGGGTAGGTGGATGGTGTTTTTTCATGGTTGTTATCTTTCAATGGCAAGCTTACATCTGGCGGGCTCATCGACCATGACTGGCTACAACTGCATCACCCCAAAGTTATGTAGTCGCTTGTATGAGACATTAACTTATGAGAAAGGCGGTGTAGTCTCTGAGCTATTTTCTTTAGTTACCCAGCAGCCTATACAAAGACCCGTTGGGAATGTTTCCAATTTCCATGTTTGTATTGTAACATTTATCCGGATTTTTTTCAAGATTGCTTTATAACACATCATCGTGTTTGTTTTTGATAGAGTTTGTTTATCGTAAACTAGAAGTCTCAGCTCAGTTCCGGGTTGAACCTGTTCCTTTGCAGGAGGAGGAAATCATCCTCCATGGTTCGGTTGCCACGATGAGGAGACCATGAAGCAGAAAATTATTGCCTTGTCATTGGTGAGTGGTCACCCGGATGCAACCTTGGAAGAGGCGATGAAACAATTTATGTGTTTCATCACGTTTCTCGACTTCCGTTTAGATTGTTTTGCCATACCCCATGTTGCGCCGTGTGCGATTGAGACGTTCTAAGAAAGTCAAAGAAGTTACGAATTGTTATTTGGAATGTTTGCGTCAGTTTTATCCTCAAGCAGATCTGGAGTGAGCCTCTTCCAAAATGTTGAAAGGAGATGCCGCTCAGTTTGACAATCTCAAATCTCAATTTTGTTGTTTGTCTTCTGATGAACTCAAGATGATTATCTTCCAGGACACCAGGAATTTTCTCCGGAATCCTCCCGTGGGAGTCCAATTTCAATTCGACTTCGAGCAGATGTCGCCTGTTGCCATGGCGACGCTAAAACAAGATGACAATCTGAGGATGATACGATTTCGTCTCGTCCCCACAAAGTGAGCATCGCCGGGTGTCCTACCGTAAAACAAAGTCGCTGGAATTCCTGAGATTTTAATGAAATTGTCCGCAAGATAGCAGCAGATTGATATTCCCAAGCACCATACGTCATGTGGTGGTCACGTGCCGCCGACCTGTCATCACCGATGCATTGTTACGTTGTAATAACATGACTCGATCGATAGTAATCAGGGTTGAGAAAAACCCGGGTTTTTTTAAAAAAGCCCAACCCGCCCGGGTTTTTTTAAAAAAACCCGGGTTTTTTTGGGTTTTATTGGGTTTTTTTAAAAAAGATGCAAAAAAAGTAGATTCATGCTTATTTCACCTCAAAACTACTTTTTACGAATAAAGTGCCTTTCACTCACAGTACATGCTTGCATAACTCAATAAAATAATGCACTAAGGCTGTTGTTGCTTGAATGTTGCATCATCCATTAATTTCAAGATCAAGTTGGATGTTGCATATCCACTGATTTCTATACCAAGTTGATGCTACCGTGGTAGAAATCACATTATTGCATCATTTGCTTTAGATTTGAAGGCAAGGAGCATTTATGCCATCATGTTTAAATATTTTTTATCATTTATATATACATACTATATATAGTAATGGATGAGCAATTGAGCGATTGCGTGGCCAATGGCCATTTAGGCAAATGCTCTGAAACAGCCAAGCGTTAGAATCCAGAATCTGCGGTCCACGACATTAAGGCGCGAACAAAACGGCGCAAACAAAACGGCGCCAAAGTCAACGTAACCAGCTCAGAACCTTTTCCTCATTTTGTTAACATTTTTTGGTCAATTCCTCTTTGTCATGAGTTGCCAAGGGTGGTGGGGGGGGACTTGTATACCAGCTCCAAAAATCCTTATTCACACATAAACTTTCGTTGTGGTTGCAGAGTATTATCGTTCTATAAATTGAACTTGTTGCGTTGACTTTGGCGCCGTTATGTCTGCGCCGTTTTGTCTGCGCCGTTTTGTTCGCGCCTTAATGTCCTGCTTCGCAGAATCTGTAATTGGTAAATAGCCTCCTAAATTGCATTTCACATCATATATACAGACTACAGTAGAGTAGTACTTTCAGCAGTTTAACTATAAGGCCTTCTTGCATAAATGAGTTTTAGTGTAGTATACACAAAGGGGCATTACTTGATTTCTGTGTACTGTACAATATCCACTGCGTTTTCAGTTTATTCTTGGAAATTTACTTCACAATCACATCCTTAAGTCCTAATTTAAAGTTTGTTTTAAGTGCCTTGTAGTGTTTTTGTTCATTTTTTCAATTTTCTAATAAAAACTGGACAAATATGATGCTTTGGGTTTTTTTATGGGTTTTTTTGGGTTTTTTTAAGTGGGTTTTTTTGAAAAAACCCACCTGGGTTTTTTTGGGTCGGGTAAAATACCGACAACCCTGATAGTAATTAAGACCACACTTTTGTAATAACATGACTCGATCGATAGTAATTAAGACCACACATGACGCGGCGATACAATCATAATGAGGTTTCAACTGCTGCTTCCTGTCCCACTCTGACTATTTAGTTACCAGTGAGACAGTGACTAGATTCAAATAGACTGAATCTTCCATTTTGATTGGTTGATCATCATCATCATCATAATCCATCGTCGGTTTGTTCCCCACTAGTGGGGGTGGCCGATTGTTTCCGCGCAGCAATTGTTTTAATCCCTTTTCTCCATTTCACCCTGTCCCTTGCATCTTCCTCCTTCAGTCCGACTTTTTTAAATTCATCCTTCACTTGTTGTTTCCACGTTCTTCTTGGACGACCGCGTTTCCTCTTCCCATCCACCTTTAGATCTAGTGCCTTTCTAAGAAAACTTCCTTCCTCCCTCCTTATCACATGTCCATACCATCTTACTCCATTTGCCCTTGCCAGTTGGTCTATGGTCTCTCTCATCTCTAGCATATCCAACAATTCTTCAGTCCTTTTTTCCCTTCTCGTTTTCACCCCACACATTGCTCTCACCATTGACCTTTCCGTTCTTCTCAGGATTGCCAGTTCACTCTCTCTCAATATCCATGTCTCGCTACCATATAGCATTGCAGGCCGCACACAGCTCCGATATACTTTCCCTTTCATCCTTAGTGAGAATTTTCTGCCATACAACATTTCCCCACATTCCCTGAACTTTGCCCAGCCCAATCTTGCCCTTGTTGTCACCGCTGCTTCACATCCACCACTTCCATTTATCCGATCACCCAGATAACAGAAGTCTGTCACTGTTTCGATGCCATGGCAGAACTCATCATCATGGCCTTCCACTTCATTCCTTCCTTTACTGCATTTCCCACAAACAAAACACTTCGCCAATCTTGTTGCGGCTCTCTTGACATTAGCACATCTTGCATGTACCCACTTTCCACATTCCTTGCATTGCATTGAATTTCTCATCACTCTCTTGCCACATATTCCACAGGGATCTACTTTGCTCTCAACAACTGTTCCTTCTGCTCCACTCACCATCACTTTTGTTTTTTCAAGATTCACCTTCATACCCTTAGTTTCAAATGCTTCTTTCCATTTCTCAAACTTTCTCTCCAGTCCCTCCATACTATTACTTGTCAAGACCAGGTCGTCTGCATACAAAATTTCACTCAATAAGCCCTCCCTCACTCCTTCAGTTACAACGTCAACCACAATAGCAAATATCAGAGGTGACAAAACTGATCCTTGGTGTACACCAACCTTCACAAAAAACTCGTTTGAATAATTTGATCCAACTCTCACTTTTGTTCTTGCATCCTCATACATAGACATCACAGCTCTCACTATTACCTCCGGTATACCTCTTTTCCTCATTGCCCACTCCATCACTTTCCTTGGTACTCTGTCAAATGCCTTTTCTAAGTCGACGAAACACATATATAGTTTTCTCTGCTTCTCTCGGTATTCCTCCTGCATTCTTCTCAATATAAACAGAGCATCCACTGTACCTTTTCCTGGCATAAATCCAAACTGCATATCATTTAATTTCACCAATGTTCTCAACCTCTTTTCTAGTATTCGCTCCACAATTTTCATTCCATGCTCTAGTAGTTTTACACCTCTATATGCACTGCAACTTCTCACATCCCCTTTTCTCTTGAACAATGGAACAAGAGTACTATGCTTCCACTCCTCCGGCATTCCCTCTCCATCTAATACCCTTTGGCTAAGTTGTAGCATTACTTCAATTCCCAACTCTCCACTTGCTTTTATCATCTCTACGATCACTTCTGATGGACCGGCTGCTTTATGCAGTTTCATTTGCCCCATTGCCTCCACCACTTCATCACGAGTAACCTTTCCCACTGGACCCTCCACCAGATCAACCTCTGTCATATGATCCCATACATTCTCCTTATTCATAACATTTTCCATATGTTCCTTCCACACTTCTCCTCTGCTTTCCGGGCTGAAATGCAACTTCCCATCTCCACTCCTTATACATCTTCCCCCTACAATATCATTCCCATCCTTTTTCATTTGCTTTATGAGTCTGAATACTTTGTTTTGGCTTTCCCCCATTTTATTAAGTTCCTCCTCAGCACCATTCTTCATAGCTCTTGCAACAACCCTCTTTGCCTTCTTTTTCATACTCTTATACTTCTTTTTATTCTCTTCTGACCCATTTTTGCGCCACTGCTTGTATGCATCTCTTTTCTGTGAAATCGCATGCTTCACCTCTTCATCCCACCACCATGTGTCTCCACGACCCCTCCTCACTTTCTTTTTCCCACATACTTCATCACATGCTGCTAGGACACCTTTCTGAAATGAAGCCCACAAGTCCTGCGCACTCATGTTTACCAGCTCTTTTGCTCTTTTCACAAACTTAATTCTCGTTTCTTTTTCCTCCAGTTTCCACACATTTCTCACAAAAACTCGTTCTTTCTTCACAATTTTCTTCACTTTTTTCATATTTAAGTCTCCTACTACTAGTCTATGCTGCAACTCCCACGGAATTACTTTCACATTCTTCAAGTACTTTCTCTGTTCCTGCCCAACCACAATAAAATCAATTTCCGACTCATGTCCTCCTGAGCTGTAAGTCACCTTCCTTTTCTCTTTCTTTTTAAACCATGTGTTGGCAATACAAAGTTTCCTTTCATCACAAAATTCAAGTAGCATTCTTCCTTCCATGTTTCTCTCCCCATAACCATACCCTCCATTTGATCTTTTTGTTAAATTCGTGTTCACTCTCAGACCATCAACCACTGCTAGGTTCACTGGTTATTTATTAAAACTGATGATGCAATGAAGCTGATTCTGCAAGCCTTGATGCGAGCCCTCGTTTCGCTCTCATTGGAGCATTGCGAACAAGTGTGGTGCTTTCACCCATTAAATGCCCGTTCACCTTGCCCAGTGACGATACCATGCGTTGTTGGCATCAGGTACCTTGTGACCGGGTGATGATGGGTACCCCTCGTCTTCGGGAATGGTGGTCTTCGCAGTAAACAGGGAAACCATCACACATGACCATGGAATTAATAAAATTTCGAACCCACCACTTTTTTTCCTTACAGCTCATGATTCTCCTTCCTTGTTAATTCCATGGTCATGTGTCATGGGTGACCTTGTGACCGCCAACTGTACGGTTGTGACTTCACAGTCTTGCATTATCTTGCAGGATCACGGAGGATGCTTTCTGGAGGAACTATTTCTACCGCGTTTCTCTCATCAAACAATCTGCCCAACTCTCCACTCTCTCCGACATGCGGGAGGTCATCTCCCGGAACGCAGGGTCCTCTGAGTCCTCTTGCTCCTCCATAGTCATCGTCGAAAGCCAGTCCGCCGTGACATCCCGCAGCCCCAAGCCATTGTCTAGGTATGACGTAACTATCGACGTTTGTTACATCACAAGCGCGTCCCTGCAGTGAGCTACCCGCCCATTTCGTTAGGAGGTGGTCACGTGGTATCACCTTCTGACTTATATATTTTGCTTTCAGGTCCAACTGTGAGTCGGAAAATTTGCAACATCATGCCCCTGATTTACCCGATGTCATAAAAGCATCTGACGTAAGTCGCCTGCAATCACGTGTTTGTGTAGTGGGTGGGGCCGCTCATGTATCCTGGGCTGATGGGATGGGACTTCTCAATAGAAGGGAGTAACTTCCATCAACCACTCTCCATCCTGGGAATCTGATCATAATCCGCGATTTTTGCGTCACAATCAACTTCCGATTTTTTTCCTTCTGCAGGAGCTCCTTCCAGTGGAATTCGTATCGGATGCTTTTGACTCTTCCTCTTTAAATCCCGATGACTTGGAGAGGGAGATGAAAGAGCTTGGAATGGAGGAGGGATGCGACGATGGGATACCTCAGTGGGAACGAGAATTCCAAGAAGAACTGGAGGTATTCTAAATATTTCATTGGTACCGGTGAATTTCTCCGTAAACCTTTGTGATCAGTTGCTAACATGATAGCAATGTATGACGGAGAACATACATACACGGATCTTGCTACTGTGCGAACAGTAGATATATACACGGATCTTGCTACTGTGCAAACTGGAGGCCGATGAAATTTCAATGTTTAACTAACTCGAAGCTAAATTAACTTTATATCCTTTTGAAATGATAGTTTTGAGAATCCAAATTGCCAAAGTGTGATCACTGCAAAACTCCTAAATTTACGTTAAAAATTACAATATTTTCCTCAATTACCGGTGTTGCCAGACGCTTTTTAGATTTCCAACATAAATGTCAAAATCCGATCTATTGTTTGTTTGGTAACAATAGCACAGAAGTAGCTCAAAATCACACAAAATATTCACGAGGACTCTATGTATTAAATACTTAAACTATCAACTTATATTAGCTACTAACAGATCGGCCTTCAGTCAAATTTGTAGCTGTACGTTGTCATGGCCTGTGTATAAAGGTCGCCATGCTAAAAACAAAGTCACCACCAATATTCTGCGATCTGACAATCTGTTTTTTGAGTTCACCACGTAACATTCTGTTGATCACTTCTACTTCGATAAACAGAAGAAGCATTTTGCATTTGTGCGAGATGCACCTACAGGGGATCATTGACTGATTAAACAAATCGACGGAAAGTATCATGACTTGTGGACTATGTTTTGTCTGACACCATCCGTAATCCGCTGATTGAAAGCGTCAGTAATTGCTTCAAAAATGAACTTTACGCAAAGTGATTAGTTTAATCGGCCGCTTAAAGGAAACATTATTGGTGCATTCTTAAAAGTAACCCAGGCTGCTTAGTGCTCCACATGATGCTAACTGTGATCATTGCTTTTTTGGAGGAGTACGAGATGGCCCATGAGAGTGACACGGATGAGATTTGGGAAAAGGAGATTGAAAAGATGCTCAACACTTCAGACGCTTCATCCTAACCAATAGAAGGTGATCGTCCATTGAAGCAAGCTCTACCGACTTCGATCTCTTATGATGACTCGTTGCCATGGTAACCTCCATCCTGATCCAGTTACTTTCAAAGCTTGATCTATGAACGACAATCTCATCTTCAGCCTCTCAATTCGCGTTGTTACGCATGGCTGCCTGGATGCGCCGGTGACGATTCACAGCCCACAACTTTCGTTCATCAAACAACTGGAGTTTCCCTTTCCACCTAGTCCGTTTCTGCTATGACGTCGCCTCTCAGTGTTATTTTTGATTATTGCGTCACCACACCGACGTAGCAATTTTTTATTGTTTCATCGATGATGATCGTTTTGTCGAAGCAATCTCTTCCGAGTGTTGTTGACCTGGTAGATCACATCCTCCTCATCCATGCTGGTTCGGCATCCTCATTTGAATGGAGAGGACCACCTCCACCTGACGTGGTTTATAAACCTCCTCCTCCTCTCAATCAAAGCTGTCGACCAATCTGTTTGTTTCTACTTTGGCTCAAGTGTTCACTGCTTTCATCTAGCTGCCTTGTCTTCGTCTACCTGCCTTGTCTTCCATTTTATGCGCCCCCCTGTAACTAGCAATCATTTTGTTCAGTGTTATGTGTCCACCATGTTCTTTATTATTAACTAGTGAGTTTTTATTGTCGGCTTTATTAGCAACATCGTGAGTATTGTGTTTCACGGAACGAAAGAACAACTTTTGATAATACCTGGCTTGTAATCATTCTTGTATCACTTATTGAGTTTGTGCTTTTCAGCCCAGAGTGTCGTTATAGGCTGCATAGCCAGACTCATGTAATAATTTTTAATTTAGGTATGTATATTGCATTTTATGTATAATATTGGCACACGTCGAAGACGTTTGAGTTTTAAAATTATTGTTTGGTCTCTTTGTGTAATAAAACATGTTAAACCCGTTAAAGTTATTTTGTTCTGTCTGTCCATGGTTCGGCAAAGCAAACTCTCTACCAAAGTTTTATCAATTACCAACAAAATTTAAAGCAAGAATCAACTCTCTGGCTGAGTGCTAGAAGGCTCGTAATGATGCAGTCAGCAGGTTCATTGGGAAAATTGTCCTTTGTTTAAAGCGTCTACCGGTTAAAACAGTGGTCTCCAACCTGTGGGTCGCCTTAACTTTTCCTGGGGTCGCCACAACTCACCATATTCAATTTGTTACCGTTTCAAGTCATTCCGGAACAAAAGACTGATACTTTTTTGTTCTAGTTCGCAACCTTTGCCTGTGTTTTGGAGTACAGCTTGCTACCTCGTGTCACAAATAAACCATTGTGGTGCAATAATCAAAAACGGAATAGTTGCGACAAGTAGGACAGAGCAAAAGCATTCGCGATGCTAGTTTAGACTAACTTTTTATTATTCAAGGTGACTCCAGAACGAGCGAATAGTTATTTATTAGGGTGGGTCGAAATTTGGACTTTTTCTCCGATTTCATTGCTACAAACTTTTTTTCTTGCGAATAGTCATAAAACGACATTCCTGAAAGTTTGAGCTTGATCGGACATCGTCTTTATTTTTAAAAATCGCGATTTATAAAGGTACCTAAGGCGATTTTTTCGAGGCTTGAAAATGCATTGTTTTAAATAGGAAGTTGTTTTCACGAGATTTGAAAACGTCATAACTTACTTAATTCTTATTGTAAAAAGATGATATATGCGTCAACAGATTCAATACAATTTGGAGAATCCAATTCATTGTGTACTGATTCCGGAAAATGATGACGTCATCAATGACGTTATTAAACAGTAATTTGCAAATAGCGATAAAGCTGATAATCCTACATGCTTCATCTCTAAGCTATTTGATAATGAATTGATGTACTTTCTAAACATAAACATCATGCTGGTACTTGATGACGTCATATAAATTATTAAATTACATTTCAGTATGATGGCTTCTGGAAAATATTGCGTGTTTGTGATAGATAATGGATCGTTATCAATTAGTTATGATTCGCTTGATTTTAAATAACAATATTGCTCTTCAAAGATTTGTTCCACACTGCCTTTCCGGGTGTGCAAAATAGGCATTCTTTTTAACATATTTTAAAGCAATGTCTCGAATTTTATTAGGCAAAAGTGAACAGCACTGCAATGATTCAAGGATATGCTTTGGTCCGTCTTTGTACAATGGTTCACATTTTACAGTATATTAAACCAACATGGGGCATATTGAATGACTATATGCGCAATAATTATTTTCAAGTTTTCTGCAATGTCACTTGGCAATTTGTGATCACTGATGTATAGTTTGTAGCAACGTGAAGCGAAACTCAGCCACCACGAATGATTTAACGGACCAATATTTGTGTACATCAGTTTAAATGAAACATAGCCATTCCTAATGGCATTGGTAATCTCGTACAGACACCTTTGATCAGTCGATAGATCTTTTACTATGTGCTCCGGTAGCAAACGATTTTCTGGTCCCATCTTCACAGGCACAAATAAAGGGTTGACTTCTTCAAATTCAACTCTACTTAGAAGCTTCCCTATTGGCCCTTTAAATGGTGTGTCACCACTGGTAGGTCCATCTAATGTAGCGAAGACGTGTCGAAGGGGTAACTCATTGGCTGCAACCGTGCAACATGCATATAAACCAACTCACACCAACCAACCATACCAACTCACACCAACCAACTCACACGATGACCAAGGCGTTGTTTCAGTCCAGTTATCACACCTGATTTAAATCCAGTGTTTACATTCACGGAATCACACCCAACTACTTTGACACAATGCACCATATGATATTTTTTGATACAGTCCATGAGAGCATTTGTAATATCTTTAGCTGTTCCTGACATTGGACTGACAGCAGTTAAATACTGATTTCCAGGTTTCTGAACAACACTGTAGTATTCTACGCGAACAAAAATCTTGCCACCTGTTCTTGATGCTATCTTAACAGTTTCATCTTAATAATGTAGGTCACGTCATCGATTACGTCATCAAGTACCAGCATGATGTTTATGTTTGGAAAGTACATCAATTCATTAGCATGTAGGATCATAAGTTTTATCGCTATTTGCAAATTACTGTTTAATGACGTCATTGATGACGTCATCATTTTCCGGAGTCAGTACACAATGAATTGGATTCTCCTACTTATATTGAATCTGTTGACGCATAAATCATCTTTTTACAATAAGAATTAAGTTAGTTATGACGTTTTCAAATCTAGTGAAAACAACTTCCTATTAAAAACAATGCATTTTCAAGCCTCGAAAAAATCGCTTCAGGTACCTTTATAAATCGCGATTTTTAGTAATGAAGACGATGTCCGATCAAGCTCAAACTTTCAGGAATGTCGTTTTATGACTATTCGCAAGAAAAAAAGTTTGTAGCAATGAAATCGGAGAAAAAGTCCAAATTTCGACCCACCCTATTATTTATGCAGGTGTAGTGTGCAGACATTTCATCGGCTGTTTACGGTTTGCTTTGCATCCTTTAAATTTACATCGCATGCACGTTTTAAACTTCCTTGGTTTTGCAATTAATCGAACGACAATTCATCGAACAACAATTCATCGAAACGACAGTTCATCGAAACGACTGTTTATCGAAACGACAGTTCATCGAACGACTGTTCATCGAACGACTGTTTATCGAAACGACAGTTTATCGAACGACGAAGCACATAATTATGCAATGGAATACTCAGGTTAGTGGTTAGGTTTTCGATCGTTCGATTAACTGTCGTAGTACCGTTTTTGTGTGTCAAGACTTAGTGATAAATGCAGCTTGTGTTTTAATGGGTGTTTTTTAAATGCTGTTTTCTTCGAGTCATTGTTTGATGTTTTCAATTGCTTATTTACAGTATTTCTTGACAGAATGGCATGAAATCAGGGCCGGATTTAGCTGATGGGGGGCCCGGGGCACTTTTAGATCGGGGGGCCCCCGTGCAAAAAATTTTTTCGCGCCTACGGCGCGAAAAACCACCTCTACGTCTACAGTAGCATCAGTCCAGTAGGCTACTGCACAGCATTTTGCAGAAACTTTAAAAGCCAAAAGGAAAAAAATAACACAAAATCACATTTTTTTTCACATAGGGGGGCCCTTCAAAAGTCGGGGGGGCCGGGGCAACTGCCCCCTCTGCCCCCCCCTAAATCCGGGCCTGCATGAAATACTGCAGGCATAATTGATATATATTGGAGAAATGATATATAAAAAGATTTTTGCTATTTCTGTGTAGTTTGACTTTAAAAAAAATAAATGGAAAAACTCTTGCATTTCTTTGACATTTTTTTTTACAGAAACGTTTTTCATCTATTTAAGAGCCATGTTTTGATTGAAATTTTCATATTCTTTCCAACTATGTATGTAGAGTTTTCTATAAGTTAAGCACATTTTTCGACCAATTTATTAAGAGCGGTGCTGAAATTTTTATTCCATCAGGAGTGTCCCCTTAAAATTTAATTTCACGAAAGTTGTGATCGGAATTGAAACGGCGACTTTCCAAAACTAACAAGAACAAACACTTTTCTTCTGGTGAAGTTGTAGAGCTCAATACGGAGAACAAGAAACAATATTTTCAAAAATAATCGCCAACAATAATTTTTATTGTTTGGTATCAAGCCGGAGTCGGCTTTTTTTAACGGCTCTACAGCGCTGCTTTTTACAGGCCAACCAAACAAAGGAGACGGTTTTGTCTTTTCAAGTGCAGACGCGCTCTATTTCTTCGAAATCTTTCCCTTCATGATAAATTTCCCACTGATAAACGTGACACTATCACTAAATCGTAAGTGGGATTACGTCCGGAAGTGAAGAGCTGGTCTTATGATTGAACGAACAAGATGCTCTGGAGAAGGAACGCAAGGCTCTTGAGCCATAGATGGCGGCATCTTGCCAGCAGATAAGTCTAAAGTTCAAACACGAAAGTTTTATCTCAACGTTTTATCAGAGCGGAAACTACGCTTAGAATGCACCAAATTAAATTTTCCAGGACCTTAATTTTCCACTGCATTAGGCTACTTGCCATCAGCGAAGACGTGACACAACTCACCAGCAGCCACTGCATGTTAGTTGCAGTGGCTACCAGGAATAACTTATCAATGCTTTGTCAGTCCGAGGATAAAGATTCAAAAACCAAACCTGTGTTAAAGCAAGGAATCAAGAGAAAGTATCGATATACCGAAGACGAATCCTACTTTTTAAAAATTGAGAAAAAGTTTCTTCTGGTTTCGCATTTGATTTCAAATAGTCCTAGTCACTGCTATGGTCCTAAAGCCAAGCAATTTGTCTATTTTTTGCACTGATTCAACCATTTGCAATTGATTCGATGTGAAAAGGATTGCTTGCACTCCTGCGAGTGTGCCCACCAGTTGGTCCTCGATGCAAACGAAGTATCGACCACGATATGTTTCTATTGAGTGAAGTTCTGAAGGCGGGCAGGCCGATGAGGAGCATTCTTGAACGACACCGCAGGATGGCAGCGGAAGCTTATCCAGCAAATAAGACAACCAAGAAACACTGCTCCAGAAATAGTATCATTATTATTATTCAAAATCGGCGATAAAGCTAGTAACAAAACAATGTGTTCCGCATCACTGCACGCCGTCACGGTCGCCCAGGCATGATGGGATGACGTGTGATTGACACCGGAACCTTGCACACAAATAATGATGCGTCACCACAAGCATTGTTGGGTGACAAAGAGATCTCGTGCTCGATGGCTTCACTTCTTCTTCGATAAACTGAAAGCAGAAGAATGAGTTAGCGGGGGGGATCAACAGAAAGGACGTCTTTGATCAAACAACAACAAAAACTAAGATTGGGATCAGATTATGTGGAAAAGCTCACTTTTGGTATTTCTCCTCCCCGATGTTAAGCATCAAGCTGCTGGCATCCAAATAGACGTTGTTCTGGGCTTGCGCGATCTGAAATGAACACAAGTTGGCTCAGTGGTTAAGCATCCGACTTTGTACGCGGAGAAACGTCATCAAACGGTGCTGGTTCAATTCGAAACCTTTCCGCCATCCTACCACAGGACGCCTACCCCACACAAACAAGAACCACTTACCGTCTTAGCGATGTTCTGCGCGGCTCGTATCCTCCGAAGCTTCAGGAATCCGGGATTGGTGCTGATGGCCTGTCCCACGTTTGATCGGGTTAAGGAAATAACAAACATCATAAAGCGATCTAACATTGTTGGGTGCAAATATGGCAGTAGCATGGCTTCTTAGAGCTTACCGTATTAAAGGCATGAAGGCCCACATATCTGGTAAAAGTTACGCTATTTTGTGCACAATAACACAATAAATGGCTTCGTTTACCACAGAACTAGATGACAATCAACATATTACAGAAGTTGCAAGTGCACTGGCAACATTAAACCTGGCCCGGGATTCGAACCCCGGACCAGCGATATAACGACACTGCCTCCAAACCATGAAACATGACAATGTCACTGCAACGATGACAAGGATATGGTTTTCGCGATCTGCGCTTCTCCTTCCGCCTGGACAATTTTCTGTTGGCGATCCTGTTTCGCGCGCTCCACGATGTACTGGGCTCTCTGGGCGTCCTGCTGGGCTGAAGACACAAGTTTTGAAACATTCATCAACAACTGACAACGTTAGCAACATAATTCTTATGGGGCCTAACGACTGACACACATTTGGGTGAACAAAAAGAAGCTCGGGTTTTGTTGACGTCATCGTCACAATGAACACGCGGTAGGAGTAAAACAGTCGTCGTGGAGAATGGGCGTCGTCTCTAGCATCCAGACAGCATCGTCCCAGGAGGATCGCTCCTTGAATCATCATCGATTGGCAAAACTGTTTCATTGTTTGGGAAAGCAGTTGGCCATCCGCCACTGTAAAAATGACGGATTTTGCTGTCCGGGTCTGAACCTTAGGATAAGAATTAATTGCTACTACACACGAATACCACCTTCCACCCACCAACTTGCTTAGCTTCAATGGCGTGTGTGTACTCCCTGCTGAACGACAGGTCAGTGATGGCCACGTCATCCAGGACCAGGTGGAAGTCCTTGCATCGTTCGGTGAGTTGTTGCTTTATGAGGAGGGATACCTGGGCGGAGGTCAAACAAACATCAATGGCCATCAACTTGAACAACGCAGACCCAACAGACGGATTATGAAAGTTTTAGTCATGTAAAATGCCAAAATATATTTGCTTGTTTTACAAAGTGTTCTGCTACTTGAAATCTAGAACGTATTTACATCGAACTTTCACCTTAAAATAATGTCTAGATCTGTCATTGACAACACGTCACATACCTGAGCGCGCTGCGTGATGAGTTGTGACGCATTGAACTTGGCGACTACGCTCTTGAGGACTTCGTTGACGATGGAGGGGAGAACCTGGAGAAGACAATATCAAGGTGGTTGCAAGTCAAACGGAAGTATGAGTCATTTCATGAGCGATGTTTCACATCAACGACTATTGTAAAAAAGAAGGGGTGTACCTACAGACATAGGCGCCGGGTTTTGAAAATCGCCGGGGGGGCAAACTTTCTAGCCGACTGATTGCTTACATACAAAATGCTGATGTTTGTTTGCGTCTATATGCCATTGTATATTGCCAAGCTTTATAGTGTAGGCTCAGGCCTCGAAATTCACGGCGGACATCGGACATGTCCTCCGTCACAGCATGTGATGTCCGCGGGAAGTACCATCTAGATCGGTCATATTTGTCCGCCGAGAAATAACACAGGAACTAGCGATGCAAATCGTCATTGCATAGCACAAACAATTGTTGCGATAATAAAATTTCCAGCGCATTCTAGAAAATGTGAATGCTGTATCCCTTAGCTAAAACCTCAATTGCTAAGGTAACAGGGATCAGTTGTCAGTAGATGTTACAGAAAATATATTTCGCACTTATTCAGTGCATCGTCAGTTCTGGTTCAGAACTGACGATGCACTGAATAAGTGCGAAATATATTTTCTGTAACATCTACTGACAACTGATCCCTGTTACCTTAGCAATTGAGGTTTTAGCTTTCTAGATATGGAACAGGGATCGTTTCAGAATAAGACTAGGTCAGAAAGCGAGGCAGACTCCGACGAAGCTCAGCATCAGCCAAGAGCAGTTAGCTACTGTATCCCTTAGCTTCTATTCAAGGAGGAAAACTTTCGATTTTTACATTGCTTCAACGATTGATGACATTGAATCAACGTAACAAAGGTGAATTCTTGGCTAAGAATCGATAAGAGTACAGGTACTTTTACAGTACACTAATCACTCGCAATTTAGTTCAACTTTTACGTCACAATGTCTGGCTTTGATCTCCGAGTAATAATGATACGGCAAGGTTGGTTACAAAATTAGATTATACGAGTACGCTATTACAGCAAGATGCAGCAAAATTTGTTAAGTTTTAGTATTACAGTAAGAAACAAAAGACCCAAGAAAAATTCACTTTCGCTCACATGACACGCAAAAATAAACTTAAAGAAAAAAGCCTGTCAAACTTTGCACAGCAGAAAATAGTAGCGTTAGTGTAGAAATTTTCTGACTCCTGCCCAGAGCATTGCGACGCAATAAGCCACACGACCTCGTTCGGTGGAAGTTAATCAGTTATGCGACGTATTGACCAGCTACACGGCGCTTTGACTCTTCAAGCGCAAGTCGTTGGTCTGATGAAAGCCTTCTAACACCGTAGTTATACTTCTGAAATGGCGAAGAATTATTATCAAGATAAAGTGATTAAGCATGACGATCGACGGCTAAAACTGGTGTGTTAGCCGTGATACTTAATTTGTCCGCCGAGATAGCTGCTCAGACCGGACACGTTTGTCCGCCGTCAACAAAAACGAATTTCGAGGCCTGCAGGCTACTTCCATTTATATGCTAGTTACTTTGAACTTTAGCTCTTAATACGCGTAGATACTAAACTGAGCAAACCGCACCTCGTTATTGACACTCCCAAGAAAAAACAAAGCAGAAGAAATCAAGAAAAACGTTTTTCAATCATTGTTACTATGCTTCAGCGGCACCATGATGGCGTTTATCAGCTACCGTACTTCTTTTTCTTTTGTTAGCCTATCTTCGGAGCAGCGCTCTTGTTGCAACAAGTAGATCTTTTAATTGAGATCGATCCGCAACGAAGGTCAGACTAACGCAAATCTGAACTTAGAAACATTTGATTTAAGATTTTTTTTTTAATATTTTGCGGGGGGGCAGCCACCCCGAGCTAAAATCACGGGGGGGCGCCGCCACTCCGGAGTCGGCGTCTATGCCTACAGACATCTGTGGGATTGGCCCATGATGCAAGAGATGGACCCACAAAGAATACAAACTAACAGACTTAAATAGCAAGTAAATATAAAAAAAGACTTGGCGGCTGAACGTGTCGCAACCGTTTTAACATCAAAATCGAAACTGCTAAACTTTCCAGCGCATTGATTGGTCGACCCAATCACAATCACAATCACAATCCTAACCCAATCACAAGCTTTAAAATTTCACTCGACTGATGTGAATCGTAAGTTCGAACAGGTTGACCTGCAACCAACAATGTCTGTCAAAGTATTTCTTATCTACAAGCAAAACAGTTTGTCACCTTTTCGTCATAGTCAACACCGATCATTTGCGTTATCGTAGGAAGCATTGCGGCCTCAGGTCTAGTCAGGACACGGAGATTGATGTTTACCATCTGTAGATCCTTGCTACCTGCATCGTGGCAACAACAGAGGTTTGAGGACCGAGAAATTAAACATTACACATTTAATCTTCATAGTGATGATACATAAACCAACAAACATAAAGACCAATCACGTTACAGAAATGTGTTCAATACAGTTACTGTCTTCACATATTACTGGTACGACCGATGCCATCAGATTACTAAAGACGTAAAACATCTTCTCTGAAGTGTATGAGCGATTGGGGCAACTATAAAGATAAAGAACGAGAAGCAGGAAGAGATCACAGAGGTCATGTTGCTTCTTAACCAATCAAAAATAGGAACTTTCATATTTTTGGAGTCTTACAAAGAAGTGTTTCTGTTGGCCTGACTTTACAATGCATGACCAAATAAGGCAAGGACTTATGAAAGTCGCTAGAGCTGAGTCATGCACCAAGAATACAGGCCAATACGTTGCCCCAATCAAACATCATCAGAGCTCTTATTCGCCTTGTCAATCATCAACTGGCAACAAAACATAAAATGAAGTGAACAGTTAAAAGGTTAGCTCATGTAAACCCAGTTATCAATTCTACTCGTATTCTTAGCAAATGATAGAGTTGATAATCATTATGGCACAGATCCTCAAATAAAGTGAAAATTTGTACTTTTTTAAGCTCAACATATCACTCAAATAGTGCAGTGTTGTCATTGCTTATTGCTTCTAAAATTGTGTGCCCATGGCATAAGGATAAGTGTGGAGCAAACAGCTCATAGACCCAATTGAAAAATTGACAATAATTCTGTTCACAACCTGTGGGAGACCCCACCCTTGTGGGGCGTGATCGTATATTGTAGATGATTGGATAGTGGAACCAGGGAATTCTAGAAATAAATCATATAATCGTCAGCGTAATTCTTTAAACAAACTTATACGTTCCAAGCAGACATAGAGGTTTAATGAGCTCAGTCTACCTGTATAGTTTACTTCTTCCTGTGTTCGAATCACATTGGCAATTGGCATACAGTTTTTAAAAAAATTACTGATTGATCGAAACACGTCTAAGACAATAATCTGTACAGCAAGTATCCACAGACTTTAAGGTTTAATTTTGCTGAGTTTTAGGAAGAAATATTTCAGTAGCTATATCTTATACACTGCTTGCAGTTGTAAATTGTAAACATATTGTACTTTTAATTTTATTGTTTTCCCTACACATGTAGCTACCAGTAATCACCTACATGTTTGAATGATTCCGTAACTATAAACTTGAAACTAAGATACACAATTACACATGCAATGATAGAATGGCAATTTTAACATGGCTTACAAATAAAATCATTTATATCAAACCAGCGCAACAAATTATTTATCAGACGCACCTGAAGTGCAAACCTTCTGCATACACCTCCTTCTTCACTCCTCCAATCCTGCTGAACATAACTGCTCGATGGCCTCCCTCAACTGTGTATAAGGATTGCTATAATGCAACACAGAAGATTTTTAAATACTTCAATGCATGATTTGAAACAAAAGGTAACTTGTGGTTATTGTTTCATATGACGCTAACATATTACAAGTCCAAGCAGTTTTTATTAAGCCAATTCATGAGCAGGGTTGAAAAAATCATGTTAACATCAAAAATTATTATATATGTCAAAAATTTTATGCTAAACAGATTCCATTGATTTAAACCAGACTTTTTCAGATAAACAAATGTTTATTGTCTATTTAAGGGGGTGGAGAGGATTTAGTGACAAGTTTATTTTAACATTAATTATTTCGACTATATACAATATTATTAATTGCGTCATTTTCCACTTAATTATTGGAATTGAGGTCAGAACTCATCTCATCGGACTTTCCCTTGGAACTCATCAAATATTTTTCACAGCCTTGAAGCTTATTTGGAATACACTTTAATATTCCGACTTTCCGGGGACAAATGCTTTTAGCTGTAATTACGGATTTTTTTTACTTTGGCTGCCACACACAAGAAGATTGCTGCCAGACAAAACCTGGATTGTCAGAAACACAAGGGTATGGACACCTGCATTAAGTTGATGACATTTGCATCATCATCATGTGAAAATAAAATATTTATATCTCAATAACTCTGATAAATCTGGTGACAAAGCAGCATTACTAAAACATTATGCACAAATCCACGACTATCTGAACAACCTGGAGATGTTATTGCTGCAGCAAAATCGATTCTTAATAAATTACACTAAGAGGTTAGATTGTTGTGCGAATGCCAGCATTTGATGAAAACAAAATAGCAGTACCATCTTGATAAAATTTCAACGTACATTAACTCCATAAATTAAAGCACCAATTCCCAGCAGAGCGGAACCGCCACCACCAGCCATCTTTGCAAATCGGTTCATTCCTTCCTTCATCGCCATGACAACAGGAAAATATTTAAATTCAAACTATTATATCTAACCAAAATAAAATAATATGAATGTAAGCCTTAATGCAGCCGGCGGCCATGGGCGCTTAGAAGTGCTTGAATGACCGCCGGTGCTGCTGCCAGTTTCTTCTAACTAATTATTTAATTTTGCAATAGAATGATCGTGGATTAACTGTCGAAAATATCTAGTATCAAAGAGTGACGCAGAATTAGGTCAGCACATAACCAACAACAGCGTTATAATCACCACTGTTGTATTGTGCGGGAACATTTGCTATTGTATGTCAAATATCCAGCTGCGATCACCAGAGCGATAAGTATTGTTTGTAATTCCTTATTTTAACAAAGTGTTAATCCGAAGTGCTAATTTACATGGGCTGGCAATATTGTCGTGTTTATGTAGATTTAATGTTGTCGGATATTGAATTGCTGTTAAAAAGGAGAACTACTCAGACAACAAAATTTGTCATTTTTACCCTAAATTAACGACTGCAAACGTAGAATCAATGTAAAAATGACAGATTTTGTTGTCTGGGTAGTTTAGTTCACATCCGAGGGGAAAACAGTGTCTTCAGAGCTGAGAAATGTTTCCGCTGTAGGTTAGCGACTTCACACTCTAAATCAGTGGTTCTCAACGGGGGCGGTACCGCCCCCCAGGGGGCGTTTTGATTTTGCAGGGGGCGTTATGATTACTTTGGATTAAAGGGGGCGTTTTGATTACTAGGGGGCATTCTGGTTTTACCCATCTACCGTCCAGCGTAACGATTTCGTCAAAGAGCTCGTATCTTCGTAGTAGCATTTCCTACCTCATACCTGGTGGAAAAGGGATTCAGCTGTGTTGTTCTGCTACATAAAAAAAAACAGCGAAAAGCGAAACCCACTTGACATATCCGTAAGAGGTGATCTTTGATTGTTTCTCACTGGCTTTACACCAGATGTGAAGAAACTGACACTTTCTCACCAAGCGCAAGGTTCACACTGACTACCAATAGGCCTATACTGTTTTCATGCTCGCAAATATATATTTGCTTTTCATCAAATATAGTTAGCCTAACAGTCTCTAAAACCGTTACAGCCTGTTTTACCCTAAAAGGGGATCATCTAAAGGTCTTTATTCTAATAGAAATAGCATTCTACTGGAATAAGGACCTTCTGATAATCCCCCTTTTAGGGTAAAACAGGCTGTAAGGGTTTTAGAGACTGGTAGCCTAACTAACTAGGGTATTTGATGTTATTCGCTCTCCTTGGCTTTTTGCTTGGCATTGAGCACTTTATGTAGTAAGTTATTAATAATATTTCTTGTTTTATATTTGCTTTTCATAATTAATCGGTTTTGTTTGGGGGGGGGGGGGGGGGCGGGAAAATTTTGCCAGTTCATAAAGGGGGCGCTGGGCCAAAAAAGGTTGAGAAACACTGCTCTAAATGGTACATCATAATGGTATAAATGGTCAGGTTTTATGAAAGACTGTATGCAGTTGAAACAATTTACTGAGCAGCAAGCAGTTGAAACAATTTAGTGTCGTTAGATGGTCCCGCAATACTGGATTACAATCCCGATAAAGCAGTTATTGCATGGTACAACGTTTCTATAGCAGGACGTCGCCCAGACTTCAACAACACTAAGTGATCATTTTGGCATTGTTGCAAGTTTAATTCTATTCACTAGTGCTATCGTTATTTGTATTTTGGCCTCCAGGCTCCAAGCATGGAGATTTGGCCGCCGAGAAGGAGCTCCCGCAAAATAACATGAGTTTTAAGGCCTGATCATTCTATTGCAAAATTAAATAATTGGCTAGAAGAAACCGGCGGCCAAACTTGGCCGACGGAGGAGGTACACTACTTAGCGGCCATGGCGCCGGCTGCTTTAAGGCTTGCAACGTATCCTAGTCATCAATGTTCTCTTTTCTACACAATTTCAACGTTTAGCGACGTTAAAACGATAGGCCACACATTTGGTTCGGAATGGCCCGATTCGGTGAGTCCGATTCGGTGAGTCCGATCCCTTAACGGGGGATTTTTTCAATTTTTTTTTTTAATTATCGGGTACCGTGGCCTAATTATCATTGCCGTTTTAGGGTTAGGGGTTAGGAGTTAGGGTTAGGGGTTAGAGGTTAGGAACTCACCGAATCAGACTCACCGAATCGGACTCACCGAATAGTAGCAGACCCCATTTGGTTAGCCTTTTCGTTCTGTTACTACAATGTAAAAATGAACTGTTAGGCTAACTGGGTTCTTGGAACAATTTTTTGCTGGTCGGGATAACTAGGCTACGGTACCCGATAATTTCCTTTCAATCCAAGCTGTAGGCCACACATTTGTTGATCCAAACTAATCATTTTAACTATTCAAAAGTACTAACTTATAGATATAAACACGATTTTTTTTGTAACAGTTATTTTTCTCCCTTCACATCTTAAATTTTTCTGAAGGTGTTGCGACCGCGCCAAATTTCTTTCAACTCAATAACTTACTTCGGTCACAAGCACGTTTCAACGTGCGCGTTTTGTCGCTTCTACCTTAAAAACAACTGAACAGACATGACGAATTTAAGCACGTTTTAGCGTTCGCGTTTTGTCGCTTCTATCTTTGCTATGTTGACGTGTATTGTTTTTGATATGATGGTCAGAAAAAAAAACAACTCAACTGACAACGAATTTAAATTTAATAGTTCAAACATTTTATGTTTATTCCTTTCTGCACGTTCAGCGACGTTAAAACGATGTGAAAACAGTTAGGCTATGGCACCCGATAATTCCCTTTCAAAAATAAAATTTCAAAAACTCGCCGAATAGGGCACTTGCCGAATAGGGCATTTGCCGAAAAAGGCTCTCGCCGAATAGGTACCTCGCCGAATCGGACTAGCCTAATCGGATTAGCCGAATCGCACTCGCCGAAACGAGCCATTCCGCCCTTCTTAGGATTCAACCTTATTAACCCACAAAACGAAACTGCAGCTGGCTTTAGGCTAGTCTGATTTGTAATCTTCGTATGGTCGCAACCATACGCGCCGAATTCCAGGGGGGCCGGCGCCCCCTGTGAATTTATGGTTAAGGGGCAACAAAAATGGTTATTACAAGTGGTGTTTCAAAAATAAAACACTTCGCAAAAGAAATTCAGATCATTTAAACGGACTTAAAGAATGCCGAAAACGAAAAATAGCCTACGTTGATCTTGCCCGCAAAACAGCAGCTGATCGCACGGCTTTCTCATACGGTACGGAAATTTCAAAGTAGATGGTAGAGTAAATTACGCTACTGAAATAGTCACATGACTATTCACTGCAATATTAACTGAACCAGCTAAATTAGACGCGCCATTTTCAACGAGGTCTTCCCGCTGTGAGATCAATTACACAAGCCAACAAACTTTTTGTGTCAGCATAGTAAATGTCATTCTAGGGTATATTTTGGGTGCTGAATTCAAAAATCACATCAGATTTTTTGCATCACATCAGGTTTTTATGATATCTGAATACTGTTTTGGTAAAAATTGGTAAAATCGACTCCTGATCTATATTGGTAGACTATGGCGTTTCATGGAATTTGAACTCTTTTTTGTTTACAAGGTCTGTGATAAAGTCTAAATTCATCACGATAAAGTCTACACAAGAGATACAAACATAATATTAATGAAAACATTAAGGTACTTCAAGACCTTTTTTTTTTATTTTTATTGAAGTGTGGTAACTTGAACCCAATTCTTCAAAGTTTATCTGCTAACACTAAACGTTCAACGTCATTTTTTTTTTTTACAAGAGTAGGCTACATTGTTATTTTTGTCGTGTTAAGAAGTAGGTTTGGTGGCTTTGCAAATCCCCAATACATATTTTAAACCTTTTGGTTTTGCCATCTTTTCCTTTTGTTGGTGCTACTGTTGCATGTTTGTAATGTCATTCGCTATTATGTTTGCGCCAGCAAAGAAAAATAAAATTGAAGAAATTGAATAAAATAGACACTTAAAAATAGGTTCAATTCTACAGAAAAAAGAAAATTCACATTCACACATTTGGGAAACGTTACTCTGGCCAAACTTTTGCTTGCACGATTTTTGTGAATGTTGTGAGTGGATTTAGGATTTCCATTGATCTATCGTCTTAGGTTTTCCACACAAGCTTTACATGCAGCATGTGTGGAGCCCATGATTTGTCCTGATCACGCAGGTGAATTTTAAAGTATGCAAGATATGCTTGTTTCACAAAACTTGTTATGGTTTGCCTTTGGTTAGAAACAGTAGCATATGTACTGCCTAGGGTGTACCTTAGCTACATAGGAAAAAAAATTTTTTGGAAAGTTGCAGCTCTCACCCCCTACATTTGTGCCATTTTACCTAAAAACAAATCCTACAAAGTTTCAGACAAATTGAACAAGGTTTAGAGGTCAACCTCTGAGTTTGAAGTTTCACCAATATTAGCATTGAGTAAATATTTGCCATTAACACAATAAGTTTACACATATCTTGGATTGTACATTTAAGGTAGATCTTTCTTGACAATATTTATCATTTTTAAATGACACCAGGGCCCCAGGCCTCCCCTATAGGAATAGGTATTATCTGCTCATGGCCAGGGGTCGCATAGATGCCAGTCTACTCTTTGTTGCCAGGTTTGGTTGCCACCATCAAGGTTTCCTTCCTGGTATCGGGAAACTTCTTTCGATGTTCAGAAATGACTTGCAGGAGGAATTGGAGTTGTTCTTCCCCCTTTGTCAAATGCCCATTGAATTCCTGGATGAGGGCAACCCCACGTTCTGCATGGTCATTCACTACTGCAAGGTTTTTCAACTTGGCCTGTGCTGACTTAAAACTGGGGCAGACATCCCAACTTTCTGGATCCAGGTCTTCTATGAAATCAGTCTCAATCTTTAATTTCATAAAAAGGCCTCTGGTGTTGGAAGTTACAAAGGATTCCAAACCACCCAAAGATGTAACATCCACCTTTGGCCGCTTCAGAATATACTCACTACCTTCCTCCTGAAGACACAGAACCATCTTTTTCTTGGTTGAGTATGGGACAGAGGAGTCAAAGAATGCCAGACCCACCAACTCTTCTGACAGGTACCAGGTATGGTTTGCCATCTTCTTGCTTGTAGCAGTGGCGATTTCCTTGTGGTGTGGGTAATTGAAAAGTTCACTCAAAAGTTGGAGATCATTCCATGGAGCAGCCACTGCTACCTGGGCAGTGTTCCAAGCTTTGAGATGAATCAGGACAGCAAAAAGAGCTAAGTCACGAGTGTCTTGAAGCTCCTTGTTGGTCAACTTGAATTGAGCACGAAATAACCAGAGTATTATCACATAGATGACCTTTGCCATCCACCTGGCATGGTGCATTGCCCCTGGGGCCATGAAATGAACCCCTCGGTCAGGAAATTCTCCAAGAAAAATGATGGCAAGCTCAAGAAATTCACGGTAATCATCTCGAGGCTGCACTGACATGAGATGAGATTTTGCAAAGGTAAGAAGCTGTGCTTTCTTTGAGGAGACTGCATTAGCCACAAATTCATCTGTATTGGCAGCTTGAAAATTTTTCTTATCGATATATTCCCACTGCTTTTGAAACCTTTGGAAAAGTAAAACGGATGGACCAGAAGAAGCCCCAAATGTCTTCTCAAAGGCACTACCAATGACCAATTCAAAAACATGGTGTCGACAAGCAAGAAACAACAGGTCCCGATCCAACTTCTGTTCCAGGAGAACACATGCACCAGCACGATTCCCAGTGTTGGATGCAGTGGTATCAAAGCATAGACCCTGGACACGGTCACAGATACCCCAGTCATTAAGACAAGACAATACAGCTGAAGCTTGTGCTTCTCCTGTTCCTGACCCCATCTTTGGGACACCAAGGAGTTGAATCTCTCCTCCACCAGAAACAAGAACTGGGAGGCGGTCAACATACTCGTTTGTTGTTAGATCTTTCATTAACTTTCTATCCCAGTGGACAATAAGTGCCTCATCTCCCTTGAACTCTTTCTGTAAATTATGTACCACCTGTGCGCGATGTTCTTCTCGCCTGCGATGAATTGACATGTGGTTGATATTAAACTCTGCAACATTATGTCCAAAGCTTTGAGCAGCTTCTGTAAGTATGAAGGTGGCACTCCTGGATGACACCTTTGTACGGTCCAAAGCTGCAGCCAGTCCAGGACTTACAATATTAGTTCTTGCCCGTTTAGGATGAGATGAAGGAGGAGTTCCTTTCTCTGCGCATGGCATGATGTCATTATCACTGTCTTCACTGACACTGGTGCTGCTACTGCTGCTGGTTAGAACAACTTGGCTGGTACTTGCCTCTTTTTTGGCCTCCCTCTTTTTCAATCGATTGTAGTCTCTGTTCCTTCTCCTGTTAACACGTTCTTCTTTCTTGGCAAATACTTTGTCCAATGAGCCCATGCAACCTCGTCGTCCCTTCTCCCGTTGTGCATAAAGAAATTCGATGTCCTCTTGAATACTCATTGTGGTCAATGCATCAGCATGGGCAATGTCAAACAAGTCTTCTAAATTGTTGACAAATGTCTGTTCCTTTTCTTTGTGCCCAGCTGTAGTCCTCATTCTGTGACTCTTGAGACTCCTCCATTCCTCGAACAGCTTCTCCACCTTCTTTTTTGAGTGCTGGGGAGCCTTCACTGGAATATGAGCTTTCAACCAAAATCCATTCACCTCGTTGATAACTTTAGCTGCTGATTCTCTTATCGTTTTCTTCATGTTCTGGTGGAAGTGAAGGAAACGTCCAATTACCTGTCCATTGCTAGGGAGCTTTGATCCCATCAGTTCATTTTCATAAATTTTCACAAGATACATTTTTCTTTTAGTAGTAGTCATAGTTAAAATCAAATATCTGAAAGAGAAAAAAAGATAATAAGACTGGCAATTCTGTGACAAAATATTTCAAAAAGATGAAATTAAAGATGATAGTTAATATTTAAATCATTTGATCCTGATAATATCATAAGTATTTTCTAGCTAAATAGGGGTACATTCCTGCTATCACCCCACCACCCATTACTCCTCTACCTCAATAAATCTTGTATTGCTCTAACGTTTTTTACATATCCGCCCCTTAACTCTATGTAGGGGGTTCGAGCCGGAGGCTCCGAGCCGGAGTAGTCAAACAGCAAATGTGGTCTGGTGGGGCAATAACAGGGAAGTACCTAAATAGGTTAAACTTTTAAAAACCATTCTTTGCAAAGAATTTTGTGCATATTAATTGTATTGTCACAATTTACTTTGTACATGTCTATATATATATGACATTATAGTAGAAAAATTCAAAGTTCCAGGTTGACCTCTAAATATTAATGGATCTGTCTCAAATTTAACAGACCTTGTTTTTAGGTCAAATGGCACAAATGTAGGGGGTGAGAGCATAAATTATCCAACTTTTTTTTTTAAGGTACACCCTAGACTGCCACATATGTAACAAAGAACATCAGGGTCATTTTACACTTTTTTAAAGATGCCATTCTGCTACTTAGTCACACCACAAACAGAATTAACACCTTGCAAATATGAAAAAAATCTGAATACATGAAAATTCAAATAAGAATGAGTCATAGACAAGTTTCACATAAACTTAAATCTTCACGTTCAGCGAAAAAGATAAAACCGATGTTATATATCAAAATATAAAATGGTACTAAGCATTCAGGCGAAAATGAATGTAACCCTGCCTGTAAGGGGTGGTTTATGGACAGTTTTCAGAAGGTACATAAGTTGGATGGTCTACCATAGACAGATGGTCCACTATCCAGATGGTATAGGTGACTCTTTTGACCAGTGGACCATCTAGCTAGAGGGGCTTCTGAATAGTGTACCTTATGAAGGTAGGTCGGTCACTCCAATGGTGATGGTGTCATCAATACATCTCCAAATGTTACAAAATAAAATCATTTCCATGATTATGACAAATTTTCAAACACTATTGGCTCATAACGTCTTTATAAAACGGTAACAGTAAGAGAAAATTCGACCAAAAAGACAATATTATGAGAAAAAATATCATGCAAAAATCTCAAAAACCTGATGTGATGGGTAAAATCTGATGTGATTTTTGAAATCAGCAGCCTCAATATACCCCAAATCACATCTTACATTGCAGACACAAAATTTTTTATCTTTTTTGTTGGCCTGTGTTATGATTCAACAGAACGCATTGTTTTGTTCGCAATGTGTGAAAATTAAATCGAAAACTGATACAAGAAAATGTATTTAATGGTCTTGGTCGCAGATATTGCTTGCATTAATGACGTCTCTTACCGCTATTATGATCTAGCTAACCTGACATCATTGTTTTATGCGGCCGCTAAGGTTTGACATCTACTTTAACGATCATGGAATGTCATGTACGGTAATTAGAACAATTATATCATACACGCAAAAATGAAAAAAATTGATCTCTAAAAACAGCTAATTCCGCTGTTTAGTCTCGTGAGTCTTGCATATTGCTCAACAAGTGCATAAAGTTTAGAACTGTCAAGAAATCATTACATTTGAAAATTAAGTTTAAATCACTGCAAATAAACATATTCAAAGCTTTTACTGCGCCGACGCCATTACACACTCCGTAATCTACCTCGACAATGATTTTGTGGCAGCAAAAATGACTTCATTTTGAAAACTGCCGAGCTGGAGATAACAGCTTGTCTCGTGTATAAGTACAACCTGTCTTTTCGAGGAGACAATCGCTTGCGAACATCTCGGCCTATACTCGAACTCGTGTATAGTGATTCCCCCAACCGCGAATTTTTGGTAAAATTACCCCAATCACGAATTTCAAAATAAACAGGCTAATATTTGTTCAAACTCAAAAACTGAAATGGCACAGGCAAGAAGATTGCTATCCCTATTTCTGCACTAAAAATTAGACCAAAACCGCTTTTCAGATTTTAGCAATCAGCAAATGTTTGGCCTAGTCCCAAAACCCTTTCCCTAAAAAAATTAAAACTTTCTGACCGTCTGCACTAACTTTGCTGTTAAATCTCTTCTAGTGAACCTACAATGACCATTGAAAGATTAATGAAATCAGAAAAGAATACTCTACCACCTTGCGGCAAATAAAGTTCGAAACAGCAACCACTACATAGCGATAGCAAGAAGCGCGGTTAGAGCAATTTTACCACTGCGCAATAGCGACCATGCTTTTTTCCAGGGATGCCAGGTTGGCATTTGTAATGCCAAATTTCATAAATTTGAAATTTTTTTATGTTGTTTGGCATGAAAAAAATCCTGTTAGGCATTTTTTCAAAATTGTTTTTCTGAAGAATACGGTACTCTCAAGAATGAAGATAGCTAGGTTGTGCAATAGCAGCAAGTGTAGGCTGAGCTTTTTTGCAGTTTTACCCATTTTTTACCAATTCCATTATTTATTAATGAAGAAACCTTTGATTTTGCTCCGATTTGCCTATTTGGCATTTTTTTTAGGTCATTTGGCATTTTTTGTTTAGTTGTTTGGCATTTTTTCCATAAGTGGACCTGGCAACCCTGCTTTTGTCATATCCGTTTTCTTCTTCGTCGTATGAGCTGTTCTTCCTGACTATATAAATATATCCGTTTTGATCAGGTCATAGAAAAAGTGAGGAAGTTGCATGCATGCACGAATAAATGCTTTGGGAAGAATTGTTTTACAAAGAATTAACTTTACGAAGAATTGTTTTACGAAAAGTTGCTTACGAACAATTGCTTTACGAAGAACTGTTTACGAAGAAAACGTCGGACACCGTTTTTGATTGATTGCTTGATTTTGATTGATTGTTTTTGATTGATTGATTTTGATTGATTGTTTTTCTTATGCTGTGTTGTTCATTTTAATTTCTTTAATAAATTTCTTTTTTCCACTGTTGCGTTGTGTAGTGGCGTCCGCCCGATAGCTCTGTTGGTTAGCGCGTGACTTCTGGAACGAAGAAGCTTCAAGATCAAGCGGTGCTGGTTCGACTCTCGGGATGTGCGCTTGAGCAACGCACGTCGCACGTTCACGACTTCTCTCCATTCAGCGGCAACTACTGGATGGAATAATTCCCAGCAATTAAGCTCTGCAAGGATTAAGGTCTGCAAGGATTAAGGTCTGCAAGGATTAAGGTCTGCAAGGATTAAGGTCTGCCCAGGATTAAGCTCTGCAAGAAGCTTTCCCAGTCCGAGGATAAACATTCAATCAATCAATTGATGAGTAATGTTAACTCTGCTATTGTGTTCTCAAGTCTTTAAAATCTTTGGATTGATATTTTTTCACTAAATAAATAAAAATTAGGAAAATTGCGGATCCGAGGAAATTTATGCATATTTTCCTACCGACCAACATCGTTTTCGGGATCCATTACGCCAAGGTTTGTTCTTTTTTTCAAATGAAACTATGTGAAAATAATCAGTAGGTATGCAGGAGCTAACCATGTCAAATGGAAGCAAATTTATTACGAAATAAACGTGCAATTGAAAGATTTGTTGTATCCACGAATTTCCCCAACTGCGCATTTGCGCATTAGGGATTTTTCCCCTTCCTCGAAAATGCTTCCCCCATGTGACGCTTTTGTTCCGTCTATCCGAAGTTGATGGAGTTTTCGCCTGAAATAAATTGTTTTGTAAGGTAGACGCAACTAGCTAGAAGTGGATTACCACCAAAATAATATATCTTCAGAATTAAAGAGTGGGTGATGAAAAACATTTCGTGCTTCAAAAAAAAAATGCGCGGTTGGGGGAATCACCATATATACGGTATTCGATAAAAGACTATAAAGACTTGCGATAAAAAACAGAAAAGAAAACACTTCGCCATTGTTAACGCATTGAAGGTAAGTAACAAGCGAAACAAAGTTAATAAAACTGATAGCGGGTTTCCACTCTGCTTGAGATCATGATTTTTTGCGTTTTATTTCGATAACTTCACTGTCTTGGTCATGAGCATGTGAGCTAGCAATATCAAATTTTTACGACTAAGCGTAATGCATGTGTAAAACTAATCGTTTCAAGCAGCGGTTCTAATAAATTCGGGTCTGTTACTATTCGGTGAGTCCGATTCGGTAATTCTGATTCGGTGAGTTCCTAACCTCTAATCCTTAACCCTAAAACGGCAATGATAATTAGGCTACGGTACCCGATAATTTTAAAAAAAAATTAAAAAATCCCCCTATAAGGGATCGGACTCACCGAAACAGGCCATTCCGAATAAATTCGGTTTGCGACCTAGGTGTCAATGTAAGCAAGACAGTAAGCTTAATCAAAGACAATTTTAATTGAATAAAATAGTGTTATGGTTATGACATCATCATCTTTCTCGCCCCCAAGGTTTTTTTAAAAGTCGGCGCCTATGGTCGCAACTTCACACATTCTTAAAGGGCGGGGAAACCCAAATTAACTTTGCGAGTTTTTTGTTTCAGCGTGATGTCATTGCGTACAACATGCGTTTTAGCGATAAAAAAATTCAAATTTTGTTGCCCTCGTCTCGCTAAGGTCGCTTTTGTTTGATACCCGTTTGCGAGGTCTCGTTGCGCATTAAGCTGTGATGCTGTTCGCTGTGACGTCACAAGGTACATATAGTTGTGACCAAAAGTTTAAGACCAGACTTGATTTATGACGATTTTTGCATTACTTTAAAATACTGCATCAGATATAAGATGATGCAACTGAAACAATATATGATGCAGTATTTTGAAGTAATGCAAAAATGGTCATAAATCAAATCTGGTCTTAAACTTTTGGCCACAACTATATGTACCTTGTGACGTCACAGCGAACAGCATCACAGCTTGATGCGCGCGAGACCTCACAAACGGGTATCAAACAAAAGCGGCCTTAGCGAGACGAGGGCAACAAAATTTCGATTTTTTTTTTGCTAAAACGCATGTTGTACACAATGACATCACGCTGAAACAAAAAACTCGCAAAAAGTTAATTTGGGTTTCCCCGCCCTTTAAACCAATTTTATAATTTTGGTATCAAAAAGACGGCAATTAAATTTTCTTTATATACAATCTTGTAAAACTTGACATGTATCCAGGCCTTAAGCTTGTGTGGACTACTTTTTAAAATGTGGGCCTTGAGAGCAAACAATTTGCTGGCTACTTTCGAAAGCGCGGGAAACTTTTTTTGAGAGTGAGTTTGTTTGTTTGAGAGTGAGTAGCAAGAGCAGACAGAGCGAAAAAGGTCGCTTCGCACGTCACAGAATTGGATCATTGCGTTGGTCAATTCACACTAGGTTAATATTCTAATCTAACTGTGATAATTCAACTTTTACAAATAATTGTTAGTTTTCTCTTTCGTTGCCAACCCCCTTTGAATTTTTCTAGTTGCGCCGCTGGTTGCATCCATACAAAAGTGTCACAATTAAGACTCCAAACCTTTTAGTCCGAGAACAATGATAAAATGATCCATAACGTGATTTAGAAAGACTTCTAGAAGACTAGGCCTATTGATTGAATCTTTATCGTCTGCAAAAGCTTCTTTGAGAGCTTAATCCTGGAAGTTTCTCATACTTGTAGAGTAGGGTGGCCAAAAAAAATTGAAATTTTTTATTTTTGTTTGCACACCCTCTCATTTGAGGAGGATTCATGAAAAAATGACACTGTGAAAATTTGAAGTGAATCCGACAAGAGGAAGTGCTCTCCCACCGACCTCAAAGTTTGGTTTTATTGGCATAATCCGTCAAAATTCCTTGAATATGTGACGTAATTCTTTTTTGACTTATATACATTGCAGTTGCAGCATTTTTGTTTTAACCATTGTTTTACTCTGAATTTATGATACAATAAGTGTTTCCACATGCAGAAAAACATAAATAATGCACAAAATAGATCACATTAACAAGCGTTTGGTATGAAATTAAATGCACTAAACTTTAGCGAAAACCGCATAAAAGTACGTTCACCAGTCACGATCGCAACGCTTCAGGTGACAACACATTGCCCAGAAAAAGCAAACGAAACGTTTGTAAAAAGTCAAGCCATTGATTTTATTTAATGGAGCTGTTGGCATGTTGGCTTTTACTTGCACTTGTTGGAAGCAGCTTTCTGTGGTGCTCGACCACCTGACAGAGGAGCTGGCGCTGCTGTTTATTTTCCGTAAGGACTTCATTGAAGTGAGTAGCTAATTTGACTGCCCAGTGCCCGCTCTGCACAATCATTGACGGCTTTGAGACGACGGCATGCAAGAAGTAGCAGCCTTCAATTAAATGCCTGCTGCACGACAGTGATAGCTCCAGACAGAGGAATGAGCATTCATGACAGAGGAATGTGACATTGTCAATTCATTTATATCAATTCCAGCTGCAGCAAGATCAGGAGTGATGATCATCATTGCTTGACGACTTGATGTTATAGTTCTGTTCAGTGCTGCATTAAACAGTGGATTATCAATAATGCAGTGTTTTGGTAATGGCTGCTCCTACTGATTTTTGTTTTTGTTTTGCTGTTATTTGGATTTGTGGTGCAAATAGTGGGTCACTGGAAGAATCTTCATCATCTGCTGATCATTTTCAGATGAGAAAGAAGCAGCACTTGATGGTACTGGATCAATGCGATTTCTGTTGCGTCTCTGTTCATCATCTTTGCGCTTTTTATACTTTGCAGCAGCTTTGCAATGCATTGGGTCCTCTGCTGTCATCAGTATCTGTCATGCACCACGTTGGTCTATCAAAAACTGGCAGTCTTCTGGTATTGTTGTGCGGCATTCCCAGTTAGCATATGCAATATCAAATAATGCACTTAAGCTCTGGGTGAAGTCAGCTTCTGAGGTCAGCTAGGAAGCTGAATTTCGCCTCCCTTTGTGCTTTGATTTTCCTATATGCTCTTGATGGATGTGTTTTAGTTTGGTAACAACGTGAGTCTTTGCAGTGGTAGCGATATTAGCTTTCACCCACAAGAACTGCACTGCAAGCAAGTGGCAGTGTAACCTTATTGATCTTCATCTCGTAGTAGAGGTGGTGAAGAACCACACCCCATACAGGCAGCTGACATGGCCCCTCAAGAGAGTCAACACTAGCGAGTGGGTGTCCATTTGTTGACTGTCTTGAGGGGCCATGTCAGCTGCCTGTATGGGGTGTGGTTCTTCGCCGTTTCTACTACGAGATGAAGATCAATAAGATTACACTGCCACTTGCGTGCAGTACAGTTGTAGATGAAGGAATATTAACTACTACCATCTATGCCACTTTTTGGTTTGCAGCACCTTCATCAATATCTACCCCTACAAATGACCTAGCAATGTTACAGCTGACAGAGGATTATAAAGAGGTTGACAATGCAATTTCTCAAGTGGCAGAAAAAAGTTGAGGTTGCGCTTGTGGTACATCAGTAAGGATCTTGCTGCACTACGGTACCTTTATTCAATGATAATAACACAGATGATGAAAAGAAAGCAATCGTTAATGCTCTTAAGAAAGACCCATTTCTCGAAGATGTTTGTCGTGTTGCCCCAAACAAAATTGTCAAGTTTCAACGTCTCTCTTTGGCACAGTTTGTAACACAGCATTCCCTTAACCTTTTCGAGTCACTGCTTCTGTCGACACATGGCGTGATTGTGATGATTATAAAGAAGCCTGCAAAGTTTGGCGTCATCTCAAAGCCGTCAATGATTGTGCAGAGCGAGCACTGGGCAGTCAAATTAGCTACTGACTTCAATGAAGTTCTTACAAAAAATGCATAACAGCGCCAGCTTCTCTATCAAGTGGTTGAACACCACAGAAAGCTGCTTCCAACAAGTGCAATAAAGTCAACCAATGGCTTGACTCTTTACAAACATTTCTCTTGCAATTTCTGGGCAATGTGTTGTCATCTAAAGCGTTGCGATCGTGACTAGTGAACGTACTTTTATGCGGTTTTCGCTAAAGTTTAGTGCATTTAATTTCATACCAAACGCTTGTTAATGTGATCTATTTTGTGCATTATTTATGTTTTTCTGCATGTGGAAACACTTATTGTATCATAAATTCAGAGTAAAACAATGGTTAAAACAAAAATGCTGCAACTGCAATGTAGATAAATCAAAAAAGAATTACGTCACATATTCAAGGAATTTTGACGGATTATGCCAATAAAACCAAACTTTGAGGTCGGTGGGAGAGCACTTCCTCTTGTCGGATTCACTTCAAATTTTCACAGTGTCATTTTTTCATGAATCCTCCTCAAATGAGAGGGTGTGCAAACAAAAATAAAAAATTTCAATTTTTTTTGGCCACCCTATTGTAGAGGCTTTAAATCACTGACACATGCCCGTTCACCAGTGAAGTTTGTGATTGCTGAAGTGTTGTTCCCAGGGAATTATTCCATCCATTAGATGCCACTGAATGGAGAGCAGTCCTTAACGTGCTTTGCTCAAGCGAACACAACGAGAGTTGAACCAGCGCCGCTTGATCTCAATGCTTCTTTGTTCCAGAAGTAACCCACTAACCAACTGAGCTATCGGGCGGACTATGGTAGGCTACACTTTATCAGCAGGGTTCGATCTTAGCACTGGTCCTCTGGCCAATGTCTAGTGCGAGTTCCCCGCTGACCAGTACGAATCGTTTCGTACTGGTCCGACTGTCTAGTGCGAAAATATTATCGTATTGTGTCGTTTGATCGTTTAGAATGAGTGGTTCTCGTTTGCGCTTCTCTTCAAGCAACAAAACACGTGATCCGTGCGTGTTAAACCGTAAGAAAAAGGCAATCGCAACATCACATGTTAAATCATTAGAAAAAAGCAATCGCAACATCACGTGATAGTGTTAAATTGTAAGAAAAACGATGCTGAGGTCAAGGCTCCGGGCTGACCATGTAACAGATCTTCTGACCATCCAGTGAGCAGAAATAAAAGATTTCGACCTGAAACCTGCCATGGCAAACGATTCCTCTGTGAGGTCAAGAAGGCCCGACACTGGCTATGTGTTTACAAGGCCAGACAAACACACATCGGATTCCGATTATGACCCCGTGGGCCGTGATTGTCCCGTTATCAGATTCCGATTATGACCCATCATCGGATTCAGAAATTGAAGAAGAGCCTCAAGTAGATTGAAGACTCAACGTAGATTGAATCTCTTGCCTAGATAAACTGTTGTTACTGTTATTGCCATTGTATATTTCCATGTTATTGCCAACATTCATTATTGTCGTTTTAAGGTGGTTTTTCCTGGGTTGGCCTCGTGCTTCCCTCGACAATCTTGTTTTTATCAGTAAACGGGACAGACCAGTGCAATCTCGTGCGAACCAGTGCTAATGGTGAGCCACGCTATCAGTTTTTTGACTTCTTATCATCTTGGACAGCTTCACCGTTATTTATGTACTATTATCTCTTTGTCTCAATTATTCAATTATAATTATCATTGATGAGTTAAGGGTGGCTGCTTGACTTGAAGACCTTAAACCGTCACTTCGCAGCCTCCCGCTGCTGTGATGCTACCATCATTTTTTTACTCGTTTTTTTTTTGGCAGTGGCTATTTGACCGGCTCCGGTCTTTGAATCTGAAACACTATTTGACCGGTCATGACGTCACTCCATAAGCACTTTTTTTTCTCTTTTAAAGCAAAAGACGATAAGCGCGTTAAGTTTTAAATTCAACACGTTTTCTTCAACTGAGTCCGTGGCGCATATGTAACGTCTCGGGCTGCCATTTTAGAGGGAATGAGTTCGATACTATCCGGAAGCGTTCTTTTTTTTTTTTTTTAACTAAATTTTGACCCAAAGTGCATTTTTGTGGTCAATTTTTAATTTGAGTAGCCTACAGCCCATTTTTTTAAATCTTTTCAAATGTGAGTAATAAAGTTAAGTTTTTTTAATTTGTGAATAAAAGAATAACAGTTAACCTCTCAAGTACATGTAGCTCCACACAGAGTGAAATTTACATGCCTTTTGACTCCTTTTTATTTCTTTAAAAGTAATATCTAAAAAGACATTATTGACCCAAAAAGAATGTCTAAAAAGACATTATGAAAAGCAACTACGAACAAAGGCCAGTGTTTCGATCTCCCGACCTCTTCAGCGTAGCGTAGTAAAGTGAAAGTGGAAAGTTGTCTTGAAGGGTTGATTGAGATGGCTGTCTTTAAATGTAGCAAACCTCGCAAACCTAGCAAACGTAGCAAACCTCGCAAACCACAAGGTTGCCAGATGGTATTTTTTTTAATATTTTTTTTTTTTATTTCTTGGCGTTTTATTTATCGAGTGCATTTTTTTTTAAAACCCTTTTGATTATGTTATTTGTTTAGTGTTGATGTCTTATTTTTATCAGTAAAAAGATATCAAAATCTCTGCTTTGTTGGTTATGGTTAGTTTTGATATAAATACGTTTAAAGCAATGCCTTTGCGATCAACATTTGTGAGATGTTGAAACTTGAAAGGTAATATTAACGCAATTTATATTTGGTAGTCAGACATTCGAGAATCAGTACTTAATCCCTTAGACCAGTGGTTCTTAAACTTTTTGTGACACGCCTCCCTTTTACAATTTTAACAAAATTCGCGCCCCACCTAGTTTCAAAATAAAAAAAATTACGCAGAACAGCAATTCGTTTTCTGGTAAGTTGCATTAATGCAAATTAGGATGTAACTGTTTTTTGGTTACCAATTGTTTAAGTTGATGATTAGTAGCAGATAAGGCACATCTAAAATCGGCTTCGCAGTCAAGTTTGTGTCTAGATTTTGTCTTTATGTTGACAGGAGTACAAAAAACATTTCCGCACAAGTAAGTGGATGAAAATGGAAGAAGTGTGCGTATAGCCACAGCACCCACACTCTTGTAAATGTTTGTACATATTTTACCCAGAACTCAGTTAGTGGCATTGCTTCAAAGTCTTCCCTATTCAGTAGAACTTCATTTTAGCTCCAAGAATTCCTCTTGTAAATTGTCTGTGGGGTTTCTTCTCCCGAGCTATCATGTGAGCAATTCCGAAAGACGCTTCTACAACTTCCGCGGACGACGATTGACGAAAGCACTCGCTACTTGCAATCTTTATGTTTTAAAAGAGTCGTTCTTGCATTGGAAAAAAGCTGAAAGTTTATTTTGATGATCAAGGTGTCTTTTTTTTCAAGATGACGCTGCGAATGAGTTGGTCTCAAAGCATCGTTGCTCAGATTTTGAAAACATATGACGCATTGTAGTACAACTTGGTCATTTACTATGGCATCTATAAAGTCAAAATTCAGACAATCTATTATCGTCATACTTTCTCTTTTTTCCACTCATTTTATGTCAATAGAATTGATTAATTAACAATAAACCTATTTAAATCAATGCTAAAAGTTAAAAAAAAGTTTACCCATGGTAGCCTAGTGTTGTAGAGTTGGGGATATTGCTGCACTTCTAGCCGCTGTCAGTTGTCAGTCAGTCGTTGCCATTGTTATTACAATTAGAGCTCGAGGCTGCTGTGTCAGAAAACCGTTATGTTACGAGAGTTAAGGCGTCGCAGAAATATTTAGCAACGTCTAAAACATCACAAAGAATGCGAGATGTGACAACAACACGCTCTACAAACACTGTTACTGCTGTAAAACAAAGTTTCATCTTCAACAACCGACTGTCCAGCGTAGTTGTGAAGACATGTTTAGTCATAATTCATGCAGAGTTTTTTCAATTTCTTGCGCCCCCCTTGTGAGCCTCACACGCCCCCCTTTTAAGAACCACTGCCTTAGACGATGGTTGGGTGAGTTCACTAATCAGTGGTTCTCTAAAAACCGGGCTGCAGACAATAAATAAAACTTAACTTTTGCAGGTGACCGTAGTTCCTGGGCTACGCCGAGTGACACAAAAGGAAGAAGTTCCTAATGACAAGTTTTTGTGTGTGTTTAGAATGTAAGGAATATTTTGTAAACGAAACCGGTTTTTCCAAAAGTTTTGGTCATTTGAAGTGTGTTTAAAATGCCTATAATATAGGCTTTGGCTCCTTTTTGGGCTACGGTACTTGCAAAAAAAATTGGTTTGAAATGTGTTTTTAGCTGGGTAATTTTGTGGAATCTGGCAACTTTACAAAGTTTGCTTCTTTAAATATAGCAAACCCGCAAATCTTGAGAAAGGTTTCTACAATTGATGGCCGATGAGGTTTTCAACTGTTCATAGTTTGCACCAAATAGATAGGCCTAGACTACAGACAACCTTATCATTACTTGCTGCTAGTCTAAATCTATCTTCTTTAGGGAGACTATGAAAACCTATTGCGGTAGGCTTTCAAATGCAGAAACCTTCTCAAGCTTTGCGAGGAATTCGGAGTTTGCGACATTTAAAGACGCCCGCTGAGAAAACCTCATAACACAAAAAATATTTTCCCGTAATTGTACAAATGTACAAACCTTGTGAGGTTTGCGAAGGTTTGCTAGGTTTGCTACATTTAAAGAAGCAAACCTTGCAGAGTTGCCAGATTCCACAAAATTACCCAACCAAAACACGTTTCAAACCAATCCCAAAAACAAACCATTTTTTACAAATAGCCTAAAAAAGAGCCAAAGCATATAGGTATTTTAAACACACTTCAAATGACCAAACCTTGGAAAAACCGGTTTCGTTCACAAAATATCCTTTACTTTCTAAACACACACAAAAACTTGTCATTAGGCACTTATTCGTTTTGTGTCACACTGCGTAGCCCAGGGCTGGAACTACGGAGAGAGAGAGAAACCTTTTATTTCGTCTGTTGCGACAATAGTACGGTACAATTATAAACACTACGAATAAAATAGTACCATAGCTATCTAAATACAGGCCTCGAAATTTGTACTTTTTTCCGGCGGTCAAGCATGTCCTACCAGACTGGCCCTTTCAGCGGACATTTAATATCTCAACCGGACATATTTTTTGCATGTAGATTTTGCACAAAATCACACCACAGCAGTCGTGTTTGTAGAAGAAGATTTTCTACAACAGAATAACTCTGCAATGGTTGATGGCTTAATTAACCGACCCTGAAGTGTACTGGAGCAGTTTGCTTGCAAATAAATCAGTGCGTTAATGACAGTCGTGTAATGACGCAATAAACACAATTGAAATCAGCGTAAATAAGGTCGCCACATTCGCCTAAGCACGTGCGGAACCCGGCTGAGACTTGCTTCTCTGTGACGTATCGTTTTAACAAACGATCAATGTAACGCAATAATCCTCATTGTTAAAATTATAATACAATATATCCTGCCGAAAAGTTCAGACAACTTTATTTCAAGGCAACATTGCAAGGCATTGAAATGATGTAAAAATGGCTACTTTTGACATCAGCTCGTTAACCAGGCCACTTTAATGTGATCTTTAAAGCAATTGCCTGTACTATTATTTAAGGATGTGCCGATTAATCGGTATCGACAATTTTTGGAGAATCGGCATCGGAAAAAATTGCCGATTCTTTATCAAAGTTTCCTAATCAAAAGTAGCGCGAGCGCGTGGAAATACCGTTCAAAGAACGGCTTTTTTGAACAACCGCATCAGCGTCAACTAGCATTCGGAGAGCGGTAGTCTAAAACTCTAAATTATGACGATTGTCCGCCATTTTGTAAACTCTTGTTTAGTAGGCACGAGATCAAAATACTTTCTTTCTTTGAAATGACGAAAAACGTTCAAAGAGAAATTCAGACCAGATAAAATATAAATGTTGAATGATTACACAATGGTTAAAAGTTAAAGGAGAAATGGATTATTACGTAATAGTTATTAGCTTGCAGTATGCGAAGCAGGACATTAAGGCGCGAACAAAACGGCGCGAGACAAAAAGGCGCAGAAAAAAGGGCGCAGAGACAAAATGGCGCAGAGGCAAAACGGCGCAGACAAAACGGCGCCAAAGTCAATGTAACAATTTTTTTTTTTTTTTTTTAAATACTTAACTCAAGCGCTATAGTTGATTAATAATAGTTTTGATTCAAACGCGTTGCTCACTTCAAGTTCATTTGGGAAGCACGAATAACATTATTGTAAAGAGGAACTGCTGTGCAATAATATCTAATTTGTGATAATTAAATGAGTTCAATAACACTCAATGACATTCTTAATTCAAATGCGTTGCTCCTTAAAGAAATTTAAATGCTTTTGATGTCATCCGTCGGCGACTGGCCTCCAAGGAATGGACACGGACAAATTGTTTCGGCTAGAGGGAAGTGTTGGAAAGCACGCCCAAAAGTTTAAACCAGAAAACTTTGGAGAATTTTTTTTAAATTGCTGAAAAAAAGTAGCCTACTGTTGTGAAATGCAGTGCGTAATTTCATTTGTGCAGTTTCGTTCAGTTGAGGAACATTGCAAATTAATTATTTTACCAGACAGCGCAAAAGACTTGAAAAAAAACCTTGGCGATTTCAAAACAAGCAATGAGTGTGAACCGTGTTTTTCTACCTTACCACTATTTTGGTAGGCCACATTCCATTCTCAAAACTACACAGCTGGTAAGGAGCTAAAAATAGCACGCTTGAATCAAAAACTTCAACAGTCAAAGTTCCCGTTGTGACATCACAGAGGTCGGTGAGATGAAAACAAGTCCGATTGCCGCAGTTTGTAGAAAAATGCTTTGATCGTACATGCTCTCCCAGTCAGCAAAGATGGTCTTTTTTACATTGTTTCAATGTCTGCTGACGATAAATCAATGTAAAAAGGACCAGTTTTGCTGGCTGGAACATACATCATAGTGTTAATGTGACACAGAACTAGTAAACTCTTTAAAGTTTAACCAGAATTGTAAACAATTGTATGAAGTATCAGTTGTAATGTGCGTTGCTGCCTAGTCAGCACAGACACCTTCTCAACAATTACGCCCATTCACAATTACTGCAGAAACGTAGTAAATAAACAATTCCTAATTTCGCTAATCATCGGCAAACCGTTGCAATTTGTACCCAGCTCGAAAAGTAAAAATAAAACCCGTCCGGTTTGCCATAGATTCCGTCCAACTGTGGTATTGATTTGCATCCTATCTTTGACACCCATCTCTCTGAACTGTCACGTGCGCTAATTCTGTACTACAAAGCAATTATCCAGGTAACAATATCCGCCACTATAACTTTGATTCAACGTTGCCAGACTTTGAATCAACATCAATGCAAAATCAATGGAATTGTTAGCTGTGTAAGAATATATTTTTGCGGCTTGTAGCCAAATCTGCCTACATCTCAAGCAAACATTTGTTTCCGATCTTCGTACCTTTCAAAACAAACAATTTTCACGTCTAAGCACTGTGGTCGCACTTTTGCCAGCTGGATAATTACAGAATAAATAGTTTCTTGGCAGTTGATAAGCCGTCACGGTTGTTAGTGTGAGAGACAGAACGCAAAGTGTGATGCGGGAATATTAATCGCGCCGTATTTTGTCTTGAAAATGATGCGACACAATCTTTGAACTTATTGCAAACAAATGTACGCTGTTTCAAATTGCTCCCCGACCAAATGTGGTCTTTACTTCCCGACTGAACTTGACTTCAAATATAAGGAGCAACGCATTTGAATTAAGAATGTCATTGAGTGTTATTGAACTCATTTAATTATCACAAATTAGATATTATTGCACAGCAGTTTCTCTTTACAATAATGTTATTTCGTGCTTCCCAAATGAACTTGAAGTGAGCAACGCGTTTGAATCAAAACTATTATTGATCAACCTTCGCGCTTGAGTTAAGTATTTTCAAAAGAAAAAAAAATTGTTACATTGACTTTGGCGCCGTTTTGTCTGCGCCGTTTTGCCTCTGCGCCATTTTGTCTCTGCGCCCTTTTTTCTGCGCCTTTTTGTCTCGCGCCGTTTTGTTCGCGCCTTAATGTCGTGGACCGTGCAGTATGCGAGGCGCTAAAAGCAAGTTAAGAGAAAAAGCGAGGGGGTATAAACTGCAAAGAAAATGAGAACAACTGTCTGAAAGATTCAAAACGCTTTAAAAAAAAAAACAAAGGGCGTCAATGGAAAACAACGTGTGAAGTTGCAAGTTATATCTTTTCAGACGCTGAATTGCAGTGAATTAATCTTGTCACTTAGTAAACACGTGAAAAAAGATTACCTCGTTTGCGCAATAATCACTTGATTGTTTGTTCAACCCATGAAACGGACTATGTTACAGCCAAATGCTGTCCCAGGTCTAGTCGGCATTCGTCAAAATTAGGGAGTTTTCTTTGTTCTGTAGAATATACCTTAATGCAGACATTTTTAGCGCAGCAAGAAGAGAAATGATTTGGTGGAAAGCAAATAATACTATGTTTCCTGAGCTGAGCAAAATTGCAAATAAATTGCTTTCGTCACCACCATCGTCGATCGAAAGCGAACGAATTTTTAGCACAGGTGGCAATATTTTTACGCCTCAACGGAACAGACTTACTCCAGCAACTGGAGAAAAGTTGATGATATTGCATTTTAATTTACGTGCCTTTAATTTTGAATATTAAAAAGCGGAAATGTTCTTTGTAATTATTGTTTAATCGTTGTAAAATTCGTAGTCACTGAAAGTTGCTTAATGTTAATTTACTAAGCAGAGAGAAGTAACTTCCAAGTATTGGCCTATTACGCTTAATGCGTTCAACAAACGATCGTGTGATTGCGCAAACGTAATCAAACCAGCTACCCGGTAATCTTCACGTGTTTGCTAAGCAACAAGATTGGCTGCAACTCTGCGTTCGAAAACAATACTAATTTCTTCACAAGATGTTTTTCTTTTTTCGCCTATTGATGCACTTTGAATGCAAGGCTGGTTTGTTACTTTTTTAAAGGTTTTTGTATATTCAATACCGCTGCGTTCATTTTCTTTTACACTCTAGTCTTTTTATCTTCTTGTTTCAGGCACCTTCTTGAATTCTGCGAGAAAAATACTGCAAACCGCACAAGATAATATTTTGCACACTGCATTAAGCTACGTTGATTTTGCACTCTGTGAGCAATGGCGATTTTTCTCTTTTCACTGATTTCCGCAACAAATAAAACGTGTCTATCACCACTTTGTAGCGCGCAAGAAGCGAAGAACTACCGTAAAAAAATCACGCTGTCCAGAGCAGGCGACAAAGTGAACGCTTTTAGACATTTCAAAGGCAGCAACTTGTATCAAAATCGCAACCACTTGTAGAGCACCAACTAAAAGCAGCTTTAATCATTTAACCAAAGAATCGGAATCGGCAAATATTTAAGAATCGGCATCGGCAAAAATTCTGTAATCGGCACATCCCTACTATTACAGGCCTCGAAATTCGTTTTTGTTGACGGCGGACAAACATGTCCGGTCTGAGCATCTATCTCGGCGGACAAATTAAGTTTCACGGCGGACACACCAGTTTTAGCGTCGATCGTTATGTTTAATCAGTTTATCTTGATAATTCTTTTCCATTTGAAAACTATAGCTACGGTTTAGAAGGCTTTTTAAAATTTCAGCAAAGTCACTCTGAAAGGCTTCTTGGTCGTGTGGCTTCTTGCGTCACAATGCTCTGGGCACGAGTCGGAAAACTTCTACACTAACGTTTTTATTTTCTGCTGTGCAAGGTTTCACTAGGTTTTTTTTATTAGGTGTATTTTTGCGTGTCAAGTGAGCGAAAGTGAATTTTTTCCTGGGTCTTTTCTGTTACTGTAATACAAAAACTTAACAAATTTTGCTGCATCTTGCTGTAATAGCCTACTCGTATAATCTAATTTTGTAACCAACCTTGCCTTATCAATATTACTCGGAGATCAAAGCCAGACATTGTGACGTAAGACTTGAACTAAATTGCGCGTGATTAGTGTAGAAGTACTGGTACTCCTATCGATTTTTAGCGAAGAATTCACCTTTGTTATGCTGATTCAATGTCACCATTCGTTGAAGCAACGTAAAAATCGAAAGTTTTCCTGCTTCAATGAAAGCTAAGAGATACAGTATTCACATTTTCTAGATGCACGGGAAATTATATTCTCGCAACAATTGCTCGTGCCATGCAATGACGATTTGTATCACTAGTTCTTGTGTTATTTCTCGGAGGACAAATATGACCGATCTAGATGGTACTTCCCGCGGACATTGCATGCTGTGACGGCGGACATGTCCGCCGTGTCCGCCATGAATTTCGAGGCCTGTATTATTGCTTCAGCTCCGTATTTGTTCGCTTTAAACAAACAATTGTTACAATTCAAATTTAAAATATATTTTTGCTGCATCAGCTCTATTTTTGTCCAGAATTTTGCGGCGGTCATTTATGACCGACCAATGAGCCGGCTTCGGCAGACATTCGTGGTCATTCCGGAGGTCAGGTCCGCCATGACCGCCGGATATTTCGAGGCCTGTAAATACCACAACAGACAGGAAGCAGTGAAAGACTATATCAGTCATCGAGTCAGCTGCTTCCCAGTTCTTAATGTGACAAATGTCAAGCATCAGCAAATTACGTTGAAACAAGATAGGCTTGTGTTCAGTAATATTAATGAAAGAAAAAAAAAATCATGTGCTGCTGCGATCCTTAAGTGAAGTCCTGTGGTTTTATTCAAATATAAACTTTATTCCGGGTGATTAAAAATACGGTCGTCTGCAAAAGTTAAGTTTTATTTATCGTCTGCAGCCCGGTTTTTAAAAAACCAGTAATTAGTGAACTCACCCAAGCATGGTCTAACTAAGGGATGGAGTACTGATTCCTGAATGTCTGACTACCAAATATTGCGTTAATATTAACTTGCAATAGGCTATCTCACAAATGTTGATCGCAAAGGCATTGCTTTAAATGTATTTATATCAAAACTAACCATAACCAACAAAGCAGAGATTTTGATATCTTTTTATAGATGAGAATAGAACTTCTGCAACATCAACACTAAACAAGTAACTTGTTCAAAAGGGTTTTAAAAAACATGCACTCGATAAATAAAAAGCCAAGAAATTTAAAAGAATACAATAAAAAATACCATCTGGCAACCTTGTGGTTTGCGAGGTTTGCTAGGTTTGTGACGTTTGCTAGGTTTGCTACGTTTGCTAGGTTTGCGAGGTTTGCTAGGTTTGCTACATTTAAAGACAGCCATTGAGATGATGATTTGAAACTTGACTGATTGTTGTGCGACAATGAGACTGGATTTAATTTTTAACTTCGGACTTCAGCGAAACGTAATCTTACAGCCTATCAGAAGGTGTGATTTTTTCAGAGAATTTGTTCTAAGAAATGAAAGGAATTTGTTAAAAATAAAGACTAGAAAAAACTTTTTTAATTCGTTTTGAAACTTTTTTATTCACTTGTTGATTCATTCGTTCATATCAGTTTGTGGCCTATCCTTTTATAGTTAAAAAGAAAAAGAACGCTTCCGGATAGTATCGAACTCATTCCCTCTAGAATGGCAGCCCGAGACGTTACGTACCGTATGCGCCACGGACTCAGTTGAAGAAAACGTGTTGAATTTAAAACTTAACGCGCTTATCGTCTTTTGCTTTGAAAGAAAAAAGTACTTATGTAGTGACGTCATGACTGGTCAAATAGTGTTTCAGATTCAAAGACCGGAGCCGGTCAAATAGCCACTGCCTTTTTTTTTTTATTGTAAACTTTTCAACAGTTTTACTGTACATTGTGTTTTGATTTATTGTACATATTTTTTCGCAGCGGCCAATAAACAAACAAACTAACAAACTGGTCCGGTTGGCCAGTGCGAAAAAAAGTTAAGGTCGAACCCTGATCAGCTAGCATATGGAGAAAAAAAATATATTTTGTCAGTTGTGAGTTCAAGCATTAACCAAAACAAATAAAATAGAGCCACAAAAACTAAATTCTACAACAGACAACAAGCAGCAAAATACTGTACAATACCGTATCGGTCAGCGAGCCAGCTAAGGTACCGTACTTCGAATGTCCATAATGTGAAGCATCAGTAAGTATATTTCTTAACATAAATAGCGTAATCAAAAATAGTTTGATCGTATAAACAAGCTCAGGCTAATGTTAAAATGCAAAAATAGTCGTCTGGCCTAAATCCCATTTTCCTCAATGTCCTTTGTATGCTGAACAGCAGCGGCCACATTAACAATTTTTGTGACTTCATTCTTTTTGTAAATTTGCAGTCTTCATAAATCGTGACGCAACACGTGAGAAAATCTTCAGGGTTGCGCTTCGAAAATTTTATGTGAAAGAAAATGAGAGGAATTGAGAGAGAGAAACCTTTGGTTGAATACTGAAAAGTTTGGGTGTTCATCAGGACAATTATCGTTTCTAGCACTAGTTGCTACGTTCATCTGATGAAATTGAAAGTAAAATTAACAACAAACAAGATGGTTTATTGCTTCACTGACGTTTCGCGCACCATGACAATGCGCATCCTCAGTGCGAATAACATACAAAATAAAATTTCACCAGGTTATATACTGCAGTGCGATTGAAGGCAAGAAAAAATAAAACACGCAATATTTTAAAAAATTGGCCAATGATGTGTGAGCGGTTACTTTCCACGTTAAATTACGTAAAAACTTCCAACAATAGACATAAAAAGTCGAAGCGGTGACGACCAACAGAAAAAGTGCGATTGAAGGCAAGAGAAATACAATCAATCAATCAATCAATCAATGTTTTATTTGTCAGTAACAGGAACATAGGTAGATGTTTGATATATGCAATTAATGTACACAATACAAAGTTACACAAGTTCCCATACCGACTGGGAGACAACGAAACGACCATACGGTCTACAAGTCAATTGCCACCCTACGGAAATGACGATTTTGCCATTTAAACTAAGCTTACAAGAGAGAGAAACCTTTTCTTTTGTCTGTTGCGACAATTGCGACAATACGAATAAAATAGTACCATAGCTATCTAAATACCACAACAGACAGGAAGCAGCGAAAGACTATATCAGTCATCGAGTCAGCTGCTTCCCAGTTCTTAATGTGACAAATGTCAAGCATCGGCAAATTACGTTGAAACAAGATAGGCTGATGTTGAGTAATATTAATGAAAGAAAAAAAATCATGTGCTGCTGCGATCCTCAAGTGAAGTCCTGTGGTTTTTTATTCAAATATAAACTTTATTCCGCGTGATTAAAAATAGGAAAAACTTTTAAAATCAATAAACTCTTGTAGCAAGGGCGTTTAAACTTCAGTGCAACAGAGAAAAGTTCAAGCCAATAAATAGTACAAGACTATACGAGTAAAAACATTTTTAGTAACAGTATTACAATACAAAAATAATCAAAATTTAAAAAAAAGGTATAGGCCTATTGTTCTGTCATAAAAGAAATGGCTGAGTGACTCTCAGTGTGACCTGTTAGGCTGCATGAAACTAGCGAACAATCCTGAAACTAGTAAATGAGAAATATTTGAGTGTAACCGAACAACACAATTAGTCTAAGCGTAAAACGTTTTGACCTGGAATAAATTGCGACCTTAACAAACTAGGTATTGTTGGAAAGCTTAACTCCTCTAGATTAAGATTTTCACTCTCCTCCAATCAGAGACCCTTGGCAAAAAAAGTTATGGCCGTTTTTGAAGCAACACCTTGCGCCGCTAGTGGCGAAACTGTATTTTTCCTTTTGCACAAGTTTTTAGGCTCATTTTTAACTTTTTTCCCTATGTGTATAAGAAAGAGACAACTCACATATGATAAAATATTATTTATATTTAAATGACGTCACTCTGACGTCATCAAATTAAAATTGCTTACCTATTACTCTCAGCCCATTGATAATTGCAGATCCAATACATTTGTTCTAAAAAATCGTTTTTAGACATAACGGAGCTTCATATAATGATTCAAGGGGGCATTTTGACCCCAGGTCCGGTTTAATGACGAAACTAAACGCTACAAGTGGCTAGAGTATATTATGGGCATTATACAAAAAATGCGAAAATTTTTAAAACTTTACTTCAATAATTATGCCGTGGAGTGTTTTTGTTTTATTATCTTTATCCTGCATTGCGGGAAAGCGGACTTGAGCGCTATGCATCGATGTACGCCTTCCGACGTACACCTGACCTACGCTGCAGCCGACTGCAAGGTCTGTTTCCGGTTGTCTACTCCACTTATGACTTAAATTTGGTACTACCCATTACTCGAAATCGACCACTGGGTAGAGGCAATTATCGTAAAGTTTCTTGCCCAGAGAAACAACAGCAAGTGCGGGTGGCTGGAGTCGAACATGCAGGCTCTCGACTGCGAGCCCAACGCGCTAACCACTCGGCCACTGCTGCCAGTGCCCAAGGCCTGTAACTATTGTTCTTGTCGACGGTGAAAATTCGACGCACACTGCTAGTGGATATGCCATGTCTGAGGAGTACAGCTCAACTATCCAGTGGAATCTTTCCGGTAGCTCAAATTTGGGCAATATAGGCTACACAAATAATAATATTTATTTGCATCAGACAAAGCTGTCAATATACAAAACAAAGAAATAATACACAAACTGCAAATGCACAAATAACGAACAACAACAACGAAATAATACACAAACTGCAAATGCACAAAATCTCACTAAATAGGCTATCTAATGTTACAAGTTTACAGACAATGGTACGTAGTGTTGCAAGTTAGAAGAACTGAAAGTATTCAGAACGATAAAAACAATCAGATGACATGGCAGCCATCAAAACTAGATATCAGCATACATAGAATTATTATAATGAAGACGATAATTTGATATACGATGGCAATCGGACCTCATCAGGGAGGCAACAATAGAGTTTGTTTGTTTGTTTATCTTTATCCTGCATTGCGGGAAAGCGGACTTGAGCGCTATGCATCGGTGTACGGTACGCCTTCCGACATACACCTGACCCACGCTGCAGCCGACGGCAATGTTTGTTTCCGGTTGTCTACTCTACTTATGACTTAAATTTGGTACTACCCATTACTCGAAATCGATCACTGAGTAGAGGCAATGATCGTAAAGTTTCTTGCCCAGAGAAACAATGGCAAGTGCGGGTGGCTGGAGTCGAACATGCAGGCTCTCGAATGCGAGCCCAACGCGCTAACCACTCGGATACTTCGCATCTTCCAACAAAAGAAAAAACATATTTCCGAAGTAATGCATGAAATGTTATAATGTTGCACAAGACTTGATGTTCACGTACGCTATAATGTTTAGGCAAATTGTGTATAATTCTAAATGCATTATTGAAGGCAACACGCAGGCGATTAATGTTACGTTGATGATAATTTTCCCACAGATGACATGCATACATTGGAGTACAATATGAACGGAATAGAACGTTTTTAATATCACTGGAACACTTGTAAAATTTTGATTTTAATTTGTTGGCAGAACAGATAATTTATTGAAACATGATCAAACCGTCGCAATCCTCATAGTTCAGGTCCTTAGGGGAATCTTTAGGCTAAACGTGTTACACGTTGTTTTTTTGCATATTTTTGCAGTTGATCAACCCAACTTTGATTTTAGTGGGTGCCGCAACTTTTTGGGTCACGTGATCACCCCCAAATCGGGGATTTCCCCAGAAATCACGTTTCAGCTCTTTTTACGTCATTTTTGTGCAATTACATATTCGATTTTTGTATATTTTAACTTAAAAAGCACATACTAATAAGTGAGACAAAATAAACACAAAATAATTTAATTGTGACGTCATCAAATATTTTTTTTTGCTTTTTTAACCTATTTTGGTCGTTTGCTGTTGGTTTTAGTTGGAGTACCGGTTACTAAAACCATTTCACAATTCCTAAAAGTAGTTTCGTCATGATTGCGTCTTTTATGACGTCATCATTACATTATTAAAACTAGACAACTTCAAATTCAGGAACCAAAGGTAAGTTTATTCCGAAAAAAGCGATCAAATACTCTCATTATTAGTTTTGCAAATGCTTAAAATTTTACAATTGCAAGCAATAACAATAATTCCAGTACAGTATGACGCAATAACGACGTCATCAAGGGAATAACCAGAAGAGCAGCTACCAGGGGTGAATTTCCCTTTTGGTCATGCCACTTTAAAATTTAAAATAATTATGTAGCCCTAATTATGATCTACAAATCCAATTAATACACGACCCCAGATGATGCAATGTCAGAGTCTTAACACTGTTAATTCAAGATGAAAAAACTAGCGGTTTTCGATGTTAAATTCCTACCATACGTAATTTGATATTAAAAAAAATCGTGTACGACAAGTTTTTTCAAGTTACAAGATAGAGTTTAGAAAGTCAAAAGCATTTCTTGAATGATGATTGTGGATTGGAGATGAAACGTCAATGTGGATTGAAGATGAAACATCAGAGAGGATTGGATATTTTGTGGTCGAATTGCATGTTTCGTACTCGCATGAACAAAGACTTGTGCATTTTATGGATTTTTTCTTACAGGGACATCGAGAGCCACAAGTAGACTGACAAAACGGAACAAGCTGATTTGCATCATTATGTTTCCAACCCCAAGCTAAAGGAGAAGGTAGTTGCTGAACATTTACGAGGCTTGATTTCCGTATTTCAGCTTGATGTCCGTATTTCAGCTTGATGTATCGCTCTGCGTGTATGTTGCATCAAAGCAGCTGACGTTGGTGGCAGCTTTTCAATAGTGCAACCATTGGTAAACATCATATAACGGCATTCGTCTACATCCGTGATAGTAGGACTATTGCCATAAAGAGCTATGACATACTTTTGTATGTCATTTATAGAACTAGGTGAGCTTGAGAAATTCAGAGAGTTAAATAAGCCACACATTGCGGTAAGATTAAGCATCCAACAATCCCAAGCCTTTTTTTCCGAAGACGAAACAGTATCACAGATTGTGATAGCATAAAACAAAGGTAAAGAAGCGCAAATCATCTGAGATTGAGGTGAAGATGAAACAATATCATGGATTGGAATGAAGCGAGTTTTTTCTCCAACTCCAAATTCAACCCATAGTTTACAGATTTCTAACTTGTCAAAACACGAAATTGCAATAATTACCACATCAGTATCTACTGTTTTGACTATGGCATCGGATTTTCCATGTTTCACATGGAGAAACATACGGGTGTCTGCCTCTTCGTGATCACATGGGGAAACATCAGACATGTCCAATGTTTGATTGTTAAGAGCTGTATCTAATGATGTTACAACAATCGTAAACAAGTTTGGATCGACTGAAGTTATCACAGCTTGTTGAACCAGTTGATATAACGCAGTTTTGTTGCTGTCATTTCCCAAAAACTCAGACCAGTTGAGAGGAAGACGAGTATTACTTGTGACAGCCACGTAACATCCAGACCCTGTTTCTTGCAGAAGATAAGCCTCAGATAGCTACTGCCATCACAGAACATGCCAGCAGTGTGATGTCAGCCGATTATGAAGTAGTGAAAGAATCTGCCTTGAAAACCGATCACTACATTCCTTGATGGAGGGTTCTTGTTGCATCGAGTGCCATGGAAACTGGAGACAGTTATGGGTCTATTGCACAGTCGTATGCAGATTTTACCATTCGTCATTATCGCTTAGCAACGGTGGTCTTTGATGGATATGGTGGTCCGTCTATCAAAGACAATACCCATCAAAGACGCGGCATGAACGTCCACCCGGTTGTTCACTTTACTGTAGACACCCAGTTCATTGGAAAGAAGGAGCAGTTCTTGCCTCGAGCTTCCAACAAGGAAGGATTAATTTCTGCTCAACTGAGGAATAGAAGCTGCAATGTGATGAACGCTCCAGGTGATGCAGATGTTGACATCGTCAAGACGGCAGATGGACAGCCCTCATCGACATAGTACGGCTTTAATTGGTGAAGACACGGACCTTTTAATATTGATACTACGCTATGCTGACACTGACCCAGACATTAAAGACCTCTACTTCCACTCCGAAAAGGCTTACGCAACCAAAATACACGACATCAACAAACTTAAAGCAATCATCGGACCAGACATAATTATGCTTACAGCTCCTCTTCATTCATGCATTCACCGGTTGTGATTCAACGTCAAGGATATTTGGTATCGGGAAGAAGACGCTTTCCAGAAACTAGTGAAAAGTCAACCAATAATCAAAGAATGTGCAAATTGCTTTATTCTCCCAAATCAGACAGACCACATCATTAAGGATCTTGGAAACAAAGCTATGACCGTTATGTTTGGCAACGATGGCAGTAGTAACCTAGAAACACAGCGATACAATACATTGGTCAAGAAAATTAAAACAGCCAAATCCTTTGTTCACCCTGAACGCTTGCCACCTACATCATCCTTTACCAAATTCCACTGCCTCAGAGTTTACTACCAGATTATGGTCAGGATGGGTAGGCTACTGACGATGGTATGGATGCTCTAGACTGCAGTCCTCGAAATTAGCGGCGGCACACGGCAATTGCCGTGGTAAATGCCGCCGCAAACATCATCATGGCCATTCTGCTACGGCACTAAAAATGCCGTCGCAAAATGAGCACTTAATTAGGACAAAAATTGTTCAAAATTTCTTCCTGTTTTGTTTACTCGCAGCGGGAGTTTAATCAGCAGAAACATCGCACCACGACCTAACCTCGGACTATTTTACTTGCTGCGAACACTCACGCAGTCTTCGAAATTAGCATATTTTTACTTTGCAAAAACGTTGACAAGGCCAAACGGCAAAAGTTGAAATTGCCTCGGCAATTGCTGTGAACGTTTATTACAAAAAATTGTACCAAAACATGTAAAACGAGAAGAGAAAAATATAATCGAATAGTCTATCACGGCCGCACTGTTTGATTTGTTATGATGTAATAATACCAAAAGTAGCGATAAAGCGAGAAACGCGATACGCACGCTGTTATGGTGATTCACGTGAAATAACTCATTGGGGGGAAAACAGTAAGTTAATTTTGGGTTGATTCAACGTTCGAGCCAGCACAAATCGATTTAATTTTTCCGGCGGGTTATATCGCATAACAACAATGCCAATAAGAAATTTACGTTTGTTTTATATTAATTCGACATCTAGCGACGTTGAATTATCATGAAATAACGTTAATTGCTCAATCAGGTACCGGTAACAAAGCAATAGAAGATTGCCTCGATTTACGTATACAATACACTAACATAATTTCGGCACAGTTAGGATACTGCGAGCAACACAAAGTCTGTTGGATAAAGAACTAGTCGAAATCGGATGCTGTACCGGAGGAAGAGGTTGTCGCGTCGTCACTGGAATACTTGAAGACGCAAAACTACCTGTTCATGAACGCGCGATGCCATATGATCGGAAGCATTACTTTACTGCCGAAAAACCATTTGTCTAATTTTGTACCACTTTTTATATTCGCAACGACACCGGTAAAAAATAAGCATTCGATGAAAGAATAACTTTTGCGTAACAATTAAGCCAGTAGCCTATTTATAAGGTTGCAAACTTTTTACAGTTCACAAGAGCATTGTCGGCGCATAAAATAGCTCTTGTGATGCTCTGGGCTACCGCCGTGTGACACACGATGAAGAAGAAGCGCATAAAATTTTGTTTGATCAAAGCATACAGCAATTGCCGCCGTAATCCAAGGTTTGTTAATTTGGCGACGGCAATGTTTTTGCCGTCGTAGATGGAAGCTAATTTCGAGGGCTGAGACTGGGGATGGAAAGTAGACAATAATCAGATGGTTCCAATCATGACGAACATGAAAGCTGCCCCGGACAACCTACTGAAAGTGATCACTGCAATTGCGAATCGTGTTCACCTCACTGTAGTTGCCGGAGATATGTGCTACCATACCATGCTGGATGTGGACCATGCCAAACTGGTTCATGTGTCCATACAGCAGTCACATAATTACAGACGATGACATCGAGAGTCACAGCGATGAGCATTAGTAATACTTGATCCATTTGCTTTCTTTACGCTGATTATGTCAAGAGTCTACATGACCACATCGTATGAGCTCTTTATGCCTGCTCAGTTAACCCAAATACATATAGAAATTTACCGGGTTTATTAATAAACAATACATTGTTATTGTACATTTTTAATTGTTTTGGCAGCCATCTTGGATTGCCATATTGAATTTATAGGCTATCAGATAATTTAACAATTCTGAGAATGGTCTCATTGACTTCACAAGGTATAAAAACCTAGATATAGACACCAAAACTACACGTTTTGGTCATATGATAACCTAGTTATGGTCAATTTACTGTCATTTTAATGGTTTGGCAGCCATCTTGGTTTGCCATATTGAATTTATAGGCTATCAGATAATTCAACAATTCTGACAATAGTCTCATTGACTTCACAGGGTATACAAACCTAGATATAGACATCAAAACTACATGTTTTGGTCATATGATGACCTAGTTATGTTCAATTTACTATGTTATTTTAATGGTTTAGCGGCCATCTTGGATTGCCATATTGAATTTATAGGCTATCAGATGAATTAACAATTCTGAGAATGGTTTCATTGACTTTACAGGGTATAAAAACCTAGATATAGACACCAAAACTACATGTTTTGGTCATAGGATGACCTAGTTATGGTCAATTTACTATTATTTTAATGGTTTGGCGGCCATCTTGGATGGCCATATTGAATTTATAGGCTATCAGATAATTCAACAATTCTGAGAATAGTCTCATTGACTTCACAGGGTATAAAAACCTAGATATAGACACCAAAACTACATGTTTTGGTGATACGATGACCTAGTTATGGTCAATTTACTATGTTATTTTAATGGTTTAGCGGCCATCTTGGATTGCCATGTTGAATTTATAGGCCATCAGATGATTTAACAGTTCTGAGAATGGTTTCATTGACTTTACAGGGTATAAAAACCTAGATATAGACACCAAAACTACATGTTTTGGTCATATGATGACCTAGTTATGGTCAATTTACTGTTATTTTAATGGTTTGGCGGCCATCTTGGATGGCCATATTGAATTTATAGGCTATCAGATAATTCAACAATTCTGGGAATAGTCTCATTGACTTCACAGGGTATAAAAACCTAGATACAGACACCAAAACTACATGTTTTGGTCATATGATGGCCGAGTTATGGTCAATTTACTGTTTTGTTCAATGGTTTAGCGGCCATCTTGAAAATAACCACTTTCCGGAAGTTGGATTCCTTAAGATTTTGAATATGTTAGTACTGACACTCAATACTAATCAAATCAGTTGAAAAACCATTGGTAACTTATTGTAACCAAAAAAGTAACACCAACAACAAACAAGCGACTACAATAAGAAAAAAACAAGCAAAAAATTAATACATGACGTCACAATGACGTCATTAATAACATAATTTTGTGCGATTTTTATCTCGTGTATTTTGTAGTGGCAGTCAGTCCAAATGTAAAAAAATAACGTATCTAATTGCATAAAAATGCCGTGAAAAGAGCTCAAAATTGACTTGGGGGGAATCCCCGATTTGGGGGTGATCACGTGACCCAAAAAGTTGCGGCACCCACTAAAATTGAAGTTAGATTCATCAGCTACAAAAAAATGCAAAAAAACAACGTGTAACACGTTTAGCCTAAAGATGCTCATTTTTGCCCCTAAGGGCCTGAACTATCAGGGCAGTCTTCTTGTACACAACTGAGATTGCAACAAGTTTCCCCACGACACTCTCCACATGCTGTACGCACTTTAAGCCATGTTTTCTGCAGCTGCAAGACATTGTACCACATTGATTTTTTGTTCCTTCTTTGCATTTGCATCGTACAACGTTCAATAGCCATTCTGGTGCCGGATCTAAATTGGCCTTTATTGGCATAACTGCACCTGCTGCGTCAGCTTTCCATCCCCACTGCGAGATCCAAGATTTCAGTGTCAAGATGCTTCCACTGACATACCTGAAGCAACAGTTTTATATCAACTTAGATAAATCAAGTCTTGCTGCCATAAAATTTTTGATTTGTAGTAGCCTACACCACATTTTTATGCTAGTCATATTATAACGCAACTTGTTTTGCTATAACTTGCATCTTACCGCAGTTTAATAGCGCAATTTGCTGTGATATTTTGAAGTTACTGACAATAAACAATTTTTGAAAAATATCTTCAAGTGGTATGATATAATCTATAGAGCAAAGACGCTTTTATACTAAATGATTACGGGTATTGTGTTACAATACCATTAGGCTACGCACTATTATTTCACTTGCAAATGTACTCTGAAGGAATGAAAACGAATTGCAGCTTCGGTGGGTGGCAATCTTTCAGGATGAACAGTGGAAGCTGTTGCAACCATCTGCATGTACTTGACGTACCGTAGTTGGCCAAGTGAATCGGCAGGTTTTGCACTAAAGCTTGATGGATCAACAAAATATAGCATTACTATCGGTGAATCTCATTCAGACTGGTAGGCTACTCAGCAACATTTTCATTTCTTCTTATTTAATTAACTGTGCACCAATACAGTCCCAGTAACTAACCTTTTCAATAACAAATCTCTTCCAGCATCAGCTATTTGCTCACGTGTAGAATCTAATCTCCCAAATACATCAGCAGATTGTTGAAATTCTTCCTTCTTCAGGTAATTGAACATCTTTAGCTTTCCTAAGCAACAAGACAGATGACATAATTAATCATTGTCACCAAATAATGTGTGCATACACTCCATGCATTGGCATTCCAAATAAAAGTATTACAATATTAGAATAATATTGAGTGGATTTGGTAATGACTGCCATCTGAATTCTTGCATATCTTTTAAAAGCTGATCAGAAAATGGTAAAAATGTATATACTTTCAGACAAGCATGGTTTAAGCAGTTCAGAAATATATAAAACACTGTAACAAACACTATAGATAAAACACTGAAAGCAAGATTAAAATGTACTGCTACCAAAGCTGATTAATTATATTGGTACCTTGTTGATATATTGCAGAAGTTGTATCACATCCACTCCAAGCATGAGCAAACAGCAAGTAATTTTTGACACACCTCATGCACCTTACAACTACTTTCGCTCTCTTCTTTTTCTTTTAGATATTGATAAAGATGACTGTCACCAATGTTTTGTGCATAGCTGATTAATGTCTTCAGTCCACCTCGTTTCACTTCTTGTAGCTTTGATACATTATGAGATTGGCATTTGATGCATAAACTTTCATTACAAAAAGCTTGATTCTGATTTTCCATTATTCAATTATCTCCATAACATCTGAAAACTAGTCTATCAATTCTAACTGTTTAATAAACTAAGCTATAGGCTACAACTTAGAAATCATTACCGGTATAATATTTCATAAAAATCTTTAAAGCTGTAAAGAGAGAAAACTAACATCAGACCTGGGAAAAAAATGGCCACACAGAACATTTGCTCTTTCAAACTTAATCTATATCTGAATATGTTATAGCCTTTACAGGTGGTCTCAGAAGTAACAAGAACCATAGCTCCTACTGGTAGGCTGGCCTCCTTATTTAACTGATAGTGTGTGCAATTACCAGAAAACGTATTGTTGCATGGATATCACTAGAAGCTACCAGGTCTCAATAAACACCCTTCCTTTGTCAGTTTGTGCACCAGTGCACTGGTAACAGTGGCCTACTACTACTACTGGGTCTGCTACTATTCGGTGAGTCCGATTCGGTGAGTCTGATTCGGTGAGTCTGATTCGGTGAGTTCCTAACTTCTAACCCCTAACCTTAACTCCTAACCCCTAACCCTAAAACGGCAATGATAATTAGGCTATGGTACCCCATAATTAAAAAAAAAATTGAAAAAATCCCCCGTTAAGGGATCGGACTCACCGAATCGGACTAACCGAATCGGACTCACCGAATCGGACTCACCGAAACGGGCCATTCCGACTACTACTACCATACTGCATTCATTGGTACAAATACTTCATACCTGCATGCAATGCCATTTAAAATCCAAGATGTTAAATGAAAGAGAACTCAACTAAAAGAACAACAGTAAATTCAAAAATTTAACATAAGCTAGAGATGATAAGACATTCTGCATGTAAAAAACATTTAGACCTGTTTCCTTTAACTTTCATCATAGCCCAGCATACCGTACTGTACACTGTTATAGGCCTAGTGCACCTGTGTAATGTGTATCGCCTGCTGCCCGGAACCCTATCTAACGTTTTGACTTCTGTTGCAAACCAAATTAAATGAATAACCTGACATAACTTACGGTACCGATAATGATGTTCTTGCAAACAGTTCCCAAAACAAATTAAACTACGGTAGGCTTGCCTGGTACGGTACTCAGTTCTGTGATATTTAGGCTAGTACTGCAGCCAGTGCAGAGTGGTAGATCAAGAATCTTTGCTGTCCCAAACCTACTCAGTACTGCCTAGTTACTTACAAACCTCATGGCTATTTTTTTTTTCTTTTTGTGCAACGCTCAGAGTTCAAGATGGATACCACTACGTGGCTAATAAGCTGGTCAGTGGTCACTGGAGCAACTTCGACTGCCAGAATTTTACTCGGCTTGCTGTTTCTGCTGAAAACATAGCTAGATTAGCTGCGCCACTAGCGGCGCAAGGTGTTGCTTAAAAAACGGCCACAACTTGTTTTGCCAAAGGTCCCTGGTTGGAGGAGAGTGATAATCCTAAACTAGAGGAATTAAGCTTTCCAACGATACCAAATTTGTTAAGGTCGCAATTTATTCCAGGCGGCCCTATATTTTCGCATTTTACGCTCAGACTAAATAGGTCAATAATGTTTTCTTCAGACGAAATTTAACAAATCAAATCCAGGCAACGTATCATTACAAAGTTTGAGCCCAAAATAACAATTTATGTTTGAGCCCAATACAACACAATGTTTTAAAGATTGGCTAATGATGTGCGGTTACTTTTGACGTTAAATTACGTAAAAACTTTCAACAATAAACATAAATTCGAAGCACTGAAGACCACTAGAAATTCGAGAAAAAATTAGATTGCAATAACGTTTCCAATTGTGTTTAAGTAGGCTTGAAGCCTGCACGTCGAGACAATAATGATTTATAAGGTTTTGGTAAAAGGTTTCCGTCGTTCCGGTTGAGTACATTGCAATGTTTGGATGTGATGTTGATGAAGCAACTTTCTGCGGTGGTGCGTTGATAATAATTACTTTCATTTTTCAAAAGTTTTGTTTCTGACCAGTTAATTTTGTGATCCTCTTCTAACATATGTGAACAAATATGCAGTAGCCTATATAACTTGGTGAAATTTTATTTTGTATGTTATTCGCTCTGAGGATGCGCATTGTCATGGTGCGCGAAACGTCAGTGAAGCAATAAACCATCTTGTTTGTTGTTTTTAATTTTATTTTCAATTTCATCAGATGAACGTAGCAACTAGCGCTAGAAACAACCTTTGGTTGGTTGGTTTTGAATCTTTATCCTTGGACTGACAAAGCCTCAGTAGCGCACCCAGCATGGGGCTAAAGGGGCTCAAGCCCCCCCCAAGCTCGCCACAAAAAAAAAGTTTTTGTTTGTTCCCTATGTATACCTTTTGCTTGCAGGTTAGTGCAGTGGCGTAGCTAGGAAATGTTGCCGCCCGGGGCGGATTCAGATTTTGCCGCCCCTTCAAGAAAAAGCATGTAGGCTAAAAATGAATTTATTTTTTAATTGACTTAAAGTGGAATTATTGTACGTTTTGAACCAGTAGCGTAGCCAGTAATTTTTAAAGAGGGGGCTTTAAGGGCCGGCGGGCGAAGCCCGACGGCGTCCTCGTCAAAGACGACACCCAGCAGCGGGGGGTCTGGGGGGCCTCCCCCAGAAAATTTTGAAAAATTACTTTGGATTTGGTGCAATCTGAGAGCATTTTCAACAAAAATGTGGGTATAAATTCCCTAGTATTAATATTCCTGTAAAATGGTGCTGTCTGGTGGACGTCACATAGAACCGTTAACTTCTTTTAAAAGAAAATTTAAACGCTACCTTCTTGATTTAAACGACACTGTATAAATAATAACTGTTTTGTCTATATATAATTACATTATTCTATTTGCTCAATGCTCACCTCTTTGGTATATATACGTTACTTTTGATTTTTTACTGATTAAAATTGTCAATTGATATCTCTTAAACTCCACAATTAATTCATCATGCAGTAGCCTAGCACGGTAGTAAACCTGCTTAGGTTTTTAGTTTTTTTTTTGTTTTTGTTTTTTTGCCTAATAAAAACATGTGTATCTATAGGCCTATCAGCAAACGCTTGAGTTTTTGTATGATTGTTTGTGTATGTTATTTAGACCTACATCACCTAGCTTGAGGTGGCTGCTGACTAGATGACCGCTTGGTCTTTTCGCAGTCTCCTCGTCATATGACACACAACAGATTATTGCATATTTTGTATTCTTTTCATGTTTGTGTTTGTGACAAATAAAAAAACTGACTGACTGACTGATGTTAATCTTGTCTACTAAACCTGACGTCTTACGTCATGGACTGTTGCTAGAAAAAAGCAAAGATCACATCATCGTTAAATCTTGAATTGCACAACCGTTTGCAGCTGCAGCATAACATTGCATCATCGTTAAATCTTTAATTGCTTGAACAGGTGTAGCCTAAGCCAAACTTGAGCAGTGTGCACCTGTTCAAGTTTGGCTCACACCTGCTCAAGTTTGGCTTACACCTGTTCAAGTAATTAAAGATTTAACGATGATGTAATGTTATGCTGCAGCTGCAATGTTTTACAGGTCTTGCAATCGATGGTGCAATCTGCTCATTTTTTAGAAATATTCCATTACGTAATACACTAAGATTCAGTAGACCTAAACGGTTTTATATGACGTTTGAGGTAGCCACTTTAACAAGTCGAAATTCTGACACTGCGAATGACTACAATGCAACCGCCAACCAATCAGAACATGTTATAAGAGGCTACCGTCCAATTGTGACGCTTCTAGCACTCATCCAGAGAGTTAGCCTAATGCTTGTTTTGAACTTTATTGGTAATTACAGAAGAAAAAGAGCAATAGCAGTGGTGTGAATCGAACCCGCGTCAATGAAATGACTACTTTCTAGCCCTAACCCTAACCTCTAAGCCAACCAGCTGACCAAAAATCCATCACTTAATTTGCTTTATATCATCTTCTTTTCGCCATTTTTTACGTCAGTTAAACCGTAGCTTATAATTGGTTGGCGGTTTCATTCTATAGTCAAGTTTAGTGGCAGAATTTCGACTTGTTAAAGTGGCTACCGACGTTTGATTTGGTGAACAATTGTCTGGAACAGTGCCATAAATCAAACAAACAGAGCAAAGAAAAATTTTAAAACAATGTATTGTACTGTAGCCTAACCTACTGTAGCAGTGGCGTATCCTGGTGGGTTGAACAAGGGAAGCAATAAAACTCGTGGGGAGTAAGAGCGTGCCGAAGGCACGCGTATTCTGAGGGTTTTAGTGGCATGCTCCCGAATATTTTTTTGGCAAAATTACACTTAAATAATGGATTATAGTGCTTTCTGGAAACACTTTTAGGGTAGCTTATAGGCTAATATTTGTAGCCTATAAAATTTATTAGCAGATAAACAGCTATTAACTTATTAAAGGTCTTGCACGAACGGGTAAAAGCTGCGGCTCAAGTTAGAAAACACCAAAAATTCAGCTTAGCTGCTCAGTTACAGCTACCTACTGTTATAGTAGCCACGATAACAGTGTAAATCTAACATTAGGCTCAAACTTTTCCTTACGAGGCAGACATAACCTTAAAGCCTTAGATTTTCTCATTACGCACCGGTAGCCTTTACAATACCCAACAGTAAGCGATTTTGAAATTGCTTCCACAGATTTAGTAAAAGAAACGTAAATCGAGTAAGCTTTGCGCTGCTTTTCCCTTTGTTTCTCATTTAATTGTTTCTTCGTACCGTATAGCAAAAACGAGAACAAGAGATGCGGTACGAATCTCCGCTTGCGTACACTTCCAACTTTTTTTAAATTAAAACCTAGCTGAAATCATACGGGGACATGAGTTAGAAACTATATTCTAATTCGTATTCATAGGTAAAGAAATTACGAAATCGTTTTAATGAAAAATATTACATGCTATCTTCTCTTTTTTCAATTTTGACAAGGGAAGCAATAATTCCGTTGAGGATAGGCTACGCCCCTGTGTAGGCTAGGCTACCGTATATTAGCAGGTTGGTTGGTTTTTCAGTCTTTATCCTCGGATAGACAAAGCCTTTGATAAGATTCTTGGTAATCTCGCTTTCTCGTAGAGGCTTTTAACACAGGGTCGGTTACCGAGATTGACAGAGTGAAGTTTCCATTTGAAGAGTCGATGTGCAAAGCGATCAATAAATTACCAAAACCAACTTTTCGAGTAAACTGAAAACTGAGTTTGAAATTGATCGTTTTGTTGCTGAACCCTGTTAGGTTAAAGCCTTATTTTGAGAGATATTGATCGTTTTTCCGTAAAAAAAAGGCTGCTACATAAAACTTTCGATGTTAACACAACGGGAGACGGTATAAAGTCTCAAAATCACAAATACTGGAGTTTGATCGTTATGCACCTGGGTCCTGGACTCTTCATTTGTTGAAGTATTGTTGTCGGGAATTTATTCCATCTACTGGGTGCCGCCGAATGGAGTGCAGTCCTGAGATGAGTTGTTTCAGCGCACATCTCGAAAGTCGAACCAGCACCGCGTGATAAGTCGAGCGAGCCAATATGGCAGCTGTAGGCTACTGTCCGGGTGGAGGCGTTTTGTTTATTTTTCTTTGTCAGAATGCAAAAGAAATGATATTGTGAAAAAGAAATGCAGTAACAGAACCAACAAAAGGAAAAGGTGGCAAAACCTTAATGGTTTAGGTGACGTGCGTGAAAAGATCTAATATTGCGGTATATGCATCAATAAATATAGTTAAGCACGGCCACCAAACCTGATACTTTAAAATAAGTTGATGAATTAGTTAAGAATCAGTCGTCTCCTCGTTCCTGGAACAACTGGAGCGCCAATTCTTAAAGCAATGAGAACACGACTGAACCCAACAACATCACAAAAACAACTTCACAAGATGAGGCACATGAAGCCACTTAATTGTCGTCCATCTGTTCTCACACTTTACTCTATCATCCAGTGTAGCAACAGATGAGGCCTGGTCATTTAAAAAAAAATAAAGACAGAAAATTCAACCGTTGCGAACAGGAGCTCCGAGAAGGGGGAAGTCGGGCAACTTTCCCCTAGCATAACATTGTAGCCTAAAGGAAAAACGAGTAGTTTTTGGGTTTTACACGTTTGAGAGGGCCCATTTTTGCCACTAAAATAATAGTGTACCAACTTAAAAATGAACAAATTTTTTAGTGAAATGGGTAGTTTTAGCCTAAGTATTTTTCTATAATTGTACTGTAGATACTACTTCATTTGTTTCTCATGAAGAACAAATCGTTGTCGTATTAAGGCAGGTTATGTTCAACTGGCAATTGCTTCAATACGTAAAATCTGCTGCTATTAAGCTTAGCCTACTGATTTCTGTGTCACTAAACGGTTTGTGTTGTTTAACTCGAAAACTGGTGCTGCTTTGGCTAAGCGTGTACGGTAGCCTATTATTGACCAACTGAACCTTTTGACTTCAAAAACTGCGTTGGCCAGGCATTTGATCCAACATGTCTGGATTAAGGCTCTAGTTTTGGATTCTAAGTTGAGCTGTAGACTATAGCCTAAGTCAATTTTTGAGTCAAAGAAAAGTTACAAACAGAAAAATCTAGATTTACCCAAATTTGAAAAAAAAACTTAAAACCCAGATGTGGTAAAAAAAAACAGATTTAGGTGGAAAAACCTAGCGCTGGCATCCTTGATTGCAACTGTACAAATTCAAAACCTAAATTCTGCTCTCGCGAAATTTAGGTCACGCTTCCGTATTTTGAAAGCGACTTGACTGCATAACGTTTCCGCTTTCATAAACCCCATCCGTGATGTTAGGCTACTGTTAAAAACACTACCAATCTTATAGATCAGGGGCACCAAACTACGGCCCGCGGGCCGGAACCGGCCCACGGACTGATTTCATCCGGCCCGCCACGTGCTGCGGAAATAGCAGCTGCACTACAATTGTTAAGGAAAAAAATTACCAAACCTTTTGTAAAGGACTGACGTTGCTGTTTATCATTAGGCCACCACAAATGGGGACAGCCTAGGCCAAATTTGGAAAGATGTCATTTTTTTTCAAGAGCACGATGCCCTGTAGTGTATCACAGCAGGGGATAACTTTTCCAGCAACCTTTCGATTTTCATCACAACTTTACTATTCCACCGCTGACTTTGTTATTTATTGTGCTCAATTCAAGTCAATGGTGATTCTAAATAGTTGTAGGCTATATCCTTTCGCAATTTGCATCCGGCCCGCAGCTGTTAATCTCGCAGCAATCCGGCCCCCAGAGAAAAAAGTTTGGTGACCCCTGCTATAGACGTTTGCTAGCAGGGCAACACTAAAAGGCGGAAATAAGCCGGGCGTGAAATGGCGTATTGTCCGCAGAAGTAGCGCTTTTACACCGATGTAGAAAACGCGGAAATACGATCTTGGATTTCTAAACAGGAAAAAGGCGGAAATGCGATTTTTAACAACAACTCAATACCGAACATTTTCTTAATTGTGGAATAAGGCGGGAAATTGAAAAGTGCTCTTGGCGTATTTAAACCAAAAGGATTTCCCTTTTTAAAGTCATACTAAATGAAAAATCTGACTTGGCGATAATACACGTTCTTTGTATTTACCATGCTACCATGAAGCGATTTTGAATAAAATTTGGCCCCATTGCAGTCTGATCACCATTCCGCGTGTGCTTTTGTCAGAGCTTTCAAAACGGGAACGGGCTTGAGCAGCGAAGCGTGCGATTACATCCTTGTTTTATATCAGCAAAAGTAAGCTACATAATATATATTTTCTGATGTCACAATATTTTTTGTTGCGAACAATGGTAATTTATTTTACGTTGTCTGGTAATTATCCAGTGAGAAATTTTTAAATCAAGCTGATAAAAAGTTTTGTAAATCTGTAGTAGTCTATGTTTTGCTGTGTAGGCTAGTTCGTTATGTTTGTTAAAGCAATAATTTTGAGTAAATCTGCCATAGAAGATACACAAGAAATATTAATAGCAATAAATTATTGTTAGAAAAGAACTGCAGATAGAAACTATTCCAAATGTCGGATTCAGCTAAATCAGCACTTTCGAAGCAGCAACCTAGCACCAACAGGCATCCAAACAATAATGCGATGTCTTCAAAAGCTCAAAATTCTGTTCAAATTGCTTATCAAGTTGGAAAACCGTTGTTAAAGAATGGGCTCATGGTTCTACTGTCAATTCTGTTTGTTTTATTCACCTTCCAGCTTATTGTTGAGGTATTTTCATCGGGCTGCATGTTCAGCTTGTGAGTCAATACAATGTTGGTCGCCATTGTACACAACGCTGCAGCATCTCCATCCATCGCTGCATTGCAACGTCGTAAGATAGCTCTACCGACTTAACAAATTGCAAAATACATTTTGTGAATTTACAAATTTAGTGGGATTTCCTTTTAAGCTTATGGACCAGGAAAAATGTAGACTACAAAATAGGCCTGGGTTGAGCAAATATTATGACTGGTTCCTCGCTTCTTATTTATGTGAGTTTTACAATGTAGTTCTAGCTTGTTGACCAATTTCCTGATTATTCTTGCAACATTTTATCAAGAAAGTCATGTTATTGGCCTAGCCATCCATGTCCTTGTTATAGGGTCAATCATGTGGTTATGGAAGACCGTGGACCTATCACAACCTTCAAAATTGTGTTTTCTTAAATTTCAGAATTACTTAACCCAGCCATTGAAGCTTATTAAAATGGTGCTTTTAAAAGATATTAGGCTGACCGTAATAGCTGCTTTTATTGGAGCGTTAACAACTCAGTTGACTCTTAAACTGGTCGAAAGTCCCCCTCAGTTACCAAGCGAAACTCCCACAAAAGTATCGACTATGAAGTACCCAACCTGCCCATGGAAGAAATATGATGATCTTCGCTTTAAAGTTCGCATCCAGAATTTGTTGCGGGCGCTTAGAACAGCCATTGACTTGCCTAAACTGCCTCAGAATACGGATTTGCAAGTTTTAAAAGTAGAATTTTTAACGTCTACCTGTGACGAAGTGGAAAGGTATCGTGTGTTCAATACGAGCAGAGGTTTATGTTCATTTTTTGTACGGAAATGTTTTTGTCAACAAGAAAACAACATCTCAGAAGTGGTTTTGAACTCCTCTGGTCACCTTCATGCTTCCGAATTGCGCGATGCAAAGATTACCAAAACAACACTGTTGGAAATTCGTTCCAGAAGCCAATCTCGGAATTGGTTGATTTTCGATGACATTTCTCCAAACTTTTTGTCTACAACGAAATTCAACATTATCGCTTTTCCCACATGTGATGCAACAGCATCTGGCAAGCAGCCATTAAATGCTCACCAAGCCCAAATTTCTGGATTAGTTTTTCTGGACAAAAGTGCAAGAAAATCTGTCACTTTATTGACATCTGATCCACATTTAAATTTAGCTGAAAACTCATTTCAAGATTTAAGTTCATCTTTTGAAGCCATCGAGGGTTCCAATCCGTTGATGCATAAAATTCATGAACCGAACTGCGCAGAGTCAAACATATTGAAAAGATGCAGAGACATTGTCATATCTTTAAAACTGTTTGCCAAAACAGACGATTCAAACTGTTCGCATTCATTCAACCGCAGTTGTGCAATAGAGGTGTTAAAACAATGGGTTGTCAAGTCTTTTTTTGTCTTCCAACGCGCCGATTGTGACGACATACCATGGCAACATAGAGAAAGAAAAGACTTGCTGCAAAATATGCGCAATGTTGCCACCTCATGTTTGTTTATTACTTATTTACCTTTCCATGTGATGGCGTTGTTGTGCTACAGAACCTGTGTTTTAACAAAGCGGGGCTACGCAGCTATCGAATCAGACTATGGATAGCGTCATGAATGGCTCACATTGATGGACAAAAACAAAATGTCAACAGAACCCGCTACGATATTTAGCTAATCATGGCAAATACTTTCACTTAAACAGGATGATAAGTATTAATCAAATAAAAAAAGAAAGTTACAATTATAAGTTTAATTCATTTATGCACTGACGACAAACGATAGATAGGCTATGTTGTTTGTACGATAAGCCTAGTAGAGCTGCTTGAAGCAAAACTAGCCTATAGTAGACTCAGGCTAACCACCTAGGCTACTAGAATAATCGGTATTTTTTCGCTGGCAACGAGTAAAATTTTTAACAGTTTCCAACAACAGTTTTTACTGTTTGTTGGGATAGCTCGCTAACATTTATTTTTAGGTTAAAATCTTTTAACAACAAAAACGTGTTTCATTTTATCTTTCTTTCAAGATCTTGACAATTTGGTTTTGTTATGCACGGTCTTGTATAAAAAGTGTTCATGTAAGATATTTGTGTTTTGCTTCTGTTGTTTCGTCTTCATTGCTGTTTTTAGGCACCTAAAATAAACTGTCTCACTTCCTTTCACTTAACCGTATTAAGACTGGGGTTGGGCATAATGTGCCCACCCCAATTTCAAACGAATGTATTTTAATGGGCATACGTGCTAATAAGCTGAAATTTCTTGACTTTTCCTAAATATTACTTGGCTAAACGTATTTAAAGTTTCGTGGCTATACCTGATTCAGTTTGGGAGATATTCTACTGTTTTTAGCTTGTACCTTGAAATATTTCATTGATTTGCTCCTGGAGTGAGAGCAGATTGCGCTTGGTTGGTTTCTTTTATAAAAAGAGTGACAGATCATCGATCGTTTATTCAAAGGCGCCAAGCCGCCAAGCCGAGTCGCCTAATGAGTTTATCGCGCGTGTAATTTGATTAGTTGTGAAGAAGACACTGCATGATGATTTGCGTCTGGTGTAAATTGCATACAATTACTTCTGTCTGTGACTGAAACAAAACCATTTATTTTACGCAACGGATATATTCTTCTTGGAATAACCTACTTCAAAGTTTGGTTGCTTTGTCTATCAGTTTTCAGTCTTTAGATGTCCCTCTAATGTGAAATTGGCGAAATGAAGCAGATATCGACAGAAAAAAATAACAATATGTTGATGAAATGTATTTTAAAAATGAATTCGCATATGTATATGAAGGAGTTTCGAACTAGATAAGTTGTCTAATACAAGTCAAGTGCATCACTTTACTAATTGGGGAATGGTATATAATGCTATGAATGATATATCTCTAACCTCGTACAAGCCTGATGGCAGCAAGTGCCATGTTTTCATCGATTCAATATCATCAGCTGTTGAATCGATTTAATAATCGACAAGTTTGCGATGAGAGAATGCTTGCACACGATCGCTTATACTATAGGATTCTTATATCGAATCAACGTTAGACGAGTTTGATTTATCGTAAACTTGGCTGCCTCCAATGACTGCACAAGTGGACGTCGCTTATTGTTATGTTTCAAAAGATAAGCGTTAGAACAGCACACTGCTGTTTCAGCTTTGATTTATTATCATCATGGTTGAACCGATGTAAAATGACGTAACTCGTGGGTATAGAATGCGAAAAGTCTGTAACTTTATATTTTCGCACTACGTTTTTGTTTTGCATCTGTTTCTGCAGAAACGTGGTAAATAAACAATTCCTGATTTCGCTAATTGGATTGTTCTAAACATCGGCAAACTGTTACAATTTATACCCAGCTCGAAAACTCGATAAGTTTGGCATTAGTTCTACGTTGCTAGACGTTGAATCAACATAAATATGACAAATTGTACGAGCTGTGTATCAGCGTGTAGATCAAGTAACAACGTGATTTGTTTCTTTTTTCACTCTGAAATGCATATAGTATATAGCTAACGGAGGTTACGGTACACAAGCCATGCATAAGGATAAGCTGGTTTACACTGGCGCGAGAGAACAACCATCAAAATTAATTTAGTCGAGTGTTGTGATGCCAAATAAAAGATTTCACAACGCGGGCGGTCGCTACGCATCATTGTTTGACTTATAACGCGTAGACTGCTGTCCTCCGGTTTGTTTTTCGCACCCAGGGATGGGGGCGACTGGAGTGGCCTCTCCAGAGTGCTGGCCTGGGCGTCTGTATGGAGGTCTTGCGGTGCCCAAAAACACAACAGGACCCTCCTCTCTGCCTCTCCGGCGTGGTCCAAGGGAATGCAAAGCGTGACACTCAGCGACGGTTTGGCTGCAGGAGTTGCCGGAAGGATGTCAGAGTTTGACAGTCGACCGCCTCACGTACTCCACTCCGGATTTTCTGTCTGGGTTGTCTCCCGTAGCCTTTCCCAGGACTGGATATAGCCGCAAGACAGTGGAGGTTTTTGAATCAGGGTTTGCCTTCCCCGAGACGAACTGCCGTCCAAGGCTGACGGGCTCCGTCTGCCCGGCTGTTGTACTGTCTTTTGTCTGGCCTCTCACCTCTAACCTGCCCGACATGGTTAAACCTGCCAGGGGCTACGAGCCCCCTTCGGTATAGCCCACAGGATCCTTGAGATACTCAAGCCTCCCCACCGCGGCAAGGTAACAGTACGGGGAGAAGAACATTGTAAACCGACTCTATTAGCTTGTATCATGCAACTACAAAACAAACCGTGGTTATTGTTCAATGATTTTGATGTAACGCTGATGTTCAATCGATATAACTCGCTCGCTGTAATACGGTATTGAATAGAATCAACGTATTTTGATTTCATTTGCATTTGATAGTTCAATTCAATTCTATTTATTTTTCTTTGTCGGAAAACAACAGCAATGATAAAGTTACACCATTGTCACGCAGATCCAACGTCAAACGACGTAAAAACGTTGCTGCGATTGAAACAAACAAAAATAAAATCGTTTCCATGTGCTTGTTCTCCACTGGCAAATCGGTTATTTTTACGTCGATTCAACGACTAAAGACGTTGAATCAACGCAAAAGGAGTGGAATGGTTAGCTGTGTAAGAATATAGTTTGCTGCTTGTAGCCAAATCTGCCTACATCTCAAGCAACACTTGTTTCCGATATTCGCATCTTTTCTAACAAACTGAAGTCAAATAAACAATTTTTACGTCTAAGCACTGTGGTCAAACGTTCAGTCGATATAATAATGTCGCACTTTTGCCGACTGGATGATTACAGAATAAATAGTTTCTCGGCAGTTGATGAGCAGTTACGGTTGTTAGTTTGAGAGACATAACGCAAAGTGTTATTACCGTGGGAATACCGTGACCTCATTATCTCAAGCCGAGCAAGATAAAGCCTTGTTTCTTTATTATAATTTACATCTAACTTTGGCGATTTGATGCCTGTCTAATAAATCTATTATAGCTATAGATATACACATGATTCGAAGACAAGTTTGAATTTGTTGGAAAGTCAGATAAATTTTCTTTCACTTGGTAAAATATCTAACTGACAGCATGCATATCAAAGGCGTAATAAACGTTCAAAAACCGTGGGCATTTTATGCCCCCCCCCCCAACTCAGGGAATCCCTTCAGAGCCCAGTCTTAATACGGTTAAGAGTGTTCAAAACAAGACACATGTTAGCCTAAGAGTTAAGGTTTTGTTAGATAAACCACAGGGTTTATATGTAAAAATTTGTATCATCCTTGTCCTACAAGTAGATATACCTTCGGTAGAGAGTTTGTCTTGTTGAACCATAGGCATACGAAGCCGAGTAGCGTGATCAAGTTTGACATTTTAAAGTTTATTACATTTACACCTACAAGTAGAGTAGGCTAAAAGCAAACCACTACAATGAGTAGGCCTAGTCTACGCAGGCCTACGTAAAATATCTTTTAATGCAAGATGACATTAGTAACTGAGGTTACTTGAAAAACGTCTTTGTACTCCATAAGACAAGCAAAACAAAGTAAATTTAGCCGGTTTATCATAATAAAAAACACAGAAAACAAAATTATAACATAATGACTCAAACGTTTTCGACACGTAGGCGTGTCATCATCAAGAATTAAATGTTTAATATACATAAAATGAAAAATCGTAAGATAAATTTGACTTTGCATTATTGTAACGACGCTCTGAATTGAAAAGCACAAACTGAACAAATGATACAAAGATTACAAGAATAATTTAACATGGTCTCACCATAGTTAATAAATATACCTATATTATATACCTATACCTATGTATTATATATACCTATACCATACCTATATTATACCTATATACGGTATATTTATTAACTATGGTCTCACGCAATTTTTTTTCAAATCTCTTTTTCCATGAAAAAGTTCTGCGTGGGTAGGCTACGCCATTTAATGTCACAATAATGAAAACAATTTTAATTTTTATCACTGGCGCGCAAATATGTACAGAACGACAAAGTTTGACACTAACAAAAGGAAAATATGGCAAAACCCAAAGGTTTAACCCTATCTGGTAGTCGTTTCAAAGACGCTCGAAAAGCACGGGACGTGGCCATTTGAGCCTGCCCTGATTAATGGCTTATAACTCAGCCGCTAAATATCGCACATTTGAGAAAATTGGCTTGCACATAGTCAAATGCTTTTATTTTATATTGTAATTATTTGTTTTTGAAATAAATGCCTAGTTTATGTAATCTGAAAACATATGTTGCAAAAAAGCTCTAAAAACGCAAATTTTGCGTGCATTTAGTCATTTTATGTCCGATTTTGTTCCTCCGAATTTTAATTTTAATGATTTGTGAATGTAGAACTCTATGTTCTACGTAGCAAGCGATTTCACCTATTGAGATCTCTCGCCAAACCCGAATAGCTAAGATAAGACGGTGCGGCTTTCTTAGGCAATTGGGTCGCTAATCTTCTCGTCTGCAGGTGCCAAACGAAATGCTCTCAAATAATTTCTATTAATTTCCAACGTTTCCACTCAAAAAGACAGTACGCTTCCAATAGACAAATTCAAAATAAACTACGTATCAAATTGAGATTGGTATAGACAAAGAAAGTGAGAGAGAGAGATTTCGAATAGTTGTGGTAAACACCTACAACGAGCTTAAATCTGAAAAATAGTACGAAACTATTACAGTTTATATTCATGCCATAAATGAAACTGCACTAAAGTACGAAAAGGCATGCTAGGCTCACATCAAGCTACTAAACTAGTCAAATAAATTGGACGGTGGATAGAAAGCGCGTTCGACTGGACAATTGTGCGCTTAGAAAGCAGTGGTCCACATCTTTACTAAATACATAGAAGTTACGTTGAACAACAAAACACAGACATCATAGCAAGAGAGAAAGAAAGTCGCTATCCCATGACTCCTCATGATTCGTATCGAGAGTTTCAAACGCCGCCACTCTGGCGACAAAATTAATGTAGGAGACCTAAACATGACGTTGCCAAGACGAATATTTATGCATTATGCAATATCCATGTAACTTTAAAATTAGAGAGAAAGCATTAACCGGCCCGAAACGACGATGTGTTTGTAACAGTGAACATTCAAAAAAATGCTTTGGAACAAATTATTTTTTCCTACAATAAATGCAGTATTTTTCATATATTATTCATAGGCTACTACATCAAGCGGCTTTGAGGTTATTGTGGTGAATTGTTTCTCCGCGGGCGGTCATGGCTGCTTAGCATCGTAGTATTTCTCAGAACAAGTCAAGATGAATGAAAGCACGCAGTAGTTGTTGCGATCCTAGCCAGCAAATCATTTTTTACATTGATTCAACGTTCGCAGATCGATTTTCTGGTTGTAAAAACTCTAGTTTATCACATTCTTTCCCAGCCAGCAAAATTGGTCCTTTGCTTTGGATGGTGACCTCCTGACTTCCTCTAAACTCAAAGAGTGTCATAAAATAAGGCATAGCCTACGGTAGGCTACAAACGTGTGTTTAGTTTAAATAGATATGAATGTGTAAGCACTCACCAAGTTCGTTATGATGTATCAGCTATCGATGGTCTATTGAGAAAAAATGTGTATAATTTTCTGTTACGCTGCTCAGACTACAAAATATTCTAATTTGTGCCCTGCTAAATACTGATGTCTATCTAACATCAAACTTTTATGATGTTAAAATTCAAAGAAAATGAAGGGGTAGGCTATAATACCAGCAAACATTTAAGCTACAGAATTGGACCATGATACAAGATAAGGATCCTCAGAGGATATGAACTGATATGCATAAATTAACAAGTGAATAAACAAATAACTTTTATGATGTTGCCTGTAAATTGTTGTACAAGGTTGTGGCTGTGTAACATGTGAGCATTTTTAACTTAATAACTTACTTCGGTCACAACACGTTTTAACGTTCGCGTTTTGTCGCTTCTACCTTTTTCTGGACCTTTGCTATGTTGACGTGTATTGTTTTTGATATGATGGTCAGAAATAAAAACAACTGAAATGAACTAAAACAAATAAATATACTGTAATAAAAAATAAACTGCGAATATTCTATTGGCAACACAGTTTTACGTCATTGAATATCACAAGCAGAACACAAAAGTGTTGGCAGTCAGGGTTGCCAGATGGCCTTTTTTTAGGCCAAATTCCAGAAAACTGGCCTTTTTAAATTGCAGTTGGCCTAAAAAAATGATGAAAATAAGGCCAGAAAATCTGGCCTTATTTGGCCTTTTTTATAGCTGCAAATTTTAACCGGTTTAGAAAGTATTATTTTAAGGAAATTCAATTTCAATTGGATTATAAAGTAGGCCTATCACTTTTTTCCACATGTGCTGTTGATGCAAAATAAAAGAACTTCTCTCTCTCACTTATCATCACTTAGAGCCTGACCTATATTCGTTTTAATTTTAATTAGTGAGTAGAGACATAGGTAGAGAGTAGAGAATGTGTTAGCGGTGGACACGGCGGTTCTATTAAGTTGCACCATGGCCACCTGGAGATGCGGCCTGATTTGTCACATTTTGCAGATTTTGATTACAGCTACTGCTAGTGCTTGATTGACATTTTTTGAGATGTTTTTACTTTTTGCGGTTTCCTAATGACATAAAACTTTTTTGTTGCCTTGGGGAAGTAGTAGCAAATGAGAAAAAGTAAGTTGAAAAACGCAAAATCAGACTGTTATTGAAAATTAACAGTCTGACTAAAATTTTCGAAATCAAATTTACTTTGTTTTTCAACATGTGAGTATGTTAAAACCTATTGTGTCATCTGGGGAAAAGAACAAAGAAAGCGTAAAAATCTAATTTTTAGAAAAATTTATTTAAACGTTCGCCCAAAGTTCGAAAGACCTGGAAATTTCTGCAAAATGTGACAAATCAGGCCGTATCTTTAGGTGGCCATGGTTGCACCTGCCGTAAACCGGCGTAAAGTATAAACTTGCCTTGTTTGTTAATGTGATGTGTTTGCATTCCATTTGTGCAATTTTGTCGTATTTTGTTTGCTGCTAAATAATTTCAAAACCGAGTATTAGTTTTAGTTCTTATGACATCTTAAACGTATTGATTTCGTACTGGGTTGGTCTGTGAATAAGTTTATTATAAAAGCCTACGACAACACATTTCACTGATTGTTGAACACTCCACGTTTACTTCTGATCCGGTTTGCAATACGCAAAATGCTACAGAACGACAGGGAATCTTTGCATTCGTTTATTTTTGATTTTTTAGATTCGTGGTTTTAAACTTCTATACATCAAATAAGTTTTGATGTGAGTGTAGGCTATATTTTATATTGTTATTGCGAAATTGAATTTTATACATTCTTTAGTTGATACAAGCAGTGTTTTATTTTAATAATTCTTCTGTAGTCATGTATAGCACTGAAAAGAGTTTCCAATCATGTAGTTGTAGATATCCCTGGTAAATATACTCAATAAGACAAATTCATGCTTATTGCTTAGCTAGATGTTCCGAATAGCACTGTTCAGTGTTCATGAATTGAAGTAATAATGGTTTCTAGTTTATCTGCTACTACAGCAATTTTTCATTAATCAAATTATGCAAACGAACCGGTCATTATGCTCTAACAGTGCTAAATTATTATCTGTCATATTTGATCGTAAAATGGCATTTTCAAAAAATTATTTCAATTAAGTTGTTAGCGTTTATTTAGCTTTAGAAGTAAATAAAAAATTTGGCCTTTTTTTGGCCTTATTTTATAATGGATTTGGCCTTACTATAGCTTAAGTATCTGGCAACCCTGTTGGCAGTTAAAAAATATGTTGAAGCTAATCCGAAGAGAATATTTCAGGCTACTGGTAAAAAATTGTGACTAAGAAAATTCTAAAGCCCGATTTTTACTTAGTTTTTAAGAATCATCATAGTTTTTCAGAAAAACATCGTTTGGGTGTGGTGAAGATTGTTTTTGGCAACACTGAGGGTAGGATGCAAACCTTATCCAGACCTGTGACCAGTTGTAGCCTTTCAATGTTTCACAAATTCATTTAAAAGTTGCATAGAAGTTTAGTAACAGGCTTATGATTAGGCTACATTCCGGGAGGTTTATGTTATTGCAAACGTTGCACGTTTCAATTTTGTATTTAGCCTATTGTTTTTTTGTTGCCAAACCTTTTACACAGTGGCCGAGTGGTTAGCGCGTTGGGCTCACAGTCGAGAGCCTGCGTGTTCGACTCCAGCCACCCGCACCTGCTGTTGTTTCTCTGGGCAAGAAACTTTACGATAATTGCCTCTACCCAGTGATCGATTTCGAGTAATGGGTAGTTCCAAATTTAAGTCATAAGCAGAGTAGACAACCGGAAACAGACATTGTCGTCGGCTGCAGCGTGGGTCAGGTGTACGTCGGAAGGCGTACACCGATGCATAGCGCTCAAGTCCGCTTTCCCGCAATGCAGGATAAAGATAAACAAACAAACAAACAAATATAGTGCAATGCAGAGTTGGACAATACTAATGTACTTTTTGAGCATTTTCTGGCCAATGGCCATAAATTCAGTGTAGAATACATGAACAAAATTAGTGTCGTTTTTATCAATCTGCCGATTTGTTTATTTTTTACATAAAAGGGTCCTTATTCAGAAGAATCGTCAGAAGGTCCTTATTCAACTAGAATTCTGTTTGCGCTTCAAAGAGGCCATTTTCATAAGTAGACAGAGTCCAAAGATCAACCACCGTGCCGAAAGGGAAGAACTACGTCACCTAATTTATTAATCAATTGATTCAACAAAATTTCACAGAAATAGCGCCTAACAACACAGAAACTCCACAAACAGCATTCCAGATAGCAGCCTTAAATCAACAAAAGAGCATAAAACAACGACTCACTGACTTGAACATCATTCGCCATAACACCTGACTAGGGAACTGTGTTTCTAAGCTAGTGCAACTTGCTGTTACCACAGCGAACTTGCAGCAGCAGGCTAAGTAAAACAGGTCGTTAGTATCTACATTATGAAGTAAGCATGCTGTCGAAAGCGAAAGTCAATCTATTGTAGGCCTATAACAAGTTTAAATTTTATGCAACATGATGTAGGCTATGGAGCTCATGCTGTTTGTTATTTCATAGTCATAGATGAAGGTAGGCACCTATCATTATTATTAATTATTTGCATCAGACAAAGCTGTCCATTTCCAAAATAACAAAATACGGTAATACACAAACTGAACTGCAGATTCACAAAGATTACAAAAAACGACGTTTGATGTCATCGGCTTAAGAACTCACTAAATATCTAACCTAGCCTACTGTTGCAAATTCAAATAAGAAATTAGTCTGAATTTTTCCACTAATATTAACTTGTCTAAAATCCACTGGTCTGCTTTTAATGTAGGCCTACCGTAACTTTTTGTTGTGATATGGACATATCAGTTAAGACCAAGTAAGATCTAGGAAGACAGCAATGGCTTATTGAAAATAGTCATGATACGTTTTTAGCCAGATAAATAAATTGTGTCACAGTGCACAGGTTTTATCATTAAGAGGAGTTGTAAAGTTTTTCACTTTTTCTTACCAAGCCTAGTGATAGGCACAGAATATCATACTGGTGTTTACATTTCATTAATTCCCAAAAATGGGAGGGAAGTCAAGTAAAAAGAAAGAGGAAATGATTGAGGCATATGCTTGTAGAGTTGATGACATGGGAGATGGACAAATGAGAGAAGTTGATATGGGGGACACCAAGGTACTGCTTGTTCGTGATGGGGGAGAATACAGCGCAATTGGTGCTAAGTGTACCCATTATGGCGCACCACTTGGCAAAGGTGCATTAAAAAATGGTTGGGTGCGATGTCCATGGCATGGAGCTTGTTTTGATGTTAGAACTGGAGACTTAGAGGATTTTCCTGGTCTGGATTGTGTACACAAACATGAAGTGGTTGTAAGAAATAATGATAAAGTCTTTATAAAAGCTGCCAAATCTGCCTTAGCAAGTCATAAGCGTCCTCGACCGATGGTGCACACACAAAACAAAGCAGGTCCTCATGTTTTGATCATTGGAGGTGGAGTAACAGCTGTAACTTGTGCAGAAACATTGCGACAAAAATCTTTTACAGGAACTATTACCATTGCTACCATGGAAAAGTATTTGCCATATGATAGGTAAACAGTAGATTTGATTATTTTATTGCATGTTATTGTATTTTGCATTCAGTGTCATAAGAAACATTGGCCTGTATAACAGAAAATGTATTTTTTAATTCCGTTCAGGAATGTTGGAACTAAAGTAGAAACCCAGCATCAGAATTTGAACATTTAAGCTTTGGCTATCTCGGTCTGAGGATAACTACCGTATTTTACGGACCATAAGGTGCACCGGACTATAAGGCGCACTGTCAATAAATTGCTTTGATTAGTTTTTTGTTCATACATAAGGCGCATCGGACCATAAGGCGCACCGGACCATATATAATAGTATATCGATACTGGTTTTGAGATTAGGCAATAAAGCACTACCGCACTTGATCCATACATAAGGCGCATCGAACCATAAGGCGCACGATCAATTTATGAGGAAAAAAAAGAATTTAAAGTGCGCCTTATGGTCCGTAAAATACGGTACATTTTCAAATGATAATTACAAATTTAAAAATTAGCTCAGCCCACCAATCCTAGACATGTAGCCTAGTATGCAGGATGATACCTGGTCCCTTAGCTGCTTTAAGGGGAATGACCTGATGATATGTAGGTGGAGACTGACATAATGGTGATGTGTTTACTTGCTTTACACTCCTACCTAGGTTTGAAGTCTTCTGGTATCGCTTTGCACCAGCTTGAAGCATTTTTGTGAAGCTTCAAAGTCCTCTGCTCCAGAGAAGAATGTTTGTTGCATCAATCTCAATAGGTGAAGCTAAACATTTTGAACAAATTTAGAACGAAATTGAGCAAAACTATGGACATCAAAGTGGAGAGCATTTATCTAAGAACTCAGCAATTTTATGATTCTATCAATGTAAAGATATTGCTGAACAAAGAAGCTATACAAGTTAATATAGACGAGCAAAAGGTGGTATTTGAGGATGGAGATATCTTGAGTTTTGATAAACTTCTTTTGGCAACAGGTGATTGTCATTCTGTGTGTTGTTTTGAATTGTTGTAACCTATCTGTGCATTGTTGTACATTTTAGGTCAATGCTCTTCTCCTACACGAAACGTCTTCCTCTGATGCGAATTTTTATGTAGTTGAGATGAAAAATTGTTTGTTTATTTTGTTTTCTCGTTGTTATTGCCTCTTCTTTTTCTATTTACTTTTTTTTCTTATGAGAGCAGCAGCTGACTTCATTGACCCTGTGGTCTTTCGCTGTTCTCTTAGTACTACCGAGATACTCAAAGTATTACAAGTTACAAGATTAGGAGCTTAATGTTTGTCTACAATCCCCCCTTCATCCTGTCACAACCATAAATTGCAATCGTTTATTTGTTTTGATGAAATATTGAGTCTGAAGTGGGGATACAAACCTGATTTTTTTTGTACAACTTATGAGCGTCAAAACGGTTAAACTCTAATTCAAAGTGGTCTACACACCTCGTAAAGATGCCACTCAGCTTTTTTCCATAGAGTTTCATCTCGTAGACCAGTCCATTTCTTTGTTCTTATAACTTTTTCTTGCGATCTAACGACGTTCTTGGTGCGTTCTTATTACCGTATCTTTTTTTATTGTCCTTTAACTGTGCTATTTTGTATATTGACTTCTTACTGTGTATTGCGGCCTTCGCGATAAGTTCATTTGGCCCTCAGAGCAATTTGAGTATGAGACCTTTGCGTTAAACAAAAATACATAATACACACTTGTTCAAACACTTCAGTTTCCGAAATCTTATCATTCAGGTGGACATCCTCGAGCTATTCCGGTCCCCGGGTGGGACTTGCAGAATGTTTTTGTGCTTCGGTCACCAGAAGATTCCCAAGCAATTTCAAAGCAGGCCAGAGAACATCATGTGGTCATTTGTGGCGCCTCCTTCATTGGCATGGAGATTGCCTCGGCTTTGGTCGGAAAAGCAAAGTCTGTGTGTGTGTGTGAATTTTTCAGTGTACCATTCGAGCAAATCCTTGGAGTAGAGGTGATTTCAACTATTGTATTTTTATCGCTGCATCTCCTGCTTCTCTGTAGCCTACTATTAGCCTATACATTTTGTGAAATATTGCTGAAACAAACTCTGAATTATAATTATAAAAAAAATTGATTATGACGAATCTAAATTGTTAATTCAACGCATAACAACATAAATATGTTGGCGCAGGTCGGAAACTTTGTTCGGCGTCTTCATGAGGACAGGGGTGTCAAGTTCCAGATGTCCGCCTCCATCTCGGAGCTTCAAGGTGATGATGGGGTGGTCCAACGTGCCATCCTCAAGGACGGCTCTGTGCTCCAGGTTGGGCCTCGTTGTCACGTGATCATCGTAACTGCATTGTTTCCGTGCTTTAGCATCGATTTTGATGTCAATGACAACGAATTCCTTGACGTTTGAGTTGTCGATCAGATGAGATGACTACTGCAGCAACACGTGACTGAATGCCTGGCACATATCCAAGGGGTCGTCAAGTTCCTCATTTGATTGTAAATCTCATATTCGAGAATGTTTTTCGTGTTGTTTGGCAACCGTCATCAAGTCGTTGCTATCCTGTTGCCAAGTGAGTTTAACTGTTGCCCTTGTACTTCAACCTGCAGTGAGCGTTTAACTTTAGTTGAGCGTAAACCGGTCATGGTGTCCATCAATGCTTTCCCGCCAGGCCGACATGGTGATAGCTGGGATTGGAATGATTCCTGCGACGGAATTCTTGAAAGATTCCAACATTTCTATGTCCAGGCATGGGTTTGTCCATGTGGACCGCCACATGAGGGTGCTACACGACGACACAAAGGAGCCCTATGAAAATATTTTTGCTGGAGGCGATATATCTATGTTTCCTCAGAAGTAAGTATTCTCAACGGAGTTACGACATGTCTTCCCGTTTTAATTTGAAATAAAAGCTTTTATCAGATTATGTTTCACATATTTTTTTAAAGTTTCTAAACTTATTTATTTTAATTGCTTGCTTCAATATGCGGAAAGTCGTGTTTATTTTTCCAAACGCCTGCTATGGAAAATATTGTTTCTTGCTTTGATAGTCGGAAATCAAAATACCTTATATTTTTTATTTAAATAATTCTTTGAAATATGTCGATGCGTTTTGATCTCACTTTGCAGATTGCGCAACTGGCAACTCTGCAACATCCAGCATTGGCAGATGGCGAGTTACCACGGCAAGGTGGCCGCTATTAACATGATCGAATCCGACTTGCTCACTCTCAATTCCGTCCCATACTTCTGGACCCTGCAGTACGGAAAGAGCGTGAGATACGCAGGTAAATCATCCCAGACGCCATGGATTGGCTGAGTGTCGTTTTTTCTAGAATATTGAGCTGCACGCGTCGTCTTGTTGGCTTTTTGTTTCAGGTTATGGCGTCGGGTATGACGACATAGTGATGCTTGGTGATGTCGACGAAGGTAACTTCTGCGCATACTACACTCTTGGTGACGAGGTGATCGCAGTGGCAACCTTGAACTATGACCCCGCAGCTTCGGAATTAGCGCAAAAGTTGCTTGCAGGGGAGACAGTGTTGAAGACCGCTGTGTTGGAACTGGCGGACACATGATTGCGCTAGAAGACGCCATTGTGGCACCAAATACCCGGGGCCAACTTATTGAGGGGCATTTGACATTGAACAAGTTTCAAAATTTGAAGGTGTTTTCAAGCACATTTTAAACATGTAGCCCACTGTTCCTGCAAAAAGCCATTGATTGAGTTTACAGTTCTTCAATTTGAGAATCTATACGTTCAAAAATTCCCTTATGATTATGTTTACCCCTCCATTCTTAAATAAGCTATACCCCAGTGACATCACAGAATCGTATTTGTCGCTTACAGACGTTCCCCTCGTCAGATGGGGTTTAGCCGGTAACGGCCCCCAGCCACCTCCATCCCCAGTTTGTCGCTTTTTAATGAAGTTCTTATTTTTCTTCTCATTTGTGACGTCATATATTCCGCTAGCTTGGCATCGATTTCCGAAGTTACTATCGTCCACTGCCCCCATTAGACGAGATTAATTGAGCTTAAAATCTAATTAGTAGAAACCCCATGCATCACACTGTGAACGCTTTGCCGCATTATCTCGCGATTCTAGTCATTTCCTCATTTCTTTTGTGAACGCTACTCTGAGAATATTTGCAGTATCTTGCTGCGGTAACGACACCTTGTAAGCTAAGTGAGGTCATCCAAACTATCTTCCTATCGAAGGTATTCCCCACGGATCTTCAACAGGGACGCTGCTTCACTGCCGAACGAAATATAGTAGAAATGTCATCTGCCTCATTTTATATTTGTGGTTATTTTACTTTGTTTTCAAAATGATTTCGATACTAAAGTAATTATATGAATTTTCGTTATTTTTGATTCTTATTTGTTTCACGAGGTTTATTTTCTGATTCAGCACCAACCAAGTTCATGATAGGGAACGTTCAAATATTACGTAACGCCTTCGAGTGGGAGGGGGGGTTATGCAAAGCGTTACGTTAGCGTCACATCGGGGGGTTCAAGCAAAACGTTACGTAACGCTTTGGAGTACGGAATGGTAGTTTGTTGTGCTGAATTTGTAGTGAAAAAGCGTTACATGGGGGAGGGGGGGGGATTGAAAAAAGCGTTACGTTGGCGTTACATGGGGGAGGGGGGGGGGGTCAAAAATTCGGAAAAAAAGCGTTACGTAATATTTGAACGTTTCCATACAAAGATATCCGGTAAACTGGTTGCAAACCAAAAAGAATCGTTTGCCCGGTCTCAGTTGTGCCGAATGTAGCCTACTTTGGTCGCCTACATTGTCATGAACGTTCAATTTATAATAAATGTACAATTACTTCCAAATTTAATTAATTTAAATGTTTCAACCCCGGGTTTCAAAATTAATGTTCATAGATGATTTTTATGGTTTGAATATATGAAGCACAGCAGAATTGGTTTTGATAAAGATCATGTAGTAAAAATTGTTTGATCCTTGTAGCCTAAGTTTTTTTTGCGGTATGAAAGTTACCAGCTGTTAAAAAAGTCTTTCTGCTGGGCTGATGTTGCAGTTAACCACAAATGTACCGGTAGCCTAAGCTAAGGTGGCCTAATTGTAATTTGAACCATGCGCAACAAAACGTTTCAATAGTCGGTACAACTACATGAAAATGTGTAGGCTAATTAATTAAATAGGCTACATAAGTCTACGACTGATGAAGCGGTAAGATGGTGATGCAGCTTTCTTTAGGCTATTAACGGTAGGCTACCTACTCTACTTGTCATGCAGGCTATAGGCCTACCGGTTCTTGGTAACCTATAAACTTGCATGCTTTTTGGACAAGAGCGTCATGGCTACAAACAGAGCAAGTGTTTTAACCAATATGGAGTGCCTATTGTAGCGGACGCTATAAAGACTGAGCCATCCGCTCTTATCAGGCCCGACTGGTGTGACAACGACACCCCTGGGCAGGGGCGCCGGAAGCGGGGGGGCGGCTGCCCCCCCCTGCCCTCAATTTTTCTGCAGATGGAGGGGCAGGGGGGGCAATGGTGCCCTTTTAAATTCATGTAAGCTACTGCACATTTTGCAATATAAAAATTTCTGCTATTCGCTTTTAGCCTAATTATAATCATTCATTTTTGCCTCAAAATAATATATAAGTTACGGCACAAAATTTTGCAACACAGTAGGCTACAGGCCTTAAAACTCGTTTTTTTTTCGGCAGCCATCGTGGCCTACCGGGAGCTCCTTCTCGGCGGCCAAATCTGCGTACTTGGAGGCCAAAGTACAAAATAAAAATAGCACAAGTAAATAGAATTAAACTTGAAACAATGCAAAAATGATCACTTAGCGTTGTTGAAGTCTGGGCCTGGGCGACGTCCTACAATAGAATCGTTGTACCACGCAATAACTGCTTTATCAGGCTTGTAATCCAGTACTGCGGGACCATCTAACGACACTCGCACGAGTGTCTCCAATGTGGCTGATTTTAAACAAGTTCGCCACTCCCCTAGAATTCTCTCTAGCAACGAAAAATAACGTTCGACATGATTGTGTTGACGATGACGGCAAGGTAATAAAATAAGTATTTCAATGATGTGAAGGACATTACTAAAAGAAGCATAATTTTTGCAAAATATGATCAAAAAATGTTTTCCCCTCGGATGTTAACTAACCTAGTTCTCCTTTTTAATGTCCGACAACATCGAAACGACATAAAAACGACAATATTGCCAGCCGATGTAAATTAGCACTTCGGGTTAAGACTTTGTTAAAATAAACGTCGGTAATTACAAACAAGACTTACAGCGCTGGTGATCGCAGATGGATATATTCCATCAATAACAAATACTCCTGCACAATGCAACAGTGGCGATTATGACGCGCTAACCTAATTTTGCGTCACTCTTTGATACTACATATTTTCGACAGTTAATCCACGAACCTTCTATTGCGAAATTAAATAATTGACTAGAAGAGACCGGCGGCCAAACTTGGCCGATTGAGGAAGTAGCACCGGCGGTCATTCAAGCACTACTTAGCGGCCATGGCCGCAGGCTGCTTTGGCTTGACAGTAGGTTACATCATTATAACATAGCATGATGCCCTTCTTTGTATACCGGACACTTGTACTGTAGGCTATCATTACTCAATACATAGTGAGCTGATAGATTAGCATTGTCGCTATATCTTATCTTACAACTTGAAAATAATTTGGCCTTTTAGTAAACAATAGTGCCCTTTTTTCGTAATCTTGCCCCCCAGTCAAAAATCGTTCCGGCGCCCCTGCCCCTGGGTTGTGATGGAAAGGAGTAGCCTAGTCAGAGCACGAGACCTTTGTTCTCGTCTAAAAGCTTTCATCCAATTAGCCTATCAACAGTGAAACTTTTATTCCAATAGAGCAAAAGATACGTCTAGAAATGGCTGATATGATCCAAATTAAGGGTGAATTAGAAACAGCCACTGAACAACTAAAATAGCATGACGTCAAAGCGTCCAGCTCGATAGTTCAGTTGGTTAGCGAGTGTCTTCGTGAACGAAGAAGCTTCAATGGCGGTGGTTCGACTGTGTGTGCGTTCTAAGGACTGCTCTTTATTCAACGCCCTACCTCATGGATGGAATAATTCCCCGGCAACAACACTTCAATAATCGGAAACTTCAATTCAGTCTGTCAATCTCGGTAACCGGCCTATAAAATATTTTATAGGCTAGATAACGTACTGAAGTTTCACTCTGGCAATCTCGATGACAGTGGTTCAAAGCCGCATTAAGCAAGCAGGGCCGATAGGATCAAGGTCTAAAATTAACTACCGTATCTCAGTCCGAATATGAAAATTCCAACAATCGAACAGCTATTACTTTTTATTTTCCTTGGTCTAGTTTGATTGATTGATTGAATCTTTATCCTCGGACTGGAAAAGCTTCTTGCAGAGCTTAATCCTGGCAGTTTCGCGTACTTGTAGAGGCTTTGAATCACTGACGCAGGCCCGGTCACCGAGATTGACAGAGTGAAGTTTCCAATTGTTGAAGTCTTGTTGCCGGAGAATTATTCCATCCATCAGATGCCGCTGAATGGAGAGCAGTCCTTAACGTGCGTTGCTCAAGTGCACACCCCGAGAGTCGAACCAGCGCCGCTTGATCTTGAAGCTTCTTCGTTCCAGAAGTGACGCTCTAACCAATTGAGCTATCGGGGCGGACTTTATGTAGGCTACTTTTATGTTTTTGATAGAGCTTTAGTGGAGGGTTTGTCTTGTTGAACCATAGGCACACGGAACACAGCAACACAATCAAATTTAAGTTTATCACAATAATATTTACACTTTAGCCTACATTATAGTTTAAAGTTTATTACAGAAGCACTGTGCAGTTTTTTGTTGTTTCCTGTTGATAAATTTAATATTTAACCATTGTGCTTTGTTTAGATGTAAAAGTAGGCCTACTGTTATTCCTAAAGAGGACATATTGTGATATCGAAAATGTTCGTGATTTGTTTCTATATAGTTTTTTTGACTCCTGTAAACATTATTGTAGGCTAATAAACTTAAATATATTAAATTGATTAAGCTACCGGTACTTATACGGTATCGATAGGCCTACTCATAAAATTTTTCTATTTCTTTATCTGTAGCCTATTATCTTGTGTTGGTGCATATACCTGTATGACATTTATGTTGAAAGGGATTCCTTGTAGTTTCATCATTATTATTCTGTTGGACATATAGGCCAATATCCAATCGTTGCAGATGCCACGCTTTTCTTCATTAGAATTCCCACTCCATGCATATGTTTACATCCGCCTGAATAGATCATTACAAAACCATCATCTGCTATTTTACCATCAACTTTCCAGCGTGTTTCACTAATTCCTATAATGTCAATACCCATTGCTGTCGTCTCATGATTTACATTGTCATAACGCCCTGTAGCATGCAATGTTCGTAAGTTTGAGCATCTTTCCTCTAGTTTTCAGACATCTTCCGTCAGACTCATTCCGTCCACAGGGCTTTGGGCATGTGCTGTCATCATAGTTGTCCATATTACTGGTAGATGGAGATGCTCCTTCCCTGTATAGCAATTGAAGGATGTCTCTGCATGGTTCACGGATCGATCCTTTTATCTCACTTCATTGTTAGCCTACTGACGTTCATTGTAGACTACGGATAAAAATACTCGAAGAAGCTCCAATCTCTTTCGAAGTGACTGGCCATTACTCACTTTGTCAAGAGCAACGCCCTAGCTACGCCCTTAGATCCATTGACCTGATTAATGAGTTCATTTGCCTCTCCAGCCGATCCAGTCTTCATGCACTTCATGGGATTGACTTCCAAATAAAACATGCCAAACGCAAAACATTTAGACATGCAGTTACCAGGGTGTGGCCGTTGGTGTGCATTACCAACTGCGTGGAGCCATAAGTGAGACTTAGGAATTCAGTGGAGGACCTAAATTCTCCACCCACATTATTGTTTAAATAACGTTTTAGTTATTTTTAAAATAAGTGTAAGCTGGCAACTCTGCTGAGGAAAGCTTGTTCTGTATTCTCCCAGCTTTGAGCTTTGCCTAATTTTAACAACGTTCCCATCCCTAGTTTAGTTGGTTTTTGAATCTTTATCCTCGTTCCTCACACTGACTAAGCCTTGATTTGATAGGTTATTCCTGGTAGTTTCGCATACTTGTAAAGGCTCTTGACGCAAGGTCGGTATCGAGATTGGCAGAGTGAAGTTTCCGATTGTTGAAGTGTTGTTGCCGGAGAATTATTCCATTCACTGAATGGAGAGCAGTCATCAAATGCGTTGCTCAAGCGCACACCCCGAGAGTTGAACCAGTGCCGTGTGATCTTGAGCCGGGCGCATAACCACTGAGCTAACGGGCAGTTGTTCAATTGTTTTTTTTTTTTCATTTCTGACCATCACAGCGAATTAGTCAGTGTATGATCTTCTTTTTGCAATAGCAAATAGCAGTCAGGATTATGTTTAAGGAGCGCTTCAAAAATATGCTGATATCTGTAGTTTTAACCTGTGCAAAGCTCTATAGGCTACTGTTAACTTTGACTATGCTGTAATAATTTATGAAGGACAACCAATCATCTACACGAACCTCAGTCTTTCTAAAATTCTAAAAACTAAAATGTAGTGGCGGCTTAAATGTAGTAGTGCCCCACTTGGAATTTGCAGTGGCGGCTTGGAATCCCCATTCTGTTCGGGACATTGATTTGCTGGAGAGGGTGCAACAACGAGCAACAAAATGCATTCATGGACTGAAAAATCTACGTAACTTATGAACAAAGACTGTTTGAACTAGACCAACAGTGGGCAAACTGCGGCTGGCAAGCCGCATGCGGCTCTTCAACATATATTTTGTGGCTCTTATATTGAATCATAACATTACAAAAAAATTAAGATTATGTATAATTTATAAATATGTTATCTCGCGAATTCAACCAAGCAGGGGCATACCTAAGGCATGGCATGCATGGCTCGATCGAGCCATGGGCGCCACATTAATAGGGACGCGAAAATTGGTTAGTAAAAATTAAAATTTGTTACTTGCACTTTCTTTAAAATCTAATTTGCGCCCAGTAGCCTACATACAATAGAAAGATCAAAAAAGAGTCTCTCTTTTTTACTGTAGCCATTGTTAAACAATGGGATTGTGACGTTGCAAAAGCAATATTGTGCCTCTTTTGGCTCATTTTGCGTTCAGTCAGCAACAATTGGAAGTTTAAAAAGTCGCTAAGCACTTAAGCAGCGATTAGTTGAAGCTTAGAAGTAGCACCAGAACTTCCTTATTCATTTTTATAAGAATTTACAACTTTGTAAAATCAAAACATCGTGCAACCTTGACAACTGAACACTTGGAACAATTAATTCGCACAGCATTAACAACATATTGTCCAAATTTTCAGAGATGAGCGAGTCAAGTACAAAACTGATATGGATATTATAAACAATAAGTGTGTTTTTATTGCTGTTATGTTATTTTGTGTCAACTGATTTTGCGGATCGCTGGTTCGCTGGTGTTTATGGTTTATTTGCAAGCGGCTCTTTCTTTGAACAATTTTGCCCACCCCTGAACTAGACCTTTTCTCGTTGGAAAAATGGAGATTAATTTTTGATTTGACAGAAGTTTTTAAATAAGTATGATACACAATGTTTCGATATCACCATCTTCCAAATATTTCCTTTTTAACTCTAATTCAACCAGAGGTCATAATTTTAAATTGCATAAACAGTTTGCTCAACTGAACTGCCGTAAATTTTCCTTTGCCAATAGAGTAGTCGACACTTGGAATAATTTACCATATGCTGTAGTCAATAGTATGTCTATTGCGATATTTAAGCGACGTGTCGTAAACTATTTATGATTGTGTTTTATCCTTTCTGTTCCTTGTGATTTTTGTTTACTCTTCAAAAATTTCTTATTTTTATTTATTTATGTTTTCTTATCAATTGTTATTTGCGAGTATGTTAATGTTTTTCTTTGTAGTACCATGTGTACTGGACCAGAATACAATAGTATTATTATTAACTGAGCCTAAGTCGCTGATTGGAGTTGCCTCAAACATTTCAAAATTTCTCGATCTTATTAGAGGACGAAATAGGTTGCAGGCCTCGAAATTCGATTTTATTGACAGCAGACAAACGTGTCCGGTCTGAGCAGCGGATGCAACCTAGTTTGTACCCTGAACAGTTCTTACCCTCAGTTTGTACCCTAAAAAGATCGAGAGAAAAAATTTAAAAAAAGCCGAAGTCGCTGATTGCAGTTTCCGCAAACATTTTAAAATTTTCCCTCTGAAAAGATGGAGAGAAAAAATAGCACAAAACCGAAGTCGCTGATCGCAGTTTCCGCAAACAAACAAAACCTCTCAGGATCATTACCGGAAATTTTAAAATGTTTGCGGAAACTCTGATCTCAACCCTAACCGTAAACCCTAACCCTTTTAAATTGTTTGCGGAAACTGCAATCAGCGACTTCGGCAAACTCTTAGGATCTGCGGTCAGCGACTTCGGTTTTGTTTTATTTTTTCAATCGATCTTTTCAGTTTGTTTGTTTGCGGAAACTTCGATCAGCGACTTTGGCTTTTTTAAAATTGTTTCTTTCGATCTTTTCCTAACCCTAAACCCTAACCCTTTTAAAATATGTGCAGAAACTGCAATCAGCGACTTTGGCTTTTTTAATTTTTTCTCTCAATCTTTTCCTAACCCTAACCATTTTAAAATGTTTGCGGAAACTGCGATCAGTGACTTCGGCAAACTCTTAGGATCGTTACTGAAATGTTAAAGTGTTTGCTGAAACTGCGGAAAAACGGAAACTGCGATCAGCGACTTCGGCTTTGTTCTATTTTTTCAATCGATCTTTTCAATTTGTTTGTTTACAGAAACTCCTAACAGCGACTTCGGCTTTTTTCAATTTTTTTCTGTCGATTTTTTCAGGGTACGAACTGTTCAGGGTACGAACTAGGTTGCACCCCTGTGCAGCTATCTCGGCAGACAAATTATGTCTCACGGCAGACACACCAGTTTTAACTTCGATCGTCATGCTTAATTACTTTATCTTGAACTATAGCCTATCTAGTATCTATGATGCTTTAGAAGACTTTTTAAAATTTCAGCGAAGTCACTTTGAAAGGCTTTCATCAGACCAATGACCTTCCCAGTACACTTCATACCCCCGATTTCAGGGGACGAAATCGGGGTACGAAGTGTTCAGGGGACAAAATAGATTGCATCCCTTGATACTAAGACATAGGCAGTGAAAGTTCGTCTTGTGACAACAAAGATTGTTAAAAATAAAAGGAGTCAGATTGCTGCAGTTTGTAAGAAAAGCTTTGATCGTACAACCCATCATTGGTAATGCACTTTTTTATGTAACAAAGCACTAATAAAATCGTCCAAGTTTAAATGGAGTTGCAAACAGTTGTAGGATTAAACCACTGCACAGAACTTTGTGAAGCCTAATGCAACCGAGTTGGCACACGCACATTCCCAGCAATAATGCCTGACCATAATAAACCTCTTTTCTTGAGCAATTTGGTTAAACGTATCAATCAGATAGTCGTATCAAAACATCTGGTAAATGATTACAGGGCACCTTGACTTAGATAACCGTATGGTTATTTCGGTACCTCCATGGTGTAGCTTACTAGCTTCTACATCAATAGAAGTAATATATATGTGATCTTATCGGAATGGCGCATTTTGGTGAGTCCGATTTGGTAAGTCCGATTCGCTGAGTCCGATTTGGTGAGTCTGATTCGGTGAGTCCGATCCCTATTCGGTGATTTTTTTAATTTTTTTTTTTATATTATTGGGTACCGTAGCCTAATTATCATTGCTGTTTTAGGGTTAGGGGTTAGAGGTTAGGAACTCACCGAATCAGACTCACCGAATCGGACTCACCGAATAGTAGCAGACCCTGATCTTATCTGCTTTTTGAATGTACATTGAAATGAATGTGAAGCTTTGCCAAAATAAACTTGATCAATTGATTGCAATTTAATTTCTTTTTTTCAAGCAAAAATTTACTAAGGCTTAAAATGAAATATATCGATAGATTGTTTTTTATTCAATTTTCATTATCATAAGCAAAATCAAATTCCTATTTCTGCCACAAGCTATTGTCAACTAATACAAAACCAGGCCTAGCATGAACCACATTTTCTACTTGTGATTTTCGCACTTTCTTCCTGTTTGCACCAGATAATACTGATTGAATGTGGGTGTTAAAGGGAAAGTTGTTGTAAAAATACTCTATGGACTTCTTCGTTTTAGGTGTGTTTTAGGACTGTGGATATTCCACCAGTATTTTTAAACTCTTATTGAAAGTTTTTTGTGTGCTTTCCTATAAAAATCATGGTGCATTTTTCTAGACATCCCAATCACCCAGTGTGAAGAGTACCGTACCTTAACTGCAGTAAGCTAGCCAGATATAAATTGAGGTATCCAATTAGCGGTATCCATATAGATCTTGCTACCGGAACCTAATTTCTATGCAGTGTTTTAGAAATGATTGTCATAGGTCTGCTGCCAATGTGTGAAATCTGGCTGGAGGTTTCCAACTTTACCAAGCCTGCTCAGTGCTCCCGTTACCCACGGAATGGCCCGTTTTGGCGAGTCCGATTTGGCGAGTCCGATTCGACTAGTCCGATTCGGCGAGTTCCCTATTCGGCGAGAGCCCTTTTCGGTGAGTGCCCTATTCGGCAAGTTTTTGAAATTTTTAAAAGGAAATTATCGGGTACCGTAGCCTAATTGCAATTGCCGTTTTTACATCGTTTTAACGTCGCTAAACGTTGAAATCGTGCAGAAAGGAATAAAAATAAAATGTTTGAACCATTAAATTAAAATTCGTCATGTCAGTTCAGTTGTTTTTATTTCTGACCATCATATGAAAAACAATACACGTCAACATAGCAAAGGTAGAAGTGACAATTCACGTCAACATAGCAAAGGTGTAGAAAAAGGTAGAAGCGACAAAACGCGAACGTTAAAACGTGCTTGTGACCGAAGTAAGCTATTGAGTTGAAAGAAATTTAGCAAGGTTGCATCACCTTCAAAAAAATTTAAGATATGAAGGAAAAATAAAACAAAGAAAATGTTACAAAAAAAATAATGTTTATGTCTATAAGTTAGTACTTTTGAATAGTTAAAATCATAGGCGCCTTTAGAACTATTTTTTTGGCCGTGGGGGCGAAAGCGTGTTTCATCAGCAGCAACGTAAATTCAGCGAAATGTCACGCACACTAGGATGTCGTCATACTAGAATTGCTTTTATTGCCACACTCGGAGTTATCGCTACGTTCGACCTACCGTTAATTATTATAAACAAAGCTCGACCAAAACACATGCTATGCGTCTGCGTTGGCTGGCGGTTGATGGACTGCGACTCTTTAAGCTAAGCGCAACATAAAGTTTAGCAACGAACTAGATTTATTAGCATGAAACAAGAGACGAAAAGGTTTACTAAAAGGTATACTGTAAATGGAATGAAAATACTAACTTGATCATATGCTTGAAAATATACCTGTTGAAAGCAAAATCATTCATGTTTACATCAATTCAACAGCACGTCACCTTTAATAAATTTAAAAGTTGCTGACATCCGTAAACAGCCCTTGAAAAATAGTTACATAGAGACGTTTGATTAAGTTTTCGACTTGACATTGCTCCCTTTTCACTACAATATCGCAACTTATGGCTGACCAGCTTTCAAGTTTCAATTCGCTGTAATACGCCCGTTTTCGTGTTGCAGATGAAACAAAAGATGCGCATATTCCCCGCCTTTGATCGGGTTTCCATGGCAACGGACGTGTGTGCGCCATGCAGTTTGCGCGAGTCCATTGTTGTGTTGATTATGCCGCTTGTGCGACTGTGGGCAGTGCGGTTTGTACCAGCCCTTGTTACGTTGGTTAGCGGTAACCTCGGGCCGAGACTTCAAGTTCATTTTCACAGCAACCGATTCACTGCCGCGACAATTCTCTGCAGAGGTTTCGACTTTCGAAAGCGACTGGAGGCTGTTTGCAAGCGCATTAAGTTAAACGCACGCTGCGTCAACGTAGCAAATTATGTTGTTTTTGGGTGCATTCAACATCTGATGACATTGAATCGACGCAAAGTGGTAGATTTTTGCTATGTCACAGGCAGCAAAATCAGTCATTTTTACATTGATTCAACGTCTGCAGACGTTAAATCAACGAAAAATGACAGATTTTTTTGTCTGGTGTGGGATTGTAGCATCGCTACTCGTTCTAGTGATTATTTACTGCGAAGCTGTTGCGGTTTGTATTTAAAAATGTTTTCCTGCTGCCGATCGCTAGTTCATCTATTGTTTTATGTATCAATGCCGCATAAAAAGTTGCTCCCACGCGGAAATATGCGTGGGGGCCTGGCCCCCACGGCTTAGGCGCCTATGGTTAAAATGATTAGTTTGGATCAACAAATGTGTGACCTACACTCCTACAGCTTAGATTGAAAGGAAATTGATAAAAAAACGATACGTTGCATTTTTAAGATAATGTATTCAGACGTTGAATCAATGTACAAATGAAATGTTATGCTAAATGGGTTCTTGGAACAAATCGTAGGGCTTCTGTGAATGTTTCTCAGTTTCAAAGTATCCTAGTCAGCAAAAGCTCCCTTTTCTACACGATTTCAACGTTTAGCGACGTTAACACGATAGGCCACACATTTGTTCAGCCTTTTCATTCTGTTACTACAATGTAAAAATGAACTGTGTTCTTGGAACAATTTTTTGCTGGTCGGGATAACTAGGCTACGGTACCCGATAATTTTCTTTCAATCCAAGCTGTAGGCCACACATTTGTTGGTCCAAACTAATCATTTTAACTATTCAAAAGTACTAACTTATAGACATAAACATGATCTATTTTTTTTTTTTTTGTAACATTTTCTTTGTTTTATTTTTCCTTCATATCTTAAATTTTTCTGAAAGTGTTGCGACCTTGCCAAATTTCTTTCAACTCAATAACTTACTTCGGTCTCAAGCACGTTTTAACGTTCGCGTTTTGTCGCTTCTACCTTTTTCTACACCTTTGCTATGTTGACGTATTGTTTTTGATATCATGATCACAAAGAAAAACAACTGAACTGACATGACGAATTCAAGCACGTTTTAACGTTCGCGTTTTGTCGCTTCTACCTTTGCTATGTTGACGTGTATTGTTTTTGATATGATGGTCAGAAATAAAAACAACTGAACTGACATGACGAATTTTAATTTAATAGTTCAAACATTTTATTTTTATTCCTTTCTGCACGATTTCAACGTTTAGCGACGTTAAAACGATGTAAAAACGGCAATTATAATTAGGCTACGGTACCCGATAATTTCCTTTCAAAAATTTCAAAACCTCGCCGAATAGGGCACTCGCCGAATAGGAAACTCGCCGAATCGGACTAGTCGAATCGGACTAGTCGAATCGGACTCGCCGAATCGGACTCGCCGAATAGTAGCAGACCCCGTTACCCATGATATCGCTTTTGGTCCAAGTTCGAGGCCATCCACTTGTATGGTTGTTTATTGTGGTTGTGGCTATTTAAAGGCTACGTACACACTTGTGGCCAGCTCCATGTCCACTGCTGTCCGACAAGGTCAATACGTGCGTCGTGCAGCTTCAGGGGCACTGGTTGCAACGGGCTGTTGGGTGCTCTATTCATTAACACTCACTTTACAGGAAATGTCAATGTCAGGAAATATCAATGTCACTTTACAGGAAATGTCACCTGTTCATCAGGCACTGCCCTCTTCCACAAAAACAAAGATTGCCGTTGGGAACGTTTATTGTAAAGTTTACATGTGCCTCTCAGCTTTATAAGTTGCTAAGAATGAGCCTAGCTTTCATTCTGGGTTCACCTCTACACCATGTGAAAGACATCTTCATAGAGATAGAGATATACTAACTCAGCTCCTCTATCGAAATAGAGGTGACCAAATAAATTAGTAACTATATATAACTAAGAAAATAAGTTTCAGCAATGTCACACAACTTATATGCTCACTAATGCCACAAAACAAAATGAAGACGTATTAACTCAAACCGACCAAACTAGATCTCTCTTAAAGAACATCATCAAGCGACTACAGTAATAAGCTTTTTTGGCCGTGTCATGAGCAAGGAAAAGTTAGAACACACTGCCTTTTGTGGAAATATCAAACGAGCACGTGGAAAACAGCTTTTCACTTTCCTCAATGACATCAAGGATAACAAGCCTTAAAGCAGCCGGCGGCCATGGCCGCTAAGTAGTGCTTGAATGACCGCTGGTGCTACCTAATCAGTCGGCCAAGTTTGGCCGCCGATTTCTTCTAGCCAATTATTTAATTTCGCATTAGAATGATCATGGTTTAAATGTCGAAAATATGTAGTATCAAAGAGTGATGCAGAATTAGGTCAGCGCATCATAATCACGTTTGTCTGTTCTAACTTTGTCTGTTCTAACTTTTCTCAGATAAAACACAACAACGTTTCTCAGCGAAACTTAATGTTGTAGCTAGTCAGGAAGTGCAAATTTTGGTTTGCATCAGCTACTTGATGAGTTTAAAAAAGTCGGACTGAAGGAGGAAGATGCAAGGGACAGGGTGAAATGGAGAAAAGGGATTAAAACAATTGCTGCGTGGAAACAATCGGCCACCCTCACTAGTGGGGAACAAACCGACGATGGATTATGATGACTTGAAAGGAAATATTTTCATCAGAAAAACTGACCGAAATAAATAAAAAATGACCAAATTTTTTTAAGTCATTTCAGACAAATGACCGAAAAGTCTCAGCGAAAAAACTCAACATCATAACGAAATGAATGGTCAGGTTTTATGAAAGGTGGTATGCAGTTGAAACAATCTACTGAGCTGCGAGAAGTTGCAACAATTTAGTGTCGTTAGATGGTCTCGCTATAGCATGTGACAATCTCAATAAAGCAGTTATTGCGTGGTACAACAATTTTTCTGCAGGACGCCGCCCAGACTTCAACAACGCTAAGTGATCATTTTAACACTGTTGCAAGTTTAATTCTATTTACTTGTGCTATCGTTATTGTATTTTGGCCTCCAAGCACGTAGATTTGGCCGCCGAGAAGGAGCTCTTGGTAGGCCACGATTGCTGCCGAAAAAAACAAACACGAGTTTTAAGGCCTGGATAATATTTACATTCCAACCACAACAATCTTTAATTAATTACCGGATTAAATGGAAAGAACTGTGCATGAACTCCTAAGCCTGGAACAGGCATGGTAAAAGAAGAAGTGGAGTTAGCCTATTATTTTGTTATAGCTATTTTCTTCACTGCTGTTCTCTATCTCATTCTGGGGTCCACGTCTTTTAGGAGCAGACAGCTAGGCGCGCACACTGTGGCGTCAGGATATTTAGGTGCGGAGCACTGTGGCGCCCGTTCAATCTGTTCATTTATGTGCTATTCCTAGTAAAGTTTGCAGATTGTATCAGCTCAGTTTTGGCAAACCTACTCGGGGTTTTGACGGAAAACTAAGTTACTCTTCACTCAAGCCTACCACCCGCTTGAATATAGGCTACAGTATATTTTTTACTGATGTTTAGTGTAGTTATTATTTGACTTGCATAACTAAAAGTGAACTCAGTCATGTTCTTAAACTTGAATACTTTATTGATAAAGCTTTCGCCGACGCAAACCTGGACTGACAACAAATAAATGCCGAACACGCGCATTAAAAAAACAATGTATTTTTCTATTCAATATAACATTTTGTGTGAAAAGCATTGCCGGTTTAAGCAGCTTTAACTCTCGGAAGCCATGACATATTCTTCTGTTTAATATAACATTTTGTGTGAAAAGCATTGCAGGATAAAGCAGCTTCACTCACTAAAGCCATGACTAACAGTAACAACAAATAAATGCACGCGCAATTGCGCATTAACAAAACAACATATTTTTCTGTTCAATATAACATTTTGTGTGAAAAGCATTGCCCTACGTGCCAAGCTGATACAATCTGCAGACTTTACTAGGAATAGCACCTAAATGAACGGGCGCCACAGTGCTCCGCACCTAAATATCTTGACACCACAGTGTGCGCGCCAATTTGACCAGCGCCTAACTGTCTGCATCTAAAAGACTTGCTCCCTGATTCTGACCATTGTGCTTTCTTCCTTCAATTTAACTTCGTCTGCATCATTCTTCACCTGCTCCTTCTATTCTTTTTGGACATACCCACTTCCTCTTGCTAACCAACTTCAAAGCCAATGCCTTTTAAAGAGAATTTTCTTTCTTAGCCCATGCTATCTTATTTCATTTACCCTTGTAAGTTGTTCCATAGTCTCCCTCGTCGTATTCGTCAGTTCTTCAGTCTTTTTGTTTCAGTGTTTTACCCCACACGGCCACACATTGCCCTTTCTGTTCTTAAAATTTCCTGTTTACTCTTGGTATCAATGTGTCACTAGCCATACAATATTGCAGCAGCACACAACTCCAATAGATTTTCCCTGTATTCTTAATGAAACATTTTTTTCGTATTTCCCCACATTCCCTGAACTTTGCCCAATCTCATTTTACCCTCCTTGCCAAAATTTAGTTTTGTTGCAATTAAAAAAATAGAGAAAACTATCTTGATTCGGGAAATTTACAATGAGATATATTGATTTTATTTGTTGATTATTGTGACAATATAAAGTACAATGAAAATGTGGTTCAAATGACAGCTAGAAGCATCAAAACAACACATTCATGTTCTACAGAACTTCGCATACGAATCTATAGACTGACCAGTGGCCACTGGCGCCGACTTACGGGGTTACGGGGTGGCCACGCCACCCCATAACCGCTGTGGCGGGGTGGCAGCCACCTCGCTTAGGTTACATTACTTACTGCAAATAAATGTAATTTGAACGAACGTTTAAATCTTTTTTTGATCATTTGTTTTCGCTTCAAGTCAACGTAAAGCAAGAGGTGAACCAATACAGTATTGTAAAGAAAATGATTGTTTTTGTCACAAGCATGATACTCGCGTAACATCAAGCAAGCTACAGCTACGTGAAGATTACGCAACACGTGGCTACGAGTTTTTTCCTTGTTGTTGTTGTTGTTGCGATCGTTTTTATTTGATACTTGTCATAAGTCATTGTTACAATTGTTAGGTTTACAATGGGATTTATTAATCAATAAAATACGATCTTTCCATTGCCTCCCTCAAAAATATTTTTTGAAATTTTTTAAACTGCTCATAATATCGCTATAAATTATGACAGCTATAAAATACTTGGAAATAAAATTATCTCGATGATTTATAGCTCCATCCTCCACCCTCTAAATGAATATTTATTTTCAAATTTTATTAAAAAAATGCAATTTTCGAAACTTTTTGAGTTTTATTTAAAAAGTGCACCTAGTAAAGTAGCAGTTTTAACGTTCTGCAAATTTACACACGTTTACATGATTTTATTCGAGGAAAGCTACACCCCCGCCAATCCCCAATAATGAAAGCAACCTTTTTCAATTCGTCAAGATTTTGCATTTTGAATTATTTTCCGATTTCAATTGGAGTGTACTGTCATCTACTTCTTGCTTTAATTTCTACTTTGTTATCTACTTTATGCAGTAATAATGTAATATTGCGTGTCAATGCGTGACAAATTGTGAGGCGGGAATTTATTGGTCTTACATAGGAGTTGCTTGTTACATCATAGAAAAAATTACGAAAAGTTGTCCTGTAAAAGTTTGAGGAGGGAATTTATTGGTCTGACATAAGTTAGGAGTTGCTTGTTACATCATAGAAAAAATTAAAAAAGGCGTCCAGTAAAAGTTTTCCCCGACATTCCAGTTTTATTCAGCTTAAAGATGCCACCGAAAAAGCGTTCAACTGTCGCAACTGTTTGATCTATTTGCAAGCAATGAAACAAGATCATTAATGCTTCCAAACGTGGTCTGCATTGTGAAAATATACTTATCGTTGCCTTCCACCACCTGCGAGGCGGAGAAGTGCACTCAGGCGCATAAAAACCTACTTGTGATCTACCATGACGCAACAGCGATAGAACCACATCCTAATTTTAAATGTTTATCAAGCTGAAGCTTAACGGTTACAACTTGATCAGTTGATTAACAATTGGATTGACAGAGCTGCCGTTCGCAAAAATACTTTTGCCAAATGTTAAGTGTCAGAGCGACAACGTAACAATAAAATTCACGACATACTTCCTGTGCTTTGTTGTAAAGTGGCTTTGTAAATAATCGAGCTACAAATCAGGTGTGAAAAGACAACTGCATCTACGAAACACGCTTAGTAAAAAACAAAAACATGCAGTTTAAAAGTTTTTAGGTTGCCATATTGTGCTATCCGCCACCCCGTGCAAAAATAAAAGTCGGCGCCTATGCCAGTGGCCATTACCATATATGGTAACCAATAACCAACCATACTCACAGTGATAGTATATAATATATATTTGCAATTCAATTTATTTTTCATTACAGATGCACATAGAAAATACAGTATTGGGCACCAACCCCGGTACCAACAAAAGGAAATAAGTGGCAATACAAGAAATTAAACATGTGCCTGTAAAGTCATCATCATCATAATCCATCGTCGGTTTGTTCCCCACTAGTGGGGGTGGCCGATTGTTTCCTCGCAACAATTGTTTTAATCCCTTTTCTCCATTTCACTCTGTCCCTTGCATCTTCCTCCTTCAGTCCGACTTTTTTAAATTCATCCTTCACTTGTTGTTTCCACGTTCTTCTTGGACGACCGCGTTTCCTCTTCCCATCCACCTTTAGATCTAGTGTCTTTATAAATCTTTATAAATCTTAATCTATAAATTTAAATCTATAAATCTTAAGTAGTCTTTATAAATCAGTATTATTAATTTATACAGCCACTACAAGACAATTATAATAGATGATATTTAATTGATTGACTACTGTGAGAATGTACATAAACCTGATTAGATCTCAGATCTAATGTTTTTATTTCAAAACTTCATATAAATTCAGTCTTTGTTTAGGTCCATGAGATTGTATTGATTAAAAACATAATTATTTGAAAATTTGAAGTGTTTACTCACTTATTTTAGTCTACTCTGATTATTGTAACACAATGGCCGATTATTTCGACCAAGAAGCTGAAGAGTCATCAGACGAAGACTTTGAAATCCAAAGAAAGTCAAAAAAAGTTTATGACAGCGATGATGAAGAGGAAGATGAAAAAGGTAAAAATTGTATTAAAAATTCTTCATCATGTACCATACCGTACCATGCATATTTTGGTTATGTTTTTCCGGTATATGTATTTTTGTATTTTCTTCTGAAGTATTTCTGCTCCAGGTGGAGCATCTGTATTAGGAAGGACTGTGAATCGAATTGGTTTCATGAGTCATGACTTCTTTCCATTCACTGTTCCAAACTTAAACCATTGAAGTTTGAGTTCAAGATGGACGGATGATATGCTCGGTTAGATCGGGCTTCATAGAGCTTCACTGGTGAATTCATGTTTTGATGTCACACTGCAACTATTTTGTTTATTCAGCTTTGGAGAAAGAGGTTGATGAAGAAGGAAATATAGCAGGACTTGTAGATGATGATGTCATTGAGGATGATGATGATATTGATGATGACATAAGTGATGACGATTCATCAGATGAGGAGGGAGCTGGATCCGAAGAAGACGAGAAGCGTGAGAGAAATGTCTTAATATGCAATGGTTGCCGTTCTGGTATAGTTGTTGGGATTGTTAAATTCGCGTTGTTAGCTATAACAGCATTATTTATGATGGCTTAATATATTATATATATATATAGTATACAGAATTGAGGGAATTTCATTCGTTCCAAATTTAAAAGCAGCTCACAGTTATGCAATTTTTCAAAATATTTTTTATGTATTTGAAGTACTGCTCTGTCATGATGTGGCTGAGGTGCGAATTTCAAAGAAGAAATAATCTCATCAAACTTACACATTTTGAAAATAAATTTTCAATGAGCAAATAGTTTCACCGCGTTCCATTTAATCATTATTCACAAAGTGAAGCGACAATGCACCCAAACCCTGGGTCCAAGGGATTGTATTGCTCTAGAGCAGTTGTAACTGCTGAAAGATTGCTGAAGTGTATGTGACATAACATAATCAAAACAAGGTTTATATACATCAGAAATGTCCAAATGGCTAGTTTTTCATCTAAGTCGCTCAGTTGTATGTGCAGCTCGTAAGAAACGAAAACGCACCGAGCATCGATTGGAGGATGATGACTTCGATCTTATAGAGGAGAATCTTGGAGTGAAATTGAAGAAGAGGAAGAAGTTTTCCCGACTGCGTACTGTGTCATCTGATGAGGAACAAAGTGATGAGGAGGCTGATGATAGAGCAGCAATCCGTAATGAGTTATTCCAAGATGATGACGAGAGTGTTGCTCCTGTAAGAGCCTCCCATCCCTTTTACTTCATTTCAATTCCTTGTCCTTTCAGTGTAGCCGTGTTCTTGTTCTGTACCGTACTCGATACTTTACTTACTGGCAAGCCTCCTTGCTTTCTTCTACATTATATATATTGTTGCTAAAATATTTAACTTCAAACTAGCACAAGTCTTGCTGAAACATTAATTGTGATGTTCCAAGCACAAGATATTCCACCGAAGGCAAACATTGCTCTTGCTTACTAATGTTTGATCATCCCATTGTCTCCATCATCAGTGTCTTATTTGCAGACTCCTCAAATAGAGCCTGATGTTCCACTGATTGGAGCCGATGAAGAGGAAGAGCTATCGGAAGAGAGTGATGTTGATGACTTCATTGTGGATGACAATGGTGAACCTATCAGCAAGCCGATGAAGGGACAGAAGCGACGCAGCAAGGGAGACTCGTAAGTTGTTCCAGGATTGTATGAAGGACAGAAGCTGTAGTTGGCTGAAATTAAATGTTTTGTATTATTTGTTATTTCTGAGTTAATTTGTTCGGTTAAACCCTGGAAAATATAGAAAGTGTGCTATACTCAGTGTGTAAACCACCAGTTAGATATTGTTCAGTGGAAGTATATTTATCAATAGACGTGGCAGTTGCCTTCAGTGTGAATACCTCAGCCATACCTGAACTGATGTGTTCTCTTACTTGCGTTGTCTTTCCTAGTGTTGGTAGACCTGCTCAGCTTTTGTGCTAGGGAGTTTGTACCAGTCACTTTTGATAACTTCTGTTTCTTCAACTGGGTGGTAATATCAAGTTTTTCTTCTGCAACAGAGCCCTACAGAACTTGCAGGATATATTCGGGGGGGACTTTGATTTCTCCGACTTCGATAAGTACGGTCCAGACTACGCTGATGAGGACGAAATTGATGACGACTCCTATTATGACGACCAGGTGAGGATGGACCCTTGGGATGATGTGGCAATAAATCTTGAAAGTTTGAATATCTAGTTCCCACCGGACAAGAGCAAACATCAGTGCAGTTAGCTCAGCTTAATGCCTCTTAACATTGGTGTCTTGTTATGTGATGTATGATTATGGGATTTAATTATCAGCTGGAAGATGATGACTTGGTGGACGATGACCAGATTGCAAGAAGAGCAAAGAAGAAAGCCAAAAAGTCAAGGAAGAAGAAATCAATATTTGATGTGAGTATGTTTAATGTAACCCTGTGGCATATTATGATATACATTACGGTATACATTTGTTGTCTATTTCCTACACTGCTGGATTCCTTTCTATAATTTATTATCAACTGAAGATTTGTGTTGTTTGACTTTTAAAATGTTTATATTTTTCTTCACAATATTTGATTTCATCCTCCTCATCAGTTTATGGAGCCGGACACTTTGGAGCGCGGATTCTACACCGATGTTGACACCGACATACGAACCACGGACGTCCCGGAGCGCTTTCAACTGAGGGGCATCCCCATGAAGTACGTCATGTTTTCAGTCGCAGTGTTGCCATCGTTTGATTCCACGTGTAGTTTTCCCAGTTCCACCAAGTGACCCCTCTTCTGATTGCAGACCTGCTGAAGAGAGTGAGCTCGAGATGGAAGCAGAGTGGATCTACAAATATTGCTTTCTCGAATCCACCGTCACAAAGCAGGTTTGTTACTTCATAGTTGAGCGAACTTTCCGCCGAAGAAGTCTCATGGCGGTTTGTCTTTGCTGACTACAACTGACAAGGATCACAAGTGATAGATAACCATGATATTCCAGGACATCGTTGAAGACATGGGAGCCAACTTCAGCTCTTCCACTCTCTCCTCCCTCAACAGGAAGCCACAGTCTTGTGTTGGGAAGATTCAGGTTTGTCAAGTGCTGGGTTGTTATGGTAACCTTCCTAAATAACATCTGCTTGCTCATTAACACCTTGTGTCAGACTCATGGTTGTAAAACCCCACGAGAAACATTTCGTGCCGATGCTGCCCCTTGATCGTTTGTCTAATTTGAGGATTGTGTTGTTTGCAGGACGCGCTTAACTTCATGAGGAACCAGCAGTTTGAGGCACCATTCATCGCTTTCTACAGGAAGGAATACGTCGAACCTGAACTCAACATCCACGATATATTCAAGATCTACCACTGGGACGAGAAGGTGCTTTTTGTTGTCATAGCTCCCAGACACGATCGGAACTAATATTATTGTTCCGAGGTAGTTTATCAAAAACCAGTTCACCAGTTTGTGAATCAGGTGGCTTGTGTGGTCCGTGTATATCCGACAATGACTTGTGTATGTAACATCTGTACATCGATCCGTAGTCATGAGAACACGGCAAAGCAGAGGTTCCACTTCTGCGTCATCAGAGAGTGATGGTGACCAGATTGGCAACTGAGTTGCGTTTGAAAGCGACTGGGCGATTGAAAACGGAACTAAAATCAGACCCCTCCGACATCTCTTGATTTTGTGATCCAACTCTTGATTCCAGTGGACCCAGCTGAACACCAGGAAGGCGAACCTGACTCGTCTCCTCCAAAAGATGCAGACATTCCAGTATGAGCAGATCTCCGCAGATCCTGATAAACCTCTTGGAGACAACGTGAGAGCACTGACAGACGCAGACATCGAGAGGTTAGATCTCGCTTCGTTTGTTTTTTCGTTGAAGCTGCAACGTGTTGACTCTGCCAGTGATTGTGACGTGTACAAGTAACTTGCTGAAGTAGTGTACGAGATGTCAATGCGATTCCAATAACTGAATCGTTAGACTTTTGTACAAGAAGCGAATGTGTTTCTGATGACTGGAAGTGAATCTCTGTGATGATGATCTTCCATGTGCAGGATCCAGTTGGTCCAGACCATGGAGGAGCTCAAGGATGTCTACGCCCACTTCCTCCTCTACTATGGGAGGGACATACCGAAGATGCAGGTAAGTTCTTTTTGAAGAAAAATATAGCTGTCTTGTTGCCATTACAACTGATGAAACCTTGGAAATTGAAGTTTTAGAGCGAACCTACAATGCCTGGGTGACGTCATCTCTCAATAATTGTTAACTTCCACTCGAATGCAACTTGCCTTTATACGTCATCGATCCTTTGTGTTGTCAGAATGCCATCCGCATCCAGCGACAACGCGAGCGCGCTGAGGAGAACCCAGGAGGTGAAGCCCCCACGCAGGCGTCGGACCTGAAGCAAGCGTCCAGAAGAGACATGTATTCCGTGTGCTTGGCCGCCGGACTGGGTGGGTGCACGGTTGTGGGGCGGTTACATATAATCGGCCAACCATGTTTTAGTTTTCTAACTGCTGAAATTGATTCTATTATGATAAGAAATTGGATTATTGCGCAAATACCAGCATTTGGTTAATTCAGGACTAGAGTGCTTGTAGTAAATATCTTGCTGCAAAGTGGTCTATTATCGTTCAAGGTGCGAGTCCGTTGCGTTATGAGTGGTTTGTTTACTGACCTCCCTCCCACAGGTGGCGTCGCCAACAAATTTGGTCTGACCCCGGAGCAATTTGGCGAAAACCTCCGCGACAACTACCAGCGCCACGAGACAGAACAATATCCAGCCGAGCCAATGGACCTCGCCCAGGACTTCTTGTGTCCCCAATTCAGCACCAAGTGAGCGCTCGCCTGGTCTGAGTCTGGTAGGCCTACAACCAGCTGCTCACAAGTCAACAGCTGCAACCTCAACATTATTTGACGTTTATTAGACGTAGAGTCCTAACCCCATTAATTCCATACGATGCTTTATGGAAGCAAGGCGATCGTAGCGGATTCCATGTTGTGTTCTGTTGGTTTGGGTGTAACATTCTAGAAGCTTTTTTATTTGTACTTATCCTCCAACAGAGAAGCGGTTCTTGAGGGGGCTCGATACATGGTGGCCATGCAACTGGCCAGGGAGCCACTGGTGCGTCAGTGTGTGAGACAAACGTTCCTGGAGAGAGCGAAGATCTCCATCGAGCCGACCAAAAAGGGAAAGAAGGACATAGATGAGCAGCATCCGTGCCACAAGTTCAAGTGGTTGAGCAACAAACCTGTCAAAGACATGAGCGGAACGCAGTACCTCCACATACACAACGTGAGTACCTCCACATACACAACGTGAGTACCTCCACATACACAACGTGAGTCGATGCTAACTCTGCGACAAACAAACTAGCTTTGTGACGTGGAAGTGGGGCCTTCATATTAAGTGCTTGCACATCATTCATTTTGTCATCATCTACATCATCCTTTTCATCTACATCATCCTTTTTTGTTTTCGAGTTGATGATGATCATTTTCAGTAATCAATTGATGCAGCTGATCTGCAGATTCTTTCAAAATTTGTCCCATCAAAGATACTAGAGCACTTTTTGCAACTTTCTTCGGCAAAATCCTAACTTTCACTGCAATATCCGCATTGGTTCTGTATGAGGTGGCAGTAGTCTCAGCTTCAATTGCACGCTTGGAGCTTTTCTTGAAAATTTTTTGCATTCCCAAAATGCAGCTTTTAGTTGGCTGATTCTTTTCACTTCGCCCATACATCTTGCATCTTATGTGATGAGAGAGGAATGTGCAGCTATCGACATGTTCCAATTGATTTTTATTTTGTTATATTTATTACTTTTTTATCAACAGCTTCTTTCTTTTTTCAAATTCAGTCCATTTCATATTTTTTTCCGGTTCATTTGTTCAGTTTCTACTTTTCTTGAGTTGTTCTGATAATTGTCTTACAATTTAATTGAACCCAAAGGTCCCGGTTCGATTCCGCGCACGTCTTACTTGGTTGGTCAGTTCACCTACGTTGAGAATTCTATCGAGCCTCTGCCTCATACGCGCTCATCTGTGATGGTCACGCGATCGCTCTATCGGTGATCTCTCTGGTATTGTGTGATCATTGTTGTCGTAACAATAACGTTATTATTCCACAACAGGCGGAATCTGAAGGTTTGCTCGCCGTCACCATCCACATCGACATGAAGAGCGCACTCAGTGGCCAGACCTACTTCGAAGAGATCAAGCAGCTTTACTACAGGGTGAGCCTCGTGATGTGTTGGAGGTTGGGTATCGGGTTCGATGCCTTCCCGCACCGCCCGTCCTTTATATTGCCGCTCCATCAGTGCCTGTGATAACTTGCAAGATTTGGTTTTCTACATTGAGCCAGCATCGCTCCAGAGTGGATTCCCTGAGTGCTCCCATGAGGATGTGGAGTCGCCAGGAATAAGGTTTAAAATGGTCATCACCCCAATGATTCCTGTGTGGAAGTCTCACAGCGCGAAAGCTTGATGCTATGCTAGTGATCCCTCAGCCTTGTATTGTTGGCAAGGAAGAAGTTCTCATTCACGACTTTGGTCAGTTGTTTGCTCATTCTTGGTTAGCTATGTCGCTGTCACTTACGCATTTGTTTCCCAGGACGAGTTCAGCCACTTAGTGCAGGAGTGGAATGCTCAACGCAGTCAAGTCATTGAGTTCATGCTCACTAAGATCTTGTACAAGGAGATGACCAAAGAGTTGAGAACCTTGTTCTTCACCGAGGCTAAGGATGGGATCAAGGAGGTACCAGCTTCATATCTTTACATTGTTGTTGTCTCCCAACACTTGCACTGCACGCTCTGTGACCTCACAATTCTGTTTGATGACGCAGTTATGCGCGTTGAAGATGCGATCCTACCTGGCAGTTTCTCCTTACCAGTCGGAGGAGCGTGAATATGAAGATGAGGAGGATGAAGATTCAAGGGGAGGAAACGTCATAATGGGACTATCTTACTCTGAGGACAGGTAAGGGTCGCTCTTGAGCGGGTTTTAGGGTGGGAACCACACCAACAACTTAACAATGTGAAGATCAAGATTAGTGAACAGTCTTTATTTCACACTCTATAATTCTAGATTAGTTCACTGGACAGTGAAATTCTTAACAACATAGTTTTAATTGTTATTTTATTTTCCTGTATTCCCAATTGATGTCCCCACTTTTCTGCTGCTCTGTGAAGTTGCGACTTATAGGAAGCAAAATATATTACAACGAATTTTGAAGTGATGTTGTTTATGTTTTGTCTCTTCTAGAGAGACGGCGACTTTCGCTGCCGTTGTGTCCGGGATGGGAGAGGTTCAGGATTATCTCAGATTGCCTTTCATGAGATTCCGTCGCAATTCTCCTGTGGAGGAAGATGTTAAGAGGAAGGATAAGGACATAGATAACCTCAAGAAGTTTATCGCAAAGAGGAAACCTCACATCATTGTGATCGGAGCTGAAGACAGGTGAGAGGTTAGAGAGATGCAGACCATGAGTTATATCGAGAGGAGGACAAATGTTGAAAACTTCCATTTTATGTTTCAACTTTTTTATTTTGTTTCTTTTTGCAGACATGATTATTTGGATTTATATGTAAACTTTCTCGCAGCTGTTTAAAAACTTTGAGAAGGATTTGGTTAAGAATGAGCCTTTCAATGGCTTTCTCCAGCGATTATAAGGATATGTCCCTGGATGCAAACCTAATAAGATCTTCCAAAGTATTCCCAACTTCATTTGTTTCCAGGTTTGCCATAACTCTCCAGGAGGACGTCCAGAAATGTGTGAAGGAGCTCGAGGATGAGGGTTCGATTCCCACCACGGCGGTGGAGCTGATCAGCAACGACCTCGCAGTTGTTTACTCAGCCACCGCGAGAGCGCAGGTCGGTGTGACCTTGTGGGGTTTTAGTTGCGTTCCTTTTTATATTTTCATTTGGAAATTTATTCTCGGACGCTAAAAGTCTCCTTTGTCTTAATTTCTTAAACCCTGCACACCTGCAAAGGTTCAATCACCAACAGGCTTTCGGGGAACCATGCGCGATGCCACTCATGTCAATAACTTTTGTTTGTTTTGTTTGTTTTATTATCTTTATCCTGCATTGCGGAAAAGCGGACTTGAGCGCTATGCATCGGTGTACGCCTTCCGACGTACACCTGACCCACGTTGCAGCCGACTGCAATGTCTGTTTCCGGTTGTTTACTCTACTTATGACTTAAATTTGGTACTACCCATTACTCGAAATCGATCACTGGGTAGAGGCAATTATCGTAAAGTTTCTTGCCCAGAGAAACAACAGCAAGTGCGGGTGGCTAGAGTCGAACATGCAGGCTCTCGACTGCGAGCCCAACGCGCTAACCACTCGGCCACTGCTGCCGACTTAATTGCCTTAAACTTAATTGCAAACTTTTAGCCTAAACACCGATCGCATGTTGTAAAGCACAACGCAGCTCGAAATCGGTTCCTGAGATATTGTCTTCGATTGTGACGTCAACAATTCAGCTTTCTCGTCTTGCTTGTGACCAGTTGAATCGAATATTGTTCTTTTTTCTCCACAGACGGATTTCCGAGACTTTCCTTCAGAGCTCCGTCAGGCAATATCTTTATCCAGGAGGATGCAAGATCCCATGTTGGAGTTCTCCCAACTGTGCACCACCGAGGAGGATCTCATGTGTATCAAGCTTCACCCACTCCAGGTGTGTTCCTACTCACCCCACGGGTACCGGGTCTATTATTCATTTAAGTTCTGATGACCCTAGTTGCTCATTTGATCTCACATTGTCCATGGAGTGCACCATACTCTGGTTAGAACTAATTCGGAAGTGCTTTGAAATCTGATTTCAAAACCGCCAACAACATATGAAAGTATCTTCAAGATTGCAGTGGCTGGTGCTCAGACAAACAGGACGTCCTTTTTTTTTTTAGTTATTTAATGTCTTCAAAAGTTTCAAAAATGTCTGGTTTACTGGCTGGGTGGGTGGATGTGTTGACTGACGTGGAAATAGCAGCACCAGCGCGAATTAATGTCAGCCGAGTAGGGTAGTTCTGTTGCTAAAATATCTGTCTCTCAATTCGGTTTGTGGAAGTTGTGATCAAAACATTTATCCAGCTACATAACTTCCGGTTGTTCAGGATCACGTGGGAAAGGATGAGTTGTTGCAAGCTCTGGTGGAAGAATTTGTCTTCCGCGCCAACGAGGTCGGAGTTGATGTCAACCAGGCAATTTTTCATCCCCACACATCCACCATAGTCCAGTTTGTATGCGGCCTGGGCCCTCGCAAAGCGGCCCATCTTCTCAAGGTGGGTAAGGTAGTTCAGCGACGTAGAACAAGCGGTTTTGTGACGCATGCGTTAGTAACAATTAATTCTTCAACAGTGCCTCACAATATTTGTCAACTTATTTTGAAGTTCAAAATGCGTTTCTGTAACTAACGATAAAGTCGCGCGTAAGTCTTTGGATGCAATTGTTGCAGCTGTTAAAACGATTGTTGCAGCTGTTAAAACGATTGTTGCAGGTGTTGAAACGATTGTTGCAGGTGTTGAAACGATTGTTGCAGCTGTTGAAACGATTGTTGTAGGTGTTGAAACGATTGTTGCAGGTGTTGAAACAAAAGAACGGGCGGTTGGAGAATCGATCCAACTTGGTCACCGTTTGCAAGATGGGACCGAAGATCTTTATCAACTGTGCTGGCTTCATCAAGATCGACACGAAATCCATCATTGAAGACAGGTAGGAAGGTCGCGAAGTGTTTATGCTTAATGTGGGCAGCCCTGCTCTGAAACGTGGCACAGCTTCTGGTCATTTTACGTATTGTTGATAGTAAAGTCGCAGCTTAGTTTGTGTCATGCCGCACAAGGTTCTCCAACCTCTTTCAATGATGCGCTACTGTGTTGAATGCTGTGGACATTCTCCTTAGAGAAGTCCACCTGATGAGGAAGAGTCAGTTTTATCCTGCAATGATTGATTCTTGTGATCTTCAGCACGGATGCTTACATTGAGATTCTGGATGGGCTCCGAGTGCATCCGGAGACGTACGAGTGGGCTCGGAAGATGGCGGTGGATGCGTTGGAGTATGACGAGTCCGCAGAGGATGCTAATCCCTCATCAGCGCTTAGCGAGATCCTTGAGTCACCGGAGAGGTTGAAAGATCTTGATCTGGACGCCTTCGCGGAGGAGCTCGAGCGCCAGGTTTGTTGGTTGCTTCAGATTTGTTGTCATGTGGGAAGCTGTTTTCAAATCAAACATATTCTCGAAACATTTTTTAGGTGTCAGCCATGATATATTGTTTTATTGTTGCCATACCAACGTAATTCTTACGTCATAGGGCTACGGTAACAAAGGCATCACTTTGTATGACATCCGGAACGAGCTGAACAGCCGGTACAAGGACTTCAGGCAGGTATACCGGCCCCCTACTGCCGAGGAGAAGTTCGAACTCGTTACAAAGGAATCGCTGGCCAACTTCCGCGAAGGTTCGGTCGTCGTTTATAATAATAACGTCTCTCTTTACAGCGCTCTATCCACCACGGATGCGTTGCTATCAGCGCTTTACAAAGCAAACAGTGTCAGCGTGGCGCAGCAAATTAGCATGAATTCATTATGTTTTTGAATACAAATTAGATATAAGATTCAGTGCCAGTTTTATGAAGTCTTTGGTATGACCCACCGATTTACATGTGAGGACTTCAACCACTAAGCCACCGAGCTTGCTACGTGTCTCAAATGATCTCAGGCTGTTTGCACTAAAAAGTTCAATTTGTTGGAGATAATCCTCATACCAAGCTAGGTGACAACTTGTCCTGTTGAAAAGGCAGTAAATTGATTTATCAGCATCGGCTGCACAGCCAAGTGGTGGGAGCTCTGGTCCGACGTTTGAAAGGGCGCTGGTTCGACACCGCTCAAGAGCATGTGGCTGTGGTTTTGGCAAGACACTGAAAGGCATGCCTCAAGGTGGACACGAAGATTGGCTTCCTTGCCTTCCCGTCTACTTAACCTAAATCGTTAACCACCGGGCGTAAGCCTGGATACGACGAAAAAAACGCATTAGTAACGCCTCGCTAATTTCGTAGTTTAATTTCCAAGTTACCTTCCAGGAAAGTTAGTGGCTTGCCGCGTGGTCTCCATCGCCCATCGTCGCCCCAAATCTGAGCAGCTGGACCAGGCGGAACCCCACAAAGATGAAGAAACCGGTCTCTGGAGCTGCTCCTTCTGCAAACGAGGAGGATTTGCTGATTTGGCTGAGGTGCGTTTCGCCGACGTCTGATTTGATGACGTCATGTCTCGAGATTGATCAATGTCTGAATTCAATTAGAACCAGGGGTTAACTTTATCACATCAAAGAAATTATTTTACCAAAGATCTCGATTATTTTTCTAGATTGTACCTTAGCTCCTCCATGTCTGTATCTGACTTCTCATTAATCCTCTCCATACACTGTGTGCGTCTATCGTGTTTGTACCACAATTTGATAATGAGTTTCGTCACATCGGGTGTTTCATGTTGCCCCTAGGTATGGTCGCATCTGGACACAGGAGATTGCCTTGGGAAGGCTGTCGGTGTGCGACTTCGGTTGGAGAACGGAGTATCCGGGTTCGTATCCACTGAAAAGTTGAGCGACAAACAGGTGGACAACCCCGAAGACCGGGTCAAGGTGGGTTTGTAGTCTTGATGGAAACTTGATGTTTTGTCGCCATCGTCAACTTTAATCACATAAACAACAATAATGTTGTGATGACATTTACATAGCGCCACCGTCATAGTGCTTATACGTGTGGCTACGGTACGTCATCGTGTCTTTGATGCTTTCGCTGTTTCTCCAGGTCGGGATGACGATCCACGGCCGCCTGATCAAGATCGACATAGAGCGCTACCAAGTGGACGTGACATGCAAAGGATCGGATCTCCGTGATGAGGATGGGACGTGGAAACAGCAAGTTGATACATATTACGACTATGAAGCAGAATTGGCTGATAAACACAAGGCGGAAGATGCCAACAAGAACTCTAACAGAACAAGTATGTTGAAGTAGGGAGCATGGTTTAACCACTAATGGTCTTGTGGGAGCATGAGGGAGGGGTGGCTTAAGAGCTAGGTTCACGTTGTTTGCTTTAATTCGCAAGAACGATTTTCAAATTTCCCCACCAAGGCCATGAACCTAACCAGCAAATCTGTGCGCAGCTTACATCAAACGAGTGATTGCTCATCCTGCATTTCACAACATCGACTTCAGAGCGGCCGAGAAGCTCATGGTGGACATGGATCAGGGGGACACTGTTATTCGACCCAGCAGCAAAGGTATCAACTTATACTTGATCACATTTCTCTATGAAACTCAAACTTTAAAAATGAAACTCAAACATTTCTCAACTATGGTTGCTTGTTTGCGTGGTTGACATCATACAGGCCGCTTCCAGGTCGGCCACAAGCTAGCAGCCCGGTTGGAAAGTGATTGACAGGTGGCAACTATCTAACTTTGTACTGACGAGTCGGTGAAATTGACGTAAGAACTTTGTTAGTGGAAGGAAGTGACGTTGCATCCCATCCAGGTTCCGACCACTTGACGGCGACGTGGAAGGTCGCTGAAAACGTCTGCGCGCACATAGACATCAGAGAGGAAGGGAAGGAGAACGCGTTCACCCTCGGGAAGTCGCTATGGATCGGGAACGAGGTGGATAATGTTTTTTAGAATTGCGATTGATTGTTTTTTAATGAGAATCGAACTCATGTCGCCGGATCTTGCCACATTCAAGCACTAACTCTGACTGGGCGCACAGGAGTTTGAAGATCTGGATGAGATCATCGCACGCTTCATCCAACCGATGGCCGCCAATGTCCGGGATCTGATCAACCACAAGAACTACAGAGAGGTTGGAGGAAAGAAGGAACTCCTGGAGGATCTTCTAAAGCAAGCCAAGAAGGCGACACCATCTCGCATCCCTTACTACATGGCCGCATCCCGGACTCTACCAGGTAGGTCAATGTTTTATACTTTCACTTCCCGCATGTACAGCAAAGAAAATGATAGAAAAGTTTCACGTCCCGAATCTTCAGTGCAAGCCACGTATCTGCAGAAAGTAAAGATCCCTGACTTTTTGAAAACAGTCTTTTCACCCCGGATCTCTTGATCTACTGTTACTTGTAAATCCTTCCAAGCGTTGGCTAGCAATGGTGCTATAACTAAGTAGGATTTCTGCCGTCAATCCCAGCGGCAGGTAGTCCTCAACTGTCTCACTGCTTGCAAATGTTGTCCACCAGCATCCAATAGACATCAGCAACCGATATTGTCATTGCAGGGAAGTTCCTGTTATCCTACATGCCCCGCACCAGGGCCAAGCATGAATATGTCACTGCCACAGTGGACGGCTTCCGGTATAGAGGTCAGACCTTCACGACGCTCGGCCAGCTCTTCAAGTGGTTCAAGGATCACTTTAGAGATCCCATCCCAAGTGAGTATGTCCGCTCCAACATGAGGAAACGTTTGTGTCTGACACTTGATGTACAATGTCTGCATATGTTGAATCAATGTAAAAATGACTGATTTTGGTCTGGGTAGTTATTACAACAACTTAACAGCATCGCTCTGTAGCGGTGTGTGAGCTTAGTTGTTTGTATAATTTGTGATACTTTGGACGCGGTCATGACGACGCGGGATTGCAGGTTCACAAACGACCTGACAATGGGTTGACATCCTTACATCATTACCGAAATCGATTGAAAGTTTATTTTTAGGTCATCTGATGGCAAACTCACGGACTCCTCTGATTGCGAGTGATTCTTCTAGCGTAACCCCTAAGAACAGAACCCCGTCTTCTCGCACACCCCACACCCCATCATCGAGGCCCCCACGCACCCCCCACACACCACGAGTAGGTTTCATTGCTATATTGTCAAATTTTATACTTGTCATCATCCAGGAGCGGTTTTTAACCATGATGCGTCGAGCACACTCCAGGTATTGCAGTTTTGTAGCATGAAGTTTCATCTGCGCTTCTTTGCAGGAGGCCCCTTTGCACACCCCACAAACTCATGCTTATACCCCCAATGCTGCCTACATAACCCCAGGAGGTTATGGAACTCCGAGCCATCCCCAATCTTCCCCAGGAGGGGGAATGTATCCCCCAAAATCCACGCCCAAATCAAAGTGGGCCCAACCTGTTGGCATCGCCCCCAAAAAGACTCCACGACCAAAGTGAGTTGAAACATATTCAACTGCGATATTTGCAACAATCAATAAATTTCTCAGTTATTACTTTCTCATTGTTTTCTGCTGTGAGATGTGTTTTGTGTTCACCATATCATGCTGCTTTTGTTGTCGAAGTAAACAAGCAAGTGACCCACGTTCGGTTCCAACTGTAGATGATTCCTTTTTTACTTTCAGAAATGCCGCCTCTCAAGATTGGGGTAAAGCCGCACAAGATTGGGCCAAAAAGCATCAAGGTAGTCCTCGGATGACTCCAACAACCCCTAGAGGGCCACGAACCCCTGCTGGAAGCTACAAGGGAACCCCCCACACCCCACAATCAAGAACCCCTCGGGGCCAAAGAACTCCCAATTATTAATTTAATGTTGCCTTTGTCGATTCTGGGTTTCTGGTCATTCTTGAGATTGTGCACCCGTATTCATTATTGCGCAACTTGACATTATTATTGCGCAATAATCTTGCATCTCAGTGCTGTGAAAGTTAGTTGGTTACCTTTGAAATGTACAAAACAAATACCAGGTTCATGTTTCTACGGAAAACTACAAGGGGGCGGTAGTAGTTTACCTCCAAGACTTTTGCAGCAGCGAGCTCTGTTTGTAACGTTATTGAGCCTCTTGATGACTTGTAGTTGATATTTTGTCATCTCCTGCAATGCATTGTGTATTGTGACGTCACTGACGAATGTTTCTTGTGATTGGAATCCTTGAGTTTGTTCGCACAAGTGTCATTCCGCCCCCTTGTGATTGTGAAGAAATGTAATAATTCCTCCCGCCGTTAGGTGAGGCTTTCTTGCACACTGCAGGATAACTGTCCGCTCGCCAATAATTGTCTTCTGCGTCGCTCGTTTGTTCGTTGGTGGCCCCTCAGTAAGACAACAAACCTACGTTCTGGCTGCCCTTCAATATCCGCCTGTCAAATGTCATATGACGTCATTTTCATTCGTATATGAAGTATATCATCAGCCCATACAATATGGCGGTTCGGCCAGCTCAAGAGCTGTGTTTGGGCGGCCTTTGATGGGTCGTGATTGATCTGCAGAGCATCTTGCTCTGGATTGGTCACTCCAGTGGCATTTGTCATGAAGTGCACCACAAGGACCCGCTACTGTTCACGGTGATATTTAAACGTGAGGCCTGAACTGCGAAATATTTGCCTTAAATCCACTTTGGATTCTGTGATTAACTATGTAAGAACGTGGATTGTTCAAAGGTCTCTTCGGTTTCACCAATAAATTTGCATTGCTTTGATGATTATTTAACAAGATTGTCAATCTCCTGGGGCGACTTGACTAGGTAATGGTATCGAACCTCTGACCCAGGTTCATCCACCATGGTTCAATACTAGACGATAATTGACCTGCATTCCTCAAGTTGATATTGGAAACCGTCGAGATGTTCAGTTCGCGACATCGCTGGCGTGAGGTTGACGTTTGGGCCTCTGTTGACGTCAGGTTGAGGTTTGAGTCTCTGTTGACGTCAGGTTGACGTCAGCGCAGCTCTTCATGTATAGTCGCGTGTGTGTCTGGGATCAAGAATTTATCCTCCTACCACTCCAGATTCACGATGTTTCCGGACTACACTGGAGGGCAACTAGAGAGCAGCCAGTCTTTGGTTTCATCATCCATGACACGCAGACCTTTCACTCCGTTAGGGGAACGTTCAAATATTACGTAACGCCTTCGAGGGGGGAGGGGGGGGGGGTCATGCAAAGCGTTACGTTAGCGTCATATCGGGGGGGAGGGGGTTCAAGCAAAACGCTACGTAACGCTTTTGAGTACGGAATGGTAGTTTGTTGTGCTGAATGCGTAGTGAAAAAGCGTTACATGGGGGAGGGGGGGGGATTGAAAAAAAGCGTTACGTTGGCGTTACATGGGGGAGGGGGGGGTCAAAACTTCGGAAAAAAAGCGTTACGTAATATTTGAACGTTCCCTAGGTGGCTAGAAGATGGAGCAATCGTTAATGCTGTGGTCTGTTCCTCGGCACCACATTCACAAGAAGAGGATGAAGAAGGCCCCCTTTTTCATCTATCATCACAAATGAGTGAAATATTTCAGTCAACAAGCAGAAACATCACTCTGTTAATCTCGTCTCTCAAGAAGCTTTCCCAGTCCTGAGAAGAAGATTTCCACAAGCAATTTAAAGCTTGAGCAAAATCAAAATTATTCTCCGATACCTCAGTTGGTTAGAGCGTGGCTTCGTGAACGAAAATGCTTCAAGATCATGCGGTGCTTGTTCGACTCTCGGGGTGTGCACTTGAGCAACGCATTCCAAGGACTGCTCTCTATTTAGCGGCACTTAGTGGATGGAATAATACCCCGGCAACAACACTTCAACAATCGGAAAACTTCACTTTGTCAATCTCACTAACTGGCCCTGCGTCAAAAGCCTCTACAAGTATGCGAAATAAACTATCAAAGGCTTTGTCAGTCCAAGGATAAAGATTCAACACTAACCGATAAAATTGGTGATATTTAGTTTCATATAAGTAGGCTAATCTAGTTCTAAAATTTGTGATATGAGAAAATCGTAATTAGGGAGTTATGAAAGAGGTTAAATGAAAAAAAACAACTTGAAAAACGACCCATGAAATTATTGCTTCTGTTGGAAATAAATACTTTTTATGCTCAGATATTTTTGTTATTGATCAGCAACCTACCGGACAGCAGCAAGTGTTTTTCTTTTGTAGCCTGCAAGGATTGCCTCATCGTAAAAACTCAATGATTGTTAGTCATTGGTTGGTTAGTTTTGAGTCTTTATCATAGGACTGACAAAGCCTTTGATAGGTTATTCCTGGTAGTTTCGCATACTTAATTAACTCAGACTACTTCTGCTACTGTACGGCAATTGAAAACATTTTAGCCCACTGTAACATAGGATTGAGATTCGTTTTGTTACCCTAGATATTCTATCTTCGAGCTCAGTTCAGTTTGTTTTTATTTCTGACCATCACAACAAAAAATAATACCTAGCCCAGGGCTATAAGCTACACAACTGGCGGACCGCGGTCCGAATCCGGACCTTCTGGGTGTTGAATGTGGCCTTCAGCTTTTGGAAGAATAACCTCATTGCCACGTTTCAGGGCTTCTATAAAAAGATTTCTACTAGGAGGAAGCAAGTTTTACTGTGATTATCCTATAGTTGCTCGGGGGACTTCGACTCCCCAACATTTTCTCAGAAATCCGATTCGAGTTAGGCCTACATTTTACCAAAAAAAAAAAGGTTCGGTACTGGTAGGCTACAGATAATTTAACTTTTGTGGTTGCGTGGGAAATAGCCTAATTTATTTAATAACCATTCGATATCTCCGCTTGCAGCAGATTGCGAATCAACATGGGTTACTTAGCAGGGTTCCATGTGATTTTATGAGCCGTACTGCTTCTATGCTGGCTCAAGGCAGATTGTAAGAGGGTGATAGGCCTATGTCACCAGATTATTACCCGATTTATCCTCACTGCGTTGTGCAAGAAAGAACACAATCGGTACCCTTTTTAAAGTCTTTGGTATGACCCGACCTGGAATCAAACCCAGGGCTACCAGCACCAGAGCCGATGGCGATAACCACTGAGCCACGGGTGCTGGTTTTTACTTATTTAGAAAACTTATTTACCAGACCGCTAAAAATATTCAACTTGTCAAACTGGACCTTTGTTAACATTAGTTGAGTAACCCTGGCCTAGCTTATAGCCTAACCCTATGCTAAACGTAACAGAGGTCTAGAAAAAGTTAGAAGCCACAAAACGCGGACGTTATAACATGAATGAAAATTAAGCCTTTCCTAAACAACCACTTCTCTCCATTTACCATTCTCTAGTTGAGAGTCAGATATTATATTGTATCTCAACATGGTGTCATGAAAACAAAACTACATTGTAAAAGCTACAACGTACATGCAATAACTTTCTTCGTGCTGTATTTGACATTGACCGCAGAAAAAGCATAAAAGGTGTAATGGAACTTAATAATTTAAAATCAATTAACCACATGAAAACTACAGAGATTGCAACTTTCATGTTTAAATATTCAAAAAAGCTACTTCCCACAACATTCAATGATATAATTATGTGTAAACAATCAAGTAGCCTAACAACAAGAAGTAATTCTCCTTATATTCCGATATATTGCAGAATTAACACTTGCAAACAATCAATACGGTACATGGGGCCAACAGTTTGGAACAAGCTTCCCCCTAATATAAGAAATGAATGCAAAACTGTAAAAGGCTTTAAATCAAAAATGAACAAGCTAAATCTTCCTTGAAATAATCCTATCTAAGTATTACATGCACCAAACATATTAATATTTTTTTTTTGCCCAGAAATGATAGGCCAATGTGTGTAGATTTATTAGCAAAATAGTAAGGTTGTAAGTAAGCTACTCCTACTGGCCTTCTGGTTCTTGTGTTTTTTGTCCACAGAAGTTCTACAGAGTCTGCAGAAGTTTTTCCATCCTCTTCGACTAATCGCCATCTTTCGGTGAAGCGGTGGCCATGTGCTCCAACCAGTTGTTTTATATCAATATCTTGGACTGGATCGTCATACTATTGTCTTATTGTTTATCTATTTTTCTAACATGCCGAATTGGATTTTTTTTCACTTTTTGTTATGGTCGTGTAAAACATACGGTAACCCAAATTTATTATATTACTGTGACATGCCACTACTAGGCCTACATCCCAGCTGGCGATGCCTGTCGTTTTTGCATTAATTCAACGTTTGCTAACGTTGGATCAGTGTAGAGGTGACGAGTTTAGCTGACTGGGGTCTAAAATTATCGCTTTATCAATGCAACTTTTATCAAAGCACGCTTGATATCTTCAACTTCAAGACATAACTTCTCTGGTTAGGCCTATAATTGAATTTCCGCAAGATGATGATGTTGTTTTTTGCTAGTTTGTTTTATTTATTTTTGTCATTGTTTTAATGTCGTCAAGTTATAGCCTATCTATTTTGTGAGTCGTGCAAAACCTATGGTGCGTTGCGTTTGAAATGGCTTTGCCCGTCGTAGGATTTCTTTGTGGGGGTTTTCTTTGCCTGCCTTGCTCTTCTTTGCTATGAGCTAAACGCATCAAGACGTGTTCCCCTTATGACCATCAGCACTCTTGATAACGCACCATGGCCGATCTTCATAGCAACTGTCCATACAAATCTTAAATATATCAGCTAATAAAGCTATGTGGGCTAATAAAGTTATAGCCTAAATATATGTTGTTTATTTGTCTTTGTTTTGTAACATTTTTTTTTTTATTTTCCCTTTATATCTTAAATTTTTCTGAAAGTGTTGCGACCGTGCCAACTCAATATCTTACTTCGGTCTCAAGCACGTTTTAACGTTCGCGTTTTGTCGCTTCTACCCTTTTCTCGACCTTTGCTATGTTGACATGTAGGGGAGAGTGGGGAGGTTTGAGCCACTGGGAGGTTTGAACCATGGCTGTTATTGCGGATACCATAAAAGTAGAAATGACGTAACTATGTCTGTAGACAGAGGAAGTAAAGTGATTCCAAAGCATGTCTACGTTAGAGCGATAGCAGCAGCGATTTTAGCGCAAGCAGGTTAGAACTTGTTTTCCTTGCAAAAAGTAAATTTTAGGAATTTCAGTTTGTAGCTGCATGCCATCTTCGCTGTTTTACTTAGGCAATAGTTAATACTACCATGAGTAGTCCTATCTAAAAGGTGTTTAATGATGCTGGCAAATGCTCTGTAAGTGAAAGATTTAATAGCTGATTAGACAAGTTTCTTAAAATGGTGGCAACAGGGAGGTTTGAACCAGTTGATTCGGGAGGTTTGAACCGGTGGCTCAAACCTCCCAGAAGAAAATAAGTTTTAGTAGCTTCTTCTGAAATAGTTTGCGGTCTGTAGTAGTCAATGTATTGTAAGTCTAGTGCTTTAGTATGCATTTGGCTACTTATAAATAGGCTATACAGTCTATGTTAACTGTAGTAATATTGCGAATTGCTTACACAGGGTATTCCTATTGGCCACAGTAAATTACAAGCATTAGTTGAATTTAAGTTTTTATTTCCATCACTATGCCTCGCAAACATGTTAGAACTACAAGCCACGCATCAGCCACTCGTGAGGAGATGTTGCTTGCTTTGGAGGAAATAAAGAATGGAATGTCGATCAGAGAAGTTGCCAAAAGAAGACATATTAACAGGACCACTTTAGGTCGCTATTACAAAGAGTGCAATCGTCCTGGATCTGATAATGGTAGACTCTCAGAAAACATTGGCTATAATAGAACGAAGGTAAAACGTCTGGTGTTTCCTTGGGAGTTGGAAAGTCTGCTCGCACAGCACATAAAAGACCTGGACGATAGATTTCACGGACTCACACGCACCAAATGCCGTGAGTTGGCTTTCAGTTTGGCTGACAAGAACAACATTCAGATGCCAAGTAACTGGGTGGTTTCTAAGATGGCAGGTTTGTTTTATTTTAAGCCTATGTTGTTTAAAAATTGAATGAGACTGTTCACCAGGCATTTAATTCAATAACATGATACGCTCTTCTGGTGTAAAATAAGCAAAACTATCACAAGGTGTTTTTAGTGATAATCTGCATTTATTTTCCGACGTTTCGTTAATCAGACACGATTAACTTGTTTATTAATTCTGTGTGGAAAATTGTGTACGGTAGCACATTGTAGATCACATTGGTTTGTTTTTTCGACATTACTCAACACACACCACCTCTCAATTCTTTCCCATAAACTTTTGCAGGAATTGACTGGTTTGAAGGTTTCAAGGAGAGACACCATCTGACATGTCGTAAACCAGAAGCGACGTCTTTAGGAAGAGCGACAGCTTTCAACAAAACAACTGTTGGGGAGTTTTTCGACAACCTTGGAAGAGTTATGGACAGGTCTCGTAACAATAGCCTAACATTGCTTTGTACTTAGCAATTCTTATGATCTGAAAAAGGCTTCATTGTATCGTTTTGTGTTTTAGGTACAACTTTGCTGCAAGTAGAATATACAACCTTGATGAAACAGGTGTCACAACCGTGCAAAGACCAAATCATATCGTGACAACGAAAGGAAAAAAACAAGTTGGTTCTGTGACATCTGCAGAGAGAGGAGAACTTGTAACAGTTGTATGTGCTGTCAGTGCTTCAGGTGTTGCCATTCCCCCCATGTTTATCTTTCCAAGAGTAAGATATAAGGAGGAATTTGTTAGACATGGACCAGCAGAATCCATTGGAGAAGGTACCAAATCTGGGTGGATTAACGAAGAAAAATTTTTGGTCTACTTGAAACATTTTGTGAAGCATAGTGGTTGTTCCCCCTCTCAACCTGTCCTCTTAATTCTCGACAACCATGAGTCTCACGTTTCTTGGGAGGCTGTGGAGTTTGCTGATAAAAGTGGCATTGAATTGCTGACTTTGCCTCCTCACACTTCTCACAAACTTCAACCGCTTGATAAATCAGTGTTTGGGCCATTTAAAGGCTATTACAACCAGGCTGTAGATGGATGGATGCGAACCTACAACAACAAAACTTTTCGGATTTATGACATTCCACAATGCGTTAAGGAGGCTTTTTTAAACGCTATGACGCCAAGGAACATCACTTCTGGCTTTGCCTCTACAGGAATATATCCTTTTAACAAAAGTATATTCACAGACACAGATTTTGCCCCATCACTTCTGAGTGATAGACCAAATCCCCAAACAAGTACCTCCCATCAACCTGAAGTGAATGAAGCTAATGTTATGGCCGCAGTTCCCAACACTATTGCTAACCGATCAACTGATAATGCTTATTTCTTTGAAGGTGCGACACATTTACCCGTATCTTCATTGCAAGATCTCGAGGAATATCACGCCTCAGAAAGCTTCATACCACCCAACGAAGTTATTCCATTACCATCAAGCAAAACCCCAAGAGTTCAACGCAAAAGGAAACGAGTAAAAAGTCGGGTTCTCACAGAGACTCCAGAAAAACAGGCAATAAAAATTCAGCACGAAGAAAGACGTGCAAAGCAGGAAAAATTGCTCAGAAGAAAACAAAAAATTATTAGACCAAAGCCAAAGAAACCCCCCACAAAACGTGTGCTAGCTCTTAATGAAAGCTCAAGTTCTGATGAGGATGATGCAGTTCCTTTGGACGATATGTCAGACACAGCATCAGAGAGTGGAAGTAGTGTAAATGAAGAGCAAAATCCCAAAGAACTTGCTGTAGGAGATTTTGTTGTTGTTAAATTTAATACCAAAGAGAACACACGTCATTACATTGGCAAGATAGATGACGTGGGCACAATCGACGAGGAGCCTGAAGCTCGCTTCTTGCAAAAGGTTCCATCTACAAATAAGAGTGGAAAGCCATCATTTACATTCAAAGAAAATGATGAAGGGTCTTTTCCACGAAGCGACATAGTAAAAGTTTTACCCAATCCACAAAAAGCGGGAGGAACTGCAAGAAGGGAGAGCCATTTTATATTCAATTGTTGCCTGAAAGAGTTCAATTTGGAATGATAACATATTGATGTTGACAATGCTTAATTACTCTTACGAGACAGTTGATTGACAGTTACTGGTCGTTGTTTGTGTTGCATGTTTTTTATTATTTTTGTACTTATACCGCTGTAAATGTTTGAGACATCTTTTTCATTGATTATTTGTGAAACAATGTGTATTTATCCAACTTTGAAAAGGTGGGTTAAATTACCCCAGTGTGGTTCAAATCACCCTTTTGAGTGGTTCAAATCACCCCAACCCAAGGGTGATTTGAACCACTTGAGAACTTTCTGAAAATACTTTATATTTTTCGTTGTAATAAATTTCATTTGCAAATTCACTTTGGGCTTGCTCAAGTACATCCTAGACTTGGATGTCATGCAAAAAAATTGCTGAAAAATTGAATCCTGAAGCAGACATTAGGAATATTGAGAAAAGTGGTTCAAACCACCCCACCCTCCCCTATTGTTTTGATATGATGGTCAGAAATAAAAACAACTGAACAGAACTGGCTTCTTTCCTGCTCCACTCCGGGTACAAAGTCTTTGACTTCAAACCCTGAGAACAACTCATAAATCACGATTTATCCCTTTCCCCTGGCATAAAAAGAAAAGCGAATTTTTGAATGAAAAAGTGACTGCTAGGAAAAGAAAACTTTAAAAGTAGACAAGTAGCCTACACAGAAATAACAACTGCGCCAACGTAAATATTTCCATGACAAAAGTATCAATTGCCAAAAAATTCAAACTCCCACCAAAATTAGTTTTTTTCTGGCTTTTTTATGTTTCATCGATTTTTGTCAAATTAATAAAAAGCCAACATAATTTTGGCTTTTTTGGCTTAATTTTATCTTTCCCGATTTTTTTTAGAAAAAAATTCAGTCAGCGTCAATCGGAGCAGTAATTTCTACCTTAGATTTGGTTGTAGTGTCCGACCGAATTGGTGATGCAAGCCGCGCCGCGCCGCGCCGCGTACGCGGCCGCTTTTGACTTTTTCGCCGCGTGCCGCGCCGCGCCGCGTGGAAGGTTGAAATGACAAAGCCGCGCCGCGCCGCTTGCCGCGTAAACTTTCAAGAAATTAATTTTTCGTAAACGTAAACTTTCAAGAAATTAAACTTTCGTAAACGTAAACTTTCAACGTTTCAAGAATCAGCTATGAAACTTCAAATTTAAATTGGAAACACGGATCAGTTATTTTTCCCTTCGGAAACCCTAAGATGGAAAGCTATGCAAATGCAAATTGCAAATGGCTTGCAGTTGACAGGGTTTTAGGGCTTGCTTGTCAGGGAAGCTGTACGAATGTTTTTGGTTAGTAGCCTAGCTGATAAGCTCAGTTACCAGGCTATAGGCCTAGCGCAACTACCGCATTATTTACTATATCAGTTAGCCCAGTGAGTTCAGGCTATAAGTTTTACTCTTGTGTGTGTAGTTCATATAGCCACTGGCATTATAATTGCATTATTGCTTACAAAAAGTGTTCAAAAGTCCTGATACTGGATCCAGGAACATTCTATTTGTCTTAGTTTGTATTATGTCTTAGAACTTAGATGCATTGCTGATAAGAGAATATGATCTGGTTAGCCTGGCCAATTAGTGCACAACTGTATTGGTACTAGGTTACCAGTTATATGCCATGGATGCTTTTTCCTACAATTGACTTTCTAAACAATAACTCGTTAAAATATTTTTTTTTAATTTTGTAATTTGCGGTGTGCGGTGCGGTGCAGTGTCAAAGTTCCAGATAAATTGCGGTGTGCGGTGCGGTGCGCGGATAGATGAGTCAGTTGCGGTGCGGTGTGCGGATAAAAATTTTGGGTTCGCTGCATCTCTAGACCGAATGTCGTTTTGAAGCCGAAACTAAAAAAATTTCTAGTTGCTTGTCTTTTCATTAACTATGTTTCTGCGTTGTCGCTAAAGTCAAAGTTCGGTAGGACACTATTTGGTTGTGCACTTTTTATATGTGTATGTTTAATGAATACTAATTGGCTTATTCTTGGTTTTTCAGCCATTTTTTACTGGCTTTTTTTAGGCTTTTTTTGTGACTAGGTCTGGCTTTTTTGGTGAAGACAGGTTGGCAACCTTGTCCGTATCATTTGTGGAAAGTTTTTTTCCCGAATTTCTGAGTTTTGTAGAATTTTCTCAGGGACAAGGTTTCTTAATTTTCAATTTTTTTTTTGACTTTTTTGCGAAATAATCATTAAGTGAAATCTTGAGGTACGGTAGACAGCAAAAATTAACGAATGTTGCACCAGTGTATGGCAATTAAAAACATGCAACCAAGGTTGTTTTTTGTTTGTCGTATCCAGGCTTACACCTGGTGGTTGAAGATTTAGATTATGTAAACGGGAAGGCAAGGAAGCCAATCTTCATAAGTGTCCTGCCAAAGACACAGCCGCATGCTCTTGAGCGGTGTCGAACCGGTGCTCATTCGATGGCCGTTCCAGGGCTCTCAGTTTCACCACTCGGTTATGCAGCCGACGAGGTGATTAATAGAGACAACCTAAAACAAGGCTGTGATTGTAAAGTTGACCAACAAAGATGAGAAATCAAAACTAGTTCAATGTTTCAACTGCAAATGTTTTTTTTCCAATAAATATTGAAAAACTGGTAGGCTAAAGATGAGTCCCACACTTGATCCAATCATCGGTGGATGAGAATATAAGGTTCTCATTACTGTAAGCCTTTGGCACTAACAAATTGTATGGTGGCCAGTTCCTTTCTCTTGGCCACCTTTCTTTCAGCAACTACGCCCACCAAATTTATTACACCTTGGGTAGAGGTGAGCAGTGTTTTTCAACTATCACCTGAAGCCAGGAGTCGACCCAAGATTGCATAACGAATATTTAATAGAACAAAAATGAGACATTTGAGCTCTATGAATGTCTGAAATAATTTACCACATACAGTCATACATCCACTTAGCTTGAACACATTCAAGGCTTGGCGACAGCATTCTTATATCATCATCGACATCAGATGCATGCATACGTGAATACTCTCCTTGTACCCGAGGCTCTGGAGTTAGATGAAAATTATGTGACTTTCTCTCCTCGGTTTATAACTGGCCGACTCTAGGCATGTCAAAATCCCCCCGACTCCACAAAACAGCATGTATTTGAAGCAACAGTGTGGAATGTGGATTTATGAAAACACAACCTTGTATGTTCGATGAAAGTATTTTAGAAAAATTCTACTCTTTTCTCTTAGAACTATAGGACTCTGTTGCCATGAATGGAATAAAAACTGAGAAAGATTTTCCGGTGAAGAACGAAGAAGAGCAAGCTCAACTGAGTGAACCCATGTTCAACAATCTGCTGCAGCAGCTTGAAGGGTACAGACCCACTGTGAGTATGGATTTTATGCGAATGTTTGCTTTGTTTTCAGTTTTATAAATATCTTGTCTACCTTGTTGCAAGAACATAAATGCCATGTTCAAAATTTAATATATATATACGAAGACCTTCGACATTTGTAGTTTTCGAAGAACATTTGGTGACTTTACATATCTTTTGTTCTTGAAGAACTTGGCTATTACCTGTGTGGTGTGGTGTCGGCATTTATATGGTTAATAAAGCAATGCAATGACCTCGTGTCTTGATCATGGACTTTGTAACAATCTTTCTTGGATAGATTCCTGATGCTGTTGCTGAGTATTACCTGAACAAATCTGGCGTGAACACGGAGGATGGAAGAATGTGAGTTGGCGGTGAATCTTTTCAAGTAATGATTTCAGTTTTTATCAAATTGTATCTCGGCATGAAAATGAATTCTATTTCAACATGGATCTTCCAAATTAGAAAGTGCCATAAATTTGTGGCTTAATGCATGAGATGCTGCATGATATCAGTTTGGATCAGTTGCACTTTTAATCCCCACCGTATGTACACCATTGGTGATGTCACAATCGATATCAATTGCAGAGTTCGCTTGATTGCTCTCGCTGCTCAGAAGTTTGTCTCTGACGTCGTCAACGACTCAATGCAGATGAACAAGATGAAGGGATCAGCTCCCACATCCCGATCCAGCAAGTCGAAGGACAAGAGGTTGGTGGGTTTGAGTCAGCTCCTGGACTCGTTACCAAATTGACGTCATCCTTAGAAAGAGCCGACTTGGGATGGAGCATGCTGTAGACATGGCTTGCTGTATCCCAAGTTAAGAGCTTATGTTAGTCTCATGAATGTTGTCCAGATTCTAGGGGGTTATGTGAAGTTTAAGCATTTTTTTCATGGGATCTTGAAATGTAATTTATATTGTAATTATTTTTTTGCACCCAGACATACAAAACAAAGTAACTTCAAACTGTTTAGCATTCTTTATGTACCTACTTGAAAAAATGCTTTAAATTGGTTAGTTGGTGCTGCTTTTGAATCTTTGCTTCTTCCTTTTGTTATGAAAACGTTTCTTCTGCTGAACGTGCAGCCAGATCTTTGTGCACTGTTCCACTGCAGTTGTTAGTTATTCAGTTATCTTAAGCTAGGGGCTGGTGGTAGGTGGACTTTAATTTGTGCTTGTTTATATTTTGCATGTTAGTTGGTTATTATTATGATGAAATGATGTTCATTTTAACTTCATGTTTATTGCAATCTGCTTGGATTCAGGCTTCTCCTCACAATGGATGATCTCGCTCCTGTGTTGGCTGAGAAGGGAATCAAGGTGAAGAAGCCACTCTACTACACATGAGCTCATCCATTTTTACGTCACCGGTCGTCATAACGATGGAGGCGAAATGTCGCAATGTTTAAAGCCCCTCAAATATTTTATTGTTTTTATCATGAAGAGCTCCATCTAGCGGCTCATACTGAGCCAACCTCACTGAGGTTCTCACAGAGTTGCCCTTTTTTTGCTGTTGCAACCCCCTTCACATCTTGCTCAAGTGCGCCACTAAGTGCACTTGACGCAGAATTTTCAATCGTTTGGGCCACATGGTGGAACTAATGTGCCTGTTTGAGCAATGTTGCACTTCGGAATTGGCAAACAAAATATCAGTTGGTGCAAAAGTACATCAAGTGTCATCGTTCAGAAAAAGTTTGATTTCATTGGCAACTACTGTGTGTGTGCTGCAATGTGATTCTCATTCTTTATCCTCTGCCACCATGGTGTGGACATTCTCTGATGCGACTTGTTTTTGCAACTTTTTGAATGTTGCATTCCCGCCTGGAAGGTCACATGACCGACCACAGTCTATGTTCTGTTGATTGTTGTTGAAAACAAATTGGTTGTCATGGTAGCATATTGTGATGCTTCAAAATGTTGGTTTCAACTCGTCGGATGAATCCACCCTGCTGCATCAGCCTGGAGGGGTTGCAACCAGTGACATCGCCAGAGAGAAAATGTTGAGGGGCTGAAGCAACTGTTGGGGCAAACATCATTAAACATGGCATTGTGATGTTATTAAACGTAATAACATTAAAACAATTGTTTGGGGAGGAGGGGGCGATTGCCCTCCCAAGCCCCCCACATGGCTACGTACCTGGTTGTAACCCTTTATCCTCTTGTTGGTTCATCGAAGGGAGGTTGGAATCGCGAACTGCTGCAGGTTCGGCTTAAACTTTATGACGTAATAATGTGTATTTTCACCACAAGTTGTTTGTGGCCGTATAAACATCGTTGAAATACATTTCTATTTTGTTTCAACATTATTTGACGTTTCATCTCCATCAAAGAGCAACATAAAAGTTTCCGGCATGTCATTTTGTCAAAATCTCGATACTCGAAGCTTCAATCGCTTTGTCCTACTTTTATAGCGTATGACGTCACAGTAAGCTGGAAATTTGGAATTTGAGTTTTGTCGCAAACCTCGTCAGATCAGGTTTCAATGGCCACTTTGAAAACTGAAATTGTGAAACAGGTCTCACGTCGCAAGAGTTTCTATTAACCTGCCCTGCAGCAGTGGCTCATGTGACTCGCGTCGTGTTGGCGCAAGCGAGGCGTCTTGCGCTCAAACAGAACGCTCAACGTGTGCAATCGAAATGCAACAGCCCTGACAGAAAAATCCGTCGTTTTTACATTGTGCAGTCATCTTGAACGTCTCAGACGTTGAATCAATGAAAAAGTGATGAGTTTTGCTGTCTGGGAAAGTTCCATTAGTGAGCTCGCCCTTTCGGGTAATGAGTAGGCTACACGCGAAGTTGCATCTTGGTAGAAACTTAATTTTACAACTTTATGCTTCTTTTTAAGCAAAGGAGTGTGAAGTATAATTCGTCTCCAAAACAAAGATTTTTTCGTCTGATTCTCAAAACAATTCACAGCATGTCATTTTTTACAATTATGATTTTTGACTTGACCCATTCTTGAAATTATCTTCAAACCAGTGGCGCCGCCAGACCTTCAACATTGGGGAGGCAAAATATTGACAGTGCAAGACAGTAGCGTAGTCAGGAATTTTGAAAGGGGGGGTGTTGACGGCCGGCGGGCGAAGCCCGATGGCGTGTTCGCCGAAGGCGACACTTAGCGGCGGGGTGGTCTGGGGGGCCTCCCCTAACAATTTTAAAAAATTACTTTCAGTTTGGTGCATTCTGAGAGCATTCTCAACAAAATTGTGGGTATGAATATTTCTGTAAAATGGTGCTGTCCGGTGGCATAGCAAAAGGATAAAATCATGTTTTCTTTGGCATTTTTCGGAAATAAAGCTAAGTCTCTATGTTTTCTTGTTGCTAATTCCTGGCTGAGATATTCGAATGTTTGATATTGGCAAAACTCGCTCTTTTAATGCAGTTTCATTTAGAATTAGGCAAACTTTGTTTTAGAGACATGGGTTGATTGCTTTTTTTGCGAGAATATTACAGTTTTTAAGTTAATTATTATTACAGTATTAACAAGCTTCACTGAGTAAAAACAAGTTTCACTGAAAATAAAAATAATCAATTAAAAAGCCTACCTCAGCCAGCTAAATCTGCTGATTTTACATCGATTCAACGTTGTAGGGCGTTGAATCGAGGTAAAAAATGCACAATCTTGCTCGCGAGGACGCAAATCTTTCAATTTAAAGGCAATAAGCAATGCAATATCCTTAGAAAAGAAGAATGAGAAGATAATTTTACTACAAGTAAAACGTATTTTAACGTCTAATAAACGCAGGAACATGTTGACTTTAGTTGCATTATTTCGTCATACTGCAGTTTTTGCATCTTAATACGTATTAATATAATTGTTCGCTCATTGTGTGTTTTAAACTTTATCGTCCTTATATTGCGCATGAAATCTTCGTGGATAGGATAAAGAAACATTAAGAATAAAAAATCATTTAACACTGGTGGACAAAATTGCAGTTTAATAGAATAAACTTTAACTAATATTAACACTTAACAGGACTATAACATATACCAAGCTGTTGAAAACTCGACAGGGAAAGCAAAATGTGGCATCCTTAGCTTCTGAATACTCCAGTCAGAGATAGTCATCAAACCACTGGTTACTTACTGCATTGGCAGGAGAAGTACGTGAAAAGAATCACAAAATCGTAATAATAACAGCAGCAAGAAGAGCAAGTGTAAAATAAAAGAGAAAGCTTTTACCTCCCCCCCCCCCTTGCAACTTGAGTTGACTTCAGGTTGGGATCGAAATATTAAAAAAATAATAAAAATATGTAATAATATAAAAAAAAATTAAAAAGATGATGCCCAAGACATTGGGGGGCAGCTGCCCCGCCTGCCCCCCCTCTGCCGGCGCCACTGCTTCAAACCCCTAAAATTATTGACAGCCATTGTCGACAGCTTCCTGTTATTGCATCTCAAGAGCGCACTTTCGCGTTTGCATCAAAACACGTCGTTTTCTTGCAATCACAAACTTTCTTTGAAGGTTATTGCGACCACATTTCCTATCAATTCTATGAATGAATCCGGAATTGACTTTAAGAACATCGTTTCCTTCAATCAAATTTACTCATTAGGCGGCAATTAGCAGAACACAACAACAGAAACTTCTATATTATTACTAGCTGGTCATTTTAAAGATGGAGTGCATAGTATTGTTTCGTCGTGTGGCTGCACTCATGATTATTGTTCTTTGATCAAGTTGGCAACAAAACTAATGAAATTTGCAGAACTGAACAATTTTGCGAGTGTCATTGTTCGAGACTGACAACTTGAAGTAAGAGAAAGCGCGATCGGTATCATGCTGGAAGTTTTTGTTTGATCGTGACCTGGAATCGAACCCACGTCTATGAAAGCAGTTACATCTCAACTTGGTCATTGTGATCCCGGATGTGATAGTTGCCGACTCGCCCTTGTGACGTATCTCCATTGCTTTCACTGATTACAAACGCGCTTTCTTGTTCCAAAAAGTTGATTTGAAAGTGGATGGCAGATCGTCAGGACAGGAATTGAAGGAGTGCTTGTAATGTAGAGTAGCAAAAGTTATCAACAAGTGTTTTAGGTAGAAACTTTCAATTAATAGCAAGCTAATATTGGAAGTTGAACAGCCTGCAGCTAAGCATGACCGTGAGCCTTCAAATCCAATCGTAATATAGAATGTGATTGTACATCAGCCATATAAATACAAAATTTCTTTGGCGCTTCTGGTGTCTGTAGCTAAACTAGGCTATAATAAATATTGCACATGATTTCTTGTATTGGCTTACGCCTAGTGGCAGAATAGCTTAGGTTCGGTGAAAGGCGTAAAAGTTAATCTTCTTGTCCACCTTTAAGATCGTCATTAGTGTTTTGCACCCTTGCTAAGGTCAGCAGCGTGCTTTTAAGCGGTGTCGAACCGGCGCTTTTTGGGAGCGTAGCATCAGGTTCTGAGCACTAGGCTAAGCAACCGATAAGAACCAGTTTTTGCTCTAATTACCCAGTAACTCAGGGGTGGCCCGAGAAGTATTTTTCGAAATGACTTATATTTTCAACTATGTAATTTATGGCGAACATTTTGTCTTTAAAAACAAGATGCTCTGCACAGGATTTTGCCGAGTTCAACCATAAAGCAAGAGCATGCGCGATGCTCTGGGCTGCGGCCGTGTGAGTAGCCTAACACACGATGAAGAAGACTGTTCAAGTTAATTTTATTGCATCTGCTACATCATCTATTACAATCCACATTGTTACGTTTACATTCTTTCCACACAACCGTACTTGTGCTTCAAGAGTCAGTCAGTAATATTTCTTGCTTCAAGGGAGAAGTTCAAAGACTTTCCATTGCTAGAATTTTACAACAAATTTGTCTCTAAAGAAAAATATCAAAGGATTGGCAGTTTTTGTGACCTCATTATTCGGCAGCACTTTACTTACGCGAGCAAGTTTTTTTTTCCCGGAGCCATGTCAAATCCATTGTGAGATCACTAACTTCTGACAGCCATATGAAAACTAGCTTTGCTTTGCAACATCGTCCATCTCACCCAGGCTTGCCAGATTGGCCCTTTTTTAGAGGTAGTTGGCCCCAAAAAAATTGTTTGGCCCCTTGGCCCTTTGTTTTCAATATTTGGCTCTTTTTGGAAGCAGTTGGCACATAGGCTACTATCAAACTAGCTATTTAAATAAATGTCTTTCGGAAATTCAGACTGAAAAAAGGTTATTATGATTTTTTAGACAGTGTTTAGCTGACAATGTTTATGCCAATGCCAAAGATTCAAGTGGAAACACTGTAGAAGATGAAGATTTGGAATTGTTCTTGTAGAATGTAGACTGTGTTGTTGTAATTGTAACGTTCTTATGTTTTATTAGCAACGTTATTAACATTATTGAACAATTTGGCTCTTTTTTACCCAGTTTGGCCCTTTTTTCGACATTGTTTGGCTCTTTTTCTCAAAAGCTGTCTGACAACCCTGATCTCACCGCATATTGCCTAACTTGTTAGAGAAAAACAGTGCCAAACTTCACATTGAAATGTCGACGTGTTTAAACACCTTAATTGTTGACTTTACTATGTCTTGGTATGTTTATTGTTCTTATAATTGTAAGAGGATGATACACATTTCTAAGATTAGAATTTTGGTGGGAGGGTTTTAATTAGAAATTATAAGACAGCCATAGGCTATCTAAGAATATAAATTAGCAGTAAACACTCTTGGCCCGCGCAAATGGCGCAATCATTTGTAAACTGCAAGTAGCCCTTTGGCCAAAAAAGTTGAACATCCCTGCAGTAATTCGTCATCATTTCCAACACCTTGAGATATCCAAAAATAATAATCACCAGAAAAGTACCAGTACATCTTTCAGTGGCCCTAAACTTTTTCGAAACTTATCTTAAATCTAGGCAGCAACTATAATTATATCTTCTTAAATTTGTAACTTTGTAAGCAGGCACACTTTTGCTTCGTACAAGAACTCCAATTTTATGGCTGTATTTGCAGCTTTCAGTTTTCAATAAATGCCTGTATAGTAGCCTATAGGCTGCAGTTTTTGTAACTTATCACCGATCGTACGAAAAACCACTTGAGGCAGGGACTTTTTATAGCTAGACTAGGGTTACCATATTTGAAAAAGCAAAATTCCGGACAGTGCATGACTATTTTCATGAGACCATATATATGCGCTACCGAAATGCTAAAGCTACAAAAGTTGTACGATACTCATGCTAAAGCGCCAGCTACCGAAATGAAAAGTATTGTCTTCTGTCACGAGCAGAATCTCACACCAGGCAGGGTAAGCACTCTCTAAATATAGCTACGGACAGTCACTGAAAAAAATCTCAACTTCAGAGTGAAAAATAATAATGAGAATTAGGTTGTGCTGAAAAAGGAAGAACAGCAATTACAGTACATGCTTAAAACATATTAAAGACACGCTTGTAAGTCAAGTCACTACAAATTTACTCTTCTGACCATGCATATTTTTCTGAAGATCTAATTCTCTTCAATAGGGCCTTGTGTGATTTCAAAAATGACAAAAATTCACTACAGCACATATCTTTGAAATTATATTGAAGAGTCAATATGCCTTTCATCGTCGCAACGCTCAACTTGTCTCTTTCTTTAGTCCACTGACTTTGCATCAGTGAAAAGACTCTCTCTACATTGGCATTGTGGGATGTAACAGCAAAGAAAAACTGTACAATCCTTAAAAATTCTGAGTGGCATGTGATGTTCGTAGACTGATCGAAATATTTGCACCATTTCTTATGCGTTGGCAATTTAATAAATTCTTCGTCCTGTAGGTAACTTTCCACAAACTGCTTCAAGTTACAGATTTGGTCAAAGCACTTTGCATCGTCCACATCAACCTCTTTACCAATCAGATATCCAAGGCAAGGCTCTACATCCTTCCAACTTGGTATCTCGTTCAAGGTCATCCATTTGAAACAAGCAAACTTTTCCATTGGTTTCATCCATTTGCACAGGTACCGTAGGCTACTCTAAGCATCTCTCATAGAGGTTTGCAACTTCGTAAAGAAAATTGTTGCATTCATGTTCATATCCCTCTTCTCTTTTTTCAACTAAAAGCCTTTTAACTTTCAAGAACATAAAGTTTTCATTCTTCCTTTCCACAAGTATCTTATAAACCAGCTCCAAATTTTCTAGCACTTCTGCAACGGAATTGTTTTCTCTCTCAACTACTTGAATACGTCCATGAAACACGGACATTTGTGAGTGCATATGCCAAAGGTATAACTCGCTCATTTCATTCTCAAAGAACCGTTTAATAACTATTGGTGGATGTTCTTGTGACCAAAAGTAGGACTTCAGGGGTGAAAACATTTCTAACAATCTTGAAATTCCAGGAAACAAGGAGAGCCAGCGAGTCTTGCTATGAGAGAGAAGTATTGCAAATTTACAGTAGGCCTATTCTTTCAGTTGTTCAGTTGTAATTGTGTAAATAGAAAAATATTGATATATCTTATTGATATTATTTTCAATATCGATGTTTATTCTTTCAGCCCCATGATGGATACAATTGTTCAAAACGTGTGCTAAACAGCCAACCCCAATCAATGATGGGTTTAACATTTTCTTTAACTTTGCAAACACATTGTTTCCTTGCTCATTACGCCGAAGTCCTCCAAACATAGTATTGCAGTTGTCTCCTGTAAATGCCACACATTTTTTCAAAAGCATCCTTTTTTCAAAGATCTTTTACATAAGTGGCTATTGTGTCGGCTGTCTCGTTTGCCTTGTTTGTAAACTCAATCAATTTTGGTTGCAAACCACCTTTCCTCCAGTCAAAATATTGAATAATTACAGGAAATACTGTACTTTCAGTTCATTGTGATTGCTGCCATCTGTTGCAACGCCAAAATACGCGATATCGTTTTCTTCAAAACTTTTCAGAACAGCATCAATAGAATATTGCGCAAGCACGCTGGTAACAACTTTTTCTGTCTTTGTGCGGCCACTACTAAACTTCTTCGCTACATTAGAATCAGGAAAAATCTTTTTAAGTAAAGCAGATGTACAGTCCATGGACAAAAAGCTATGATGATGCTTAACAGCGTGAAATGCAAGAGTGCCTTCTCGAGATGCCATGACAGCACGAGAAAATGCAAGAGTGCCTTCTCGAGATGCCATGACAGCACGAGAAAATGCAAGAGTGCCATCATAAAATTCCGGACATTTGAGCATTTTTTTAAATTCCTCCCGGACGCAAAATTTAACCCTAAATTCCGGACATGTCCGGAATTTTCCGGACGGTATGGCAACCCTAAGCTAGACCATAGAGGTAAGCATGGAATGGAGTTTGGCCGATTTTCAGAAATGGAGTGGATTTGGAGTTTGGTACAGCAACTTTGCATTTTATGAAATATAGTTTAAAAGCAACTTTTCATACGAAAGGAAAAGAAAAGCTTTCATTGTCGAATTTGAGAAATAAGACGAAGATATTTGCGACAAAACAGCCCTAGCCAAGTAAAATTTCGCGTATGCAAGAGAAATGCTGTCACGTTGAAAGCTGTGACACAGTCAAAATACTTTCCAGGTTACTTTGTGCCGAAACAAACTATTTATTTATGACGTCACCAGGTTGACCCTGACCTCGTATCTTTTGCTACGTCACAAATTTGTTAATGTTGGAAAACATTCTTTTGAGGCGAAGTCTTCCGGAAACGATTTAAAGATTTATCGCTATTTATGGGAGCCCCTACTGCTGATTGTCATCGTTCATTTCTATTTAAATATATTATTGCGTCACTATCGATGATTGAATGCGTCATATCTGGCGAGCTAATCTATGAATTGTTGTTTACAGATACAGCTGAGCCGTGTCCTGACCTCATAGTGAGCTTTGTTTACCAACGTTAGATAAAATAAATATTTTTTTTTACAAATTTATTGAAATATGAAAAAACATTTCGAAGAACTCTCAAAAAGTTTTTTAAAACATTGTTTGATCATTCTTTTGTTTCCATCGCTCTTCGTCGATGCCCGAAGTGACGTCACACCTGGAGAAGACAAAAGACAATTGTTGTTTAGTTACTTCACAAAGCACATCGGGACAGGGGAACCGCAGGTGGTCTCTCACGGGCAACATGTAAGTAGGTTGTTTGAGACATGTTGATGACAAGGAAAATGATTGAATAGATTTGGAAAAGTAGCCTCTCCCTTCAATGAGATGTTAGCCTCTCCCTTCAATAAGATATTGATATATCGGGCACATAAGTTTGTGGTGGTAGCCAGGGAGGTGTCGCCGTGGACGTCGCTACAATAGCATCCGGACTGGAAGCCAAACGTTAGGCCTCGTCTTGGACAGCAAACAGGGTTGCCATGTTAGAGGTTTTAACGCCAAAGTTGAGCGTTTTTTAATGCGTTTGGCAGGCTTTTTTGACTTTGGCATTTTGGCTTTGGCATTTTGATATACTTTTGGCGTTTATTTAAAATGTTTTTTGGCAATGTAGATAGTTTAAAAAACTCTGTTTTATCAATTTGCAGTAGCCTATTTACAATATATCAAGTTTGAAAAGGCAACATTTCCCTACTCTTGATGATGCTTTTCATAATATTGCATTTTGAGATGATTTTGTCAACTGCATGATTACTACCATAGTCTGAGGCAGTGTTTCTTAACCTTTTTAGCGCTCGTACTCTTTGAGCTTTCGTGAAATTTTCTCGTACCCCCTGTCTACAATGGCCGATGGAAGCAAATAAAATTGTAATAATAGGAATTAAACTCAGTGGATTTATAACTTACGTGTTGAATGTATGCATTAAAAACAGTCTTGTAAGTTCAACAATATTCATCAGTCAATCGACGAATCGCTATTTTGTTGCTGCTTTTCATCAATGATCATGTTGAAACGAGGTTCTTTCTATGAGATAGACACACGCATATCATCTCATGGATCTAAACGATTGCGCGACTTAGTTTTGATGTTTACAAAAGAATTGAGAACGCAGTTTCACATAGGTAGCCTAGGTTGTCGCAAAAGCCACAATGATTTCTAAAGCTTTTTTGCTAACTGGGAAATGTGTTAAGTTGTGTACACCAGAAGGCAAATGGGGATGGACGACAAATGGCTCCTCGTGCCCCATCCTGTGAGTACCATCTGCTTTCAACCAGATGAGAAACGAAATTTGTCAACAAAGAGCCTCCACCCGGACGGCACAGCTGCAAGGGGCAATTGATAGCAAGTTCAGACGCCCCACCATTCTGCAGCTCAACATAGAAGGCTACACAACAAGCAAGACCAAAGTTGTGGAGCAGCTTGCCCATACCAACCGGGCACTCGTCATCCTCCTCCAGGAGACCCACTGCACTTCTGCAGATAGGCTAGCCATTCCCAACTACACGCTAGCCGGGTCTACCTTAAGCAGGAAGCACGGCATTGCCACGTTTGTGCATGAGAGCCTGAAGTGGACGTTTGTCGACCAATCTCCAACTGATGCCGAGATTGAGTGGGTGTGCATATGTATCTCAGACTACAACATCGTCAACATCTACAAGCCCCCACCCTCGCGAATGTTGCCATCATCCCTTCCAACGTTCCCCTCCCCCAGTCTCTACGCTGGCGACTTCAACTGCCAGCACATCGACTGGGGCTACAACAACACAAGCAGCGACGGAGAATTGCTGGCTGACTGGGCCTCTACAAACCATCTTGCCCTCCTATTCAATCCAAAGGAACCAGCCAGTTTTCACTCCGGCCGCTGGGGAACAGGGACAAACCCTGACTTGGCCTTCGCGAGTGTCGACAGCTCTCTTCCAGACAGACGTGTGCTTGAGAAGTTCCCGCGGTCCCAACACCGGCCGTCCCTCATCACCGCCCCAAAACTTGTGGCTCCTGTCCCGAGTTCACCGGTGAAGCGATGGAACTTCAAAAAAGCCGATTGGAATCAATACAGCCTCCTGACCAATGAGTCTGCTGCAAAGTTACCACCGACTGAAACATGCAACGCAGACGAGGCATACCAGGACTTCTGCAATGCCATAATAACTGCGGCAAAGGCCACAATACCACGTGGCCATCGAACCAGCTATAAACCATGCTGGGACTCTGAGTGTGAAACTCTCTACCGCTCATACCTAGCCGCCACAAGTGGTGCTGCTTCAAACACCGCCGCCACCAGACTACTTGAGCGGCTGGACACAAAGAAGCTTGAGCGGTGGAACGAAGCTGTCCAAACTATCGACTTCTCACACTCAAGCCGCAAAGCATGGAGCATCATCAACAACCTCACTGGGCGCTCAGCAAACTCCCCTCGTCAGTGCCCCGTTTCTGCTAATGCCATCGCTTCCCAGCTAGTGCAGAACGGGGTGTACAAGACAAAGGACCGCAAGGCATCCCGCCTTGTTGCCAAGGAAGTGTCTGCCCTATGGCGAGTGGAAACACCACCAGAAGAAACAATCTCTGGAGACTTCACTCCAGAGGAATTCGCCACCGCCCTCCGCCTAGTGAAACCACACAAGTCTCCAGGGCCCGATAAGATCTGCCCTGAGCTTGTGCTCCATGCTGGCCATGCCCTAAAGTCCTGGTTACGTAGATTCCTCTCTTCCTGCCTGCACCACCTCACAATCCCAAAAATCTGGAGAAGAGCTTTAGTAGTTGCGATCCCTAAGCCTCACAAGCCACCAGAGGACCCAAGGAGTTATCGTCCGATATCCCTCCTCTGTGTTCCTTTCAAGATCCTCGAAAGACTGATCTATGCCCGCGTCAACCCAATCATCGACCCGCTCCTTCCAAAAGAGCAAGCTGGGTTTCGGCGCGGAAAATCCACTGTAGATCAGGTCACACTGTTGACCCAAGACATCGAGGACTGCTTTGAGGCAAAAAAGAAGGCCGGCGCTGTCTTTCTAGATCTCACAGCTGCCTACGATACCGTATGGCATCGCGGCCTTACTTACAAGCTGCTTCGCCTGCTTCCTGACCGACATATGGTCCATATGATTATGGAACTTGTCAGGAATCGAAGCTTCACCCTCACCACCGGCAACCCACGGCGAAGCAGACTGAGACGCTTGAAAAACGGCGTCCCACAGGGATCGGTCCTGGCTCCACTTCTTTTTAACATCTACACCCACGACCTGCCAACCACGGTCTCCGCAAAATATGCTTATGCGGACGATCTGGCAATTCTCCACTCCACAAAGTCGTGGGAAAATCTAGAAGACACCTTGAGCCAGGACATGCAAACCATCTCAGCTTATCTCCAGAACTGGCGACTGAAACTCAGCGAAACCAAAACTGTGGCGGCAGCTTTCCACCTACACAATCGGGAAGCTGATCGTGAGCTACATGTCCACAACAACGGAAAACCTCTGTCCTTCTGTCCCGAGCCAAGGTACCTTGGGGTGACACTAGACAGATCGCTCACATACCGCCACCATTTGGTGTCACTGCGCAAGAAACTGACATCTCGCGCTGCATTACTGAAGCGCCTGGCAGGCTCTAGCTGGGGGGCGAGGGCTGACACTTTGCGAATAGCAGCCTTAGCCCTTGTCTACTCTTCAGCAGAGTACTGTGCACCTGTCTGGTGCCGCAGTGCTCACCGCCACAACATCGACACTGCCATAAACAGCGCCCTGCGCACAGTGACCGGATGCCTGCGTCCCACACCATTGGACAATCTCCCCATTCTCGCTGGCATCCAACCTGCTGAGCTTCGTCGCGAAGAAGCCACTCTGTCCCTCGGTCGACGGGCACTGGAGCCTAATCATCTTCTCCACCACAAGATCTCTGCCTTCCCAAACGGGCACCCCCGCCGACTGAAATCAAGACACCCATTCGTGCCAGCCGCTCGGCTTCTGATCAACGAAGCTGATGAACAAGACATCTCTGCGGCTACTTGGGCGGACCATAAATGGAATTCTGAATGGAGGTCAAGCACCACCAGACTCCATTCATTCATCCCCGACGCCGACACACGCCCAATCGGCCTGACACTACAGAGACAGGCGTGGGTGCGCCTCAACCGTCTCCGTACGGGCGTCGGCCTTTTCCGCTCAACCATGCACCAATGGGGAATGGCTTCTTCCTCCTCCTGTGAATGTGGTGCCGAGGAACAGACCGCAGACCACATCATCAATGACTGTACCATCTTCAAGCCACCTAACGGAGTGGAAGGTCTGCGCGTCATGGATGATGAAACTAAAGACTGGCTGCTCTCTAGCAGCCTTCCAGTGTAGTCCGGGAACATCGTGAATCTGGGGTGGTAAAAGGATAGACCCTCGGCCCCAGAAGCTCAGACGACGACGACGACGACGACCAGAAGGCATCCAAGTGCATTGGATCAAACTCCATTTTGCTTTTACTACTAGCTTTCATTTCAATAAGATAGTCTTTCATTTGGTCATTATCATCCATAAAATGTAGGCTGAAAATAAATGCGTCTTGCATCCATCACTGAGAAGTAGAAACCTCTCCAGTATATAGACATATACAAAAGTGACTTGTTACGCATTCTTCACACATATGCCTACATAGCGTATAATTTCACACTGCATGTCGTACCCCCTGCTTTGGTGCTTCGTACCCCCAAGGGGTACACGTACCCATGGTTAAGAACCCCTGGTTTGAGGTGTTGCGACCGTGCCATATTTTAACTTAAGAATCTATTAAAAAAAGTCTAAATCTCGAATTTGGCTTTAAAATTGCCAATATGGCAATCCTGTTTGCCGTCCAAGACGAGGCCTAACCTCCAGATGCTATGAGAGCGACGTCCACAGTGTCACACACCACAGTACGTACGTCTTTGGCTTCAGTAGTCGTTAGCACAGAGTGAAGGTAATTTGCTGCTAATGTGGCTGTTGGCCAAGAACGTTGTTGGAGTGGAGCTGTTGAAACCCAGAACCCAAACACCAGTCCATTCTTTCCTACTGTAGACTACACACATGCAAACTTTCAGTTTATCTGAATTCCCTGACGCAGCTTCCTCAAATTGCTCAATGCTCCCAGACTGTCAGGACATCAATAAAGCATTGATTCATTCAAAGATAAACCTATCATAAGTGTACAAACTTCATTTAAGTTGTTAAGACTCAATGAGTTGTAAAATTTATATTCGATTGTTTTCATGAAGAGCATTGTCTTGAAGCGACGCGCCAGAGGAATCGGCGACGAGCTTAGGGCGTCATTCAGGAGAGCTGAGCTGGCTCGAATGCGCGAAAATATAGGCAACTCCAAACACCAGGTGGCGACAGTGAGTAACAATTTATTTCTTGTCTATAATCGCTTAGAGATCGAATCCATTCTATCTTTTCGTTTCTTCTTCTGAATAGTGCCGTGGTCAAGAAACTGGGAAGGTTTCGCTTCTTTGTGTTTGAACGAAGTAAGAATGTGATTTGCATTTAAATCATCCGCTTCATGGGCGGAGGAAGCTCATAATAAGTTGGTAGGTCTGTCCTATAAGCGTGTGCTCTTCAAACACAGAACATAATTTCTGACAGTTACTGGATTTGTTATGTTTATAATTTGTCAGGAGGAGTTATCACAAGAACTCAGGAAACTGCAGAGAAGAGAAAGATGGACTCCTTCCAGTACTCGTCTCGCATCCGAATACTCGGTGGGTGAAACCTGGAAATTGTTGAGAATGAAATGCGTTTATTCTGCTGTAGTTCAAAGTAAACAAATAAACAAAACATTAATTTAAGATTTTTTGACACCAAAATGGTGGAAATATTTGCTTCCTGCTTAATGTCCATGTCCGATCAAGTATTTCCATCTTGCCAGCTTTACAACGGACCCCTTAACCATGGAACGAACTCTCAGAGTGTTGCCAGGAAACTGCAGCAGGTCACGTCGAGCGCGCGACAGAACAGTGTCTCGGTGGATGGTTTGATCAGGTGGAAGTCATCCACACAACAAAGGATTGAGAGACTGGAGCGGTTGATAGAAACATCTGGAAGTTCCTTGTCTGGTGAGTTTCTTCTGTGCATTAGCCTCCGTTGGTCACGCTTCTTTCAATTCTTCGATTGAGAACGTCTGTTCAAAAATATAAGCTTGACAAGTTTGAATGCTTGTGAGGATTAGAATCAGTGACGTTGGAGATCCCTGGTCGTAGTTGATGTTGGTGCCTCATCACAATTTATCAGTTCATGTCAAAAATTTATCTTTTAAGATTGTCAAGCCTAAATTGTGACTCAATTTCAATCTTCTGGCATTAGCAGTTCTTTCCATTGCGTTTACTAAGTAGACGACAACTACTTGTACAGATCACATACTGCTGTGTATTGTACGCTGTGTTAAATTGATATCAGTAGTTTCTTCTTCTTCGAGGAGTTCCAAGCTCTGATAGTGAATCCAGCACACAACAATTTGCAATTGAAGAAAATGCTCGTCAGATCAACGTCATACAAAGCAGCATCGCGCGCATCCAACAGTTGCTAGCCAACCTCCAACCATCAACCAGCAGAAGGCCAAGTCGTCACGGTGTCATTGTAACAAGTAGATCAGGTTTGTGGCTTTGGAGGGATTGGTTTAGAATAAATTGGTTTGATAAATTTTTCTTGAACGCAATGTTTTGATTCTGTAAAGATTGATTGAATCTTTATCCTCGGACTTGGAAAGCTTCTTGAAGAGATTATTCCTGGTGGTTTCGCATACTTGTAGAGGCTTTGAATCACTGACGCAGTCTCGATCACTGAGATTGAGAGAGTGAAGTTTTCCGATTTTTGAAATGTTGTTGCCGGGTAATTGTTCCATCCACTAAGTGCCGCTGAATGGAGTGCAGTCCTTAGCGTGCGTTGTTCAAACGCACACTCCGAGAGTCGAACCAGCGCACGTCTTCGTTCACGAAGTCACGCGCTAACCAACTGAGCTATCGGGGTAAAGAATGTTTGAAGCAGTGTTTCCAACTAGTAATTTAGCACACCCGATTGTGCGTTTATATTGCAACCATTGAAGTATTCCAAATTTTTGGGTTCAAATTAAAATGTTACAGATTTTGAAATCGCTTTTGAGAATTCCGCCGCCTACACCAAACAACGAGGAAGCGTTGCTTTTAATTCAAATAGAATCCAATCGATCCTAGAGAGGTTGGAGACGCTACAGAGAGACGTAAAAGCGCTTGAACCACCTTCAGGTGCATTTTGTTTATTCATTTGTTGATGAACTTCTGGCACATCAATATGATGATATAGATGAAAATGCAATAGGAGCTACAGAATGCGATGCACTAACACGCCAATACACGGAAGGAATTGTGGCAGTCGACAAAATGCAAAGCTTTAAACTATGTTTCGTTAAGTATCTCATACTATGCAAGTACATTGTAAATATCGTACAAAAACTGAGCTATTACAAAGAACTGTATTACTTTTCTTGTATCTTCAACAATTTTCTGTCACTTGGCAGCCACATCTCATATTTAACACTTTTCTAAAAGTTACTACGTTGATATTCTTTTCATGTTTCACACGATCCATCACGTACTGCAGCATCTAATCCTACACTTCCATTCTTTCTTTCTTCTACTCCAGTACATCTCAAAACTTCTAATCCACCGCCACTTCTATATGACGTCTGTCAAACGTCACTTTTCCCACGTCACAAGTTCCGCTTAGCCACCTCCCTACGTATAAAGAAGCCCCATTAACCTTCTACATTCATCACCTCTCCACCTCACTCACACTCAGCCAAGGTGCCAGCAATGCGCATGAATTGTTTATCATTGCAATAAGTTCAATTTGTCATTTGAGTTCTCTCTTCAATCAATCCGGCTCCGCATTAATTTTGATAACAACTTTTCTTCATCTTCTAGGAGATAACCTGAACGCCATGAGTAGGATCGATAATCTCTTTGGAGGATCTTCCCGAAATCATGGTTTGTTTCTTTGGAGTTTCATTGTGACGTAGGCTTAGCGTGCACCGCGCTGTGATAATACGTCACTTGGTTAAGACGAAGCGGAAATCAAACTCTTCATTTACACTGCTCCTGCTTCATTGCAGCATCAAATGAAGTTCGTGGGATCCTTCGAGACCATGAGGTCAGGCTTAATGGGCATGACGTCATATTGAGAAAGCGCGCGATCGACATCACGAGCCTGCAGCATCAGCTGTTCCGGCTGCTAAGGAAGGGAAAGGACAGAGACAGGGTAGTGGAGGCTCTGCAGGCGACTTTCGCTAATTCTTCATCTTTTGATATAACTAAAGTAAGTTTGATGCAGGGATGAGGGATGCGATGGCGAGTTAGATCTCTAATCGGAGTAAATCATTAAGTAAAACATTTTTTTAGAAAATTCACTTTTTTTAAAAATCAAACCATCAAAGCGTTTGAACCAAACGTTCTTCATCTTCTTAAATGGAAGTTCTTACCTCTTTGCTCTCTGGTCAACTCTTGTGATTTTAATAAGTTTTTAGATACGAAAAGGGGTTGGCTTTGTAGAAGTTCAAATCTTCGCCCTACCCATCTTCAAGTCTATGCTGACAATGTATTGAGTTTTGATTGTTTTTCAGCTGTTGTCTGGTACATTTACACCATCTGGCGGTGGAACAACAAGTGTCGAAGAGATCGTTAGGAAGATTGGTGAGCACGATGACTCGATAGGTCGTTTGGAAAATTCCAATGTGGATCTGCAATCCGAGGTTAATTCCAACATGAGGAGGATAGAAGGAACGATTGAACGAGTGAATGAAGTATGTAATTCCTATAAAAAGCTTTCGTGGACCATAAGCTGCTTTTCTCATTGAAACGAAAATTAACGCACACAGATCTTTGTATGATATTAAACCTAGTTCTTGAAATGCTACTTTCCTTCAAGCAACCAGTGTCGCGAATATTGTTGTGGAGCTCTAAAGCAATTCACAACTGATGTTGGATTGTGACGTCACGCAGGCACGCACAAAAGCCGATGAGAGCGCCGTCGCTGTTCGGGTCCAGAAGCGGAATCTGGACGAGGCAACAAACAAAGTTGAGACCCAGAGGATCATCATCAAGAGAGTCCAGGACACTGTTGCGAACCAGAGGAGGAGCAGCGCAAGATCGAGTAGACATCTACAAGGTTGTAACTTTAATTGTGTGCGGGGGAAACTTTTATCAAAATTCTTCGAATTGGATGAGGGCGGCCTTCAGGCAGGCCCGGATTTAAGGGGGGAGGAGGGCAGAAGGTGCAGGTGCCCCGGGCCCGCCGACTTTTGAAGGGCCCCCTTACGTGAAAAAAATGTGATTTTGTGTCATTTTTTTCTTTCAGCCTTTGAATTTTCTGCAAAATGTTGAGCAGTGCTGGATTAATGCTCCTGTAGACGTAGAGGTGGTTTTTGCACGGGGGCCCCCCGATCTAAAAGTGCCCCGGGCCCCCCATCAGATAAAGCCGGCCCTGCCTTCAGGTGTGTTGTTCAAAGCATGGCTATAATTCCCTGGTAGAAAACTAAAACATCACAAGATGTTGCATCGTAAGGGATAGTCTGCATTGCTTCAACATTCATGAGTGGCTTTTCAACAAAAGTTGAAATTAATACAAATTATCACTTACAGCATCTCCTTGTAATTTAAATGATCCATACCAGACAAATGTTAATGATTTTCCAACAAACTCACGTGTGTTTATCGCAACTGATTGAACTTCAATTTCTAGATCTTCAAACTTTTCTTCTCCCTTGTGGCCTTGGCAGGATACGTAATAACACACCTGATAACAAAAATAGCGCACAATCGGTCATCAGCATTCTTTGCTGCGTTATTTCAAAAAGACCAGTTTAAATCGTTCACTGTGGATTCGCTGACTTAAATTACATTTGATCTTGCTTTTAATCTTTTTAATGATAACCCTCAATTTGACACAGTGATGTACGCGCATACAAAAAATATTGACGCCGTCAGCGTAAACGCAAACGTTCGAAAAATCATACGCCGTATGCGTCAACGTAACTTGTAAAAAAGTTGGCGGCGTCAGCGTCAGCGCATACATTAGCGTAAACTCATTGTGTTTGCTAGGTGCCAAACATTCACACGGTATAAACCACTCGAAACAAACAAGTTTTATTTTGAATTTCCACGAAGAAACAGAAGCATCTGAAAGTGTTCATCTGACATTTTGCTGTGTTTTGGTTCCAATATGTCTTTACCCATTGAAAACATTCTTTCAACTGCAGCGCTGGAAGGTATTGGCGTGTTGTAGCGAAACAAATGCATTAAAAAGTATGCGTTGACGCTATGCGCTAAAACACCGCGAAAACTTTACGGCGTAGCCTCAAGCGCAAACTATCCAAAAAAATGTGGCCGTAAGCGTTAGCGTAAACAAAAAGTCTACGCCGCAGGGGTTTGCCTAATTTGTAGAACAATATCTTCCTAATTTTTTCATTTGACTTAATCAGCTTCATCTATTGGTTGATAATGTTCCATCGAATAATTCAGATACTGCGCAATATTTCTCAAAGCGTAAACAGTTTCAAAGTAAAAAATATTCAGGGAGATAAAATGCTACTTTCGCTGGGAGTCTTGCTTTGATCAAACATGATTTATTTTCAGAAATCATGCAATTCAAGGTTGAGGAGATGAATCGGACAATATCTCGTGAGATCTTCAAAAAGTTAGATTTAGTCAAAGATCGCATCTCTTCTCAGTTGGAGGATCTGCAGTCGCAAATCATGGAGCAGGAGAGTGAATTAGCGTCTGCATCCATATCACTGGATTCCTTCCTCATCCAGCAATCTGGCATCAGTCAGGATTTACGAAGACACCTCGACCATGTTTTTCCTCAATTTTTGAGCGATCTTCTGGAGAATCAGACTTCAGTTTCAAGAAGGTTGGAAGGAGTGACCGAGCCATTATAATTCAATTTTTTTTTGTAAATTAGAGATTGAGATCTTAAAACTACTGTTTTCAAATCAAAAGCGACAAATGAAGGTAGGACGCTAAAACTAGACTTTAAAGAAATAAACTTTTTTTTTTCAACGAAACATTAAATTTCGAACAAAACGTTAAATTTCTTCAAAACAAAATGGATTTCTTGTGTCTTTAGAGTAAACTCCCATGGCGAGAACTTGTTCATGATGATGACCCGTTTGAATGAAATCCAAGTGGAAGTCTCTGAGCGGAAGGTGGCGATAGACGCTCGTGTGAAACAAAACCGTAAGTCTTTGGAACAACTTGAAATGGCATTCCAGAAAGTCCAACATCATGAAGGGTAAGTGCAGGAGGATGGGGAGGACGGAAACTGCTTTGTAAGATAAATTTAATAACTTTGGCATCTGTTAATAGAAAAGTTGTAACTCAGTATATTATTATTAAAAATGCATTGAGAATCAGCAGAACATGTTTAATAAAAAATTCTGAACTGATATATGATAGAGAATCGATGGCCTGCTGCTTCGTAGTCCGGAGATCCTCTATCAACTCGTAAACTAATAAGTTAGTTTGAATGCTTTGTCAATTTAAATAAAAAATACAAAGCTCAAATTGTTGGATTTTTGTTTCTGTTCTTTGAATCACAATTTTGCGTTTGAACAAAAGAAATGTCATTAAGTTCATTTACGGGCCATGAACCTCCCTAGCTTCAGTATTGGTGTGCACTTTGCAAAATATTGTCTTCAACAGCCTCATGCAATTTTCAGAATTTTCTCCATTTGCTATAATTCGCGAATCCATGATAGTTAAGTGAAGCTTTCAATCAACTAAGCAGCGTTATTCAGCAAAAGTTTCAATCAAGTAATCACGTTTTGAACCAAATTGTGTTTCCCTCTTCCACATTCATCGGCGTGCTGGACGTTGTACACTCCAGCCAATGCTGCGAACGATGAGGTTGATCTATACTGTGGCCAATATGAGACACAAATTAGCAATGACGTTTTGGTAATATGACATCAATTACGTCATCCATTGACCGTGATCTTCAGAGCGATTGTGGTAAGAAGAAAAATGAGCCACTCAGTAACCTGTCATTTTTTTGACTTTCTGGTGATCAGAGTAATCAATTCTTTCGAATAATGCAGGCGCCGTGGAGCCGAACGCGATGTGGCGATGTCAGAAACCGTGCTCTTCTTGAACAGTTCATTTCACCACATGAGGGCAGCATTGCAGAGACAGTCCAACCATGGGGCGAGTTTGTTTTCCAGAGTTGAAAGATTGAGGCGCGAAAGTGGAAAAATCAAGGAAAGATTGACCGTAAGTGACATCAGCAGTTGCACTCCGATCGTCATCAGAGTCTTAGAAACATTTCTTTAAGATTCAATCCTGGTAGTTTCGCGTCCTTGATGAGACTATGAGCCAGTGATGCAGGTCCTGTCGCTATGATGGGCACTCCTTCTGCTTTACGGAAAAATATCCTTTGTAAACTACCCCATCCACTAGGTGCCGCTTAATGGAAGGCTGGTGTTTCTTGGATTTTGTTTCAACATCATCACCTCCATAAAACTTTTCCAACAAAATCGTCCTAAACAACACGTGTGATTGACAGCGCTTTGCATCTAATCCATGTCTCTCTGCAGCATCTCGATGAAGTGCTTGAGGAGCACGTCACGAGTTCCAACAACGAAACGATGGCCCTCCGCTATATGATTACCTCGGACGACAACTCTCTGCGCAGGACATTGGGAGCGCGATTCTTTCTGCTAGAGAGGAAGATGCGACTGGTCAATGCGTCCGCATTACAGGTTGCCAAGCAACAGCAACGATTGTCGAACACAGTCACTGGGCTGGCTGTCGACGCTAACCGCATGGTGTCGCGCTTAGAGCGAAAGACCAACGCTGTCATAGCCAGTCAGGTATGTCGAGTTCGATTTTTTCACTCCTTTGCTTTTTAGATTTCAACTTATTCCACATCACAATGGTCATCCTCATCATGACGATATGACCTTAATATCCCTGTAAGGCGGCTGTTAGGTAGGATAACTCACAAACCAGAAGAATATCTTCTGATCATAGATTTTAATAGACATTTTTAAAGAAATAAACTTAGACCAGAGCACGGTCGTAGTTGACCATGTTGTGCTTTGTGTCTTCCTCTACATGTTGAATCTCATCAGTGTGAAGAAGATCGGAATGCTGAAGACCTTTGAAGCTTCTTACATTTTTTAACAGGAAACCCTAGGAGCCAGCTACATCACATTTCAGGAGGAAGCTGCAGATCGGTTTGAATCTTTCAATGTTTCTATGTCGGATTTGTTGGATGCTCGCTTCAGAGACATGGAGGATGTTGCAGATAACATCGAAGAAGAAGTTGCAAGATTTGAATTTAGGTAAGCATGGATGCCTCAAAATTTTGTTCAACGGTGAACTGAACTGAAACTGAACTTAAAAATGAGATACAGTATTATTGTTATTCTCTTTCATTGTTATTTAAATAAATCTTTAAATGTTCAGGATTGTTAACGATTGAATATATGATGCAACACTTCACCAATCGGAAACTTCACTCTGTCAATCTCGGTAACCGGCCCTGTGTCAAGAGCCTCTACAATTATGCGAAACTACCAGGAATAATCTATCAAGGCTTTGTCAGTCCGAGGATAAAGATTCAAAACCAACCAACCAGTCAGAACTAACGAACTTAAGCATATTTTTTATCAAGTAAGGCTTATGCTCTTTTGTTTGTTTTTTAAATGAATGATCAAAGTAGCAACGGCTAGAGAGTTACTTTGATTAGACATTAAATTAATAAAAGATTCAATGTAGCCCTTTCACAAAGGTTACTTTGATTATATGCTGTGTTTAAAAAGGTTTAACGGATAAAAACATGCAGTCACAGGTGATCGACGTTCCCCCCTCTTCAGCAGCACCGCTGTGAATTCCGCTAGCCTCGCAAAACCCCGCTAGCCTCGCAAAACCCCGCTAGCCTCGCAAAACCCCGATAGCCTTGCAAAACCGTGTTTTTGGGTAGAAATTTTTGGTTGAAACAAAGTTTTTTCAAAAATTTAGTGAAAGAAAATTTTACAAGATTTTACCAAAAACTTGGTTTGGTTCCAAGGTCAAAAAGCTCGCTACCAAACACCTCTAAATTTCACGAGAATTTTAAAATTTGGTATCCTATTTTCCCATCTGGCAACACTGGTAAAAAGAATGTCTTAAGTTCTTTTCAACAGAATGGAGAGGTTTTTGCCAAACGCAACGAGGCGTGACGGGCAAATCGCTTCCCTCCGTCGTCACATGACCAGGTTGAACAGAAATGTGAACGGAGCTCGTCACGTGACAAACAGATTGAGCGGGAAAACAGGGAAGTTGGAGAGAGCTATGAGGTTTTCGAATTCGTCGCTTTCTCACCTTAAAAGAAGGTAAGTTGTAAAGCTTCCGTGGCTTTTGTAGTGTAGTTGCATTGGGATCAATGTACCATCTCTAGATCAATGTAGAGGGCCCATGTTCGACCCTCTCCTTTTCAGTTTAACATGCAATTATCATAAGTGTTTAGTCGAAAATTTGTGTAGTCTCTGCTTGTTTCTTGTAATTTTATGTTAACATTATCTTAAATATGTTTGTTTTCATTTTGGTGAGTACTGCATTTTGAAGCGCGAGAACGTTGCATTTCTGTTAGCCTACATTCATTTGTACCGCAAATGACAAATTTGTTGTTTCTGTAGGGTGGCAATAGACAAGTAGACCACAAGGTCGTCTCCCAGTCAGCGTGGGAACTTTGTACAACTTTAGCGGTGTGCAGTGTGCTGTATAATATACAAGTTGCCCATTTTAAACATGCATTGTTCCTGTTTCTGACAAATAAGCCATTGATTGATTTGTCTGGAATCCACATATTAATTATTCTTCCAGACAAGAGACAGTAGACGTTGCAGTAATACTCTATAGGTTCTTTCAACGTTTGGTTTTCAAGGTTTTATGATTTCAAATTACAATACAAATTACTAAACACGTTTTCCTAACTTTATAAACGACTATGCAATATGAATGAATGGGGCATTGTTACGATTCTGGTGTGCATTGGATACTTTCAATCGGTTTCAGAATATCTTTGTTGGAAGGAGAGATGAGGGTCCGGTCAGGAAAGAGCGACACCAACCGACGAGACATTGCGACCATAAGAAACGAACTAGAGCGGGAAGTAGCAGGTTGAATGACTTAATTGTTGATGATTGTTGTGATGACACAACGAATTCTTGTGATTCACAAACTCAATGATGATAATTGTCACGTGATAACAAAGACCGGACAACCCTGCAGGAACTTCGTACAAAATTGAACACTTGAGTCTAAGAAATACTTAATTCACAAATAGAGTTTAGACAAGTTTTTATAAAAGGTTAAACCACCTTCTCAAGGATGCTGTAGGCCAACGGTTGGTGTCACGAATTTCAGTTTATTGAACTAAACGTTTAGCTTGAACTAAAAGTAAGCGTAAGAAGATGCTATGGCCATTAAAGTTTTAAACTGCACACATTTCATAACTTACTTAGTTCTTACACCCAGACTTTCGATTTGATTTAAGAGAATGTAAAATTTATGATCTTGCTTCATAGGACTTTACCAAACGCTCACCATCATGACAATGAAACATTACCCAACAAAACCGGCTTGTAATTATCTGATGACGTTTGCCAGAAGACACGTCAGCAGTAACTTATTGCGAATGTAAACTACTTTTCATCATCAGTGACAATTTTTTCATCACAAGATTTGATTTTCCACTGGGTTCTGTGTAAACCAAAGTTGACTTGTTTCAGCTCTCGCTCGCTCCAGGAACACTACGAGGCGGCTCCTGGATGGGATGAAGCTGCAGATGAACGGAACTTACAGGAGGCTTGAGTATGGGATCGGGGAGGCCAACCGTAGAGTGGACAGGATGGGAGGACAGGTAGGGATGAATGAGAGCGGGCATGTGTGGGAGGTTGGGAACTGGTAGGAGCAAATTGGTAAAAGAGAAGTAAAGGCCACCAGGTAATTCGAGGGCAAGGGAAACGAGGTGGGAGAAGTAGGGGTCAGTTATTGTTTGTCATTCTTGGAAGCAACAAAATTGTTGTAAGCTTGCCAACAAAATGTAATCTTGCCAACAAAATGTAATCTTGCCTAACATATTGGGCGACTCCAGCCGGCCACGTAGAAGGAAAACAGCCATTGGTGGTCAAATTATATTCTTGACGTACTATTTTTCAATTATTATCATAATTTTCTCTTCCTCAGATCACCCGAAGCAACAACGAAATTTCCGAGGAGACCCAACGACTGAGAGACCGTCTGATGTCACTAGAGACACTCAACTCTACACTTCTCTCTGCGATTGATGAGTGCACGATCGGCATCGTAGTGTTACAAGGTCAGTGTTCATTGCTCCATGCTCATATAGAAAACATTGCTTTTCACTTAACATAAAAATGTTGAGGTTTCCATACTTCTTCCGTGATATACTGTAGAATTGCATTTTTCGAAAACAAAACAAACTGTCAGCTTTCCAATATATTGTGCTTTTTTAATTATAAACTGGCAACTCTGCGTAGGTTCAGTAAAGGAACTACGTCAGGCTGATGCATCGCTAATGGAATCAATCGAATTCCACGACCGATCCCTGAAAGAACATCGGAAGCTTCACCGGAACCTCACAGCGCTCTCGGACGGGGTAGGTTGCTTGCTGTGTTGCCGTTTAAATTTGTACAAATATATTTTCGCACCGGCCTCAACATTATATCTGAAGTACCAGGTTGCTTTTACCATCTAGTTGCCGTGTTATTAACATTTAGCCCGAACTCAAACGACGCTCCGCTGCTATTACTTTTTGTGTTTGTTATGCGCAGCTGCTGCTGTTGCTGGTATACACTGCATTTTAAAATTCATGGAAAGTAAACGTAGTTTATTTTACTTCTTTGTTTTGCTTTGCAAAAACGCAAACTCCAAACTCAAACGTTCCTGTTGCTCCAATGTGCAGCTTGCTGAAGCAGTAAATATAAAAAACGCTTGCAGGCTCTCAGTAAAATCCAAGCAACAAAAATTTGTTTCAGTGGCAATAGAGTATAAACATTACAGGCGTGATATGCAAGTGCCAACAAAGAATGAGAAAAAATTCTTGGATAGATGTCATTTATTTGTCATTGTTATGTCACAAGCACATGCAGTGTCTCAAATGCGTCGCTCCAGTAACGACTTGAAAGATTCATTAAACCTACTAACATGCTCAGAGAGGGGGGAAGATAAGTAGATTAACAGACTCCAACCAACAAGTTAAAAAAGTAACCACACTATGTTCCAGGTGCATTCGATGATCAGTGAACATTCAGAAGCTCTGGACACAGTTCGAGATGTCGTGGTCCAACTCAATGAGACAGTGGAGGAAGGGAAGGAACACATCGACGAGGCTGTGTCGTCACAAATACAGCGTCACCTTCGCCAGGTCAAGGGGCTCCGTTACATCATGAGGAACTTCACATCCTTGCTCCAGACCATACTTCGCGACAAGTTGGATCAGGTGCGCTCATTGTTCCTCTTATAACTCATAATTCCAATAACCGGGAATTGTGGTTTACGGAAATAAACTTTTTTCTCAGCGTGAAAAAGTTTTCTTTTATATTTAGCTTCTGTTCTTTTACCTAATTGAAATCCTAAGGCGCTGACAAAGACCCTGCCACGGGAGTTCGTTGTGTTCACCACCACTAGATGGTTGAAGTGTTCTTGTATCATCACTTTTCAAACATCTATACATTATGATGGCAACCCGGGACATAAGTTAACGCCCGGTAGTCAACGATATGGATTGAGGACATGAAACAAGGAAATCAATTTTCGTGTCGCCCTTATAAGACACAGGCCCTCTCTTATTCGGCTATATGACTTTGTCGGACGCATTCTATTGTATTTAATCATTATGTCACTTCAGGAGATATCAGTGGCGTCACTACGAATACGACAACGCACTATTCTAGATTCTATCGAAAGCCAATCAGATTCCATCAGTCGAATGAACGTGGTGACGACTCGGATGAAGCGATCCATTGCGTCCGTAGAAATGAGGGATGAGGAGCAAGGGAGGCAGATGGTGGAGGTCCTTAGCCACCTCAGGAAGTAAGTGAAAGGATACTTGTTTCGTCACAATGTATGGAAAAAAATGCTTAGAGCGGGAATAGGTATATTGTCAGCTGTTTTCTTTGGGAGTTTTTGACAGTTGATCTGCTTCGGACGTTTGTTCAATACAGAATTTGAACTCCTCCCACCCTAAAGCTAATCAAGGTGGATCAATCGAACCTTCCTCATGTTGCAGATAATTTATCTGGAAATGTAAAACGATCTGCAATTTGTTCGAGAAAACGTCAAAATTACTGTAAGATGGATGTCTGTATACAAAGCCTATAATATTTTTTTACAATTTGCTCGAGGCAGCTCTATCCCCATGTTTTCACATTCTTCAATTTTGAATTATAGATCTAGCCTTTCAAAGTAAATGATTAAATTGTGAAGGTACATTCCAACGCCACCAGTATTGGTTGGAGAATCAGCTTGTATGAAATTATATTCAGCTATATTAACTATTGGGTTTTCCATTTTTAATTGTGTTTCTGTTATGCACATTATATTAGGTTTAATATTCAACTGAGTCATTAAGGGCGGAATTCAGATTTGCGTCTCAAAATAAGTCAGTGTTATGCGTAAGTCAGACTTATATAAGCCAGGCTTATACGAGAAGCTTATTTGCGATGCAGAAACTCGACTTACGCGCGACTTATATAAGACCGTATTAAGCCTCTTTGTTTTCGCGCGAAAAAGAAATTGCTATAGCAACTCTTTGGTTGAGGTAATGAAGCGTGAAACTGAAGGCTGTAAAGCTGAGCTACATTCCTTCTGAACCACCAAATAAGGCAATGTTGTGCTTTAAACTCACAACTAGAAAAAATCACTTTTTTATGATGTTGAAATACGTTATAGTTGCATCAGTAAGTCGTTTGTTAACTAACGTAGATGCCAAGTAATCCATGACGCAACAGATCTAGCTCAAAAAGTTCATTCACAAGCAAGGAATACTCATTTAACAATGAAACAACGTTATGCCAATATGCACATGGCTTTCGTTTACAATAATTCATAAATTTGAAAGAATCAGGTTACTCAAGTTATTTTTGATGCCTCAATAGGAAAGTTTTGACTTTGCTTGCACAATCATGGCCAGGATTGACACATGATGCGCGGATTTTTGACAACAGCATCATTCGAGATAAATTTGAGAATGGAGAAATTGATGGAATCCTATTGGGTGACAATGGGTATGCACCGAGAAATATGCGCTACAATTCTGCAAACAGAACTTTGACTAACCCCGGCCAAGTCGCCATCGCTTCTCTGGAAATGGCCAGTTGCAAAAAATCGAAGGCTTATCAATAGCTGCAGTATGGGCGGTATTGCATGCGATCGGGCTGTCAACGTTTCGTCATTTTTAAACAATTCAAAGAGTTCCATAGTTGCAGTTTTGCTAAGACGGAAACGTTGACAAAACTGCTTGTCGCTAAGTTGAATAAAAGGATCTGCATGATCGCGAACAGGCCTTTCAAGTTGCTCACTGAATTTAAAGCAGTAGTTCATATCTTAGCGATAGTTAACTGACGCGAAGAAGTGTTTGCGTATAGCTGAGCTATATTCATGCTAAATCAACAAATAATGCAATGTTGTGCTATTTAAATCTACAACTAGAAAAAAGTCGTTTTTTGTGACGTTGAAATGGAAACGTTGTAGTTGCATCAGTAAGTCGTCCGTTAACGTAGATGCCAAGTAATCCATGACGCAACAGATCTGGCACAAAAATTTCCTTCACACACAAGTAATACCCATTAAGTACTGAAACAACGTTAAGACAACGTTATGCCAATACGCACATGGTTTTCGTTTGCAATAATTAATCAATTTGAAAGAATCAGATGACTCAGGTTATTTTTGATGCCTTGAAAGTTAAAAATAGTACAATTGTAGAAATACTGTTGCCAGTTTATGACTAAAAGGGCGGGCGCATAGACTCCCTTTGGTCTGAAAACTGTCAAATGTAAGATAGTTAATAGAGTTGTTTTTTCCTGGCATTGCAGACAAAGGAAAAAGTATGACCAATCACAATTGTATGTTTGCAAAAGTGATGTTACAAGCAGTATTACTAAACTGCGTGTCAGCGTCTGGTTATTCAACAACACAAAATAGGCATTTCAAAATTTACACCACCAGCAATAACACTAGTAACCTACTATTGTCAGCGTCTGAAAGAGGTCTAGTTCGAGGGAACAGTCCCGATCAACCCAACTGTCAGACCGAAACTCTGCCTGCAACCAAGCTAAGATAACAGGCACACCTGCTTCACATTAAAAACTATCAAAAAAGTCTCGTGGCCTTTGCACCAGACGGTCTATTTAAAAAAAAAATGCTGTAACAAACCTCCTACTTTCAATACCTCCGGTATTAGCCAAACACTTTTCCTTCAACAGAGGCTTAAACCACCTCCGCAGGTGGCTTATATCTTTCGGCTTTTAAGCCGAGTATAAGCCTTGCTAAAGCGTAAGTCTGCTTTCTGAATCGCAAAATCGACGCTTAACGCAGACTTTTGTCCAGACAGACTTAAGCCGCTTTAAGTCTGGTTTCTGAATTCCGCCCTAATTCTTCTAATTTGAATTTGTTTTTTATTAAGCTAACCGTATTGAAGTGAAATATTGATAAATGTTTTTTGATCCATGCTTTAATTTTGTACTAATTTGAACAACATCTGCATACTCAGAGGTGGTGACGATGGTTTTCTTTGACGTTTTTTCTGGGGCAAGATTTTCAGTCGTAGTAAATGTTTCCTTGTTGTGAAAATATTTTTGTTACTGGAGAAGGACTTTTTTTGAGTAAAATATCAATAAGTTATAATGTACAGTATAAAGATATTAATTATGAAGTTTTTGATAATATTGTTTTCAAAAATGCCAAGAACGAATCGGCCACCAATCTGCCATGTTAAACAAATCGTTGACTGTGAGGAATATTTAACATCGTTTTGGTTAGTTTTGCATTTATGAATAATTTTTACTTTAGAAAACGCCCTCACCACTTTACTCTTTGCTTTTTTATTATGTAACCACATTTCAGAAAACAATTTTTCATGCGACCCCTTGATTATTTCGTTTCGTTTTCTCCTAAAAATATTTATCTTTATTGAGTTTTGTTTAATTTATCTTAATTTTGTTACATTTCGGAGCAAACATCTTCAAAAAGGATTTTGTTTTGATATGAAAAGGTTCGTTTCGGACAGCCCTAGTAGCTTGCCAGATTTAATAACTTCATTTCTTGTGCAAACGCCAATCATTCAACTTCCCACCAATTGTATAGATTTTGCCGCCATTTTGTTTATACCACCGCATCTGATGAGATTTGTGCGTGAATACTACATCGTAGCTACCTTCTCATCCCCAGCCAACCATGCAGCACATGTTTGAGGTTGTGGTTTATCTGGTTGTCTATCCTCATTACTCATCCCAGTGATGGTTCTTCGATTCGGTTTTCTATCTGAACTGAACGAAATGCGACTGCGCACTATTCTAGAGTCTATCATTTAGGATCGATTCGTTGATTACAATATTGCTCGGTTTTCTATCTGAACTGAATGATCCTTCAGGTCAATTACTTGATTCAAACTTGCTCATCATGCAGCTAACATCTGGAAATGTTTGAAAGTGAAAACTGGTCTGTCTGCTGTTTCATGAACAAAATAATTTCCGTATTGACCAAATGGACAACAAAATATTACCGAAAGCATTGGAACACTACAAGTCACAAATGAAATTGATTTCTTGACCAAGCAGCAAACGATAAATAAACGTCACTATAAAAACTTTACCATCATAGATTGTGCTTGCATAATTATAAAGGTGTACCATGGCCACCTGGAGATGCGGCCTGATTTGTCACATTTTGCAGATTTTGATTACAGCTACTGCTGGTGCTTGACTGACATTTTTTGAGATGTTCTTACTTTTTGCGGTTTCCTAATGACATAAAACTTTTTTGTTGCCTTGGGGAAGCAGTAGCAAATGAGAAGAAGTAAGTTGAAAAACGCGAAATCAGACTGTTATTGAAAATTAACAGTCTGACTAAAATCTTCAAAATCAAATTTTCTTTGTTTTTCGACATGTGAAGATGTTAAAACCTATTGTGTCATCTGGGAAAAAGAATAATAAAAGCGTAAAAATCTAATTTTTAGAAAAATTTATTTAAACGTTCGCCCAAAGTTAGAAAAACCTGGAAATTTCAGTAAAATGTGACAAATCAGGCCGTATCTTTAGGTGGCCATGGGTGTACGTAGGATATCCAAAAATGACAAACGGGTGTTTAGTAAGAACTAAGTAGCTCACTGCAACTTGTCCAGAGAAGATGTTGGTGATACTCATGTGACAAAAGTTTTACTCCCGAGATAAACCTAGCTGTTGATAAAGTATTTGCTTTGTCCTATTGACACATAGATTAAGTTGACACGAGGGCAAGGAATCCAATCTTTGTGTCAACCTTCCAGCATGACATCAAATATCTTGTTACGACACAGCGATTTGCTTCTTACAAGTGTCGAACCAGCAACCATCCTAACGTTTTGCAAGCGCTATCCTCACTCGGCTATACGACTTTGTCGGATGGATTCTGTTGTAATTGTGGTCAGCCGAATGGAAGGACTTGGAGCCAACTTTTCGTCAGGTCATCTAGTGTACGGAGGCCTGTAATCAATCATTACGTCACTACGCATGCGACTGCGTACTATTCTAGAATCGATCCAAACCAATCAGATTTTATCAGTGGAATAAACGTAGCAAGGACGCAAATGAAGCGATCCATCGCGTCCGTGGAGTTGAGGAGCAGGGGAGACAGATGGTGAAGTTCCTCAGCTACCTCAACAACTAAGTTGGGGAATGTTTATTTCTTGACAATGTATGGAAAGTAAACGCTTAGATTAAAAAAAGCTTATCTACAAATATTTGAAGATCTCAAACATTTCCTGCATTATTTTTTTAGTTCATTACTACATACTTTTCACTTTAGAGAGCTCACAGCGCCACTCAAAGCTAGTTGATATTGATGCTGGTGATGACTGGGAAAACATTTCCACTACAGTACTGCAACGTATCGTTTCATAATTTTCATTTATTTGGAAGAACTTAAAAGATTGGAAAGACCGCTTTTGATGTAAACGTAAAATTCATTACACAAATACATAATGTACATACACGCATTGTCCCATAGTACAAATGTTCATTGAAACGACATCAAACTACAAGCGGACAGCGCTATATAGCGAGTTGCTCTGGATGAGGTGTTTGAATATTTCTGAAAGAAAAAAGTTTTTTGAAAAATTTCAAGCTCTTAGTTCCTGATGCTAGGGCAAAAGAGATTTCAATTGAACGATTCAACAGGATGAAATCTTCTTGTTCGTTACAACGATGTTCGAGGAAGAATCAATTTTCAGTTGGTTGGGAAACATTTTAACTTTCTCTGTTCATCGTAGGCAAAACTTGCACTGAGATGGATTTGTTTACAAGTTGTCGCAAGACTCAATTGTTGTTGACAATGCTTCAGTCTGTCTCCTCATGCTTGGCCGCGTTATGCTTCTTCAAGGAGCTCTTCTGCGAGTACACTTTGTTACATCCTTCAACCTGTAACATCGAAACAACGTCAGATACGATCGGATTGATGTTTGCTGGTTCCAGGCAATCTCAGAACTGTTTGCTTCATTCAAAATTGATTGAAATATTCATATTCACAACAGAATACAATTCTACAAAAAATGTTCATAGATAATTTTGTCAAAAACTAAAACCAGTTTCATTATCGTAAAACGTTTAATGTAAATTCCCTATTTTTCAATTTTGATAAGTTTGGAAATCTTGTAATTATTTAGAATTTATTGCATGGTTTAAGTTTTGTTTCTTTCAGTTGAGTTTTGTACATTAGCAACAACAATTTAGTTTGAGGTTCTTACCGGGCAGGGGAACTGCTTCCCTTCGTGCGTCTGCTGGTGCTTTATCCTGTCGGAGCTGTTCGAGAAGCGTTTGTTGCAGACACCGCATGGAAATCGCTTTTCATCTGAAAAAGACAAAACGTTAACGATGAATTTGTTTGTTTAGAAATGGGAAGAAGTGGTTCAATTTTCATTTTGTGGATGTCTGAGCCTTATATACTGAAAGTAAAATCATACCAAAAATGAATTAAACATTTTGCAATATTTCTATACCACGTCATAATTACCTGTGTGGTATCGCTCGTGCACGACAAGTCCCTCCGATCTTGGAAACCTTTCGTCGCAGTGTCTGCATTTAAATGGCTTCTCCCCGGTGTGGACACGAACGTGGTTGACCAACCTATATTGAGCCATAAAGAACTTCTTGCAATCACCCCACATGCATGGTGCCCTTTCTGATTGAGTGTTGCCCTTCGGTTTTCGTTTCTTTTTCAAATGATCTTCAGTCACGTGATTTATGAAGAATTGAAAATCTTGAAATATTGCACCGCATGTTTCATCATTGAATCCCCATTGGCAAGTATATGGGGCGCGTGGGGGATAATCAGTGTTGCGATGTTTGTGCTTTTTCTTCCATTGGCGTACAGAGCTGTGATTGTTTTGTTGGTTGGATACCATCGTCATCACTGGCACGTCATCTAGTGTTGGGTGTACGTCCATCACCTGTTGGTCTTCAAGTGCTTGAGGTGGCGATGAATGCTGATCATGTGTTGATGTTGCCATGGGTGGGTGTTCATAATATTGTTCTTGCAGTGGCAATGAATTCTGAACATGTGTTGATGTTGTCATGAGTGGGTGTTCATAATGTTGTTCTTGCAGTGGCAATGAATTCTGAACATGTGTTGATGTTGCCATAGGTGGGTGTTCATAATGTTGTTCTTGCAGTGGCAATAAATTTTGAACATGTGTTGATGTTGCCATGGGTGGGTGTTCATAATGTTGTTCTTGCAGTGGCGATGAATGCTGATCAAGTGTTGATGTTGCCATGGGTGGGTTTTGTCCATATTGCGGTTCTTGTTGTGGTGATTCTGTCATATTGTAGTACTGATCATAATACTGAACTGGATACTGAGTTGGAGAATGCTGAACCCATCCTTGGCCTTCTGCTGGTTGAAATGTTTCGCTGCTCACAGTTTGGACTTGTGCGCAGCTAGTGGAGTTAGGTTGGTAATTAGACTGTTCCCTCCCAGTTGAGACACAATATTGTCCTTGATCATAATAGTTGAACTCATTCGAGATTAAGCTATACTGATAATAATTTCCAAAATTACTCATTTTCTTAAGTTAGAAAATAATCTGAAAAATATCTAAAGTTGTTTAAGAATCACAAATCGAAGTGGATAGGTTGCTTTTTTATATGCAAATATCAGCAGTGCTCGATGCAGCAAGCAGAGCCAATGACCTTTTAGCACAGAAAGTGGAATTTCAAAAAAAGTTTGCTTTAAAAAATTTCAATAAACAGCAATAACAATTCCTATCTCTCAACGCAAACTACAAACTGAACTCAACTTGAAACAAAGTTTCCTCAGTTGCTCTGTGGCTTTCTGTGCAGTGACGTCAACATGTGGTTGTGTACTCACACCAACCCATGTACTCTCCCATTGATTGCATATCAAAAATTATCAAAAATTAAATGAACTGTATATTCACGCATTAAAATGTAGATTATATACCTTTTTCTAAACTTCAATTATACCAAAAAAAAGTATCAATTCCAATCTCTCTGTACCCAAACTACAAACTGATCTCAACTTGAAACAACGTTCCCTCAGTTGCTCTGTGGCTTTCTGTGCAGTGACATCAACATGTGGTTCACCAACCCTTGCACTCTCCAAGTGATTGCAACTATTCATTCTCTCTTGATTTTATTCACTCCCTGTTGCTTTTAATTGATGGTTAGTTGCAAGTTTCAAGAAATTATCTAATCCATTTCACAGTTCTTTACTCAGTTGTTGAATCTTTTGTTGAATAACAATCTCTAATTGATTGCGCAACAATCCTGCGTCAATGCGACAACAATGTGGTGTTGTTCATGCATCAACAAAGTCGCTTTTATTGCGAAGTGACAATTTTCTTGTTCAATTCTGCATTTTATTTGGATAGCATTTCAAATGCATTAGTTGTAGAAGTTTATTAATTAAAAGAATAAATAAATATTGCTCAAACTAATAACGTAACAAAAAATAAGTTTTTTTTCAGCTAAAGTTTAAAGACACAAAGATATCTTTTGACTTTGTGAAATGAAACTCCTTGAAACGAGTCGCCCTCTGAGGACGTTGGAAAATTGAATTTCAATAAAAATGGGAGCGCGAACCAAATTACATGCTTAGTGATTATTTCTTGAAGTTTTTGATAAACTTTTTTGACAGAACCTTAAGTCATATCCTACATTGTTGAGTCAAAGTACATGCAAAGTTGTGAAAAAACAATCTCTAGAAAAAACCTCAAAAGAGAGAAACTTGGCGCTTCCTTGCCTTGAACCCTCGACGCGAGGAAGGAACTTGATGATGATGAATTTTATCAAAAATTAAATGAACTGTATATTCACGCATTAAAATATAGATTATATACCTTTTTCTAAACTTCATTTATACCAAAAAAAAGTATCAATTCCAATCTCTCTGTACGCAAACTACAAACTGATCTCAACTTGAAACAACGTTCCCTCAGTTGCTCTGTGGCTTTCTGTGCAGTGACGTCAACACGTGGTTCACCAACCCTTGCACTCCCCAGTGATTGCAACTATTCATTCTCTCTTGATTTTATTCACTCCCTGTTGCTTTTAATTGATGGTTAGTTGCAAGTTTCAAGAAATTATCTAATCCATTTCACAGTTATTTGCTCAGTTGCTAGCTTTCCATCCATCACGTGATTTGCCTTAAATAAGGAAATTCATTGTTATCAGGAACAACCTTTTGTTTTGCTGGAAAATTGGTCAAAGATGATGTTCATTCTAACTTGGTCAATTTTAACTTAATATTTAAACAACAGTTGTATGAGTTCTTGTTTCTATTTTATCATCAGTTGTTGAATAACAATCTCCAATTGATTGCGCAACAATCCTGCGTCAATGCAGCAACAATGCCAATCATTGTTGCAACAACAAAGTCGACTTTGGCGACAAATTTCTGGTTCAATTTTACATTTGATGGGGTTGTATGTCAAATGCCTTGTTTTTTGAAGATTGTAAATTTGAAACAGTTGTCAATATTTCTTAAACAAAACAACGAGTTCATCAGTTATACGCACTATATTTACGACCACTCGAACAAACTATATAGTCATGCTGTTGCCAAATTTGACATAGTTTATTTTAAAAAACTTCTTCAACAAAAATTAAGCACTCGAAATTAATGTTTTTGATAATATTTTCACATTTTGGTAAAATTATTTTTATGTCGGCGCAAAAGTGTTTGTTTTAATTTTGTTGAGAATTAAAATAAAGTTCAACCAGCCTCATGTTTAAAAAGAACATATATTTCGCTACATAGTAATGAGCATCTTCTGCAAACATTGGTTTTTATATCCCATGACGTAAATACTTTTCTTAATGTGTTAATGTTGAAGTAATCTTGCTCATCATTTTAATTTTGATTATAAAGGCTTACAGCATAGTTTCCCTTTATGCAGCATTTATTGCAGTAATTTGTTTGTTTGTTTGCAGAACTGAAGATGCTCATTACTATGTAGCGAAATATATATTCTTTTTAAACATGAGGCTGGTTGAACTTTATTTTAATTCTCAACTTTTTTCGATATGATCAAGTCAACTGCTTCATGCTGACGGCGTGCCAGGGTTAGGTCTATTATGAAAACTATCATTGATTAGAAGTCGATTGTGTGCAAATCGACAACCAAAAATTTAACATCATTGTATCAATGACCATTCACAGGATCATGATATTGAAAGAATTATAAAGTATGTTCTGAATGAGGAATACGTCACAATGGTCTCATCAACAGTTCTGCAAATTGCTTGGTTGCCTTGTTATAGTTTTTATGACATTCAATTTACATTTTGTTTTAGTTCTTTCATTTCACACTTGACAATTACAAGAATGTTAAAGACGCTTTGAAATCGATTGGGACATCCTGGCCTTGGCTTTTGCAACTGACAACAAATATCCTCTTTGGACTCATCAATCAAGTTGGAAAAGCTCATAATATTCTGGTCAATTCTAACTATTGATTGCACACATGAATCTTCCTTGTTACTTTGCAAGTCGATGTTATACATCGCATATTGTGACCAATACTAATCTTCCTCAATAAAATTGTACTTGCAACTACAATATCAAAGTACGCACCAATATGTGCCTACAGATATCGAAAGTTAAATACCACTATTAATCGAAAATTGAAAGTGGTCTGCTCTTGTTTGAAATAGTTTTATAATCACGAATTTCACTCCTTTCCTAGACTGAGTATTTCTTGTGCTTCCTCACTGACAGACAAGTTGGTCTCGTCCTACAAACTTTCACCTCACAATAGATTTGGAAACTTTTGCAGATTTTAACTTTTGTCACATCAAAACTGGGCACGTGTCAAGCGCTTGCATTGTTTGTTGTAACGTCATTGTGACGTCTAAACAACGCAACAGTTGTGCAAACATTATGTACAAGCAGAAGCCCTCACCTCACCATTGTCATGAAACAATAGCATCGCGCGCACGGCTGGCTCAGTTGGAGCACTTGTGCAGACAGGTGGCCACGAGTTAACTTACAACTTTCTCACAGCAAATCCATTCAATTCGTGATTCCTTTGCTTTCGTCTGCATTATTCTGATGTCATAATTGCAATCTATTGTACATGATAATTCTCTTCCAGTTTTCTGTTTCTCATTGTTTAACGCGGAAGTTCTTTATTGTCGATTGGGTTATTGTCTATATTGCTTCTACTTTTGTCTAACCTGCTATTGTTATGTTGAACAATTAATTTTGTGAATATCGGAAATTTATTAATTTTCCAGAACATTGTTGACTATTGTCCAACAAACTGGTCCTGACTATAATGGGATTAATGCAGGGGTGCGGGGTGGGGTGGCCACGCCCCATGTCACTACGCCACTTACTCAAGTCAAGTGAAAAAATATCTAAGGTTTATTCTTTTGATTTTTAGAAGTTTCCAAGCTTCAATATTTTGAAAGGGGAGAGGTTTTTTTTTTGCGAATTCCTATGACATTGAACAAAATCATACATAATAGTTAGTTGCGAAATTATCTCATCAAACCATTGTAATTCCTTGTAATGAAGAGGATTGTGATGACGTTTAGCTCGATCTGGATAGTTTTGTTGCTTGAAAGATGATTGGCCAAGAACATTGTTGCGGAGAAAACTTCACCAGTCACGTGACAAGTTATTCCAAGCTCATGTTGAGAGAAATGATGTTTCAAGAAATTTTGCAAAGAATTCCAAATGTTTTAATGCAACAATGTTTTGACAAAATGTTTTGAAAATATTATGATGTATGTCATTACGTCACTTACTCAAGTCAAGTGTAGAGATCCTTGAAAGGAAATGTCAAAGATCTTTTCTTTTAACTTTAAAAAAGTTTCTTTCCGACGACGAAGTTTCTACTGGAAAATACGACGCCATTTTGTTATAAACGAAACTGTTTGGCATTTCTGTGACGTTTCGTTGCTTCAACGTTGCATTATGATGCAATAAGTTGAATTATTCCACGAGTTTCGTGATGGCAAATTCCAAATATTTTGTGTTTTGACAAAATGTTTTGAAATTATTATGAAATGAATTTCCATTTTGTTTTGATCACTTTCCGCTGTGTACTTCTTATGATGTCATATTGATTTAGCAGTTATTACGTCACATATTGATTGTTCTATCATAATGGCATGAAGAGCAAACAGAGTACATTTGTGACACTTGTAACCTCACTGCTGGAGCATACGACGCCATTTTGTTATAAACGAAACTGTTTGGCATTTCTGTGACGTTTCGTTGCTTCAACTTTGCATTATGATGCAATAAGTTGAATTCTTCCACGAGTTTGGTGTCGACGATGAAGTTTCTTGACAACGATCTTATTGAACTTGCAAGCCGCCATTTTGATTTCAGTTATAGAACATTTTGAAACTTGTTTATTGTAACTTTACCTCAGTTTTCATTAGTTCATTAAAAGTCGAATGCAATAATTGATGTGAGTGCTGAGGAATTTATTTAGAAGCATTTGTATGATGCAGTTTGCAAGTGGGAATGTTGATGCGTTTCGACGACGTACGAAACTTTCACATCAACAAGCTGCCGCCATTTTGTTTTCGCCACCGCGTCTCGAGTGGTTTGGTTTTAGTTGACTTGGTTGGTTTTGAAGCTTTATCCTCGGACTGACAAAGCCTTGATAGGTTATTCCTGCTAGTTTCGCATACTTGTAGAGGCCTTTGACGCAGGGCTGGTTACCGAGATTGACAGAGTGAAGTTTTCCGATTTTTAAAGTTTTGTTGCCTTGGAATTATTCCATTCACTAGGTGCCGCTAAATGGAGAGCAGTCATTGGTCTTGACGTTTCTTCGTTCCAGAAGTCACACGCTAACCAACTGAGCTCTCGGGGCGGACAATACCGTGGTTTGTGACGTCAGCGTTTTGAAAGCTTTGTTGATGCCTTACTTACATGACACGCATGACTGGTTGTTGAAATTTACAGACAAGTTGTTTGAAGTTCATATGACCCAAGGATGACTTGAGCGATTGCATGGAATGTTGATTTAATTGTACTTCGATTTAATCCTTAGTTTCTTTCTGAAACAATCGTTCTGAAACATGCCAACATTTGTAGTTTGTTATTATCAGTCTAACGGTGTAGTCTTACAGCGTCCATGGTTACGCCTGTACTGTTTAGTCTCAGTGTTTATTCGTTTTCAGTCAATGCAGCTGATGATTTTAACATCAAGAGATCACGAACCTTGATTTTGATTTGAGTTTTTAATCGGCCTTCTATTGATGAGGCCACACTGACGTCACTAGGCACGAGGCTCAGTCGGAGGAAAACTTACAAAATTAAGAAACAAAATTACTGTTCAGCCACGACCGCCAGTTGAGGATGCAGCATGCAGTGACGTTTCGATTGGTGGACGCGACGTCTCAATTGAACTCGTCATTGGTCACGCAAGCGGAAGAGATTGACGAAATCGAAAACTTTCTGGAATCGAATCGTGAGATCGTCTTCGACCTGATGGAGCTTCTGTCGACCACACAAGAGGTGATGACGTCAGAATGCGATCGTTGTTTGAAAACATTTTTGTAACGTCATTTGTTGATCGTTGATTGAAGATGCTTTCTAAGTGGGAAAACTTCTTCTGAAGGTTAATCTTGGAAGCTTCACGTACTTGTCGAGGCTTTGAACCACCGATGTAGGTGAAGTCTTTGATGTCGCCAAGTTTGAAGTTTTGCAACTCAATGACCTGCACCAGTGGTTCAAAGTCTTTGAAAGTATTTCAACCTTCCAGGATTTGACATCAAAGATGCTTCCACTGAAGATAAACTTACCGATACTTAATATACATAAAAAGAAAATTGTAAGATAAATGTGACTATACAATTTTGGTAAAGAGGTCACTTTTTTCAACCACAGACATATGCAACCAAGAAACCACACGGCATTTAACATAATCCATTAAAATTGAACATAAACTATAAGCTACAAACGTTTTCGGCCATACACACGTTAGCCTTTATCAAGTAACAAAAAAATAACTGCTTATCATATCTACCATGAAAATGAATACCTGATCTAAACACTGAATTGAAAAGCGAAATGCAAAAAGAAAGGCAGAGCATAGGAGAAAGGCACATCACATGGCGTTTAAATTACACAAGGCAAAGACGCATCATGACGCATCAAGAAAAGACGTTGAGTAAATAAGAAGCGCCCGAGGCAAACAACTGTGTATTGAGGCGAGGATTGTATGATTTTATTAGCAAAGCCTCGTGGATTTTAGTGTCGAATTCGTTATTTTTTTGTTACTTGATAAGGGCTAACGTGTGTATGGCCGAAAACGTTTGTAGCTTATAGTTTATGTTCAATTTTAATGGATTATGTTAAATGCCGTGTGGTTTCTTGGATGTATATGTCTGTAGTGGAAAAAATGTGACTATGTACTCTATAACGACAGTTTATTTCCGGAGTGTCGTTACTGTTATAATTCGTATAATTCACTCGTAATCATTCTTTTATCACTTGTTCAGTTTGTGTTTTTCAGTCCGGAGTGTCGTTACAGTTATAGTGCAAAGACAAATTTATACCAAAGACAGGCAAGACACAATAATACCACAGGGTTGAGCATTACAACAGTATTGTTGTGTCTTGCCTGTCTTTGGTATAAAAAAGCAAACTCTCTCCCGAAACTATAAAGACAAATTTATCTTATAATTTTCATTTGATGTATATTGCAAATTTAAGTAAATCCTAATGAGGACACACATACGTGTCAAAAACGTTTGAGTTGATTTTTTAAATATGTTATATCTCTTTGTAATAAAACATGTTAAACCTGGTGAAGTTACTTTGTTCTGTCTGTCTGTACATCACAAGGTGTCGCGACCGTGCCAATATCTTTGTATGTAGTCAATCGTTTTCTCTCGAGTACGCTTTAAAGTCCACATTTTGTCGCTTCTACCTTTCTCCAAACCCAAACTTTGTTATGCAAATGATATTGTTTTTTCTTTGATTAGTCGGGAATAAAAAACATGAATTAGCGTTTCGTGTTTCCGATCATGTTTGCTGCTTAGTGGCAGGTAGCTTGCCAGATTTAAATAACTGTCTTTTATTTATTGTGCTAACGTTCTTTCATTTTCTCATCAATCAACATGCTCCCTTCTTAGAAACCTAAACACTTCACTTGAACAAGGAACAATTATTGAAGTTGCAATGGCACGAAAGACGATCATTGCAGTGAAGTGAGTCTGGAGTAAGATATTTAACTGAGTTTCATATGTAACTTAATTTTCTGCATGTGATTCAGGATTTGAATGAACACAAGGAAGACGCTGAAGAGGCGATCAGCTCAATCCTCTCTCAACAATCCTCCTTCCTCCTTGAGAATCGTGAGATGAGCAAGTCACTGGCGGCGCTGAAAAGCTGGTCGTCAGATACCATGGCAACCATCAACCAGTTTGACTCAAATGTAATCACTTCCATCGATTTCGTTTCGATATCATTTCACGGCTTCTTCGTTAATTTTTCTCAAAGAAATATTTTGCATTTAATGGGGGAAAGAGTTTTGTGATTTGTTCATGAAAAGCTTGCGCTGGTCTGAGAAGGCAGAGTTAGCTCATTGTCAACATTAAAATAAAAATGACCCCGACATGATTTGAACACGCAACCTTCTGATCTGGAGTCAGACGCGCTACCGTTGCGCCACCGAGTCGTTGTGTTGGCGTGAAACATTGCAATGAATTGAAACAGTTGTCGGTAATGAGATGTTTTGATATTGTGGAGTGTCATGTGTTCGCATTGTCAAGAAAGAAGCTAGCAAAACGAATGATGACAATGGGCATCATTTTCGATTGACACTAGTGTTCCTCCACATCGTAGTTTGTAAAATTTTTTCCATTCGCTTTCATGGCTCCAACCGCTCTCAAGAGCGATCTAACAAACTACATTTTTTCTTCAGATCGAGTTCCTCGACGTCCGCGTCTCCTTGATCGCGGGATCAATGGATTCGTTCGCGTTCATGGATGCCAACATCACAGACCTAAGGAGCTCTGTAGATCAAATCCTCATAACTTCTTATGACAATGCAGCCATCGCGCGCAATCTCCGCCAATCTCTGATTCGCGCAGAAAAGACGCTCGCAGCCACGGTTGGTGACGTCAGTTCTGGAAGAGAAGTTCGACTTCGCGAAATGTTACGCAACATCAACTGTTTTCATGTGACTTTGTGGCGTAACACATTTGCGAAGAGCATTTGTCGATTATGACCTTTGACCTTCAGTTGTTGTTTTTAGAAATTAGAAATCGGTTCCAACAGAAGATCGCTGCAGAGTCAACACAACAGGTTGGCTCGCTTAGTTGCCAGGCTCGGAGAGTCCAGGAACTCCATGGAGGATCAAGCAACGCTGCTTCTTGAGAGAGTGGAAAAGTTGGAGCATAACATTTCGCAAAATATTGGAAACTCCACCGTGGTCACGTCACGGTTGAATGAAGTGGTGACAAGCCAGCAAAGCTTGTTGATGTCATTGATTGATGACGTCACACGTCAGCGTGATAACGTGGGTGGGATACTTGGAAAGGTGAAAGCTTGAATAACGCATGGTGGAAGTGGAAGACTCAAAGAAGTCTCGCTGCATGGTGACGGCTGTTTGTTCTCTTCAGGTGTGGAAGCACGAAGCGTCCTTGACTTCACTAAATCTGACAAACTTGAAGCTGACGCAACTGCAGATGGACAGCCGAGGTTACTCGAGGTCAATCGAGAAAATGGCGAAGACAATCAAAGAGTCGAGAGATGACCTTGATGGTCTGCAGACCTTGAGCTGGGAATTGAAATTGAGGTTTGTCTTTTGACTTAATTGTGTGATGAGGTGGCGCATGTTCAAGATGACAAGCAATAACTTTTCCTGCTCTTGTCTGGCGGGTCCGCTTCCTTTTGTTTCTAAACATCCCAGGACCTGATGATGTAATAAATCGAAGTCAATTACAGATGTCTTATTTGTATAACTTCAATTTGATTTTGGACTAAGTTTGTGGAAGACAATACACGGCAACCCTGCAGTGCATATATGATGCAAGTCGATGCAATCGCACCAATAACGCAGGCAATATCCTTCACATTGTGGTGGATGCCAACTGTTTCTTACGTTATTTCCGTTACAGAATAAATGAACTTGCAAGTCGGAATGACGTCATTGAAGACCAAGTCGGCTTATTGGAAGCCAAGTTCAGTGGGTCACGTGATAGAATGCAATCATCAATGCATGACTTCCAGCACAAGGTCGACATCTTGGGTAAGTGGCTCATCAAATGCACGAGATCTTTATCATTCAAGGAGCCGCCATTCATCTTGCACCTAGCTGCCATTGTGACGTCACAAATTATTGACCTTGACATTTATAAATCTCGCAACAGAATGAGAATTTCAATGAAATTAACTTTTTGACCAAATGAATCAAACCCTTGATGTTGTCTCATCTCTTAATGACTGTGAGTTGCATCCTGAGGTTGCCAAGTTTCATCAGTCGGGTGACGTGCATTGGACGAAGTTAAATTATGACGGTGCAGTATGGACAGTTCATGATCGAGAACAATCGCGCGTTGTATCCAACCGTCAGTACGAGAAAGGAACATGATAATGATGATGATCATTCAATGCTTGTGTTTTCTTAATGTCTCTAATTTCCAACTAAAAATATTTACGGAAGCATATTTCATACTTTTTGGGGTTATCTAAATTAATTCAAGTGAATTCTTCAATGAACTAGTTCAGCAACTTTTAATGCTTCAAGAATCGAACATGATGAAGATTGACGTCAGAATGACGCATCTCGAGCTCGAGCAGAAAGACGCTCTGAACGAAACTTCTTCATTGTACGAAACGCTTCATGAGAAGAACAATCAGATCAGCATCCTCCAGGACTCCATCTCATTCGGAGTGAGTACCGTTAGCACCGATACTTGTTACCACAGAAGGCATCTCACAATCTATCTTAGCCAAGATGCCAACCGCACGACACCGATACTGCGAGTTCACATTAATCACGTCATAGATGATATTCTTTTATGATTTTTCATGAAGTAAAAGTTTTAATTTTGATGTATTTCCCCTTCACTGACAAGCCAGTCGTTGGACGTGCTCGAAAGCCTCGCCGCCACCATTGCCACCTTGCAAGAGCACATCTATGACGTCAACAACACGATATCGCGCGACGTGGAAGGCATCACCGCGCTGCTCGTCGACTTTCAGGTGGGGCTCGTTATCTTGTCGTTCACTTCTTTTCCTCTCGTGTTGTCGCAACATATCAGGGCACTCGACGGTTATTCCCTGTCTGGTGTCATCGTCAAGGGAGACAAGGCATTACATACTATGAGGTTGTCTGTACAACGAGCAATCCACCGGCAGCACTATATGTCAAACTCCAACGCAACATCAGATCAGTTTGTTTTTTATTTACGACCATCACAACGAAAAGGAATATGCCAAACACAGCAGAGGTCTAAAAAATGGTCTGCACCATAGAACCGTACACCATCAGTGAGTAAACGGTTACGTCTTTATGACGCGAGTCTAAAGAGGTCATGACCCAACTGATTCTAGCACAGAGATCCGAACACTTGACGCGGTGAAGATATACAACCTGACCATGGTGGTTTACACCACGCCGCATGACTCTATTGTTTACTAAACAATCCACCAGAGGCAGCCAAAAGGTTGCGTGCGGCGTGTGCAAACGGCTTTCTTGATTTTAATCGCTGCTTCCATTGTTCCTCAATGCAGTTGCATGTAGCAGGTGGCCGGGGTTTGGGTTTTACAGTTTAGTGAGAGGACTACACGATGGCACCGCAGTGTAGCTGGAAGTGCCTGCAAGGACGTCATTGCAAAACTGTTGTGATGTCATTGCATAATTAGGGAGTGATGACATCATCAATCTTTAATTTGTAATAACTTTTAGAGCATTTGTCAGCTTGTGTCTGGTTATTTAGCGAATTTTATCTCCTCATTGTTCAATACTTTCCAGTGACGTATGAAATTAAACGATTGTCGACTTGTGAAGTTCCACGTAGTGGCAAAATTTGTAGCAACACTTGGATCTGTCAACTTCGTTATGAAAAGTTTCGCTTCTGTTTACACTCCAAGTAGAATTGGACTGTAATTATTATGATTATCGGTCATGATAATAATTAATTTCCGAGCATTCACCATGATGCAGTTGATTTATATTACTCCTAGACCACTTCTTTCAATGTGTTTACAAGCTCTAAATTATTTTGAGATTTGTAATTTTATCAGTTTCACTTTTCTCCAGTTTGCTTTCGATACATCTGGCCGCCAGATAGAGCAGCAGTACCACGAGCTGAACATTCTTGCAGCGAACGCATCGAACCACTTCGATTATCTCTCCAGCTCTGTGGACTACCTTAGACTGGTACGATTGCATAAAGCCTCATCTCGATCTTGTATGAGCAGATGTCAAATCTGTCAACCATAAGATGTAATCGATGCAATAATTGGAGGTTCAAGCAAATCATAGATAGCTTCCATTTTTGAGAAGAGTCTATGCACTTAAACAAAAATATCCAAAAAATTTCATGTAAATGGATCTGTGGGTGTTGCTCATCTGTGGATGTTGCTTATCTGTGGGTGTTGCTCATCTGTGGATGTTGCTCATCTGTGGATATTGCTCATCTGTGGATGTTGCTCATCTGTGGATATTGCTCATCTGTGGATGTTGCTTATCTGTGGATGTTGCTCATCTGTGGATGTCTTCAATCAGATCGCGCATCAGACAAATGAGGCGGTTGGAGAGAACCGGGATCGCGTCCGTGTTCTGAATGAGAGCTTCGTCATCTTCCAAGTTGCTCTTCCTTCGCTTTTCCACTTGGCTTCTCCTCCAAACGTAGAGGATTATGCAGATGAACAGAGCACCGCACGATCCAGTCTCGAACGCAACGTTATTGCAGACAGCATCCCGCCTGACAGAGATGTAGAGGATTACGAGGAAGGATACGGCAATGAAGATTACTTGGCATTACAAGGTGATCTGTGTTTGAAGAATCCAACATTATTAAAACTTTTTGCGAGGCAGCTTTCCAACCTGCGCAATGATCTGTGGAGACTCATGATTTGAGGAGTTGTTAATTTCTTTGAATATTTCCAAATGGATCTTAGTTGAGATGTCCCGCTATGACGTCAATTTTTTTTGCATTGCCCTTAAATTGTGACGTCATCACATAATGTTACCGCGACATGATCAACAAATAAAGAGCTTTTTGCAACTCTAGTGTTGTATTGTATAGCGCTTTAAGGGATTCCCTTTCATCGAAAGTTTTTCGGATCAAACTATGAACAAAGTGTTTCCACTTCCTTTTTTAATTAATTACTTTTTTTTCAGCAAAGTCTCCTCCTGTGGAATATCGTACGTTATCCGGCTCCAGCTTGGAAGATTACCCGGAGGAGGTGGAATACAACCTTGAGTCCATTCTCAACGGTGACGCTGATGACATCAGAATCGCGCGAAAAATGACGTCACTAATGGACTCGACGTATCCCGACAATTACGATGACGACTACAATTATTACGACACAGACGAGGAGGAGCTTTAATGTGATTGTGCTGTAATTTGTCAACGGATGAAGATAAACCGATGCAAGAGAGTCACCGGTTTCCATAGAAACATTGCTGTTGTTGTATCGTGACGTCAGAGTGATGCCATAACGACATTACAGTGGGCAGAGTCGACTGGTTGTATCATACGAGTTCAGGAGGATGTAAATAGCTCCTCCATAGCGTCATGTTGGAGTTGAGAGATCCACCGTCAATATCCTTCCCGTTTGGACTCCGTGTGTTTTTATGGAAATAACTTCAAATCTCAAAGGACCCCACTTCTCACCAAATTGGACGACAACGAACAATTGTTGATGTCAAAATATTTATCACTGTTTGTTGTGGCGCCAAATTTTATTGCTCTTTGTTTGTCATAATTGAATGTTCGTTATTTTTTTTATTTTTATCAATACGCGATAAATTCAACGAAGATTTTTTAAGATTTGTACCTGACGTTTGTTTGTTGCTGCAGGTCGTTCATAATAACATTGCGCTAGTCTTAGGGAATTAAGAGAGAGATGGTAACTTCCTACCTCAACCAGTTGGATTAGGATTCAACAAAGTTAAGTGCGCTGCCAACAAAAAGGTTGCCAAATGTTCTTTAATTTTTAAGCCAAACTTATTAAACAGTAGTTTAAATGTCAACAAGTGCTTGCCTGTTTCATCTCGAAAGCTTTTGTGAAACTGCACAAATTTACAAATGTCAACCATTTCTTAACAAATCGTCAACCTGGCTGTTATAGACAATAACTTGTCAATGCATGGTGACAATAAATTTAGGAAATTTCGCCAATAGAACCACTATTTGAAAAACATTACAATACAATTGTAGACTTGTTGTGGCCGTTGATGCATTTTAGGCCTTACCCTCAAGCTATCAATGCTTGCCAGGCTATATTGAGTGACTCTTAGAGCAATCTCATTATTCAACATAAGCAGATCTTCTGTTCTACGTAGTTGAAAATCTCGGTAACCGACGCTGCACCAGTGATTCAAAGCCTCTACAGCAGTGGTTCTCAACATTTCTGTCTTGGTGCCCTCGAAGCCGTCGCGGACCCCTTTAAAAAAATCCAATTTTAGTGCATTGCGTCTCCTAACGGAAAAAATGTTTTGTATGTTTAACTCAGAAGAAATTGCTGAACAAGCGACACATGTATGACGACACATATTGATGCATTGATGAAGTTCTGTCATGAATTATCTGTCGGCACACAAGATCAACAATCAGTATGCCTAATTTATATCCTGATTTACACAATGTTTTTCAACATTTTTTTTTCGAAAATTACCTCTTAGAAGGTTTGCAATTTGACTTTATCCCTTTTTTCATTTGTAATCATTATTTCGTTGTAATTTCAGTCATGGCAAAACTGAGGGTAGCTAGTATATTGTTGACTAACGTTTGCATTTCTGAATCAAGGATTTATTAATAATCTTCTGTCTCAAAAGATGTACGTTTAATATACATAGCCTTATGAAAATATTTAACTTTTCTTTGTGATTTTTTTTAGTTTGTAAACCTTTGTGCGACACTTTTTGAAATTTAAAACAATGCACTAGGCCGCCCCGACACACAGGTTGAGAATCACTGTAATGCACAAATAAAGCACAACCAATTTTAAATTGTTGTAATTTATCAATCATGCAATAAATTTGGAACCTTTCACGGACCTCCTGATAACGTTTTGGGGTCCACGGAATCCCGGTTGAGAACCACTGCTCTACAGTCTTCTCCAGAAGTATCCAAACTACCTGGAATAACCTGTTATGGCTTTGTCCAGTCCGAAGATAAATATTCAAAGCCAAGGCAATTGCTTCTTTTTCATCGATTCAACGTCTTTCAACTGCTTTACTGGCTGTGGTAGATCACGTGACTGCAAAAGTTTCATCATCTACGGATCGATTCGTTGATTACAATATTGTAACACAAATGGACGTTGTTAAGATGATGGTGACAAACGTTATAATTGATTGAAGTGTGGCTTCAGCTACCACAGCAACTATTAGTTTGTGGTGACACTGGTGGTATGGTTGGTAAGTTGAGCTTGGTTTTGTGAAAAGTCAGCATAATCATCATTTCAGACAGTTTCGACTCTGGTCACTCTATGAACCATATCTCCCCACAGTCCTCGATTCCTCACAGCCTCCTTCAGCTCTTCCATGCCCATCCCGCTGTAATTTGTCACAGTATCGAGCCATCATGCTTAGGGAAGACCTTTCCCTTTTGTTCCCTGATCAAACCAAGCATGGAACTTGTTTTTAAAGTATGAAAGAAGTAAAAGTGAAATTCTTGTTCAACAAACTAGAGTTGTAGAGATTAGTCGTTGATCGAAATTTTAATTCAAAATAAAATCAAGAAAACGAATTTTTTATCGAAACAAAATTTATATATTTTTTAACAACTCCTTATCAAATGTCAAGATCACTAGCGACATATGGAGGAGCATTAATGAGAGGAGACACTTGGAAGAATTGGAGGAAATCTTATCAGGTATGTATGTAATACATTATGGTAAACCCGCTGAGGTTACTTTGTTTTGGTTGTCTGTGGTTCAAACATCTTCAGTAATTTTCCAACATGGCTGACTCAAAGCAAAATTATTTTCTAAAGCAAAATAAAAAATGTGTTTACAGCTCAAAATATGAATAGCCGTATGCTTGTCTATTTCATGATACGTGGGATATCGAAATTTAAACAGTGCTTAAAAATATCATGAAGTAAGAAACATTCAGTTCCAATTAGCATTAAAATCTTCACTAACTTGCTTCACTTTGTCAAACTGTAAGTCTTAAAAGTCGAAACACCTTTTGGTGTTTAAAACTTGATCATAAAAGTATTGAAAAATGCAAACATTACTGTGGCAGTAAGTATAGATTTTGTGATGAACTAAATGGTTTAATTAATTTAATAGTTTGAACAAAACTGGTCAAAACTTTTTTATATATTTATGAAAGCATCAAAAAGATGGGAAGTGGAGATATTGGGAGAAATGGTTGCAGCCACTTCCAAATCTTGACACAGTCTCTTGTCAGAAGGTTCAAACTGCATCGTTCCTCAAATTGTTCTACATCTATTTTCTGACACTTTATTGGTCAGTATGATGTATGTGCATACTTTCGTATGGTTCACGTTGGTGGACTCATCCCATCAGTGGAATAAACGTAGCAAGGACGCAAATGAAGCGATCCATCGCGTCCGTGGAGTTGAGGATCAGTGGAGGCAGATGGTGGAGTTCCTCAGCTACCTCAACAACTAAGTTGGGGAATGTTTATTTTGTCACAATGTATGGAAAGGAAACGCTTAGATTAAGAAAAGCTTATCCACAAATATTTGAAGATCTCAAAACTTTTCATCGTTGTTTCTGTTAGTTCCACACATGGCTACCTAAAGATACGGCCTGACTTGTCACATTTTGCCGAAACTTTCAGATTTTACTAACATTTGGCAAATGTTTAAATAAATTTTTCTAAAAATTGTATTTTTACGCTTTCTTTACTGTTTTCCCCAGATGACACGATAAGTTTTAACATCCTCAGATGTTAAAAAACATAGAAAATTTGATTTCGAAGATTTTAGTCGACTGTTAATTTTTCAATAACAGTCTGATTCAGCGTTTTTTAACTTACTTTTTGTCATTTGCTACTGCTTTCCCAAGGCAACTAAAAAGCGTTTACATCATCAAGAGACAGCAATTAGGAAATTTTTTTTAGAAAATGTCAGTCAAACACTAGCAGTAGCGGTAATCACAATTTGCAAAATGTGACAAATCAGGCGGCATCTCCAGGGGCCATGTTCCACATTACTAAATACTTTTCACTTTAGAGAACTTACTGTACAGCGCCACTCAAGGCTAATTGATATTGATGCTGGTAATGACTGAATAAATACTTCCACTACAATAATGCAACTGATTGTTTCATAATTATCATTTATTTGGAAGAACTTAAACGATTGGAAAGAGCGCTTTTGATGTAAATGAAAAATTCATTACACAAATACATAATGTACATACACGCATTGGCCCATAGTACAAATGTTCATTGAAACGACATCAAACTACAAGCGGACAGCGTTATATAGCGAGTTGCCCTGGATGAGGTGTTTGAATATTTGTGGAAGAACAAAAGTTGTTTGAAATATTTCAAGCTCTTAGTTCCTGATGCTCGGGTGAAAGAGATTTCAATCGAACGATTCAACAGAATCAAATCTTCTTGTTCGTTACAGCGATGTTCGAGGAAGATTCAACTTTCAGTTGTTTGGGAAACATTTTAGCTTTCTCTGTTCATCGCAGGCGAAACTTCCTCTGGGATGGATTTGTTTACAAGTTGTCGCAAGACTCAATTGTTGTTGACAATGCTTCAGTGTGTCTCCTCATGCTTGGCCGCGTTGTGCTTCTTCAAGGAGCTCTTCTGCGAGTACACTTTGTTACATCCTTCAACCTGTAACATAGAAACAACGTCAGATACGATCGGATTGATGTTTGCTGGTTCCAGACAATCTCAGAACTGTCTGATTCATTCAAAATTGATTGAAATATTCATATTCACAACAGAATACAACTCTACAAAAACTGTTCGTTGATAATTTTGTCAAAAACTAAAACCAGTTTCATTATCGTGCAACGTTCAATGTAAATTTCATATCTTTCAATTTGATAAGTTTGGATTTTGCTTAAGTTTAAATTTCAACAAATTTAGAAATGTTGTAATTATTTATAAGATTATTGCATTGTTTAAGTTTCGTTTCCTTCAGTTGAGTTTTGTGCATCAGCAATCACAACGTAGTTTGAGGTTCTTACCGGGCAGGGGAACTGCTTCCCTTCGTGCGTTTGCTGGTGCTTTATCCTGTCGGAGCTGTTCGAGAAGCGTTTGTCGCAGACACCGCATGGAAATCGCTTGTCATCTGAAAAAGACAAAACGTTAACGATAAATTTGTTTGATTAGAAATGGACAGAGGTAGTCTAACTTTTATTTTGTGGGCGTCTGAGCTTTCCATACTGAAAGTAAAATCATACCAGAGATGAAACAAAACATTTTACAATATTTCTATACCACGTCATAATTACCTGTGTGGTATCGCTCGTGCACGACAAGTCCCTCCGATCTTGGAAACCTTTCGTCGCAGTGTCTGCAATTAAATGGCTTCTCCCCAGTGTGGACACGAACGTGGTTGACCAATCTATATTGAGCCATGAAGAACTTCTTGCAATCACCCCAAAAGCATAGTGCCCTTTCTGATTGAGTGTTGCCCTTCGGTTTTCGTTTCTTTTTCAAATGATCTTCAGTCACGTGATTTATAAAGAATTGAAAATCTTGAAATATTGCACCGCATCTTTCATCATTGAACACCCATTGGCAAGTATATGGGGCGCGTGGGGGATAATCAGTGTTGCGATGTTTGTGCTTTTTCTTCCATTGGCGTACAGAGCTGTGATTGTTTTGTTGTTTGGATACCATCGTCATCACTGGGACGTCATCTAGTGTTGGGTGTACGTCCATCATCTGTTGGTCTTCAAGTGCTTGATGTGGCGATGAATTTTGATCATGTGTTGATGTTGCCATGGTTGGTTGTTCATAATATTGTTCTTGCAGTGGCAATGGATTCTGAACATGTGTTGATGTTGTCATGAGTGGGTGTTCATAATATTGTTCTTGTAGTGGCAATGAACTCTGAACATGTGTTGATGTTGTCATAGGTGGGTGTTCATAATGTTGTTCTTGCAGTGGCAATGAATTCTGAACATGTGTTGATGTTGTCATGGGTGGGTGTTCATAATGTTGTTCTTGCAGTGGCAATGAATTCTGAACATGTGTTGATGTTGCCATGGGTGCGTGTTCATAATGTTGTTCTTGCAGTGGCGATGACTGCTGATCAAGTGTTGATGTTGCCATGGGTGGATTTTGTCCATATTGCGGTTCTTGTTGTGGTAATTCTGTCATATTGTTGTACTGATGATAATACTGAACTGGATACTGAGTTGGAGAATGCTGAACCCATCCTTGGCCTTCTGCTGGTTGAAATGTTTCGCTGCTCACAGTTTGGACTTGTGCGCAGCTAGTGGAGTTAGGTTGGTAATTAGACTGTTCCCTCCCAGTTGAGACACAATATTGTCCTTGATCATAATAGTTGAACTCATTCGAGATTAAGCTATACTGATAATAATTTCCAAAATTACTCATTTTCTTAAGTTAGAAAATAATCTGAAAAATATGTAAAGTTGTTTAAGAATCACAAATCGAAGTAGATAGGTTGCTTTTTTATATGCAAATATCAGCAGTGCTCGATGCAGCAAGCAGAACCAATGGCATTTTAGCATACACGTTGCAGCCAAACACACTTTATCGTACCAACACAACAATTAAGTGGCACTCAATTGTAAAATTCATCTTCAAATATTCAAACTTGCTGTTGGAAAGTGGAATTTTAAACAAAAATCTGCTTCAAAAAATTTCAATAAACAGCAATAACAATTTCTATCTCTCAACGCAAACTACAAACTGATCTCAACTTGAAACAACGTTACCTCAGTTGCTCTGTGGCTTTCTGTGCAGTGACTTCAATATATGATTGTGTACTCACACGTTTGCACTCTCCAAGTGATTACAACGATTCAATCCCTGTTGATTTTATTCACTCCCTGATGTGTTTAATTGATGGTTAGTTGCAAGTTTCAAGAAATTGTCTAATCCATTTCACAGTTATTTACTGAGTTTCTGAATCTTTTGTTGAATAACAATCTCTAATTGATTGCGCAACAATCCTGCGTCAATGCGACAACAATGTGGCTTTGTTGATGCATCAACAAAGCCACTTTTATAGCGAAGTGACAAGTTTCTTGTTCAACTTAGGATTTCAAATGCATTAGTTGTAGAAGTTTATTAATTAAAAGAATAAATAATTATTGCCCAAACTAATAACGTAACAAAAAACAAAGTTTAAAGACACAAAGATATCTTTTGACTTTGTGAAATGAAACTCCTTGAAGCGAGTCGCGCTCAGTGGACGTTGGAAAATTGAATTTCAATAAAAATGGGAGCGCGAACCAAATTACATGCTTAGTGATTATTTCTTGAAGTTTTTGATAAACTTTTTTGACAGAACCTTAAGTCATATCCTACATTGTTGAGTCAAAGTACATGCAAAGTTGTGAAAAAACAATCTCTAGAAAAAACCTCAAAAGAGAGAAACTTGGCGCTTCCTTGCCTTGAACCCTCGACGCGAGGAAGGAACTTGATGATGATGAATTTTATCGAAAATTAAATGAACTGTATATTCACGCATTAAAATATAGATTATATACCTTTTTCTAAATTTCATTTATACCAAAAAAAAGTATCAATTCCAATCTCTCTGTACGCAAACTACAAACTGATCTCAACTTGAAACAACGTTCCCTCAGTTGCTCTGTGGCTTTCTGTGCAGTGACGTCAACACGTGGTTCACCAACCCTTGCACTCCCCAGTGATTGCAACTATTCATTCTCTCTTGATTTTATTCACTCCCTGTTGCTTTTAATTGATGGTTAGTTGCAAGTTTCAAGAAATTATCTAATCCATTTCACAGTTATTTGCTCAGTTGCTAGCTTTCCATCCATCACGTGATTTGCCTTAAATAAGGAAATTCATTGTTATCAGGAACAACCTTTTGTTTTGCTGGAAAATTGGTCAAAGATGATGTTCATTCTAACTTGGTCAATTTTAACTTAATATTTAAACAACAGTTGTATGAGTTCTTGTTTCTATTTTATCATCAGTTGTTGAATAACAATCTCCAATTGATTGCGCAACAATCCTGCGTCAATGCAGCAACAATGCCAATCATTGTTGCAACAACAAAGTCGACTTTGGCGACAAATTTCTAGTTCAATTTTACATTTGATGGGGTTGTGTGTCAAATGCCTTGTTTTTTGAAGATTGTACATTTTAAACAGTTGTCAATATTTCTTAAACAAAACAACGAGTTCATCAGTTATACGCACTATATTTACGACCACTCGAACAAACTATATAGTCATGCTGTTGCCAAATTTGACATAGTTTATTTTACAAAACTTCTTCAACAAAAATTAAGCACTCGAAATTAATGTTTTTGATAATATTTTCACATTTTGGCAAAATTATTTTTATGTCGGAGCAAAAGTGTTTGTTCTAATTTTGTTGAGAATTAAAATAAAGTTCAACCAGCCTCATGTTTAAAAAGAACATATATTTCGCTACATAGTAATGAGCATCTTCAGTTCTGCAAACATTGGTTTTTATATCCCATGACGTAAATACTTTTCTTAATGTGTTAATGTTGAAGTAATTTTGCTCATCATTTTAATTTTGATTATAGAGGCTTACAGCATAGTTTCCCTTTATGCAGCATTTATTGCAGTAATTTGTTTGTTTGTTTGCAGAACTGAAGATGCTCATTACTATGTAGCGAAATATATATTCTTTTTAAACATGAGGCTGGTTGAACTTTATTTTAATTCTCAACTTTTTTCGATATGATCAAGTCAACTGCTTCATGCTGACGGCGTGCCAGGGTTATGTCTATTATGAAAACTATCATTGATTAGAAGTCGATTGTGTGCAAATCGACAACCAAAAATTTAACATCATTGTATCAATGACCATTCACAAGATCATGATATTGAAAGAATTATAAAGTATGTTCTGAATGAGGAATACGTCACAATGGTCTCATCAACAGTTCTGCAAATTGCTTGGTTGCCTTGTTATAGTTTTTATGACATTCAATTTACATTTTGTTTTAGTTCTTTCATTTCACACTTGACAATTACAAGAATGTTAAAGACGCTTTGAAATCGATTGGGACGCCCTGGCCTTGGCTTTTGCAACTGACAACAAATATCCCCTTTGGACTCATCAATCAAGTTGGAAAAGCTCATAATATTCTGGTCAGTTCTAACTATTGATTGCACACATGAATCTTCCTTGTTACTTTGCAAGTCGATGTTATACATCGTATATTGTGACCAATACTTATCTTCTTCAATAAAATTGTACTTGCAACTACAATATCAAAGTACGCACCAATATGTGCCTACAGATATCGAAAGTTAAATACCACTATTAATCGAAAATTGAAAGTGGTCTGCTCTTGTTTGAAATAGTTTTATAATCACGAGTTTCACTCCTTTCCTAGACTGAGTATTTCTTGTGCTTCCTCACTGACAGACAAGTTGGTCTCGTCCTACAAACTTTCACCTCACAATAGATTTGGAAACTTTTGCAGATTTTAACTTTTGTCACATCAAAACTGGGCACGTGTCAAGCGCTTGCATTGTTTGTTGTAACGTCATTGTGACGTATAAACAACGCAACAGTTGTGCAAACATTATGTACAAGCAGAAGCCCTCACCTCACCATTGTCATGAAACAATAGCATCGCGCGCACGGCTGGCTCAGTTGGAGCACTTGTGCAGACAGGTGGCCACGAGTTAACTTACAACTTTCTCACAGCAAATCCATTCAATTCGTGATTCCTTTGCTTTCGTCTGCATTATTCTGATGTCATAATTGCAATCTATTGTACATGATAATTCTCTTCCAGTTTTCTGTTTCTCATTGTTTAACGCGGAAGTTCTTTATTGTCGATTGGGTTATTGTCTATATTGCTTCTACTTTTGTCTAACCTGCTATTGTTATGTTGAACAATTAATTTTGTGAATATCGGAAATTTATTAATTTTCCAGAACATTGTTGACTATTGTCCAACAAACTGGTCCTGACTATAATGGGATTAATGCAGGGGTGCGGGGTGGGGTGGCCACGCCCCATGTCACTACGCCACTTACTCAAGTCAAGTGAAAAAATATCTAAGGTTTATTCTTTTGATTTTTAGAAGTTTCCAAGCTTCAATATTTTGAAAGTGGAAAGGTTTTTTTTTTGCGAATTCCTATGACATTGAACAAAATCATACATAATAGTTAGTTGCGAAATTATCTCATCAAACCATTGTAATTCCTTGCAATGAAGAGGATTGTGATGACGTTTAGCTCGATCTGGATAGTTTTGTTGCTTGAAAGATGATTGGCCAAGAACATTGTTGCGGAGAAAACTTCACCAGTCACGTGACAAGTTATTCCAAGCTCATGTTGAGAGAAATGATGTTTCAAGAAATTTTGCAAAGAATTCCAAATGTTTTAATGCAACAATGTTTTGACAAAATGTTTTGAAAATATTATGATGTATGTCATTACGTCACTTACTCAAGTCAAGTGTAGAGATCCTTGAAAGGAAATGTCAAAGATCTTTTCTTTTAACTTTAAAAAAGTTTCTTTCCGACTACGAAGTTTCTATTGGAAAATACGACGCCATTTTGTTATAAACGAAACTGTTTGGCATTTCTGTGACGTTTCGTTGCTTCAACGTTGCATTATGATGCAATAAGTTGAATTATTCCACGAGTTTCGTGATGGCAAATTCCAAATATTTTGTGTTTTGACAAAATGTTTTGAAATTATTATGAAATGAATTTCCATTTTGTTTTGATCACTTTCCGCTGTGTAGCCTACTTCTTATGATGTCATATTGATTTAGCAGTTATTACGTCACATATTGATTGTTCTATCATAATGGCATGAAGAGCAAACAGAGTACATTTGTGACACTTGTAACCTCACTGCTGGAGCATACGACGCCATTTTGTTATAAACGAAACTGTTTGGCATTTCTGTGACGTTTCGTTGCTTCAACTTTGCATTATGATGCAATAAGTTGAATTCTTCCACGAGTTTGGTGTCGACGATGAAGTTTCTTGACAACGATCTTATTGAACTTGCAAGCCGCCATTTTGATTTCAGTTATAGAACATTTTGAAACTTGTTTATTGTAACTTTACCTCAGTTTTCATTAGTTCATTAAAAGTGAAATGCAATAATTGATGTGAGTGCTGAGGAATTTATTTAGAAGCATTTGTATGATGCAGTTTGCAAGTGGGAATGTTGATGCGTTTCGACGACGTACGAAACATTCACACCAACAAGCTGCCGCCATTTTGTTTTCGCCACCGCGTCTCGAGTGGTTTGGTTTTAGTTGACTTGGTTGGTTTTGAATCTTTATCCTCGGACTGACAAAGCCTTGATATGTTATTCCTGCTAGTTTCGCATACTTGTAGAGGCTTTTGACGCAGGGCTGGTTACCGAGATTGACAAAGTGAAGTTTTCCGATTTTTAAAGTCTTGTTGCCTTAGAATTATTCCATTCACTAGGTGCCGCTAAATGGAGAGCAGTCATTGGTCTTGACGTTTCTTCGTTCCAGAAGTCACGCGCTAACCAACTGAGCTCTCGGGGCGGACAATACCGTGGTTTGTGACGTCAGCCTTTTGAAAGCTTTGTTGATGCCTTACTTACATAACACGCATGACTGGTTGTTGAAATTTACAGACAAGTTGTTTGAAGTTCATATGACCCAAGGATGACTTGAGCGATTGCATGAAATGTTGATTTAATTGTACTTCGATTTAATCCTTAGTTTCTTTCTGAAACAATCGTTCTGAAACATGCCAACATTTGTAGTTTGTTATTATCAGTCTAACGGTGTAGTCTTACAATGTCCATGGTTACGCCTGTACTGTTTAGTCTCAGTGTTTATTCGTTTTCATTCAATGCAGCTGATGATTTTAACATCAAGGGATCACGAACCTTGATTTTGATTTGAGTTTTTAATCGGCCTTCTATTGATGAGGCCACACTGACGTCACTAGGCACGAGGCTCAGTCGGAGGAAAACTTACAAAATTAAGAAACAAAATTACTGTTCAGCCACGACCGCCAGTTGAGGATGCAGCATGCAGTGACGTTTCGATTGGTGGACGCGACGTCTCAATTGAACTCGTCATTGGTCACGCAAGCGGAAGAGATTGACGAAATCGAAAACTTTCTGGAATCGAATCGTGAGATCGTCTTCGACCTGATGGAGCTTCTGTCGACCACACAAGAGGTGATGACGTCAGAATGCGATCGTTGTTTGAAAACATTTTTGTAACGTCATTTGTTGATCGTTGATTGAAGATGCTTTCTAAGTGGGAAAACTTCTTCTGAAGGTTAATCTTGGAAGCTTCACGTACTTGTCGAGGCTTTGAACCACCGATGTAGGTGAAGTCTTTGATGTCGCCAAGTTTGAAGTTTTGCAACTCAATGACCTGCACCAGTGGTTCAAAGTCTTTGAAAGTATTTCAACCTTCCAGGATTTGACATCAAAGATGCTTCCACTGAAGATAAACTTACCGGTACTTAAACACTTTCACTGCCAAGATTTTTTTGGTGGATTTTTTTAAAATTTAGTTTGAGCAAGGCTTTGATTTTGAACTGCTGTATTTTGAGAACGGAAACTGCTAGAAAAAAAATCAAAACATGAAAGTTGGTGCATTTTCAACAGTCTTTTACAGTATGTTTACAAATTTTGTGCATTTTTTTTTGAAAATGCCTTAAATCACTAAAATTTCTGACAAACTACAAAAAATTTGTGTTTTTTTTTACTTTTTTCGCTTCCGTTTAGATATCGGGAAAAAAATCTTCAAACTGCGATAAACTTTACCGGTAGATGTCAGGCAAGTGCTACACTTGCAGCACAAAGGTTGTCACGGAGATATTGACGCGATATGCGAGGAAAGAACTGGATAAGCTTCACTTTGCACAAAAAATGACAGTTTTTTACAAAAAATGACAATTCTTTGTAAATAATTAAATATTGCAGATGAAATTTAAATACAAACCTAGTAATTTTTTTCAACTTTTAGACAATACAAGTCTTCCTCTTTCTAAAACAGTCAGACTCATGCAGTTTGGCAAACAAAAAGACCAGATTTATCTAATTATCAAATGACGTCAAAAATGACGTCACAATGCACGAGTATACTCGGGTTGGCGGGGAATATACATAAAAAGAAAATTGTAAGATAAATGTGACTATACAATTTTGGTAAAGAGGTCACTTTTTTCAACCACAGACATATGCAACCAAGAAACCACACGGCATTTAACATAATCCATTAAAATTGAACATAAACTATAAGCTACAAACGTTTTCGGCCATACACACGTTAGCCTTTATCAAGTAACAAAAAAATAACTGCTTATCATATCTACCATGAAAATGAATACCTGATCTAAACACTGAATTGAAAAGCGAAATGCAAAAAGAAAGGCAGAGCATAGGAGAAAGGCACATCACATGGCGTTTAAATTACACAAGGCAAAGACGCATCATGACGCATCAAGAAAAGACGTTGAGTAGTAAGAAGCGCCTGAGGCAAACAACTGTGTATTGAGGCGAGGATTGTATGATTTTATTAGCAAAATCTCGTGGATTTTAGTGTCGAATTCGTTATTTTTTTGTTACTTGATAAGGGCTAACATGTGTATGGCCGAAAACGTTTGTAGCTTATAGTTTATGTTCAATTTTAATGGATTATGTTAAATGCCGTGTGGTTTCTTGGTTGTATATGTCTGTAGTGGAAAAAATGTGACTATGTACTCTATAGCGACAGTTTATTTCCGGAGTGTCGTTACTGTTATAATTCGTATAATTCACTCGCAATCATTCTTTTATCACTTGTTCAGTTTGTGCTTTTCAGTCCGGAGTGTCGTTACAGTTATAGTGCAAAGACAAATTTATACCAAAGACAGGCAAGACACAATAATACCACAGGGTTGAGCATTACAACAGTATTGTTGTGTGTTGCCTGTCTTTGGTATAAAAAAGCAAACTCTCTCCCGAAACTATAAAGACAAATTTATCTTATAATTTTCATTTGATGTATATTGCAAATTTAAGTAAATCCTAATGAGGACACACATACGTGTCGAAAACGTTTGAGTTGATTTTTTAAATATGTTATATCTCTTTGTAATAAAACATGTTAAACCTGGTGAAGTTACTTTGTTCTGTCTGTCTGTACATCACAAGGTGTCGCGACCGTGCCAATATCTTTGTATGTAGTCAATCGTTTTCTATCGAGTACGCTTTAAAGTCCACATTTTGTCGCTTCTACCTTTCTCCAAACCCAAACTTTGTTATGCAAATGATATTGTTTTTTCTTTGATTAGTCGGGAATAAAAAACATGAATTAGCGTTTCGTGTTTCCGATCATGTTTTGCTGCTTAGTGGCAGGTAGCTTGCCAGATTTAAATAACTGTCTTTTATTTATTGTGCAAACGTTCTTTCATTTTCTCATCAATCAACATGCTCCCTTCTTAGAAACCTAAACACTTCACTTGAACAAGGAACAATTATTGAAGTTGCAATGGCACGAAAGACGATCATTGCAGTGAAGTGAGTCTGGAGTAAGATATTTAACTGAGTTTCATATGTAACTTAATTTTCTGCATGTGATTCAGGATTTGAATGAACACAAGGAAGACGCTGAAGAGGCGATCAGCTCAATCCTCTCTCAACAATCCTCCTTCCTCCTTGAGAATCGTGAGATGAACAAGTCACTGGCGGCGCTGAAAAGCTGGTCGTCAGATACCATGGCAACCATCAACCAGTTTGACTCAAATGTAATCACTTCCATCGATTTCGTTTCGATATCATTTCACGGCTTCTTCGTTAATTTTTCTCAAAGAAATATTTTGCATTTAATGGGGGAAAGAGTTTTGTGATTTGTTCATGAAAAGCTTGCGCTGGTCTGAGAAGGCAGAGTCAGCTCATTGTCAACATTAAAATAAAAATGACCCCGACATGATTTGAACACGCAACCTTCTGATCTGGAGTCAGACGCGCTACCGTTGCGCCACCGAGTCGTTGTGTTGGCGTGAAACATTGCAATGAAATGAAACAGTTGTCGGTAATGAGATGTTTTGATATTGTGGAGTGTCATGTGTTCGCATTGTCAAGAAAGAAGCTAGCAAAACGAATGATGACAATGGGCATCATTTTCGATTGACACTAGTGTTCCTCCACATCGTAGTTTGTAAAGTTTTTTCCATTCGCTTTCATGGCTCCAACCGCTCCCAAGAACGATCTAACAAACTACATTTTTTCTTCAGATCGAGTTCCTCGACGTTCGCGTTCATGGATGCCAACATCACAGACCTAAGGAGCTCTTTAGATCAAATCCTCATAACTTCTTATGACAATGCAGCCATCGCGCGCAATCTCCGCCAATCTCTGATTCGCGCAGAAAAGACGCTCGCAGCCACGGTTGGTGACGTCAGTTCTGGAAGAGAAGTTCGACTTCGCGAAATGTTACGCAACATCAACTGTTTTCATGTGACTTTGTGACGTAACACATTTGCGAAGAGCATTTGTCGATTATGACCTTTGACCTTCAGTTGTTGTTTTTAGAAATTAGAAATCGGTTCCAACAGAAGATCGCTGCAGAGTCAACACAACAGGTTGGCTCGCTTGGTTGCCAGGCTCGGAGAGTCCAGGAACTCCATGGAGGATCAAGCAACGCTGCTTCTTGAGAGAGTGGAAAAGTTGGAGCATAACATTTCGCAAAATATTGGAAACTCCACCGTGGTCACGTCACGGTTGAATGAAGTGGTGACAAGCCAGCAAAGCTTGTTGATGTCATTGATTGATGACGTCACACGTCAGCGTGACAACGTGGGTGGGATAGTTGGAAAGGTGAAAGCTTGAATAACGCATGGTGGAAGTGGAAGACTCAAAGAAGTCTCGCTGCATGGTGACGGCTGTTTGTTCTCTTCAGGTGTGGAAGCACGAAGCGTCCTTGACGTCACTAAATCTGACAACCTTGAAGCTGACGCAACTGCAGATGGACAGCCGAGGTTACTCGAGGTCAATCGATGGTGACGGCTGTTTGTTCTCTTCAGGTGTGGAAGCACGAAGCGTCCTTGACGTCACTAAATCTGACAACCTTGAAGCTGACGCAACTGCAGATGGACAGCCGAGGTTACTCGAGGTCAATGAGGTAGGTGTGAGGTACAAGTAGCACCTTTGAACCCTGGGCAGTCGCCATGGATTGTTACACCATGGGTCTCGGGGAACACTGGTCTTGATCACACACCAAACTAACAAGTGGGTCCACGTCCCACCTCATGGGCAACAACCTCGACTGGTTGGCTAAAACTTGTTAGAAATCCTGCTGCCTTGCAGGAAATACTTTTTTAAGTAAAGGCTAGGCCTACCGCCAATAACTGTGGTTAGCGTCAGGAAGGGCATCCGGCTGGAAAATCTTTGCTCCAAAATATTATTTAAATGCAGCAAAAGCTAAAAATGGCCCCTAGTCCCCAGCAGCCCTTAGATGGGCAAGGGGTGCGAAGAATCTCTGGGTTCCGAGAAAACAAAAAAACATTGAAAAAAGATTATGGTGTTAGAATCGGATGCTGGAATGTGGGAAGTTTGTGTGGTAAAGGAACTGAAATATGTGAAGAACTAAGAAAAAGAAGGGTGGATATATGTTGCCTAGAGGAAGTAAGATGGAGGGGACAGTCAGCGCGGTTTTTAGGTGTCAATGAGAGGAGATATAAGTTATGGTGGTCAGGAAATAACACAGGAATCGGTGGTGTTGGTTTCTTGGTAAAAGAGGAATTGTGTGAGAAAGTAATAGAAGTTAGAAGAAGGAGTGACAGAGTGATGACAATGGTACTTGCTTTTGAAGAGGAGGTAGTGAGGCTAATCTGTGCATATGCACCTCAAAGTGGTAGGGATTACTTAGAAAAGGAAAGTTTTTATGATGTTTTGGCAGAGGAATGGGATTTACGGAGTTCAAAAGAGTTGGTGTTTGGATTAGGAGATTTTAATGGACATGTTGGAAAACAAGCAAATGGGTTCGAGGGCATTCATGGAGGGTATGGTTTTGGGAAGAGAAACATGGAAGGAAGAATGCTACTTGAATTTTGTGATGAAAGGAAACTTTGTATTGCCAACACATGGTTTAAAAAGAAAGAGAAAAGGAAGGTGACTTACAGCTCAGGAGGACATGAGTCGGAAATTGATTTTATTGTGGTTGGGCAGGAACAGAGAAAGTACTTGAAGAATGTGAAAGTAATTCCGTGGGAGTTGCAGCATAGACTAGTAGTAGGAGACTTAAATATGAAAAAAGTGAAGAAAATTGTGAAGAAAGAACGAGTTTTTGTAAGAAATGTGTGGAAACTGGAGGAAAAAGAAACGAGAATTAAGTTTATGAAAAGAGCAAAAGAGCTGGTAAACATGAGTGCGCAGGACTTGTGGGCTTCATTTCAGAAAGGTGTCCTAGCAGCATGTGATGAAGTATGTGGGAAAAAGAAAGTGAGGAGGGATCGTGGAGACACATGGTGGTGGGATGAAGAGGTGAAGCATGCGATTTCACAGAAAAGAGATGCATACAAGCAGTGGCGCAAAAATGGGTCAGAAGAGAATAAAAAGAAGTATAAGAGTATGAAAAAGAAGGCAAAGAGGGTTGTTGCAAGAGCTATGAAGAATGGTGCTGAGGAGGAACTTAATAAAATGGGGGAAAGCCAAAACAAAGTATTCAGACTCATAAAGCAAATGAAAAAGGATGGGAATGATATTGTAGGGGGAAGATGTATAAGGAGTGGAGATGGGAAGTTGCATTTCAGCCCGGAAAGCAGAGGAGAAGTGTGGAAGGAACACATGGAAAATGTTATGAATAAGGAGAATGTATGGGATCATATGACAGAGGTTGATCTGGTGGAGGGTCCAGTGGGAAAGGTTACTCGTGATGAAGTGGTGGAGGCAATGGGGCAAATGAAACTGCGTAAAGCAGCCGGTCCATCAGAAGTGAGCGTAGAGATGATAAAAGCAAGTGGAGAGTTGGGAATTGAAGTAATGCTACAACTTAGCCAAAGGGTATTAGATGGAGAGGGAATGCCGGAGGAGTGGAAGCATAGTACTCTTGTTCCATTGTTCAAGAGAAAAGGGGATGTGAGAAGTTGCAGTGCATATAGAGGTGTAAAACTACTAGAGCATGGAATGAAAATTGTGGAGCGAATACTAGAAAAGAGGTTGAGAACATTGGTGAAATTAAATGATATGCAGTTTGGATTCATGCCAGGAAAAGGTACAGTGGATGCTCTGTTTATATTGAGAAGAATGCAGGAGGAATACCGAGAGAAGCAGAGAAAACTATATATGTGTTTCGTCGACTTAGAAAAGGCATTTGACAGAGTACCAAGGAAAGTGATGGAGTGGGCAATGAGGAAAAGAGGTATACCGGAGGTATTAGTGAGAGCTGTGATGTCTATGTATGAGGATGCAAGAACAAAAGTGAGAGTTGGATCAAATTATTCAAACGAGTTTTTTGTGAAGGTTGGTGTACACCAAGGATCAGTTTTGTCACCTCTGATATTTGCTATTGTGGTTGACGTTGTAACTGAAGGAGTGAGGGAGGGCTTATTGAGTGAAATTTTGTATGCAGACGACCTGGTCTTGACAAGTAATAGTATGGAGGGACTGGAGAGAAAGTTTGAGAAATGGAAAGAAGCATTTGAAACCAAGGGTATGAAGGTGAATCTTGAAAAAACAAAAGTGATGGTGAGTGGAGCAGAAGGAACAGTTGTTGAGAGCAAAGTAGATCCCTGTGGAATATGTGGCAAGAGAGTGATGAGAAATTCAATGCAATGCAAGGAATGTGGAAAGTGGGTACATGCAAGATGTGCTAATGTCAAGAGAGCCGCAACAAGATTGGCGAAGTGTTTTGTTTGTGGGAAATGCAGTAAAGGAAGGAATGAAGTGGAAGGCCATGATGATGAGTTCTGCCATGGCATCGAAACAGTGACAGACTTCTGTTATCTGGGTGATCGGATAAATGGAAGTGGTGGATGTGAAGCAGCGGTGACAACAAGGGCAAGATTGGGCTGGGCAAAGTTCAGGGAATGTGGGGAAATGTTGTATGGCAGAAAATTCTCACTAAGGATGAAAGGGAAAGTATATCGGAGCTGTGTGCGGCCTGCAATGCTATATGGTAGCGAGACATGGATATTGAGAGAGAGTGAACTGGCAATCCTGAGAAGAACGGAAAGGTCAATGGTGAGAGCAATGTGTGGGGTGAAAACGAGAAGGGAAAAAAGGACTGAAGAATTGTTGGATATGCTAGAGATGAGAGAGACCATAGACCAACTGGCAAGGGCAAATGGAGTAAGATGGTATGGACATGTGATAAGGAGGGAGGAAGGAAGTTTTCTTAGAAAGGCACTAGATCTAAAGGTGGATGGGAAGAGGAAACGCGGTCGTCCAAGAAGAACGTGGAAACAACAAGTGAAGGATGAATTTAAAAAAGTCGGACTGAAGGAGGAAGATGCAAGGGACAGGGTGAAATGGAGAAAAGGGATTAAAACAATTGCTGCGCGGAAACAATCGGCCACCCCCACTAGTGGGGAACAAACCGACGATGGATTATGATGATGATTATGATGAATCGGGAAAATGGCGAAGACAATCAAAGAGTCGAGAGATGACCTTGATGGTCTGCAGACCTTGAGCTGGGAATTGAAATTGAGGTTTGTCTTTTGACTTAATTGTGTGATGAGGTGGCGCATGTTCAAGATGACAAGCAATAACTTTTCCTGCTCTTGTCTGGCGGGTCCGCTTCCTTTTGTTTCTAAACATCCCAGGACCTGATGATGTAATAAATCGAAGTCAATTACAGATGTCTTATTTGTATAACTTCAATTTGATTTTGGACTAAGTTTGTGGAAGACAATACACGGCAACCCTGCAGTGCATATATGATGCAAGTCGATGCAATCGCACCAATAACGCAGGCAATATCCTTCACATTGTGGTGGATGCCAACTGTTTCTTACGTTATTTCCGTTACAGGATAAATGAACTTGCAAGTCGGAATGACGTCATTGAAGACCAAGTCGGCTTATTGGAAGCCAAGTTCAGTGGGTCACGTGATAGAATGCAATCATCAATGCATGACTTCCAGCACAAGGTCGACATCTTGGGTAAGTGGCTCATCAAATGCACGAGATCTTTATCATTCAAGGAGCCGCCATTCATCTTGCACCTAGCTGCCATTGTGACGTCACAAATTATTGACCTTGACATTTATAAATCTCGCAACAGAATGAGAATTTCAATGAAATTAACTTTTTGACCAAATGAATCAAACCCTTGATGTTGTTTCATCTCTTAATGACTGTGAGTTGCATCCTGAGGTTGCCAAGTTTCATCAGTCGGGTGACGTGCATTGGACGAAGTTAAATTATGACGGTGCAGTACGGACAGTTCATGATCGAGAACAATCGCGCGTTGTATCCAACCGTCAGTACGAGAAAGGAACATGATAATGATGATGATCATTCAATGCTTGTGTTTTCTTAATGTCTCTAATTTCCAACTAAAAATATTTACGGAAGCATATTTCATACTTTTTGGGGTTATCTAAATTAATTCAAGTGAATTCTTCAATGAACTAGTTCAGCAACTTTTAATGCTTCAAGAATCGAACATGATGAAGATTGACGTCAGAATGACGCATCTCGAGCTCGAGCAGAAAGACGCTCTGAACGAAACTTCTTCATTGTACGAAACGCTTCATGAGAAGAACAATCAGATCAGCATCCTCCAGGACTCCATCTCATTCGGAGTGAGTACCGTTAGCACCGATACTTGTTACCACAGAAGGCATCTCACAATCTATCTTAGCCAAGATGCCAACCGCACGACACCGATGCTGCGAGTTCACATTAATCACGTCATAGATGATATTTTTTTATGATTTTTCATGAAGTAAAAGTTTTAATTTTGATATATTTCCCCTTCACTGACAAGCCAGTCGTTGGACGTGCTCGAGAGCCTCGCCGCCACCATTACCACCTTGCAAGAGCACATCTATGACGTCAACAACACGATATCGCGCGACGTGGAAGGCATCACCGCGCTGCTCGTCGACTTTCAGGTGGGGCTCGTTATCTTGTCGTTCACTTCTTTCCTCTCGTGTTGTCGCAACATATCAGGGCACTCGACGGTTATTCCCTGTCTGGTGTCATCGTCAAGGGAGACAAGGCATTACATACTATGAGGTTGTCTGTACAACGAGCAATCCACCGGCAGCACTATATGTCAAACTCCAACGCAACATCAGATCAGTTTGTTTTTTATTTACGACCATCACAACGAAAAGGAATATGCCAAACACAGCAGAGGTCTAAAAAATGGTCTGCACCATAGAACCGTACACCATCAGTGAGTAAACGGTTACGTCTTTATGACGCGAGTCTAAAGAGGTCATGACCCAACTGATTCTAGCACAGAGATCCGAACACTTGACGCGGTGAAGATATACAACCTGACCATGGTGGTTTACACCACGCCGCATGACTCTATTGTTTACTAAACAATCCACCAGAGGCAGCCAAAAGGTTGCGTGCGGCGTGTGCAAACGGCTTTCTTGATTTTAATCGCTGCTTCCATTGTTCCTCAATGCAGTTGCATGTAGCAGGTGGCCGGGGTTTGGGTTTTACAGTTTAGTGAGAGGACTACACGATGGCACCGCAGTGTAGCTGGAAGTGCCTGCAAGGACGTCATTGCAAAACTGTTGTGATGTCATTGCATAATTAGGGAGTGATGACATCATCAATCTTTAATTTGTAATAACTTTTAGAGCATTTGTCAGCTTGGGTGTCTGGTTATTTAGCGAATTTTATCTCCTCATTGTTCAATACTTTCCAGTGACGTATGAAATTAAACGATTGTCGACTTGTGAAGTTCCACGTAGTGGCAAAATTTGTAGCAACACTTGGATCTGTCAACTTCGTTATGAAAAGTTTCGCTTCTGTTTACACTCCAAGTAGAATTGGACTGTAATTATTATGATTATCGGTCATGATAATAATTAATTTCCGAGCATTCACCATGATGCAGTTGATTTATATTACTCCTAGACCACTTCTTTCAATGTGTTTACAAGCTCTAAATTATTTTGAGATTTGTAATTTTATCAGTTTCACTTTTCTCCAGTTTGCTTTCGATACATCTGGCCGCCAGATAGAGCAGCAGTACCACGAGCTGAACATTCTTGCAGCGAACGCATCGAACCACTTCGATTATCTCTCCAGCTCTGTGGACTACCTTAGACTGGTACGATTGCATAAAGCCTCATCTCGATCTTGTATGAGCAGATGTCAAATCTGTCAACCATAAGATGTAATCGATGCAATAATTGGAGGTTCAAGCAAATCATAGATAGCTTCCATTTTTGAGAAGAGTCTATGCACTTAAACAAAAATATCCAAAAAATTTCATGTAAATGGATCTGTGGGTGTTGCTCATCTGTGGATGTTGCTTATCTGTGGGTGTTGCTCATCTGTGGATGTTGCTCATCTGTGGATATTGCTCATCTGTGGATGTTGCTCATCTGTGGATACTGTTCATCTGTGGATGTTGCTCATCTGTGGATGTCTTCAATCAGATCGCGCATCAGACAAATGAGGCGGTTGGAGAGAACCGGGATCGCGTCCGTGTTCTGAATGAGAGCTTCGTCATCTTCCAAGTTGCTCTTCCTTCGCTTTTCCACTTGGCTTCTCCTCCAAACGTAGAGGATTATGCAGATGAACAGAGCACCGCACGATCCAGTCTCGAACGCAACGTTATTGCAGACAGCATCCCGCCTGACAGAGATGTAGAGGATTACGAGGAAGGATACGGCAATGAAGATTACTTGGCATTACAAGGTGATCTGTGTTTGAAGAATCCAACATTATTAAAACTTTTTGCGAGGCAGCTTTCCAACCTGCGCAATGATCTGTGGAGACTCATGATTTGAGGAGTTGTCAATTTCTTTGAATATTTCCAAATGGATCTTAGTTGAGATGTCCCGCTATGACGTCAATTTTTTTGCATTGCCCTTAAATTGTGACGTCATCACATAATGTTACCGCGACATGATCAACAAATAAAGAGCTTTTTGCAACTCTAGTGTTGTATTGTATAGCGCTTTAAGGGATTCCCTTTCATCGAAAGTTTTTCGGATCAAACTATGAACAAAGTGTTTCCACTTCCTTTTTTAATTAATTACTTTTTTTTCAGCAAAGTCTCCTCCTGTGGAATATCGTACGTTATCCGGCTCCAGCTTGGAAGATTACCCGGAGGAGGTGGAATACAACCTTGAGTCCATTCTCAACGGTGACGCTGATGACATCAGAATCGCGCGAAAAATGACGTCACTAATGGACTCGACGTATCCCGACAATTACGATGACGACTACAATTATTACGACACAGACGAGGAGGAGCTTTAATGTGATTGTGCTGTAATTTGTCAACGGATGAAGATAAACCGATGCAAGAGAGTCACCGGTTTCCATAGAAACATTGCTGTTGTTGTATCGTGACGTCAGAGTGATGCCATAACGACATTACAGTGGGCAGAGTCGACTGGTTGTATCATACGAGTTCAGGAGGATGTAAATAGCTCCTCCATAGCGTCATGTTGGAGTTGAGAGATCCACCGTCAATATCCTTCCCGTTTGGACTCCGTGTGTTTTTATGGAAATAACTTCAAATCTCAAAGGACCCCACTTCTCACCAAATTGGACGACAACGAACAATTGTTGATGTCAAAATATTTATCACTGTTTGTTGTGGCGCCAAATTTTATTGCTCTTTGTTTGTCATAATTGAATGTTCGTTATTTTTTTTTTTTTTATCAATACGCGATAAATTCAACGAAGATTTTTTAAGATTTGTACCTGACGTTTGTTTGTTGCTGCAGGTCGTTCATAATAACATTGCGCTAGTCTTAGGGAATTAAGAGAGAGATGGTAACTTCCTACCTCAACCAGTTGGATTAGGATTCAACAAAGTTAAGTGCGCTGCCAACAAAAAGGTTGCCAAATGTTCTTTAATTTTTAAGCCAAACTTATTAAACAGTAGTTTAAATGTCAACAAGTGCTTGCCTGTTTCATCTCGAAAGCTTTTGTGAAACTGCACAAATTTACAAATGTCAACCATTTCTTAACAAATCGTCAACCTGGCTGTTATAGACAATAACTTGTCAATGCATGGTGACAATAAATTTAGGAAATTTCGCCAATAGAACCACTATTTGAAAAACATTACAATACAATTGTAGACTTGTTGTGGCCGTTGATGCATTTTAGGCCTTACCCTCAAGCTATCAATGCTTGCCAGGCTATATTGAGTGACTCTTAGAGCAATCTCATTATTCAACATAAGCAGATCTTCTGTTCTACGTAGTTGAAAATCTCGGTAACCGACGCTGCACCAGTGATTCAAAGCCTCTACAGCAGTGGTTCTCAACATTTCTGTCTTGGTGCCCTCGAAGCCGTCGCGGACCCCTTTAAAAAAATCCAATTTTAGTGCATTGCGTCTCCTAACGGAAAAAATGTTTTGTATGTTTAACTCAGAAGAAATTGCTGAACAAGCGACACATGTATGACGACACATATTGATGCATTGATGAAGTTCTGTCATGAATTATCTGTCGGCACACAAGATCAACAATCAGTATGCCTAATTTATATCCTGATTTACACAATGTTTTTCAACATTTTTTTTTCGAAAATTACCTCTTAGAAGGTTTGCAATTTGACTTTATCCCTTTTTTCATTTGTAATCATTATTTCGTTGTAATTTCAGTCATGGCAAAACTGAGGGTAGCTAGTATATTGTTGACTAACGTTTGCATTTCTGAATCAAGGATTTATTAATAATCTTCTGTCTCACAAGATGTACGTTTAATATACATAGCCTTATGAAAATATTTAACTTTTCTTTGTGATTTTTTTTAGTTTGTAAACCTTTGTGCGACACTTTTTGAAATTTAAAACAATGCACTAGGCCGCCCCGACACACAGGTTGAGAATCACTGTAATGCACAAATAAAGCACAACCAATTTTAAATTGTTGTAATTTATCAATCATGCAATAAATTTGGAACCTTTCACGGACCTCCTGATAACGTTTTGGGGTCCACGGAATCCCGGTTGAGAACCACTGCTCTACAGTCTTCTCCAGAAGTATCCAAACTACCTGGAATAACCTGTTATGGCTTTGTCCAGTCCGAAGATAAATATTCAAAGCCAAGGCAATTGCTTCTTTTTCATCGATTCAACGTCTTTCAACTGCTTTACTGGCTGTGGTAGATCACGTGACTGCAAAAGTTTCATCATCTACGGATCGATTCGTTGATTACAATATTGTAACACAAATGGACGTTGTTAAGATGATGGTGACAAACGTTATAATTGATTGAAGTGTGGCTTCAGCTACCACAGCAACTATTAGTTTGTGGTGACACTGGTGGTATGGTTGGTAAGTTGAGCTTGGTTTTGTGAAAAGTCAGCATAATCATCATTTCAGACAGTTTCGACTCTGGTCACTCTATGAACCATATCTCCCCACAGTCCTCGATTCCTCACAGCCTCCTTCAGCTCTTCCATGCCCATCCCGCTGTAATTTGTCACAGTATCGAGCCATCATGCTTAGGGAAGACCTTTCCCTTTTGTTCCCTGATCAAACCAAGCATGGAACTTGTTTTTAAAGTATGAAAGAAGTAAAAGTGAAATTCTTGTTCAACAAACTAGAGTTGTAGAGATTAGTCGTTGATCGAAATTTTAATTCAAAATAAAATCAAGAAAACGAATTTTTTATCGAAACAAAATTTATATATTTTTTAACAACTCCTTATCAAATGTCAAGATCACTAGCGACATATGGAGGAGCATTAATGAGAGGAGACACTTGGAAGAATTGGAGGAAATCTTATCAGGTATGTATGTAATACATTATGGTAAACCCGCTGAGGTTACTTTGTTTTGGTTGTCTGTGGTTCAAACATCTTCAGTAATTTTCCAACATGGCTGACTCAAAGCAAAATTATTTTCTAAAGCAAAATAAAAAATGTGTTTACAGCTCAAAATATGAATAGCCGTATGCTTGTCTATTTCATGATACGTGGGATATCGAAATTTAAACAGTGCTTAAAAATATCATGAAGTAAGAAACATTCAGTTCCAATTAGCATTAAAATCTTCACTAACTTGCTTCACTTTGTCAAACTGTAAGTCTTAAAAGTCGAAACACCTTTTGGTATTTAAAACTTGATCATAAAAGTATTGAAAAATGCAAACATTACTGTGGCAGTAAGTATAGATTTTGTGATGAACTAAATGGTTTAATTAATTTAATAGTTTGAACAAAACTGGTCAAAACTTTTTTATATATTTATGAAAGCATCAAAAAGATGGGAAGTGGAGATATTGGGAGAAATGGTTGCAGCCACTTCCAAATCTTGACACAGTCTCTTGTCAGAAGGTTCAAACTGCATCGTTCCTCAAATTGTTCTACATCTATTTTCTGACACTTTATTGGTCAGCATGATGTATGTGCATACTTTCGTATGGTTCACGTTGGTGGACTCATCCCATCAGTGGAATAAACGTAGCAAGGACGCAAATGAAGCGATCCATCGCGTCCGTGGAGTTGAGGATCAGTGGAGGCAGATGGTGGAGTTCCTCAGCTACCTCAACAACTAAGTTGGGGAATGTTTATTTTGTCACAATGTATGGAAAGGAAACGCTTAGATTAAGAAAAGCTTATCCACAAATATTTGGAGATCTCAAAACTTTTCATCGTTGTTTCTGTTAGTTCCACACATGGCTACCTAAAGATACGGCCTGACTTGTCACATTTTGCCGAAACTTTCAGATTTTACTAACATTTGGCAAATGTTTAAATAAATTTTTCTAAAAATTGTATTTTTACGCTTTCTTTACTGTTTTCCCCAGATGACACGATAAGTTTTAACATCCTCAGATGTTAAAAAACATAGAAAATTTGATTTCGAAGATTTTAGTCGACTGTTAATTTTTCAATAACAGTCTGATTCAGCGTTTTTTAACTTACTTTTTGTCATTTGCTACTGCTTTCCCAAGGCAACTAAAAAGCGTTTACATCATCAAGAGACAGCAATTAGGAAATTTTTTTTAGAAAATGTCAGTCAAACACTAGCAGTAGCGGTAATCACAATTTGCAAAATGTGACAAATCAGGCGGCATCTCCAGGGGCCATGTTCCACATTACTAAATACTTTTCACTTTAGAGAACTTACTGTACAGCGCCACTCAAGGCTAATTGATATTGATGCTGGTAATGACTGGATAAATACTTCCACTACAATAATGCAACTGATTGTTTCATAATTATCATTTATTTGGAAAACTTGAAAGATTGGAAAGAGCGCTTTTGATGTAAATGAAAAATTCATTACACAAATACATAATGTACATACACGCATTGGCCCATAGTACAAATGTTCATTGAAACGACATCAAACTACAAGCGGACAGCGTTATATAGCGAGTTGCCCTGGATGAGGTGTTTGAATATTTGTGGAAGAACAAAAGTTGTTTGAAATATTTCAAGCTCTTAGTTCCTGATGCTCGGGTGAAAGAGATTTCAATCGAACGATTCAACAGAATCAAATCTTCTTGTTCGTTACAGCGATGTTCGAGGAAGATTCAACTTTCAGTTGTTTGGGAAACATTTTAGCTTTCTCTGTTCATCGCAGGCGAAACTTCCTCTGGGATGGATTTGTTTACAAGTTGTCGCAAGACTCAATTGTTGTTGACAATGCTTCAGTGTGTCTCCTCATGCTTGGCCGCGTTGTGCTTCTTCAAGGAGCTCTTCTGCGAGTACACTTTGTTACATCCTTCAACCTGTAACATAGAAACAACGTCAGATACGATCGGATTGATGTTTGCTGGTTCCAGACAATCTCAGAACTGTCTGATTCATTCAAAATTGATTGAAATATTCATATTCACAACAGAATACAACTCTACAAAAACTGTTCGTTGATAATTTTGTCAAAAACTAAAACCAGTTTCATTATCGTGCAACGTTCAATGTAAATTTCATATCTTTCAATTTGATAAGTTTGGATTTTGCTTAAGTTTAAATTTCAACAAATTTAGAAATGTTGTAATTATTTATAAGATTATTGCATTGTTTAAGTTTCGTTTCCTTCAGTTGAGTTTTGTGCATCAGCAATCACAACGTAGTTTGAGGTTCTTACCGGGCAGGGGAACTGCTTCCCTTCGTGCGTTTGCTGGTGCTTTATCCTGTCGGAGCTGTTCGAGAAGCGTTTGTCGCAGACACCGCATGGAAATCGCTTGTCATCTGAAAAAGACAAAACGTTAACGATAAATTTGTTTGATTAGAAATGGACAGAGGTAGTCTAACTTTTATTTTGTGGGCGTCTGAGCTTTCCATACTGAAAGTAAAATCATACCAGAGATGAAACAAAACATTTTACAATATTTCTATACCACGTCATAATTACCTGTGTGGTATCGCTCGTGCACGACAAGTCCCTCCGATCTTGGAAACCTTTCGTCGCAGTGTCTGCAATTAAATGGCTTCTCCCCAGTGTGGACACGAACGTGGTTGACCAATCTATATTGAGCCATGAAGAACTTCTTGCAATCACCCCAAAAGCATAGTGCCCTTTCTGATTGAGTGTTGCCCTTCGGTTTTCGTTTCTTTTTCAAATGATCTTCAGTCACGTGATTTATAAAGAATTGAAAATCTTGAAATATTGCACCGCATCTTTCATCATTGAACACCCATTGGCAAGTATATGGGGCGCGTGGGGGATAATCAGTGTTGCGATGTTTGTGCTTTTTCTTCCATTGGCGTACAGAGCTGTGATTGTTTTGTTGTTTGGATACCATCGTCATCACTGGGACGTCATCTAGTGTTGGGTGTACGTCCATCATCTGTTGGTCTTCAAGTGCTTGATGTGGCGATGAATTTTGATCATGTGTTGATGTTGCCATGGTTGGTTGTTCATAATATTGTTCTTGCAGTGGCAATGGATTCTGAACATGTGTTGATGTTGTCATGAGTGGGTGTTCATAATATTGTTCTTGTAGTGGCAATGAACTCTGAACATGTGTTGATGTTGTCATAGGTGGGTGTTCATAATGTTGTTCTTGCAGTGGCAATGAATTCTGAACATGTGTTGATGTTGTCATGGGTGGGTGTTCATAATGTTGTTCTTGCAGTGGCAATGAATTCTGAACATGTGTTGATGTTGCCATGGGTGCGTGTTCATAATGTTGTTCTTGCAGTGGCGATGACTGCTGATCAAGTGTTGATGTTGCCATGGGTGGATTTTGTCCATATTGCGGTTCTTGTTGTGGTAATTCTGTCATATTGTTGTACTGATGATAATACTGAACTGGATACTGAGTTGGAGAATGCTGAACCCATCCTTGGCCTTCTGCTGGTTGAAATGTTTCGCTGCTCACAGTTTGGACTTGTGCGCAGCTAGTGGAGTTAGGTTGGTAATTAGACTGTTCCCTCCCAGTTGAGACACAATATTGTCCTTGATCATAATAGTTGAACTCATTCGAGATTAAGCTATACTGATAATAATTTCCAAAATTACTCATTTTCTTAAGTTAGAAAATAATCTGAAAAATATGTAAAGTTGTTTAAGAATCACAAATCGAAGTAGATAGGTTGCTTTTTTATATGCAAATATCAGCAGTGCTCGATGCAGCAAGCAGAACCAATGGCATTTTAGCATACACGTTGCAGCCAAACACACTTTATCGTACCAACACAACAATTAAGTGGCACTCAATTGTAAAATTCATCTTCAAATATTCAAACTTGCTGTTGGAAAGTGGAATTTTAAACAAAAATCTGCTTCAAAAAATTTCAATAAACAGCAATAACAATTTCTATCTCTCAACGCAAACTACAAACTGATCTCAACTTGAAACAACGTTACCTCAGTTGCTCTGTGGCTTTCTGTGCAGTGACTTCAATATATGATTGTGTACTCACACGTTTGCACTCTCCAAGTGATTACAACGATTCAATCCCTGTTGATTTTATTCACTCCCTGATGTGTTTAATTGATGGTTAGTTGCAAGTTTCAAGAAATTGTCTAATCCATTTCACAGTTATTTACTGAGTTTCTGAATCTTTTGTTGAATAACAATCTCTAATTGATTGCGCAACAATCCTGCGTCAATGCGACAACAATGTGGCTTTGTTGATGCATCAACAAAGCCACTTTTATAGCGAAGTGACAAGTTTCTTGTTCAACTTAGCATTTCAAATGCATTAGTTGTAGAAGTTTATTAATTAAAAGAATAAATAATTATTGCCCAAACTAATAACGTAACAAAAAAAAAAGTTTAAAGACACAAAGATATCTTTTGACTTTGTGAAATGAAACTCCTTGAAGCGAGTCGCGCTCAGTGGACGTTGGAAAATTGAATTTCAATAAAAATGGGAGCGCGAACCAAATTACATGCTTAGTGATTATTTCTTGAAGTTTTTGATAAACTTTTTTGACAGAACCTTAAGTCATATCCTACATTGTTGAGTCAAAGTACATGCAAAGTTGTGAAAAAACAATCTCTAGAAAAAACCTCAAAAGAGAGAAACTTGGCGCTTCCTTGCCTTGAACCCTCGACGCGAGGAAGGAACTTGATGATGATGAATTTTATCGAAAATTAAATGAACTGTATATTCACGCATTAAAATATAGATTATATACCTTTTTCTAAATTTCATTTATACCAAAAAAAAGTATCAATTCCAATCTCTCTGTACGCAAACTACAAACTGATCTCAACTTGAAACAACGTTCCCTCAGTTGCTCTGTGGCTTTCTGTGCAGTGACGTCAACACGTGGTTCACCAACCCTTGCACTCCCCAGTGATTGCAACTATTCATTCTCTCTTGATTTTATTCACTCCCTGTTGCTTTTAATTGATGGTTAGTTGCAAGTTTCAAGAAATTATCTAATCCATTTCACAGTTATTTGCTCAGTTGCTAGCTTTCCATCCATCACGTGATTTGCCTTAAATAAGGAAATTCATTGTTATCAGGAACAACCTTTTGTTTTGCTGGAAAATTGGTCAAAGATGATGTTCATTCTAACTTGGTCAATTTTAACTTAATATTTAAACAACAGTTGTATGAGTTCTTGTTTCTATTTTATCATCAGTTGTTGAATAACAATCTCCAATTGATTGCGCAACAATCCTGCGTCAATGCAGCAACAATGCCAATCATTGTTGCAACAACAAAGTCGACTTTGGCGACAAATTTCTAGTTCAATTTTACATTTGATGGGGTTGTGTGTCAAATGCCTTGTTTTTTGAAGATTGTACATTTTAAACAGTTGTCAATATTTCTTAAACAAAACAACGAGTTCATCAGTTATACGCACTATATTTACGACCACTCGAACAAACTATATAGTCATGCTGTTGCCAAATTTGACATAGTTTATTTTACAAAACTTCTTCAACAAAAATTAAGCACTCGAAATTAATGTTTTTGATAATATTTTCACATTTTGGCAAAATTATTTTTATGTCGGAGCAAAAGTGTTTGTTCTAATTTTGTTGAGAATTAAAATAAAGTTCAACCAGCCTCATGTTTAAAAAGAACATATATTTCGCTACATAGTAATGAGCATCTTCAGTTCTGCAAACATTGGTTTTTATATCCCATGACGTAAATACTTTTCTTAATGTGTTAATGTTGAAGTAATTTTGCTCATCATTTTAATTTTGATTATAGAGGCTTACAGCATAGTTTCCCTTTATGCAGCATTTATTGCAGTAATTTGTTTGTTTGTTTGCAGAACTGAAGATGCTCATTACTATGTAGCGAAATATATATTCTTTTTAAACATGAGGCTGGTTGAACTTTATTTTAATTCTCAACTTTTTTCGATATGATCAAGTCAACTGCTTCATGCTGACGGCGTGCCAGGGTTATGTCTATTATGAAAACTATCATTGATTAGAAGTCGATTGTGTGCAAATCGACAACCAAAAATTTAACATCATTGTATCAATGACCATTCACAAGATCATGATATTGAAAGAATTATAAAGTATGTTCTGAATGAGGAATACGTCACAATGGTCTCATCAACAGTTCTGCAAATTGCTTGGTTGCCTTGTTATAGTTTTTATGACATTCAATTTACATTTTGTTTTAGTTCTTTCATTTCACACTTGACAATTACAAGAATGTTAAAGACGCTTTGAAATCGATTGGGACGTCCTGGCCTTGGCTTTTGCAACTGACAACAAATATCCCCTTTGGACTCATCAATCAAGTTGGAAAAGCTCATAATATTCTGGTCAGTTCTAACTATTGATTGCACACATGAATCTTCCTTGTTACTTTGCAAGTCGATGTTATACATCGTATATTGTGACCAATACTTATCTTCTTCAATAAAATTGTACTTGCAACTACAATATCAAAGTACGCACCAATATGTGCCTACAGATATCGAAAGTTAAATACCACTATTAATCGAAAATTGAAAGTGGTCTGCTCTTGTTTGAAATAGTTTTATAATCACGAGTTTCACTCCTTTCCTAGACTGAGTATTTCTTGTGCTTCCTCACTGACAGACAAGTTGGTCTCGTCCTACAAACTTTCACCTCACAATAGATTTGGAAACTTTTGCAGATTTTAACTTTTGTCACATCAAAACTGGGCACGTGTCAAGCGCTTGCATTGTTTGTTGTAACGTCATTGTGACGTCTAAACAACGCAACAGTTGTGCAAACATTATGTACAAGCAGAAGCCCTCACCTCACCATTGTCATGAAACAATAGCATCGCGCGCACGGCTGGCTCAGTTGGAGCACTTGTGCAGACAGGTGGCCACGAGTTAACTTACAACTTTCTCACAGCAAATCCATTCAATTCGTGATTCCTTTGCTTTCGTCTGCATTATTCTGATGTCATAATTGCAATCTATTGTACATGATAATTCTCTTCCAGTTTTCTGTTTCTCATTGTTTAACGCGGAAGTTCTTTATTGTCGATTGGGTTATTGTCTATATTGCTTCTACTTTTGTCTAACCTGCTATTGTTATGTTGAACAATTAATTTTGTGAATATCGGAAATTTATTAATTTTCCAGAACATTGTTGACTATTGTCCAACAAACTGGTCCTGACTATAATGGGATTAATGCAGGGGTGCGGGGTGGGGTGGCCACGCCCCATGTCACTACGCCACTTACTCAAGTCAAGTGAAAAAATATCTAAGGTTTATTCTTTTGATTTTTAGAAGTTTCCAAGCTTCAATATTTTGAAAGGGGAGAGGGTTTTTTTTTGCGAATTCCTATGACATTGAACAAAATCATACATAATAGTTAGTTGCGAAATTATCTCATCAAACCATTGTAATTCCTTGCAATGAAGAGGATTGTGATGACGTTTAGCTCGATCTGGATAGTTTTGTTGCTTGAAAGATGATTGGCCAAGAACATTGTTGCGGAGAAAACTTCACCAGTCACGTGACAAGTTATTCCAAGCTCATGTTGAGAGAAATGATGTTTCAAGAAATTTTGCAAAGAATTCCAAATGTTTTAATGCAACAATGTTTTGACAAAATGTTTTGAAAATATTATGATGTATGTCATTACGTCACTTACTCAAGTCAAGTGTAGAGATCCTTGAAAGGAAATGTCAAAGATCTTTTCTTTTAACTTTAAAAAAGTTTCTTTCCGACGACGAAGTTTCTACTGGAAAATACGACGCCATTTTGTTATAAACGAAACTGTTTGGCATTTCTGTGACGTTTCGTTGCTTCAACGTTGCATTATGATGCAATAAGTTGAATTATTCCACGAGTTTTGTGATGGCAAATTCCAAATATTTTGTGTTTTGACAAAATGTTTTGAAATTATTATGAAATGAATTTCCATTTTGTTTTGATCACTTTCCGCTGTGTACTTCTTATGATGTCATATTGATTTAGCAGTTATTACGTCACATATTGATTGTTCTATCATAATGGCATGAAGAGCAAACAGAGTACATTTGTGACACTTGTAACCTCACTGCTGGAGCATACGACGCCATTTTGTTATAAACGAAACTGTTTGGCATTTCTGTGACGTTTCGTTGCTTCAACTTTGCATTATGATGCAATAAGTTGAATTCTTCCACGAGTTTGGTGTCGACGATGAAGTTTCTTGACAACGATCTTATTGAACTTGCAAGCCGCCATTTTGATTTCAGTTATAGAACATTTTGAAACTTGTTTATTGTAACTTTACATCAGTTTTCATTAGTTCATTAAAAGTCGAATGCAATAATTGATGTGAGTGCTGAGGAATTTATTTAGAAGCATTTGTATGATGCAGTTTGCAAGTGGGAATGTTGATGCGTTTCGACGACGTACGAAACTTTCACATCAACAAGCTGCCGCCATTTTGTTTTCGCCACCGCGTCTCGAGTGGTTTGGTTTTAGTTGACTTGGTTGGTTTTGAAGCTTTATCCTCGGACTGACAAAGCCTTGATAGGTTATTCCTGCTAGTTTCGCATACTTGTAGAGGCCTTTGACGCAGGGCTGGTTACCGAGATTGACAGAGTGAAGTTTTCCGATTTTTAAAGTTTTGTTGCCTTGGAATTATTCCATTCACTAGGTGCCGCTAAATGGAGAGCAGTCATTGGTCTTGACGTTTCTTCGTTCCAGAAGTCACACGCTAACCAACTGAGCTCTCGGGGCGGACAATACCGTGGTTTGTGACGTCAGCGTTTTGAAAGCTTTGTTGATGCCTTACTTACATGACACGCATGACTGGTTGTTGAAATTTACAGACAAGTTGTTTGAAGTTCATATGACCCAAGGATGACTTGAGCGATTGCATGGAATGTTGATTTAATTGTACTTCGATTTAATCCTTAGTTTCTTTCTGAAACAATCGTTCTGAAACATGCCAACATTTGTAGTTTGTTATTATCAGTCTAACGGTGTAGTCTTACAGCGTCCATGGTTACGCCTGTACTGTTTAGTCTCAGTGTTTATTCGTTTTCAGTCAATGCAGCTGATGATTTTAACATCAAGAGATCACGAACCTTGATTTTGATTTGAGTTTTTAATCGGCCTTCTATTGATGAGGCCACACTGACGTCACTAGGCACGAGGCTCAGTCGGAGGAAAACTTACAAAATTAAGAAACAAAATTACTGTTCAGCCACGACCGCCAGTTGAGGATGCAGCATGCAGTGACGTTTCGATTGGTGGACGCGACGTCTCAATTGAACTCGTCATTGGTCACGCAAGCGGAAGAGATTGACGAAATCGAAAACTTTCTGGAATCGAATCGTGAGATCGTCTTCGACCTGATGGAGCTTCTGTCGACCACACAAGAGGTGATGACGTCAGAATGCGATCGTTGTTTGAAAACATTTTTGTAACGTCATTTGTTGATCGTTGATTGAAGATGCTTTCTAAGTGGGAAAACTTCTTCTGAAGGTTAATCTTGGAAGCTTCACGTACTTGTCGAGGCTTTGAACCACCGATGTAGGTGAAGTCTTTGATGTCGCCAAGTTTGAAGTTTTGCAACTCAATGACCTGCACCAGTGGTTCAAAGTCTTTGAAAGTATTTCAACCTTCCAGGATTTGACATCAAAGATGCTTCCACTGAAGATAAACTTACCGATACTTAATATACATAAAAAGAAAATTGTAAGATAAATGTGACTATACAATTTTGGTAAAGAGGTCACTTTTTTCAACCACAGACATATGCAACCAAGAAACCACACGGCATTTAACATAATCCATTAAAATTGAACATAAACTATAAGCTACAAACGTTTTCGGCCATACACACGTTAGCCTTTATCAAGTAACAAAAAAATAACTGCTTATCATATCTACCATGAAAATGAATACCTGATCTAAACACTGAATTGAAAAGCGAAATGCAAAAAGAAAGGCAGAGCATAGGAGAAAGGCACATCACATGGCGTTTAAATTACACAAGGCAAAGACGCATCATGACGCATCAAGAAAAGACGTTGAGTAAATAAGAAGCGCCCGAGGCAAACAACTGTGTATTGAGGCGAGGATTGTATGATTTTATTAGCAAAGCCTCGTGGATTTTAGTGTCGAATTCGTTATTTTTTTGTTACTTGATAAGGGCTAACGTGTGTATGGCCGAAAACGTTTGTAGCTTATAGTTTATGTTCAATTTTAATGGATTATGTTAAATGCCGTGTGGTTTCTTGGATGTATATGTCTGTAGTGGAAAAAATGTGACTATGTACTCTATAACGACAGTTTATTTCCGGAGTGTCGTTACTGTTATAATTCGTATAATTCACTCGTAATCATTCTTTTATCACTTGTTCAGTTTGTGTTTTTCAGTCCGGAGTGTCGTTACAGTTATAGTGCAAAGACAAATTTATACCAAAGACAGGCAAGACACAATAATACCACAGGGTTGAGCATTACAACAGTATTGTTGTGTCTTGGTATAAAAAAGCAAACTCTCTCCCGAAACTATAAAGACAAATTTATCTTATAATTTTCATTTGATGTATATTGCAAATTTAAGTAAATCCTAATGAGGACACACATACGTGTCGAAAACGTTTGAGTTGATTTTTTAAATATGTTATATCTCTTTGTAATAAAACATGTTAAACCTGGTGAAGTTACTTTGTTCTGTCTGTCTGTACATCACAAGGTGTCGCGACCGTGCCAATATCTTTGTATGTAGTCAATCGTTTTCTCTCGAGTACGCTTTAAAGTCCACATTTTGTCGCTTCTACCTTTCTCCAAACCCAAACTTTGTTATGCAAATGATATTGTTTTTTCTTTGATTAGTCGGGAATAAAAAACATGAATTAGCGTTTCGTGTTTCCGATCATGTTTGCTGCTTAGTGGCAGGTAGCTTGCCAGATTTAAATAACTGTCTTTTATTTATTGTGCTAACGTTCTTTCATTTTCTCATCAATCAACATGCTCCCTTCTTAGAAACCTAAACACTTCACTTGAACAAGGAACAATTATTGAAGTTGCAATGGCACGAAAGACGATCATTGCAGTGAAGTGAGTCTGGAGTAAGATATTTAACTGAGTTTCATATGTAACTTAATTTTCTGCATGTGATTCAGGATTTGAATGAACACAAGGAAGACGCTGAAGAGGCGATCAGCTCAATCCTCTCTCAACAATCCTCCTTCCTCCTTGAGAATCGTGAGATGAACAAGTCACTGGCGGCGCTGAAAAGCTGGTCGTCAGATACCATGGCAACCATCAACCAGTTTGACTCAAATGTAATCACTTCCATCGATTTCGTTTCGATATCATTTCACGGCTTCTTCGTTAATTTTTCTCAAAGAAATATTTTGCATTTAATGGGGGAAAGAGTTTTGTGATTTGTTCATGAAAAGCTTGCGCTGGTCTGAGAAGGCAGAGTTAGCTCATTGTCAACATTAAAATAAAAATGACCCCGACATGATTTGAACACGCAACCTTCTGATCTGGAGTCAGACGCGCTACCGTTGCGCCACCGAGTCGTTGTGTTGGCGTGAAACATTGCAATGAATTGAAACAGTTGTCGGTAATGAGATGTTTTGATATTGTGGAGTGTCATGTGTTCGCATTGTCAAGAAAGAAGCTAGCAAAACGAATGATGACAATGGGCATCATTTTCGATTGACACTAGTGTTCCTCCACATCGTAGTTTGTAAAATTTTTTCCATTCGCTTTCATGGCTCCAACCGCTCTCAAGAGCGATCTAACAAACTACATTTTTTCTTCAGATCGAGTTCCTCGACGTCCGCGTCTCCTTGATCGCGGGATCAATGGATTCGTTCGCGTTCATGGATGCCAACATCACAGACCTAAGGAGCTCTGTAGATCAAATCCTCATAACTTCTTATGACAATGCAGCCATCGCGCGCAATCTCCGCCAATCTCTGATTCGCGCAGAAAAGACGCTCGCAGCCACGGTTGGTGACGTCAGTTCTGGAAGAGAAGTTCGACTTCGCGAAATGTTACGCAACATCAACTGTTTTCATGTGACTTTGTGGCGTAACACATTTGCGAAGAGCATTTGTCGATTATGACCTTTGACCTTCATTTGTTGTTTTTAGAAATTAGAAATCGGTTCCAACAGAAGATCGCTGCAGAGTCAACACAACAGGTTGGCTCGCTTGGTTGCCAGGCTCGGAGAGTCCAGGAACTCCATGGAGGATCAAGCAACGCTGCTTCTTGAGAGAGTGGAAAAGTTGGAGCATAACATTTCGCAAAATATTGGAAACTCCACCGTGGTCACGTCACGGTTGAATGAAGTGGTGACAAGCCAGCAAAGCTTGTTGATGTCATTGATTGATGACGTCACACGTCAGCGTGATAACGTGGGTGGGATACTTGGAAAGGTGAAAGCTTGAATAACGCATGGTGGAAGTGGAAGACTCAAAGAAGTCTCGCTGCATGGTGACGGCTGTTTGTTCTCTTCAGGTGTGGAAGCACGAAGCGTCCTTGACTTCACTAAATCTGACAAACTTGAAGCTGACGCAACTGCAGATGGACAGCCGAGGTTACTCGAGGTCAATCGAGAAAATGGCGAAGACAATCAAAGAGTCGAGAGATGACCTTGATGGTCTGCAGACCTTGAGCTGGGAATTGAAATTGAGGTTTGTCTTTTGACTTAATTGTGTGATGAGGTGGCGCATGTTCAAGATGACAAGCAATAACTTTTCCTGCTCTTGTCTGGCGGGTCCGCTTCCTTTTGTTTCTAAACATCCCAGGACCTGATGATGTAATAAATCGAAGTCAATTACAGATGTCTTATTTGTATAACTTCAATTTGATTTTGGACTAAGTTTGTGGAAGACAATACACGGCAACCCTGCAGTGCATATATGATGCAAGTCGATGCAATCGCACCAATAACGCAGGCAATATCCTTCACATTGTGGTGGATGCCAACTGTTTCTTACGTTATTTCCGTTACAGAATAAATGAACTTGCAAGTCGGAATGACGTCATTGAAGACCAAGTCGGCTTATTGGAAGCCAAGTTCAGTGGGTCACGTGATAGAATGCAATCATCAATGCATGACTTCCAGCACAAGGTCGACATCTTGGGTAAGTGGCTCATCAAATGCACGAGATCTTTATCATTCAAGGAGCCGCCATTCATCTTGCACCTAGCTGCCATTGTGACGTCACAAATTATTGACCTTGACATTTATAAATCTCGCAACAGAATGAGAATTTCAATGAAATTAACTTTTTGACCAAATGAATCAAACCCTTGATGTTGTCTCATCTCTTAATGACTGTGAGTTGCATCCTGAGGTTGCCAAGTTTCATCAGTCGGGTGACGTGCATTGGACGAAGTTAAATTATGACGGTGCAGTATGGACAGTTCATGATCGAGAACAATCGCGCGTTGTATCCAACCGTCAGTACGAGAAAGGAACATGATAATGATGATGATCATTCAATGCTTGTGTTTTCTTAATGTCTCTAATTTCCAACTAAAAATATTTACGGAAGCATATTTCATACTTTTTGGGGTTATCTAAATTAATTCAAGTGAATTCTTCAATGAACTAGTTCAGCAACTTTTAATGCTTCAAGAATCGAACATGATGAAGATTGACGTCAGAATGACGCATCTCGAGCTCGAGCAGAAAGACGCTCTGAACGAAACTTCTTCATTGTACGAAACGCTTCATGAGAAGAACAATCAGATCAGCATCCTCCAGGACTCCATCTCATTCGGAGTGAGTACCGTTAGCACCGATACTTGTTACCACAGAAGGCATCTCACAATCTATCTTAGCCAAGATGCCAACCGCACGACACCGATGCTGCGAGTTCACATTAATCACGTCATAGATGATATTCTTTTATGATTTTTCATGAAGTAAAAGTTTTAATTTTGATGTATTTCCCCTTCACTGACAAGCCAGTCGTTGGACGTGCTCGAAAGCCTCGCCGCCACCATTGCCACCTTGCAAGAGCACATCTATGACGTCAACAACACGATATCGCGCGATGTGGAAGGCATCACCGCGCTGCTCGTCGACTTTCAGGTGGGGCTCGTTATCTTGTCGTTCACTTCTTTTCCTCTCGTGTTGTCGCAACATATCAGGGCACTCGACGGTTATTCCCTGTCTGGTGTCATCGTCAAGGGAGACAAGGCATTACATACTATGAGGTTGTCTGTACAACGAGCAATCCACCGGCAGCACTATATGTCAAACTCCAACGCAACATCAGATCAGTTTGTTTTTTATTTACGACCATCACAACGAAAAGGAATATGCCAAACACAGCAGAGGTCTAAAAAATGGTCTGCACCATAGAACTGTACACCATCAGTGAGTAAACGGTTACGTCTTTATGACGCGAGTCTAAAGAGGTCATGACCCAACTGATTCTAGCACAGAGATCCGAACACTTGACGCGGTGAAGATATACAACCTGACCATGGTGGTTTACACCACGCCGCATGACTCTATTGTTTACTAAACAATCCACCAGAGGCAGCCAAAAGGTTGCGTGCGGCGTGTGCAAACGGCTTTCTTGATTTTAATCGCTGCTTCCATTGTTCCTCAATGCAGTTGCATGTAGCAGGTGGCCGGGGTTTGGGTTTTACAGTTTAGTGAGAGGACTACACGATGGCACCGCAGTGTAGCTGGAAGTGCCTGCAAGGACGTCATTGCAAAACTGTTGTGATGTCATTGCATAATTAGGGAGTGATGACATCATCAATCTTTAATTTGTAATAACTTTTAGAGCATTTGTCAGCTTGGGTGTCTGGTTATTTAGCGAATTTTATCTCCTCATTGTTCAATACTTTCCAGTGACGTATGAAATTAAACGATTGTCGACTTGTGAAGTTCCACGTAGTGGCAAAATTTGTAGCAACACTTGGATCTGTCAACTTCGTTATGAAAAGTTTCGCTTCTGTTTACACTCCAAGTAGAATTGGACTGTAATTATTATGATTATCGGTCATGATAATAATTAATTTCCGAGCATTCACCATGATGCAGTTGATTTATATTACTCCTAGACCACTTCTTTCAATGTGTTTACAAGCTCTAAATTATTTTGAGATTTGTAATTTTATCAGTTTCACTTTTCTCCAGTTTGCTTTCGATACATCTGGCCGCCAGATAGAGCAGCAGTACCACGAGCTGAACATTCTTGCAGCGAACGCATCGAACCACTTCGATTATCTCTCCAGCTCTGTGGACTACCTTAGACTGGTACGATTGCATAAAGCCTCATCTCGATCTTGTATGAGCAGATGTCAAATCTGTCAACCATAAGATGTAATCGATGCAATAATTGGAGGTTCAAGCAAATCATAGATAGCTTCCATTTTTGAGAAGAGTCTATGCACTTAAACAAAAATATCCAAAAAATTTCATGTAAATGGATCTGTGGGTGTTGCTCATCTGTGGATGTTGCTTATCTGTGGGTGTTGCTCATCTGTGGATGTTGCTCATCTGTGGATATTGCTCATCTGTGGATGTTGCTCATCTGTGGATATTGCTCATCTGTGGATGTTGCTTATCTGTGGATGTTGCTCATCTGTGGATGTCTTCAATCAGATCGCGCATCAGACAAATGAGGCGGTTGGAGAGAACCGGGATCGCGTCCGTGTTCTGAATGAGAGCTTCGTCATCTTCCAAGTTGCTCTTCCTTCGCTTTTCCACTTGGCTTCTCCTCCAAACGTAGAGGATTATGCAGATGAACAGAGCACCGCACGATCCAGTCTCGAACGCAACGTTATTGCAGACAGCATCCCGCCTGACAGAGATGTAGAGGATTACGAGGAAGGATACGGCAATGAAGATTACTTGGCATTACAAGGTGATCTGTGTTTGAAGAATCCAACATTATTAAAACTTTTTGCGAGGCAGCTTTCCAACCTGCGCAATGATCTGTGGAGACTCATGATTTGAGGAGTTGTTAATTTCTTTGAATATTTCCAAATGGATCTTAGTTGAGATGTCCCGCTATGACGTCAATTTTTTTGCATTGCCCTTAAATTGTGACGTCATCACATAATGTTACCGCGACATGATCAACAAATAAAGAGCTTTTTGCAACTCTAGTGTTGTATTGTATAGCGCTTTAAGGGATTCCCTTTCATCGAAAGTTTTTCGGATCAAACTATGAACAAAGTGTTTCCACTTCCTTTTTTAATTAATTACTTTTTTTTCAGCAAAGTCTCCTCCTGTGGAATATCGTACGTTATCCGGCTCCAGCTTGGAAGATTACCCGGAGGAGGTGGAATACAACCTTGAGTCCATTCTCAACGGTGACGCTGATGACATCAGAATCGCGCGAAAAATGACGTCACTAATGGACTCGACGTATCCCGACAATTACGATGACGACTACAATTATTACGACACAGACGAGGAGGAGCTTTAATGTGATTGTGCTGTAATTTGTCAACGGATGAAGATAAACCGATGCAAGAGAGTCACCGGTTTCCATAGAAACATTGCTGTTGTTGTATCGTGACGTCAGAGTGATGCCATAACGACATTACAGTGGGCAGAGTCGACTGGTTGTATCATACGAGTTCAGGAGGATGTAAATAGCTCCTCCAGAGCGTCATGTTGGAGTTGAGAGATCCACCGTCAATATCCTTCCCGTTTGGACTCCGTGTGTTTTTATGGAAATAACTTCAAATCTCAAAGGACCCCACTTCTCACCAAATTGGACGACAACGAACAATTGTTGATGTCAAAATATTTATCACTGTTTGTTGTGGCGCCAAATTTTATTGCTCTTTGTTTGTCATAATTGAATGTTCGTTATTTTTTTTATTTTTATCAATACGCGATAAATTCAACGAAGATTTTTTAAGATTTGTACCTGACGTTTGTTTGTTGCTGCAGGTCGTTCATAATAACATTGCGCTAGTCTTAGGGAATTAAGAGAGAGATGGTAACTTCCTACCTCAACCAGTTGGATTAGGATTCAACAAAGTTAAGTGCGCTGCCAACAAAAAGGTTGCCAAATGTTCTTTAATTTTTAAGCCAAACTTATTAAACAGTAGTTTAAATGTCAACAAGTGCTTGCCTGTTTCATCTCGAAAGCTTTTGTGAAACTGCACAAATTTACAAATGTCAACCATTTCTTAACAAATCGTCAACCTGGCTGTTATAGACAATAACTTGTCAATGCATGGTGACAATAAATTTAGGAAATTTCGCCAATAGAACCACTATTTGAAAAACATTACAATACAATTGTAGACTTGTTGTGGCCGTTGATGCATTTTAGGCCTTACCCTCAAGCTATCAATGCTTGCCAGGCTATATTGAGTGACTCTTAGAGCAATCTCATTATTCAACATAAGCAGATCTTCTGTTCTACGTAGTTGAAAATCTCGGTAACCGACGCTGCACCAGTGATTCAAAGCCTCTACAGCAGTGGTTCTCAACATTTCTGTCTTGGTGCCCTCGAAGCCGTCGCGGACCCCTTTAAAAAAATCCAATTTTAGTGCATTGCGTCTCCTAACGGAAAAAATGTTTTGTATGTTTAACTCAGAAGAAATTGCTGAACAAGCGACACATGTATGACGACACATATTGATGCATTGATGAAGTTCTGTCATGAATTATCTGTCGGCACACAAGATCAACAATCAGTATGCCTAATTTATATCCTGATTTACACAATGTTTTTCAACATTTTTTTTTCGAAAATTACCTCTTAGAAGGTTTGCAATTTGAATTTATCCCTTTTTTCATTTGTAATCATTATTTCGTTGTAATTTCAGTCATGGCAAAACTGAGGGTAGCTAGTATATTGTTGACTAACGTTTGCATTTCTGAATCAAGGATTTATTAATAATCTTCTGTCTCAAAAGATGTACGTTTAATATACATAGCCTTATGAAAATATTTAACTTTTCTTTGTGATTTTTTTTAGTTTGTAAACCTTTGTGCGACACTTTTTGAAATTTAAAACAATGCACTAGGCCGCCCCGACACACAGGTTGAGAATCACTGTAATGCACAAATAAAGCACAACCAATTTTAAATTGTTGTAATTTATCAATCATGCAATAAATTTGGAACCTTTCACGGACCTCCTGATAACGTTTTGGGGTCCACGGAATCCCGGTTGAGAACCACTGCTCTACAGTCTTCTCCAGAAGTATCCAAACTACCTGGAATAACCTGTTATGGCTTTGTCCAGTCCGAAGATAAATATTCAAAGCCAAGGCAATTGCTTCTTTTTCATCGATTCAACGTCTTTCAACTGCTTTACTGGCTGTGGTAGATCACGTGACTGCAAAAGTTTCATCATCTACGGATCGATTCGTTGATTACAATATTGTAACACAAATGGACGTTGTTAAGATGATGGTGACAAACGTTATAATTGATTGAAGTGTGGCTTCAGCTACCACAGCAACTATTAGTTTGTGGTGACACTGGTGGTATGGTTGGTAAGTTGAGCTTGGTTTTGTGAAAAGTCAGCATAATCATCATTTCAGACAGTTTCGACTCTGGTCACTCTATGAACCATATCTCCCCACAGTCCTCGATTCCTCACAGCCTCCTTCAGCTCTTCCATGCCCATCCCGCTGTAATTTGTCACAGTATCGAGCCATCATGCTTAGGGAAGACCTTTCCCTTTTGTTCCCTGATCAAACCAAGCATGGAACTTGTTTTTAAAGTATGAAAGAAGTAAAAGTGAAATTCTTGTTCAACAAACTAGAGTTGTAGAGATTAGTCGTTGATCGAAATTTTAATTCAAAATAAAATCAAGAAAACGAATTTTTTATCGAAACAAAATTTATATATTTTTTAACAACTCCTTATCAAATGTCAAGATCACTAGCGACATATGGAGGAGCATTAATGAGAGGAGACACTTGGAAGAATTGGAGGAAATCTTATCAGGTATGTATGTAATACATTATGGTAAACCCGCTGAGGTTACTTTGTTTTGGTTGTCTGTGGTTCAAACATCTTCAGTAATTTTCCAACATGGCTGACTCAAAGCAAAATTATTTTCTAAAGCAAAATAAAAAATGTGTTTACAGCTCAAAATATGAATAGCCGTATGCTTGTCTATTTCATGATACGTGGGATATCGAAATTTAAACAGTGCTTAAAAATATCATGAAGTAAGAAACATTCAGTTCCAATTAGCATTAAAATCTTCACTAACTTGCTTCACTTTGTCAAACTGTAAGTCTTAAAAGTCGAAACACCTTTTGGTGTTTAAAACTTGATCATAAAAGTATTGAAAAATGCAAACATTACTGTGGCAGTAAGTATAGATTTTGTGATGAACTAAATGGTTTAATTAATTTAATAGTTTGAACAAAACTGGTCAAAACTTTTTTATATATTTATGAAAGCATCAAAAAGATGGGAAGTGGAGATATTGGGAGAAATGGTTGCAGCCACTTCCAAATCTTGACACAGTCTCTTGTCAGAAGGTTCAAACTGCATCGTTCCTCAAATTGTTCTACATCTATTTTCTGACACTTTATTGGTCAGCATGATGTATGTGCATACTTTCGTATGGTTCACGTTGGTGGACTCATCCCATCAGTGGAATAAACGTAGCAAGGACGCAAATGAAGCGATCCATCGCGTCCGTGGAGTTGAGGATCAGTGGAGGCAGATGGTGGAGTTCCTCAGCTACCTCAACAACTAAGTTGGGGAATGTTTATTTTGTCACAATGTATGGAAAGGAAACGCTTAGATTAAGAAAAGCTTATCCACAAATATTTGAAGATCTCAAAACTTTTCATCGTTGTTTCTGTTAGTTCCACACATGGCTACCTAAAGATACGGCCTGACTTGTCACATTTTGCCGAAACTTTCAGATTTTACTAACATTTGGCAAATGTTTAAATAAATTTTTCTAAAAATTGTATTTTTACGCTTTCTTTACTGTTTTCCCCAGATGACACGATAAGTTTTAACATCCTCAGATGTTAAAAAACATAGAAAATTTGATTTCGAAGATTTTAGTCGACTGTTAATTTTTCAATAACAGTCTGATTCAGCGTTTTTTAACTTACTTTTTGTCATTTGCTACTGCTTTCCCAAGGCAACTAAAAAGCGTTTACATCATCAAGAGACAGCAATTAGGAAATTTTTTTTAGAAAATGTCAGTCAAACACTAGCAGTAGCGGTAATCACAATTTGCAAAATGTGACAAATCAGGCGGCATCTCCAGGGGCCATGTTCCACATTACTAAATACTTTTCACTTTAGAGAACTTACTGTACAGCGCCACTCAAGGCTAATTGATATTGATGCTGGTAATGACTGGATAAATACTTCCACTACAATAATGCAACTGATTGTTTCATAATTATCATTTATTTGGAAAACTTGAAAGATTGGAAAGAGCGCTTTTGATGTAAATGAAAAATTCATTACACAAATACATAATGTACATACACGCATTGTCCCATAGTACAAATGTTCATTGAAACGACATCAAACTACAAGCGGACAGCGTTATATAGCGAGTTGCCCTGGATGAGGTGTTTGAATATTTGTGGAAGAACAAAAGTTGTTTGAAATATTTCAAGCTCTTAGTTCCTGATGCTCGGGTGAAAGAGATTTCAATCGAACGATTCAACAGAATCAAATCTTCTTGTTCGTTACAGCGATGTTCGAGGAAGATTCAACTTTCAGTTGTTTGGGAAACATTTTAGCTTTCTCTGTTCATCGCAGGCGAAACTTCCTCTGGGATGGATTTGTTTACAAGTTGTCGCAAGACTCAATTGTTGTTGACAATGCTTCAGTGTGTCTCCTCATGCTTGGCCGCGTTGTGCTTCTTCAAGGAGCTCTTCTGCGAGTACACTTTGTTACATCCTTCAACCTGTAACATAGAAACAACGTCAGATACGATCGGATTGATGTTTGCTGGTTCCAGACAATCTCAGAACTGTCTGATTCATTCAAAATTGATTGAAATATTCATATTCACAACAGAATACAACTCTACAAAAACTGTTCGTTGATAATTTTGTCAAAAACTAAAACCAGTTTCATTATCGTGAAACGTTCAATGTAAATTTCATATCTTTCAATTTGATAAGTTTGGATTTTGCTTAAGTTTAAATTTCAACAAATTTAGAAATGTTGTAATTATTTATAAGATTATTGCATTGTTTAAGTTTCGTTTCCTTCAGTTGAGTTTTGTGCATCAGCAATCACAACGTAGTTTGAGGTTCTTACCGGGCAGGGGAACTGCTTCCCTTCGTGCGTCTGCTGGTGCTTTATCCTGTCGGAGCTGTTCGAGAAGCGTTTGTCGCAGACACCGCATGGAAATCGCTTGTCATCTGAAAAAGACAAAACGTTAACGATAAATTTGTTTGATTAGAAATGGACAGAGGTAGTCTAACTTTTATTTTGTGGACGTCTGAGCTTTCCATACTGAAAGTAAAATCATACCAGAGATGAAACAAAACATTTTACAATATTTCTATACCACGTCATAATTACCTGTGTGGTATCGCTCGTGCACGACAAGTCCCTCCGATCTTGGAAACCTTTCGTCGCAGTGTCTGCAATTAAATGGCTTCTCCCCAGTGTGGACACGAACGTGGTTGACCAATCTATATTGAGCCATGAAGAACTTCTTGCAATCACCCCAAAAGCATAGTGCCCTTTCTGATTGAGTGTTGCCCTTCGGTTTTCGTTTCTTTTTCAAATGATCTTCAGTCACGTGATTTATAAAGAATTGAAAATCTTGAAATATTGCACCGCATCTTTCATCATTGAACACCCATTGGCAAGTATATGGGGCGCGTGGGGGATAATCAGTGTTGCGATGTTTGTGCTTTTTCTTCCATTGGCGTACAGAGCTGTGATTGTTTTGTTGTTTGGATACCATCGTCATCACTGGGACGTCATCTAGTGTTGGGTGTACGTCCATCATCTGTTGGTCTTCAAGTGCTTGATGTGGCGATGAATTTTGATCATGTGTTGATGTTGCCATGGTTGGTTGTTCATAATATTGTTCTTGCAGTGGCAATGGATTCTGAACATGTGTTGATGTTGTCATGAGTGGGTGTTCATAATATTGTTCTTGTAGTGGCAATGAACTCTGAACATGTGTTGATGTTGTCATAGGTGGGTGTTCATAATGTTGTTCTTGCAGTGGCAATGAATTCTGAACATGTGTTGATGTTGTCATGGGTGGGTGTTCATAATGTTGTTCTTGCAGTGGCAATGAATTCTGAAAATGTGTTGATGTTGTCATGGGTGGGTGTTCATAATGTTGTTCTTGCAGTGGCAATGAATTCTGAACATGTGTTGATGTTGCCATGGGTGCGTGTTCATAATGTTGTTCTTGCAGTGGCGATGACTGCTGATCAAGTGTTGATGTTGCCATGGGTGGATTTTGTCCATATTGCGGTTCTTGTTGTGGTAATTCTGTCATATTGTTGTACTGATGATAATACTGAACTGGATACTGAGTTGGAGAATGCTGAACCCATCCTTGGCCTTCTGCTGGTTGAAATGTTTCGCTGCTCACAGTTTGGACTTGTGCGCAGCTAGTGGAGTTAGGTTGGTAATTAGACTGTTCCCTCCCAGTTGAGACACAATATTGTCCTTGATCATAATAGTTGAACTCATTCGAGATTAAGCTATACTGATAATAATTTCCAAAATTACTCATTTTCTTAAGTTAGAAAATAATCTGAAAAATATGTAAAGTTGTTTAAGAATCACAAATCGAAGTAGATAGGTTGCTTTTTTATATGCAAATATCAGCAGTGCTCGATGCAGCAAGCAGAACCAATGGCATTTTAGCATACACGTTGCAGCCAAACACACTTTATCGTACCAACACAACAATTAAGTGGCACTCAATTGTAAAATTCATCTTCAAATATTCAAACTTGCTGTTGGAAAGTGGAATTTTAAACAAAAATCTGCTTCAAAAAATTTCAATAAACAGCAATAACAATTTCTATCTCTCAACGCAAACTACAAACTGATCTCAACTTGAAACAACGTTACCTCAGTTGCTCTGTGGCTTTCTGTGCAGTGACTTCAATATATGATTGTGTACTCACACGTTTGCACTCTCCAAGTGATTACAACGATTCAATCCCTGTTGATTTTATTCACTCCCTGATGTGTTTAATTGATGGTTAGTTGCAAGTTTCAAGAAATTGTCTAATCCATTTCACAGTTATTTACTGAGTTTCTGAATCTTTTGTTGAATAACAATCTCTAATTGATTGCGCAACAATCCTGCGTCAATGCGACAACAATGTGGCTTTGTTGATGCATCAACAAAGCCACTTTTATAGCGAAGTGACAAGTTTCTTGTTCAACTTAGGATTTCAAATGCATTAGTTGTAGAAGTTTATTAATTAAAAGAATAAATAATTATTGCCCAAACTAATAACGTAACAAAAAACAAAGTTTAAAGACACAAAGATATCTTTTGACTTTGTGAAATGAAACTCCTTGAAGCGAGTCGCGCTCAGTGGACGTTGGAAAATTGAATTTCAATAAAAATGGGAGCGCGAACCAAATTACATGCTTAGTGATTATTTCTTGAAGTTTTTGATAAACTTTTTTGACAGAACCTTAAGTCATATCCTACATTGTTGAGTCAAAGTACATGCAAAGTTGTGAAAAAACAATCTCTAGAAAAAACCTCAAAAGAGAGAAACTTGGCGCTTCCTTGCCTTGAACCCTCGACGCGAGGAAGGAACTTGATGATGATGAATTTTATCGAAAATTAAATGAACTGTATATTCACGCATTAAAATATAGATTATATACCTTTTTCTAAATTTCATTTATACCAAAAAAAAGTATCAATTCCAATCTCTCTGTACGCAAACTACAAACTGATCTCAACTTGAAACAACGTTCCCTCAGTTGCTCTGTGGCTTTCTGTGCAGTGACGTCAACACGTGGTTCACCAACCCTTGCACTCCCCAGTGATTGCAACTATTCATTCTCTCTTGATTTTATTCACTCCCTGTTGCTTTTAATTGATGGTTAGTTGCAAGTTTCAAGAAATTATCTAATCCATTTCACAGTTATTTGCTCAGTTGCTAGCTTTCCATCCATCACGTGATTTGCCTTAAATAAGGAAATTCATTGTTATCAGGAACAACCTTTTGTTTTGCTGGAAAATTGGTCAAAGATGATGTTCATTCTAACTTGGTCAATTTTAACTTAATATTTAAACAACAGTTGTATGAGTTCTTGTTTCTATTTTATCATCAGTTGTTGAATAACAATCTCCAATTGATTGCGCAACAATCCTGCGTCAATGCAGCAACAATGCCAATCATTGTTGCAACAACAAAGTCGACTTTGGCGACAAATTTCTAGTTCAATTTTACATTTGATGGGGTTGTGTGTCAAATGCCTTGTTTTTTGAAGATTGTACATTTTAAACAGTTGTCAATATTTCTTAAACAAAACAACGAGTTCATCAGTTATACGCACTATATTTACGACCACTCGAACAAACTATATAGTCATGCTGTTGCCAAATTTGACATAGTTTATTTTACAAAACTTCTTCAACAAAAATTAAGCACTCGAAATTAATGTTTTTGATAATATTTTCACATTTTGGCAAAATTATTTTTATGTCGGAGCAAAAGTGTTTGTTCTAATTTTGTTGAGAATTAAAATAAAGTTCAACCAGCCTCATGTTTAAAAAGAACATATATTTCGCTACATAGTAATGAGCATCTTCAGTTCTGCAAACATTGGTTTTTATATCCCATGACGTAAATACTTTTCTTAATGTGTTAATGTTGAAGTAATTTTGCTCATCATTTTAATTTTGATTATAGAGGCTTACAGCATAGTTTCCCTTTATGCAGCATTTATTGCAGTAATTTGTTTGTTTGTTTGCAGAACTGAAGATGCTCATTACTATGTAGCGAAATATATATTCTTTTTAAACATGAGGCTGGTTGAACTTTATTTTAATTCTCAACTTTTTTCGATATGATCAAGTCAACTGCTTCATGCTGACGGCGTGCCAGGGTTATGTCTATTATGAAAACTATCATTGATTAGAAGTCGATTGTGTGCAAATCGACAACCAAAAATTTAACATCATTGTATCAATGACCATTCACAAGATCATGATATTGAAAGAATTATAAAGTATGTTCTGAATGAGGAATACGTCACAATGGTCTCATCAACAGTTCTGCAAATTGCTTGGTTGCCTTGTTATAGTTTTTATGACATTCAATTTACATTTTGTTTTAGTTCTTTCATTTCACACTTGACAATTACAAGAATGTTAAAGACGCTTTGAAATCGATTGGGACGTCCTGGCCTTGGCTTTTGCAACTGACAACAAATATCCCCTTTGGACTCATCAATCAAGTTGGAAAAGCTCATAATATTCTGGTCAGTTCTAACTATTGATTGCACACATGAATCTTCCTTGTTACTTTGCAAGTCGATGTTATACATCGTATATTGTGACCAATACTTATCTTCTTCAATAAAATTGTACTTGCAACTACAATATCAAAGTACGCACCAATATGTGCCTACAGATATCGAAAGTTAAATACCACTATTAATCGAAAATTGAAAGTGGTCTGCTCTTGTTTGAAATAGTTTTATAATCACGAGTTTCACTCCTTTCCTAGACTGAGTATTTCTTGTGCTTCCTCACTGACAGACAAGTTGGTCTCGTCCTACAAACTTTCACCTCACAATAGATTTGGAAACTTTTGCAGATTTTAACTTTTGTCACATCAAAACTGGGCACGTGTCAAGCGCTTGCATTGTTTGTTGTAACGTCATTGTGACGTATAAACAACGCAACAGTTGTGCAAACATTATGTACAAGCAGAAGCCCTCACCTCACCATTGTCATGAAACAATAGCATCGCGCGCACGGCTGGCTCAGTTGGAGCACTTGTGCAGACAGGTGGCCACGAGTTAACTTACAACTTTCTCACAGCAAATCCATTCAATTCGTGATTCCTTTGCTTTCGTCTGCATTATTCTGATGTCATAATTGCAATCTATTGTACATGATAATTCTCTTCCAGTTTTCTGTTTCTCATTGTTTAACGCGGAAGTTCTTTATTGTCGATTGGGTTATTGTCTATATTGCTTCTACTTTTGTCTAACCTGCTATTGTTATGTTGAACAATTAATTTTGTGAATATCGGAAATTTATTAATTTTCCAGAACATTGTTGACTATTGTCCAACAAACTGGTCCTGACTATAATGGGATTAATGCAGGGGTGCGGGGTGGGGTGGCCACGCCCCATGTCACTACGCCACTTACTCAAGTCAAGTGAAAAAATATCTAAGGTTTATTCTTTTGATTTTTAGAAGTTTCCAAGCTTCAATATTTTGAAAGTGGAAAGGTTTTTTTTTTGCGAATTCCTATGACATTGAACAAAATCATACATAATAGTTAGTTGCGAAATTATCTCATCAAACCATTGTAATTCCTTGCAATGAAGAGGATTGTGATGACGTTTAGCTCGATCTGGATAGTTTTGTTGCTTGAAAGATGATTGGCCAAGAACATTGTTGCGGAGAAAACTTCACCAGTCACGTGACAAGTTATTCCAAGCTCATGTTGAGAGAAATGATGTTTCAAGAAATTTTGCAAAGAATTCCAAATGTTTTAATGCAACAATGTTTTGACAAAATGTTTTGAAAATATTATGATGTATGTCATTACGTCACTTACTCAAGTCAAGTGTAGAGATCCTTGAAAGGAAATGTCAAAGATCTTTTCTTTTAACTTTAAAAAAGTTTCTTTCCGACTACGAAGTTTCTATTGGAAAATACGACGCCATTTTGTTATAAACGAAACTGTTTGGCATTTCTGTGACGTTTCGTTGCTTCAACTTTGCATTATGATGCAATAAGTTGAATTATTCCACGAGTTTCGTGATGGCAAATTCCAAATATTTTGTGTTTTGACAAAATGTTTTGAAATTATTATGAAATGAATTTCCATTTTGTTTTGATCACTTTCCGCTGTGTAGCCTACTTCTTATGATGTCATATTGATTTAGCAGTTATTACGTCACATATTGATTGTTCTATCATAATGGCATGAAGAGCAAACAGAGTACATTTGTGACACTTGTAACCTCACTGCTGGAGCATACGACGCCATTTTGTTATAAACGAAACTGTTTGGCATTTCTGTGACGTTTCGTTGCTTCAACTTTGCATTATGATGCAATAAGTTGAATTCTTCCACGAGTTTGGTGTCGACGATGAAGTTTCTTGACAACGATCTTATTGAACTTGCAAGCCGCCATTTTGATTTCAGTTATAGAACATTTTGAAACTTGTTTATTGTAACTTTACCTCAGTTTTCATTAGTTCATTAAAAGTGAAATGCAATAATTGATGTGAGTGCTGAGGAATTTATTTAGAAGCATTTGTATGATGCAGTTTGCAAGTGGGAATGTTGATGCGTTTCGACGACGTACGAAACATTCACACCAACAAGCTGCCGCCATTTTGTTTTCGCCACCGCGTCTCGAGTGGTTTGGTTTTAGTTGACTTGGTTGGTTTTGAATCTTTATCCTCGGACTGACAAAGCCTTGATATGTTATTCCTGCTAGTTTCGCATACTTGTAGAGGCTTTTGACGCAGGGCTGGTTACCGAGATTGACAAAGTGAAGTTTTCCGATTTTTAAAGTCTTGTTGCCTTAGAATTATTCCATTCACTAGGTGCCGCTAAATGGAGAGCAGTCATTGGTCTTGACGTTTCTTCGTTCCAGAAGTCACGCGCTAACCAACTGAGCTCTCGGGGCGGACAATACCGTGGTTTGTGACGTCAGCCTTTTGAAAGCTTTGTTGATGCCTTACTTACATAACACGCATGACTGGTTGTTGAAATTTACAGACAAGTTGTTTGAAGTTCATATGACCCAAGGATGACTTGAGCGATTGCATGAAATGTTGATTTAATTGTACTTCGATTTAATCCTTAGTTTCTTTCTGAAACAATCGTTCTGAAACATGCCAACATTTGTAGTTTGTTATTATCAGTCTAACGGTGTAGTCTTACAATGTCCATGGTTACGCCTGTACTGTTTAGTCTCAGTGTTTATTCGTTTTCATTCAATGCAGCTGATGATTTTAACATCAAGGGATCACGAACCTTGATTTTGATTTGAGTTTTTAATCGGCCTTCTATTGATGAGGCCACACTGACGTCACTAGGCACGAGGCTCAGTCGGAGGAAAACTTACAAAATTAAGAAACAAAATTACTGTTCAGCCACGACCGCCAGTTGAGGATGCAGCATGCAGTGACGTTTCGATTGGTGGACGCGACGTCTCAATTGAACTCGTCATTGGTCACGCAAGCGGAAGAGATTGACGAAATCGAAAACTTTCTGGAATCGAATCGTGAGATCGTCTTCGACCTGATGGAGCTTCTGTCGACCACACAAGAGGTGATGACGTCAGAATGCGATCGTTGTTTGAAAACATTTTTGTAACGTCATTTGTTGATCGTTGATTGAAGATGCTTTCTAAGTGGGAAAACTTCTTCTGAAGGTTAATCTTGGAAGCTTCACGTACTTGTCGAGGCTTTGAACCACCGATGTAGGTGAAGTCTTTGATGTCGCCAAGTTTGAAGTTTTGCAACTCAATGACCTGCACCAGTGGTTCAAAGTCTTTGAAAGTATTTCAACCTTCCAGGATTTGACATCAAAGATGCTTCCACTGAAGATAAACTTACCGGTACTTAAACACTTTCACTGCCAAGATTTTTTTGGTGGATTTTTTTAAAATTTAGTTTGAGCAAGGCTTTGATTTTGAACTGCTGTATTTTGAGAACGGAAACTGCTAGAAAAAAAATCAAAACATGAAAGTTGGTGCATTTTCAACAGTCTTTTACAGTATGTTTACAAATTTTGTGCATTTTTTTTTGAAAATGCCTTAAATCACTAAAATTTCTGACAAACTACAAAAAATTTGTGTTTTTTTTTACTTTTTTCGCTTCCGTTTAGATATCGGGAAAAAAATCTTCAAACTGCGATAAACTTTACCGGTAGATGTCAGGCAAGTGCTACACTTGCAGCACAAAGGTTGTCACGGAGATATTGACGCGATATGCGAGGAAAGAACTGGATAAGCTTCACTTTGCACAAAAAATGACAGTTTTTTACAAAAAATGACAATTCTTTGTAAATAATTAAATATTGCAGATGAAATTTAAATACAAACCTAGTAATTTTTTTCAACTTTTAGACAATACAAGTCTTCCTCTTTCTAAAACAGTCAGACTCATGCAGTTTGGCAAACAAAAAGACCAGATTTATCTAATTATCAAATGACGTCAAAAATGACGTCACAATGCACGAGTATACTCGGGTTGGCGGGGAATATACATAAAAAGAAAATTGTAAGATAAATGTGACTATACAATTTTGGTAAAGAGGTCACTTTTTTCAACCACAGACATATGCAACCAAGAAACCACACGGCATTTAACATAATCCATTAAAATTGAACATAAACTATAAGCTACAAACGTTTTCGGCCATACACACGTTAGCCTTTATCAAGTAACAAAAAAATAACTGCTTATCATATCTACCATGAAAATGAATACCTGATCTAAACACTGAATTGAAAAGCGAAATGCAAAAAGAAAGGCAGAGCATAGGAGAAAGGCACATCACATGGCGTTTAAATTACACAAGGCAAAGACGCATCATGACGCATCAAGAAAAGACGTTGAGTAGTAAGAAGCGCCTGAGGCAAACAACTGTGTATTGAGGCGAGGATTGTATGATTTTATTAGCAAAATCTCGTGGATTTTAGTGTCGAATTCGTTATTTTTTTGTTACTTGATAAGGGCTAACATGTGTATGGCCGAAAACGTTTGTAGCTTATAGTTTATGTTCAATTTTAATGGATTATGTTAAATGCCGTGTGGTTTCTTGGTTGTATATGTCTGTAGTGGAAAAAATGTGACTATGTACTCTATAGCGACAGTTTATTTCCGGAGTGTCGTTACTGTTATAATTCGTATAATTCACTCGCAATCATTCTTTTATCACTTGTTCAGTTTGTGCTTTTCAGTCCGGAGTGTCGTTACAGTTATAGTGCAAAGACAAATTTATACCAAAGACAGGCAAGACACAATAATACCACAGGGTTGAGCATTACAACAGTATTGTTGTGTCTTGCCTGTCTTTGGTATAAAAAAGCAAACTCTCTCCCGAAACTATAAAGACAAATTTATCTTATAATTTTCATTTGATGTATATTGCAAATTTAAGTAAATCCTAATGAGGACACACATACGTGTCGAAAACGTTTGAGTTGATTTTTTAAATATGTTATATCTCTTTGTAATAAAACATGTTAAACCTGGTGAAGTTACTTTGTTCTGTCTGTCTGTACATCACAAGGTGTCGCGACCGTGCCAATATCTTTGTATGTAGTCAATCGTTTTCTATCGAGTACGCTTTAAAGTCCACATTTTGTCGCTTCTACCTTTCTCCAAACCCAAACTTTGTTATGCAAATGATATTGTTTTTTCTTTGATTAGTCGGGAATAAAAAACATGAATTAGCGTTTCGTGTTTCCGATCATGTTTTGCTGCTTAGTGGCAGGTAGCTTGCCAGATTTAAATAACTGTCTTTTATTTATTGTGCAAACGTTCTTTCATTTTCTCATCAATCAACATGCTCCCTTCTTAGAAACCTAAACACTTCACTTGAACAAGGAACAATTATTGAAGTTGCAATGGCACGAAAGACGATCATTGCAGTGAAGTGAGTCTGGAGTAAGATATTTAACTGAGTTTCATATGTAACTTAATTTTCTGCATGTGATTCAGGATTTGAATGAACACAAGGAAGACGCTGAAGAGGCGATCAGCTCAATCCTCTCTCAACAATCCTCCTTCCTCCTTGAGAATCGTGAGATGAACAAGTCACTGGCGGCGCTGAAAAGCTGGTCGTCAGATACCATGGCAACCATCAACCAGTTTGACTCAAATGTAATCACTTCCATCGATTTCGTTTCGATATCATTTCACGGCTTCTTCGTTAATTTTTCTCAAAGAAATATTTTGCATTTAATGGGGGAAAGAGTTTTGTGATTTGTTCATGAAAAGCTTGCGCTGGTCTGAGAAGGCAGAGTCAGCTCATTGTCAACATTAAAATAAAAATGACCCCGACATGATTTGAACACGCAACCTTCTGATCTGGAGTCAGACGCGCTACCGTTGCGCCACCGAGTCGTTGTGTTGGCGTGAAACATTGCAATGAAATGAAACAGTTGTCGGTAATGAGATGTTTTGATATTGTGGAGTGTCATGTGTTCGCATTGTCAAGAAAGAAGCTAGCAAAACGAATGATGACAATGGGCATCATTTTCGATTGACACTAGTGTTCCTCCACATCGTAGTTTGTAAAGTTTTTTCCATTCGCTTTCATGGCTCCAACCGCTCCCAAGAACGATCTAACAAACTACATTTTTTCTTCAGATCGAGTTCCTCGACGTTCGCGTTCATGGATGCCAACATCACAGACCTAAGGAGCTCTTTAGATCAAATCCTCATAACTTCTTATGACAATGCAGCCATCGCGCGCAATCTCCGCCAATCTCTGATTCGCGCAGAAAAGACGCTCGCAGCCACGGTTGGTGACGTCAGTTCTGGAAGAGAAGTTCGACTTCGCGAAATGTTACGCAACATCAACTGTTTTCATGTGACTTTGTGACGTAACACATTTGCGAAGAGCATTTGTCGATTATGACCTTTGACCTTCAGTTGTTGTTTTTAGAAATTAGAAATCGGTTCCAACAGAAGATCGCTGCAGAGTCAACACAACAGGTTGGCTCGCTTGGTTGCCAGGCTCGGAGAGTCCAGGAACTCCATGGAGGATCAAGCAACGCTGCTTCTTGAGAGAGTGGAAAAGTTGGAGCATAACATTTCGCAAAATATTGGAAACTCCACCGTGGTCACGTCACGGTTGAATGAAGTGGTGACAAGCCAGCAAAGCTTGTTGATGTCATTGATTGATGACGTCACACGTCAGCGTGACAACGTGGGTGGGATAGTTGGAAAGGTGAAAGCTTGAATAACGCATGGTGGAAGTGGAAGACTCAAAGAAGTCTCGCTGCATGGTGACGGCTGTTTGTTCTCTTCAGGTGTGGAAGCACGAAGCGTCCTTGACGTCACTAAATCTGACAACCTTGAAGCTGACGCAACTGCAGATGGACAGCCGAGGTTACTCGAGGTCAATCGATGGTGACGGCTGTTTGTTCTCTTCAGGTGTGGAAGCACGAAGCGTCCTTGACGTCACTAAATCTGACAACCTTGAAGCTGACGCAACTGCAGATGGACAGCCGAGGTTACTCGAGGTCAATGAGGTAGGTGTGAGGTACAAGTAGCACCTTTGAACCCTGGGCAGTCGCCATGGATTGTTACACCATGGGTCTCGGGGAACACTGGTCTTGATCACACACCAAACTAACAAGTGGGTCCACGTCCCACCTCATGGGCAACAACCTCGACTGGTTGGCTAAAACTTGTTAGAAATCCTGCTGCCTTGCAGGAAATACTTTTTTAAGTAAAGGCTAGGCCTACCGCCAATAACTGTGGTTAGCGTCAGGAAGGGCATCCGGCTGGAAAATCTTTGCTCCAAAATATTATTTAAATGCAGCAAAAGCTAAAAATGGCCCCTAGTCCCCAGCAGCCCTTAGATGGGCAAGGGGTGCGAAGAATCTCTGGGTTCCGAGAAAACAAAAAAACATTGAAAAAAGATTATGGTGTTAGAATCGGATGCTGGAATGTGGGAAGTTTGTGTGGTAAAGGAACTGAAATATGTGAAGAACTAAGAAAAAGAAGGGTGGATATATGTTGCCTAGAGGAAGTAAGATGGAGGGGACAGTCAGCGCGGTTTTTAGGTGTCAATGAGAGGAGATATAAGTTATGGTGGTCAGGAAATAACACAGGAATCGGTGGTGTTGGTTTCTTGGTAAAAGAGGAATTGTGTGAGAAAGTAATAGAAGTTAGAAGAAGGAGTGACAGAGTGATGACAATGGTACTTGCTTTTGAAGAGGAGGTAGTGAGGCTAATCTGTGCATATGCACCTCAAAGTGGTAGGGATTACTTAGAAAAGGAAAGTTTTTATGATGTTTTGGCAGAGGAATGGGATTTACGGAGTTCAAAAGAGTTGGTGTTTGGATTAGGAGATTTTAATGGACATGTTGGAAAACAAGCAAATGGGTTCGAGGGCATTCATGGAGGGTATGGTTTTGGGAAGAGAAACATGGAAGGAAGAATGCTACTTGAATTTTGTGATGAAAGGAAACTTTGTATTGCCAACACATGGTTTAAAAAGAAAGAGAAAAGGAAGGTGACTTACAGCTCAGGAGGACATGAGTCGGAAATTGATTTTATTGTGGTTGGGCAGGAACAGAGAAAGTACTTGAAGAATGTGAAAGTAATTCCGTGGGAGTTGCAGCATAGACTAGTAGTAGGAGACTTAAATATGAAAAAAGTGAAGAAAATTGTGAAGAAAGAACGAGTTTTTGTAAGAAATGTGTGGAAACTGGAGGAAAAAGAAACGAGAATTAAGTTTATGAAAAGAGCAAAAGAGCTGGTAAACATGAGTGCGCAGGACTTGTGGGCTTCATTTCAGAAAGGTGTCCTAGCAGCATGTGATGAAGTATGTGGGAAAAAGAAAGTGAGGAGGGATCGTGGAGACACATGGTGGTGGGATGAAGAGGTGAAGCATGCGATTTCACAGAAAAGAGATGCATACAAGCAGTGGCGCAAAAATGGGTCAGAAGAGAATAAAAAGAAGTATAAGAGTATGAAAAAGAAGGCAAAGAGGGTTGTTGCAAGAGCTATGAAGAATGGTGCTGAGGAGGAACTTAATAAAATGGGGGAAAGCCAAAACAAAGTATTCAGACTCATAAAGCAAATGAAAAAGGATGGGAATGATATTGTAGGGGGAAGATGTATAAGGAGTGGAGATGGGAAGTTGCATTTCAGCCCGGAAAGCAGAGGAGAAGTGTGGAAGGAACACATGGAAAATGTTATGAATAAGGAGAATGTATGGGATCATATGACAGAGGTTGATCTGGTGGAGGGTCCAGTGGGAAAGGTTACTCGTGATGAAGTGGTGGAGGCAATGGGGCAAATGAAACTGCGTAAAGCAGCCGGTCCATCAGAAGTGAGCGTAGAGATGATAAAAGCAAGTGGAGAGTTGGGAATTGAAGTAATGCTACAACTTAGCCAAAGGGTATTAGATGGAGAGGGAATGCCGGAGGAGTGGAAGCATAGTACTCTTGTTCCATTGTTCAAGAGAAAAGGGGATGTGAGAAGTTGCAGTGCATATAGAGGTGTAAAACTACTAGAGCATGGAATGAAAATTGTGGAGCGAATACTAGAAAAGAGGTTGAGAACATTGGTGAAATTAAATGATATGCAGTTTGGATTCATGCCAGGAAAAGGTACAGTGGATGCTCTGTTTATATTGAGAAGAATGCAGGAGGAATACCGAGAGAAGCAGAGAAAACTATATATGTGTTTCGTCGACTTAGAAAAGGCATTTGACAGAGTACCAAGGAAAGTGATGGAGTGGGCAATGAGGAAAAGAGGTATACCGGAGGTATTAGTGAGAGCTGTGATGTCTATGTATGAGGATGCAAGAACAAAAGTGAGAGTTGGATCAAATTATTCAAACGAGTTTTTTGTGAAGGTTGGTGTACACCAAGGATCAGTTTTGTCACCTCTGATATTTGCTATTGTGGTTGACGTTGTAACTGAAGGAGTGAGGGAGGGCTTATTGAGTGAAATTTTGTATGCAGACGACCTGGTCTTGACAAGTAATAGTATGGAGGGACTGGAGAGAAAGTTTGAGAAATGGAAAGAAGCATTTGAAACCAAGGGTATGAAGGTGAATCTTGAAAAAACAAAAGTGATGGTGAGTGGAGCAGAAGGAACAGTTGTTGAGAGCAAAGTAGATCCCTGTGGAATATGTGGCAAGAGAGTGATGAGAAATTCAATGCAATGCAAGGAATGTGGAAAGTGGGTACATGCAAGATGTGCTAATGTCAAGAGAGCCGCAACAAGATTGGCGAAGTGTTTTGTTTGTGGGAAATGCAGTAAAGGAAGGAATGAAGTGGAAGGCCATGATGATGAGTTCTGCCATGGCATCGAAACAGTGACAGACTTCTGTTATCTGGGTGATCGGATAAATGGAAGTGGTGGATGTGAAGCAGCGGTGACAACAAGGGCAAGATTGGGCTGGGCAAAGTTCAGGGAATGTGGGGAAATGTTGTATGGCAGAAAATTCTCACTAAGGATGAAAGGGAAAGTATATCGGAGCTGTGTGCGGCCTGCAATGCTATATGGTAGCGAGACATGGATATTGAGAGAGAGTGAACTGGCAATCCTGAGAAGAACGGAAAGGTCAATGGTGAGAGCAATGTGTGGGGTGAAAACGAGAAGGGAAAAAAGGACTGAAGAATTGTTGGATATGCTAGAGATGAGAGAGACCATAGACCAACTGGCAAGGGCAAATGGAGTAAGATGGTATGGACATGTGATAAGGAGGGAGGAAGGAAGTTTTCTTAGAAAGGCACTAGATCTAAAGGTGGATGGGAAGAGGAAACGCGGTCGTCCAAGAAGAACGTGGAAACAACAAGTGAAGGATGAATTTAAAAAAGTCGGACTGAAGGAGGAAGATGCAAGGGACAGGGTGAAATGGAGAAAAGGGATTAAAACAATTGCTGCGCGGAAACAATCGGCCACCCCCACTAGTGGGGAACAAACCGACGATGGATTATGATGATGATTATGATGAATCGGGAAAATGGCGAAGACAATCAAAGAGTCGAGAGATGACCTTGATGGTCTGCAGACCTTGAGCTGGGAATTGAAATTGAGGTTTGTCTTTTGACTTAATTGTGTGATGAGGTGGCGCATGTTCAAGATGACAAGCAATAACTTTTCCTGCTCTTGTCTGGCGGGTCCGCTTCCTTTTGTTTCTAAACATCCCAGGACCTGATGATGTAATAAATCGAAGTCAATTACAGATGTCTTATTTGTATAACTTCAATTTGATTTTGGACTAAGTTTGTGGAAGACAATACACGGCAACCCTGCAGTGCATATATGATGCAAGTCGATGCAATCGCACCAATAACGCAGGCAATATCCTTCACATTGTGGTGGATGCCAACTGTTTCTTACGTTATTTCCGTTACAGGATAAATGAACTTGCAAGTCGGAATGACGTCATTGAAGACCAAGTCGGCTTATTGGAAGCCAAGTTCAGTGGGTCACGTGATAGAATGCAATCATCAATGCATGACTTCCAGCACAAGGTCGACATCTTGGGTAAGTGGCTCATCAAATGCACGAGATCTTTATCATTCAAGGAGCCGCCATTCATCTTGCACCTAGCTGCCATTGTGACGTCACAAATTATTGACCTTGACATTTATAAATCTCGCAACAGAATGAGAATTTCAATGAAATTAACTTTTTGACCAAATGAATCAAACCCTTGATGTTGTTTCATCTCTTAATGACTGTGAGTTGCATCCTGAGGTTGCCAAGTTTCATCAGTCGGGTGACGTGCATTGGACGAAGTTAAATTATGACGGTGCAGTACGGACAGTTCATGATCGAGAACAATCGCGCGTTGTATCCAACCGTCAGTACGAGAAAGGAACATGATAATGATGATGATCATTCAATGCTTGTGTTTTCTTAATGTCTCTAATTTCCAACTAAAAATATTTACGGAAGCATATTTCATACTTTTTGGGGTTATCTAAATTAATTCAAGTGAATTCTTCAATGAACTAGTTCAGCAACTTTTAATGCTTCAAGAATCGAACATGATGAAGATTGACGTCAGAATGACGCATCTCGAGCTCGAGCAGAAAGACGCTCTGAACGAAACTTCTTCATTGTACGAAACGCTTCATGAGAAGAACAATCAGATCAGCATCCTCCAGGACTCCATCTCATTCGGAGTGAGTACCGTTAGCACCGATACTTGTTACCACAGAAGGCATCTCACAATCTATCTTAGCCAAGATGCCAACCGCACGACACCGATGCTGCGAGTTCACATTAATCACGTCATAGATGATATTTTTTTATGATTTTTCATGAAGTAAAAGTTTTAATTTTGATATATTTCCCCTTCACTGACAAGCCAGTCGTTGGACGTGCTCGAGAGCCTCGCCGCCACCATTACCACCTTGCAAGAGCACATCTATGACGTCAACAACACGATATCGCGCGACGTGGAAGGCATCACCGCGCTGCTCGTCGACTTTCAGGTGGGGCTCGTTATCTTGTCGTTCACTTCTTTCCTCTCGTGTTGTCGCAACATATCAGGGCACTCGACGGTTATTCCCTGTCTGGTGTCATCGTCAAGGGAGACAAGGCATTACATACTATGAGGTTGTCTGTACAACGAGCAATCCACCGGCAGCACTATATGTCAAACTCCAACGCAACATCAGATCAGTTTGTTTTTTATTTACGACCATCACAACGAAAAGGAATATGCCAAACACAGCAGAGGTCTAAAAAATGGTCTGCACCATAGAACCGTACACCATCAGTGAGTAAACGGTTACGTCTTTATGACGCGAGTCTAAAGAGGTCATGACCCAACTGATTCTAGCACAGAGATCCGAACACTTGACGCGGTGAAGATATACAACCTGACCATGGTGGTTTACACCACGCCGCATGACTCTATTGTTTACTAAACAATCCACCAGAGGCAGCCAAAAGGTTGCGTGCGGCGTGTGCAAACGGCTTTCTTGATTTTAATCGCTGCTTCCATTGTTCCTCAATGCAGTTGCATGTAGCAGGTGGCCGGGGTTTGGGTTTTACAGTTCAGTGAGAGGACTACACGATGGCACCGCAGTGTAGCTGGAAGTGCCTGCAAGGACGTCATTGCAAAACTGTTGTGATGTCATTGCATAATTAGGGAGTGATGACATCATCAATCTTTAATTTGTAATAACTTTTAGAGCATTTGTCAGCTTGGGTGTCTGGTTATTTAGCGAATTTTATCTCCTCATTGTTCAATACTTTCCAGTGACGTATGAAATTAAACGATTGTCGACTTGTGAAGTTCCACGTAGTGGCAAAATTTGTAGCAACACTTGGATCTGTCAACTTCGTTATGAAAAGTTTCGCTTCTGTTTACACTCCAAGTAGAATTGGACTGTAATTATTATGATTATCGGTCATGATAATAATTAATTTCCGAGCATTCACCATGATGCAGTTGATTTATATTACTCCTAGACCACTTCTTTCAATGTGTTTACAAGCTCTAAATTATTTTGAGATTTGTAATTTTATCAGTTTCACTTTTCTCCAGTTTGCTTTCGATACATCTGGCCGCCAGATAGAGCAGCAGTACCACGAGCTGAACATTCTTGCAGCGAACGCATCGAACCACTTCGATTATCTCTCCAGCTCTGTGGACTACCTTAGACTGGTACGATTGCATAAAGCCTCATCTCGATCTTGTATGAGCAGATGTCAAATCTGTCAACCATAAGATGTAATCGATGCAATAATTGGAGGTTCAAGCAAATCATAGATAGCTTCCATTTTTGAGAAGAGTCTATGCACTTAAACAAAAATATCCAAAAAATTTCATGTAAATGGATCTGTGGGTGTTGCTCATCTGTGGATGTTGCTTATCTGTGGGTGTTGCTCATCTGTGGATGTTGCTCATCTGTGGATATTGCTCATCTGTGGATGTTGCTCATCTGTGGATACTGTTCATCTGTGGATGTTGCTCATCTGTGGATGTCTTCAATCAGATCGCGCATCAGACAAATGAGGCGGTTGGAGAGAACCGGGATCGCGTCCGTGTTCTGAATGAGAGCTTCGTCATCTTCCAAGTTGCTCTTCCTTCGCTTTTCCACTTGGCTTCTCCTCCAAACGTAGAGGATTATGCAGATGAACAGAGCACCGCACGATCCAGTCTCGAACGCAACGTTATTGCAGACAGCATCCCGCCTGACAGAGATGTAGAGGATTACGAGGAAGGATACGGCAATGAAGATTACTTGGCATTACAAGGTGATCTGTGTTTGAAGAATCCAACATTATTAAAACTTTTTGCGAGGCAGCTTTCCAACCTGCGCAATGATCTGTGGAGACTCATGATTTGAGGAGTTGTCAATTTCTTTGAATATTTCCAAATGGATCTTAGTTGAGATGTCCCGCTATGACGTCAATTTTTTTGCATTGCCCTTAAATTGTGACGTCATCACATAATGTTACCGCGACATGATCAACAAATAAAGAGCTTTTTGCAACTCTAGTGTTGTATTGTATAGCGCTTTAAGGGATTCCCTTTCATCGAAAGTTTTTCGGATCAAACTATGAACAAAGTGTTTCCACTTCCTTTTTTAATTAATTACTTTTTTTTCAGCAAAGTCTCCTCCTGTGGAATATCGTACGTTATCCGGCTCCAGCTTGGAAGATTACCCGGAGGAGGTGGAATACAACCTTGAGTCCATTCTCAACGGTGACGCTGATGACATCAGAATCGCGCGAAAAATGACGTCACTAATGGACTCGACGTATCCCGACAATTACGATGACGACTACAATTATTACGACACAGACGAGGAGGAGCTTTAATGTGATTGTGCTGTAATTTGTCAACGGATGAAGATAAACCGATGCAAGAGAGTCACCGGTTTCCATAGAAACATTGCTGTTGTTGTATCGTGACGTCAGAGTGATGCCATAACGACATTACAGTGGGCAGAGTCGACTGGTTGTATCATACGAGTTCAGGAGGATGTAAATAGCTCCTCCATAGCGTCATGTTGGAGTTGAGAGATCCACCGTCAATATCCTTCCCGTTTGGACTCCGTGTGTTTTTATGGAAATAACTTCAAATCTCAAAGGACCCCACTTCTCACCAAATTGGACGACAACGAACAATTGTTGATGTCAAAATATTTATCACTGTTTGTTGTGGCGCCAAATTTTATTGCTCTTTGTTTGTCATAATTGAATGTTCGTTATTTTTTTATTTTTATCAATACGCGATAAATTCAACGAAGATTTTTTAAGATTTGTACCTGACGTTTGTTTGTTGCTGCAGGTCGTTCATAATAACATTGCGCTAGTCTTAGGGAATTAAGAGAGAGATGGTAATTTCCTACCTCAACCAGTTGGATTAGGATTCAACAAAGTTAAGTGCGCTGCCAACAAAAAGGTTGCCAAATGTTCTTTAATTTTTAAGCCAAACTTATTAAACAGTAGTTTAAATGTCAACAAGTGCTTGCCTGTTTCATCTCGAAAGCTTTTGTGAAACTGCACAAATTTACAAATGTCAACCATTTCTTAACAAATCGTCAACCTGGCTGTTATAGACAATAACTTGTCAATGCATGGTGACAATAAATTTAGGAAATTTCGCCAATAGAACCACTATTTGAAAAACATTACAATACAATTGTAGACTTGTTGTGGCCGTTGATGTTTTTCAGGCCTTACCCTCAAGCTGCCAATGCTTGCCAGGCTATATTGAGTGACTCTTAGAGCAATCTCATTATTCAACATAAGCAGATCTTCTGTTCTACGTAGTTGAAAATCTCGGTAACCGACGCTGCACCAGTGATTCAAAGCCTCTACAGCAGTGGTTCTCAACATTTCTGTCTTGGTGCCCTCGAAGCCGTCGCGGACCCCTTTAAAAAAATCCAATTTTAGTGCATTGAGTCTCCTAACGGAAAAAATGTTTTGTATGTTTAACTCAGAAGAAATTGCTGAACAAGCGACACATGTATGACGACACATATTGATGCATTGATGAAGTTCTGTCATGAATTATCTGTCGGCACACAAGATCAACAATCAGTATGCCTAATTTATATCCTGATTTACACAATGTTTTTCAACATTTTTTTTTCGAAAATTACCTCTTAGAAGGTTTGCAATTTGAATTTATCCCTTTTTTCATTTGTAATCATTATTTCGTTGTAAATTCAGTCATGGCAAAACTGAGGGTAGCTAGTATATTGTTGACTAACGTTTGCATTTCTGAATCAAGAATGTATTAATAATCTTTTGTCTCAAAAGATGTACGTTTAATATACATAGCCTTATGAAAATATTTAACTTTTCTTTGTGATTTTTTTTTTAGTTTGTGAACCTTTGTGCGACACTTTTTGAAATTTAAAACAATGCACTAGGCCGCCTCGACACACGGGTTGAGAATCACTGTAATGCACAAATAAAGCACAACCAATTTTAAATTGTTGTAATTTATCAATCATGCAATAAATTTGGAATCTTTCACGGACCTCCTGATAACGTTTTGGGGTCCACGGAATCCCGGTTGAGAACCAATGCTCTACAGCCTTCTCTACCAAACTACCTGGAACAACCTTTTATGGCTTTGTCCAGTCCGAAGATAAATATTCAAAACCAAGGCAATTGCTTCTTTTTCATCGATTCAACGTCTTTCAACTGCTTTACTGGCTGTGGTAGATCACGTGACTGCAAAAGTTTTATCATCTAGGGATCGATTCGTTGATTACAATATTGTAACACAAATGGACGTTGTTAAGATGATGGTGACAAACGTTATAATTGATCGAAGTGTGGCTTCAGCTACCACAGCAACTGTTAGTTTGTGGTGACACTGGTATGGTTGGTAAGTTGAGCTTGGTTTTGTGAAAAGTCAGCATCATCATCCTTTCAGACGGTTTCGACTCTGGTCACTCCATGAGCCATATCCCTCTGCAGCCCTCGATTCCTCACAGCCTCCTTCAGCTCTTCCATGCCCATCCCGCTGTAATTTGTCACAGTATCGAGCCATCATGCTTAGGGAAGACCCTTCCCTTTTCTTCCCTGATCAAACCAAGCATGGAACTTTTTTTTAAAAATATGAAAGAAGTAAAAGAGAAATTCTTGTTCAACAAACTAGAGCTGTACAGATTAGTCGTTGATCGAAATTTTAATTCAAAATAAAATCAAGAAAACGAATTTTTTATCGAAACAAAATTTATATATTTTTTAACAACTCCTCATCAAATGTCAAGATCACTAGCGACATATGGAGGAGCATTAATGAGAGGAGACACTTGGAAGAATTGGAGGAAATCTTATCAGGTATGTATGTAATTCATTATGTTAAACCCGTTGAGGTCACTTTGTTTTGTTTGTCTGTGGTTCAAAAATCTTCAGTAATTTTCCAACATGGCTGACTCAAAGTAAATTTTTTTTCTAAAGCAAAATAAAAAATGTGTTTACAGCTTAAAATATGAATAGCCGTATACCCGTATGCTTGTCTATTTCATGATACGTGGGATATCGAATTTTGAACAGTGCTTAAAAATATCATGAAGTAAGAAACATTCAGTTGCAATTAGCATTAAAATCATCACTAACTAGTTTTATTTGTCAAACTGCAAGTCTTACAAATCGAAAAACCTTTTGGTGTTTAAAACTTAATCATAAAAGTACTGAAAATTTTTTTTTTCTAAAAATTGTATTTTTGCGCTTTCTTTACTGTTTTCCCCAGATGACACAATAAGTTTTAACATCCTCAGATGTTGAAAAACATAGAAAAATTGATTTCGAAGATTTTAGTCAGACAGTTAAATTTTCAATAACAGTCTGATTCAGCGTTTTTCAACTTAATTTTGTCATTTGCTACTGCTTTCCCAAGGCAACAAAAAAGCTTTTACATCATCAAGAGACAGCAAAAAGGAAAGAAATCTTGGAAAATGCCAGTCAAACACTAACAGTAGCGGTAATCACAATTTGCAAAATGTGACAAATCAGGCGGCATCTCCAGGTGGCCATGTTCTACATTACTAAATACTTTTCACTTTAGAGAACTTACTGTACAGCGCCACTCAAGGCTAGTTAATATTGATGGTGGTAATGACTGGATAAATACTTCCACTAAAATAATGCAACTGACTGTTTCATAATTATCATTTATTTGGAAAACTTGAAAGATTGGAAAGAGCGCTTTTGATGTCAATGAAAAATTCATTACACAAATACACAGTGCACATACACGCAATGGCCCATAGTACAAATGTTTATTGAAACGACATCAAACTACAAGCGGACAGCGCTATATAGCGAGTTGCACTGGATGAGGTGTTTGAATATTTGTGGAAATACAAAAGTCTTTTGAAATATTTCAAGCTCTTAGTTTCTGATGCTCGGGTTAAAAAGATTTCAATCGAACGATTCAACAGAATCAAATCTTCTTGTTCGTTACAGCGATGCTCGAGGAAGAATCAACATTCAGTTGGTTGAGAAACATTTTAATTAACGTTCTCTGTTCATCGTAGGCGAAAGTTCCACTGAGATGGATTTGTTTTCAAGTTGTCACAAGACTCAATTGTTGTTGACAATGCTTCAGTCTGTCTCCTCATGCTTGGCCGCGTTATGCTTCTTCAAGGAGCTCTTCTGCGAGTAGACTTTGTTACATCCTTCAACCTGTAACATAGAAACAACGTGAGATATGATGAGATTGCTGTTTTTCTGGTTCCAGGCAATCTCCGAACTGTATGCTTCATTCAAAATTGATTGAAATATTCATATTCACAACAGAATACAATTCTACAAAAAATGTTCATAGATAATTTTGTCAAAAACTAAAACCAGTTTCATTATCGTGCAACGTTCAATGTAAATTTCATATCTTTCAATTTTGACAACCTTAGAAATGTTGTAATTATTTATAAGATTATTGCATTGTTTAAGTTTCGTTTCCTTCAGTTGAGTTTTGTGCATCAGCAATCACAACGTAGTTTGAGGTTCTTACCGGGCAGGGGAACTGCTTCCCTTCGTGCGTCTGCTGGTGCTTTATCCTGTCGGAGCTGTTCGAGAAGCGTTTGTTGCAGAAAGTGCATGGAAATCGCTTTTCATCTGAAAAAAACAAAACGTTAACGATAAATTTGTTTGTTTAGAAATGGGAAGAAGTGGTTCAATTTTCATTTTGTGGATGTCTGAGCCTTATATGCTGAAAGTAAAATCATATCAGAAATGAAACAAACATTTTGTAATGTTGATATATCACGTCATAATTACCTGTGTGGTATCGCTCGTGCACGACAAGTCCCTCCGATCTTGGAAACCATTCGTCGCAGTGTCTGCATCTAAATGGTTTCTCCCCGGTATGGACACGAACGTGGTTGACCAATCTATATTGAGCCATGAAGACCTTCTTGCAATCACCCCACATGCATGGTGCTCTTTCTGATTGAGTGTTGCCCTTCGGTTTTCGTTTCTTTTTCAAATGATCTTCAGTCACGTGATTTATGAAGAATTGAAAATCTTGAAATATTGGAGCGCATCTTTCATCATTGAATCCCCATTGGCAAGTATATGGGGCGCGTGGGGGATAATCAGTGTTGCGATGCTTCTGCTTTTTCTTCCATTGGCGTACAGAGCTGTGATTGTTTTGTTGTTTGGATACCATCGTCATCACTGGGACGTCATCTAGTGTTGGGTGCACGTGCATCATCTGTTGGTCTTCTAGTACTTGCGGTTGGTTTTGTCCATATTGCGATGCTTGTTGTGGTGATTGTGACATATTGTTGTAGTGATGCTGCATGGGTGGGTGTTGTCCATATTGCGGTGCTTGTTGTGATGACTGTGTCATATTATTGAACTGATGTTGCATGGGTGGGTGTTGTCCATATTGTTGTGCTTGTTGGGGTGACTGTGTCATATCGTTGAACTGAATCTGCATGGGTGGGTGTTGTCCATATTGTGGTGCTTGTTGTGACAACTGTGTCATATTATTGAACTGATGCTGCATGGGTTGGAGTTGTCCATATTGCGGTGCTTGTTGTGGTGACTGTGTCATATTGTTGAACTGATGCTGCATGCGTGGGTGTTGTCCATATTGCGGTGCTTGTTGTGACGACTGTGTCATATTATTGAACAGATGCTGCATGGGTGGGTGTTGTCCATATTGCGGTGCTTGTTGTGACGACTGTGTAATATTATTGAACTGATGCTGCATGGGTGTGTGTTGTCCATATTGTGGTGCTTGTTGTGCCGACTGTGTCATATTATTGAACTGATGCTGCATGGGTGGGTGTTGTCCATATTGCGGTGCTTGTTGTGACGACTGTGTCATATTATTGAACTGATGCTGCATGGGTGTGTGTTGTCCATATTGTGGTGCTTGTTTTGGTGACTGTGTCATATTGTTGAACTGATGCTGCATGGGTGTGTGTTGTTCATGTTGTGGTGCTTGTTGTGGTGACTGTGTCATATTGTTGAACTGATGCTGCATGGGTGGGTGTTGTGCATATTTTGGTGCTTGTTGTGGTGACTGTGTCATATTGTTGAACTGATGCTGCATGCGTGGGTGTTGTCCATATTGCGGTGCTTGTTGTGGTGACTGTGTCATATTATTGAACTGATGCTGCATGGGTGGGTGTTCATATTGCGGTTCTTGGTGCTGATGATGTTGTTGTTGAAAATAATTTCCATAACTATCCATTTTCTTAGGTTACAAAATAGTCTGAAAAATATGTAAAGTTGTTTTAGGAATCACAATCGAAGCAGATAAGTTGCTTAGTTTTTTCGTGCAATTTGCTCGATGCAGCAAGCAGAGCTAAAGACATTTTAACGTACCACAAAAAGTTAGCTACGTTGCAATACAACAATGAAAAACTTTTATTGCAGACACTTTTAGAGCGTTACTGCCATCAACCATCGACAAAACGAAGGAATCTTGCTTTGGATGAAGCGGAAACGTGGCGCCCGCAAGGTATTTTATTCATCATGAGACGAAGTTTATTGAAGTAAAATTTGAAAAAAACGTCACAAATGTGAAAGTCCTGTTAAGAATAAAATGGGCTTAAGCATCACACTACAATTGCACAGTTTTACTTCAAGTTCAAGAATAACTTCCGACAAATATTCTGTTGGAAAAGTTGACTTTCAATAAACGTCAGAGTATGTCCGAAATTGCACTCTTGGTGAATTTCCTGAACATTTTGCCAAAACTTTCAATTGATTTACTGACATCGCTGACGAATCAAAAAACAACATTTTAACAAAAGAAAAAAGTAAATTTGCACAACAAAATATGAATAGGCGTATAGTCTCACATACTTTCTTTGTGAACTGCAATCGTTTCCAACAAAGTATCAATTCCAATCTCTCTTTACGCAAACTACAAACTGATCTCAACTTGAAACAACGTTCCCTCAGTTGCTCTGTGGCTTTCTGTGCAGTGACGTCAACATGTGGTTCACCAACACATGCACTCTCCCAGTGATTGCAACTCTTCGTTCTCTCTTGATTTTATTCACTCCCTGTTGTTTTTAATTGATGGTTAGTTGCAAGTTTCAAGAAATTATCTAATCCATTTCACAGTTATTTGCTCAGTTGCTGACTCTGTTGTTGAATAACAATCTCCAACTGATTGCACAACAATTCTGCGTCAATGCGACAGCAATTTGGCTTTTGAAATTTATCTTGAAAAGTTATAAAAAAATTTCATTTGTTTAACCTAATTGCTTGTTTAATAACTTTTGAAAGTTATAAAGTTTTGTCAAATATAAAATAAACCGCATATTCACACATTCACATTGTCTGCTTTGTAAAGCGCTGAGGTGCAACGCATTCTGCGATTGACAAAGCGCTATATAAAAACAAACATTGTTATTATTAAAATATAAGTTTTAATGACATTCTTAGTGATTGTTCATTAATTTTTTTCTAAAATCTTTTGATGGAACCTTAAGTCTTATCCTACATTGTTGAGTCAAAGTACATTCAAAGTTGTAACAAAACAATTTCCAGAAAACCTCACAAGGGAGAGACTTGGCGCTTCATTGCCTCCAACACTCGACGAGAGGAACGAACATAATGATGAAGATGAAAGTTTTGTCAAAAATAATATGAACTGTATGTTCACACACTAAAATATAATTTTATTACTTTCTGTATAAACTGCAAACGTTTTCACATAAAGGATAATTCCTATCCCTCTGTCCCCAAACTACAAACTGATCTCAATTTGAAACAAAGTTTCCTCAGTTGCTCTGTGGCTTTCTGTGCAGTGACGTCAACATGTGGTTGTGTACTCACACCAACCCTTGCACTCCCCAGTGATTGCAACTATTCATTCTCTCTTGATTTTATTCACTCCCTGTTGCTTTTAATTGATGGTTAGTTGCAAGTTTCAAGAAACTATCTAATCCATTTCACAGTTATTTATTCAGTTGCTGACCCTGTTGTTGAATAGCAATCTCCAATTGATTGCGCAACAATCCTGCGTCAATGCGACAACAATGTGGCGTTGTTGATGCGTCAACAAAGTCGCTTTATCACGTGATTTGCCTTAAATAAGGAAATTCATTGTGACCAAGAACAACCTTTTGTTTTGCTGGAAAATTGGTCAAAGATGATGTTCATTCTAACTTGGTCTATTTTAACCCTTTGCTTTTCAACGTTTTTTTGGAAATTAACTGCTCAAGGGGGGGCCGTTTTTGGATCAAATTCAATCAGCTGTTACGTGTTATCCGCTGATGCTATTTCAACAGAAGTTGCACTGGTGTAAAAGCAAATCATTTGTCTATAAGTTTGAAAACTCATTATTTTAAAATTTTATATGTTAAACTTGATATTTCAATTTTTGCAAAGGTACCCAAAAACGACAATTTTGATTTAACTTGCCGCCTTTAATTAACCGTGCTAATCCGATTTCATGCAAACTTCTAAATAACAAAGAGCTCGATCGAACGCACGAAGTGTGTGTGCGGTGTGCCGAATCATTGCATTGATTAGAATTTACGACTTGCGAGCAAATCTTATTGTAAGCTACTCACTGATTCTAAAATAGTTACAATCAGAGTAATAGTGTTACACGAATTTGAAAAAAACAAAACTGCGTTTGTTGTCTTACATTTTTATCCTAAACTAATGCATTCCGAAACTCATGGCTAGCTTCTAGTTTTATGGAACCAAATTTCTCATAAGTAACACCTTAGCCTGCTTGAATAGCTGTTTACATCTTCGTTTGTGTATTTTAGGTCTACAATTGAGTTTGTAGTATGAATATTTTTAGTAGAGAGAAGACAATTGAACAAGTTGTTGAAATAATCTGAAATTTCTAAGTTCAAATTAGGTGCTTTTGAAATTGTGGATTTGTGTCAAGTCGCATCACAAATATCATGCAGGCCACATCATAAGTCATTTCGCTTACGGGTGTTTATAAACATGACTCATAAATTACATCCACAAAAAATACAGCATTTACATCAACAAAGCTAAGTTCGAAGCTCACTTTTTATTGAAGATTGTGTCAATCAATTTGAAAATACATTTTTAGTCAGCCAGCGTCGAAATAATGCAACAGCGAATTGAGGAACATGCGTAAACAAAGGAAATGTGAAATAACCCACAGTCAGCAAATCTACATAAATTTAACGTTTACAAATGTTGAATCAATGTAAAAGGACTGGATTGCTGACTGGGTCCTTATTGTTTGAAGCACTAAAAATACGCGTAAAAGCGACAACGTCAGCAAGGCAGTGATTATGTTTCTGGCCAAAAAAAAAATAACGTTTGACTTCAAAGATAAAAATGATTATAACGAAGCTTCAAAGTTTGTCGTAAAACATTTTACTGAGATACAATAAACATAATCATTCTGTGCCAGATTGTGAGAAGACTTCCTAGATTCTTTCCAACCATTTGCATGATTGCAAATTATTTTCTATAACTTTACATTGCTAAAAAATGGCTTCTTTGTTGAAACAACGTGGCTACAATTCTATAAAAAATTCTTAGGCCTACTACATTGAAGTAATGAAATTTTTTTTGTGATTTTGCTGATGACGTTTTACAATATCCGAGAAGTAAAAAATAATAATGATGAATTATTTTACAAAACCGTGGTTTGCAAGTGCTTCACAAAAAATTGTTGGGGGAAAATTTACTATTAGACGTAAAACGTTTGTAAAAGAAAATTGTCGGTTTACGTATTTATAATGTTTATTGCGCTGTTATCGAATTATAAACTGCCTGTAGGCTATTGTCTACCTTTGTGGTTGCCGGCCAGCTTAGAGCAGCATGCAAACTAAGCGTTTGTGGTATTTGCATCGTGTTATGATTCTCGAAAATTTCCCACAAGGTCTTTATTTTTATCGTGATATTTTGTGCCTCTTCTGTCCTAAACTTGAAGTTATTGTGCAGCACTATCCACATCGGTTTTTAGACTCAGTCTTCATTGAAAATCTTTTGTGTGGTGCATCATTTCAAGTAGTGTCTTCCCCTAAACTGTTACACAAATCGCCCAGAACCAGGTTGATTATTATGTATCTTACAGCAGTTGAGAGCCCGTTATTGTATGTGTGGAATTATTACTGTAGATGTCTGACTAAATTCATGCCAAAGTCGAGCAAATTCTGCTTTCGGGATCCTTGCCGTTATTTACTGTATTTTTTGTTGATAAGTTTAGGCAGCATTTTTCCAAGATAAATGAAGACATCGGTATTGTTCGTCACTTAGATTTAGTTTTCTCAGCATTATTTATTCATTCTTTGATCCACTAGTTTGTCCCACTTTTGGTATAATCGGATCGTTTATAAATGGCGGGTCTTCACAATAGCCGGCCTCTTATACATTGGCGCAACGTATTCAGATGTTGAATCAATGATGAAGAAAGCTGATTTGTTGTTTGTCTTATGTGACGCCTAAATTTATGCCTCGTCTACAGTACAAAATATTTTGTAATGTACATTGTGTACATTGTACATTTTGTTTGTAGGCCTACATTACAAAATATTTTGTAATATTTTATTATCATCTTTTGTAATATTTTATTATCATCATTATCATTATCATCTATTATATTATCATCTTATATTATCATCTTATTATCATTATCATCATTTTATTATCATTATCTATCATCTATCATCTTATCATTATCATCTTTATTTTGCGCTCTTTGGAACAAAACACAGTGCACTGTGAAACAAAAATACAGGACATAACAACAAGTAGGCGACATAAAGCAGTGAAGGGACGCCATCGAGTTAGCTGCTACGTGTAAATGGAGCCTATCTCATAATTTTGAGTGTATCTCACAATTACTGTTTGCAAAAACGCTATTTCTCCGGCTTCTCCCAAAAGCATTTGCAGTGATACATTTCCTCAATTGCAAGTTTTGTCAATGAGAGCATTTCCATAGAACGTTTATTTCGAAACCAGGTTTTCGTGTCTTTATCCAAGAGAAGATTTCTTATTGTAACGTTTTTTATTCGTCAATGAATATTATCTGCTTGAAACAACTGTTTTGAATAGTTTGTGGCCTCCATAGCCTACTGTTTTGATCGTGGATTGCTATTCTTCTTTGTAGAGCTGATAACGCAAAAAAGCTTGCTATTATTGTTTCTAATTAACAGCTTTGCGATCACTGGCTTTTCTTTGCAGCATAAGAAATAACGCGCTTTGTATTATTGAGGTCAAACCGTGGCCTGGGTCAAACCAAACAAAAGAAAGCAAGAGGATGCTTCTCTCTGCTCGCGCATATCGATGCACGAAGCAATTATGAGCTTATGGCTTGTCATCGCAATGTAATCCATTTCACGCTTTGCTGGAAGTTAGCTAGAAACAGCAAAAATTCACCAAAATCTTGAATTTACAAGAAAACTACACAACTTTTAGCATCAAATTTAATATCATCAGATCCGCCTGGCAATTTTAGGAAAAGTCAAGAAAAACCAAGTGCATGGCGTTACTGTGCTTCAAATAATTAAAGGAAATATGAGGGGGGGGCCAAATCTGGCCTCCCTTTGAGGAGCAAAGTGTTAATTTAATGTTTTAAACAAAAGTTGTGTGAGTTCTTGTTTCTATTTTATCATCAGTTGTTGAATAACAATCTCCAATTGATTGCGCAACAATCCTGCGTCAATGCAGCAACAATGCCAATCATTGTTGCTGCAACAAAGTCGACTTTGGGGAGAAAATTCAATTTCACCCCTTTTCCTTCACTGAGTATTTCTTGTGTTTCCTCACCCACCGACAAGTTGGTCTGGTCCTAGAATTTTTCACCTCACATATAAATTTGGAAACTTTTGCAGATTTTAACTTTTGTCACCTCAAAATTCGGCACGTTTCAAGCGCTTGCATTGTTCGTTGTCACATCATTGTGACGTCTAAACAACGCAACAATTCTGCAAACATTATGTACAAGCAGAAGCTCTCACCTCACCATTATCATGAAACAATAGCATTGCGCGCTCGGCTGGCTCAGTTGGAGCACTTGTGCAGACAGGTGGCCACGAGCTAACTTACAACTTTCTCACAGCAATTTCATTCAATTCGTGATTCCTTCGCTTTCGTCTGTAATATTCTGATGTCATAATTGCAATCTATTCTCCATTATAATTCTTCCAGTTTTCTGTTTCTTATTGCGCTGAAGTTCTTTGTTGTCTATTGGGTTATTGCTTCTACTTTTGTCTAACCTGCTAATTGTCATGTTGAACAATTAATTTTGTAAATGTCGGAAATTTATTAATTTTCTAGAACATTGTTGATTATTGTCCAACTAACCGGCCCTGGCTATCATGCGATTGATGCAGGGTTGAGGGGTGGAGTGGCCACGCCCCATGTCACTACGCCACTTACTCAAGTCAAGGGAAAAAAATGTCTAAGTTTTTTTTTTGAATTTTAAAACTTTCCAAGCTTCAATATTTTGAAAGGGGAGAGGGGGCTTTTTGGGAATTTCTATGAATTGAACAAAATCATACAAAATAGTAAGTTACGAAATTACCTCATCAAACCATTGTAATTCCTTGCAATGAAGAGGATTGTGATGACATTTAGCTCGATCTCGATAGTTTTGTTGCTCGAAAGGTGATTGGCCAAGAACATTGTTGTAGAGAAGACTTCACCAGTCACGTGACAAGTTATTCCAAGCTCATGTTGAGAGAAATGATGTTGGAAGAAATTTTGCAAAGAATTTCAAATGTTCTAATAATCTAATGCATCAATGTTTTGACGAAATGTTTTGAAAATATTATGAAATGAATATCTATTTTGTTTTGATCACTTTCCGCTGTGTACTTCTTATGATGTCATATTGATTGAGCAGTTATTACGTCACACATTGATTGTTTTTTTATAATGGCATAATGAGAAACAGATTACATTTGTAACACTTGTTACCTCAGAACACGACTTGCTGGAGAACACGACGCCATTTTGTTATAAACGAAACTGTTTGGCATTTCTGAGACGTTTCGTTGCTTTAACGTTGCATTATGATGCAATAAGTTGAATTATTCCACAAGTTTCGTGTCGACGATGAAGTTTCTTGACAACGATCTTGTCGAACTTGCAAGCCGCCATTTTGATTTCAGTTGTGGAGAATTTTGAAACTTGTTTATTGTAATTTTGACTCAGTTTTTATTATTTCGTTAAAAGTCGAATGCTAATTGATGTGAGTGCTAAGGAATTTGTTTATAAGCATTTGCTTGATGCAGTTTGCAAGTGGGAATGTTGATGCGTTTCGACAACGTACGAAACATTCACACCAACAAGCTGCCGCCATTTTGTTTTCGCCACCGCGTCTCGATTGGTTTGGTTTTAGTTGACTTGGTTGGTTTTGAATCTTTATCCTCGGACTGACAAAGCCTTGACAGGTTATTCCTGCTGGTTTCGCATACTTGTAGAGGCTTTTGACGCAGGGACGGTTACCGAGATTGACAAAGTGAAGTTTTCCGATTTTTAAAGTCTTGTTGTCTTGGAATTATTCCATTCACTAGGTGTCGCTAAATGGAGATTAGTCCTTGGCCTTGACGTTTCTTCGTTCCAGAAGTCACACGCTAACCATCTCGCGACCCAACACAACGTGTATAAACAATTTCACCACCCAAGTGTTTTTTTTTCAATCTTTGCCTGCCATAAACAAGACATCAACCAGTTGTAGAGTGGCCTACTATAGCTCGACTTGCTCAGAGACTTAGTAAAAGCACTGGCATCGTTGCCTCTTCTCGGTGCTTAAAAATACGCTAAGTTTTTGTACACGTCAGATGTCTCTTTAACTTGCCTTTTTTAAGGATTCGTTTGACACAATTTTTCATCACAGCTACGTAGCGGGATCACCCAGCATCAGGATCGCAGATAAAAATGAACTTCAAATTAAAAAAAATAGTTCAGAAGTCTTATATTTGAACTTAGAGCATAATTCACGTTTACTGTGATTTATTAAAGGAAGTGACTTGAATGCCGGTAAAACTGTTTGCCATAATTGATTTTGATGAGAAAAGCCAAATAAATGCGTATGATGCAATTATACTGTCGATGTAGAATTTTTTTTTTATAAATTAAATAGGCTACAACAGTCACATTTTGGCAGATTTAGATCACTCCTGCACGACCCATGTTCTGACCCTTCGAGACCCATTTTTGGATCGTGAACCATAGTTTGGGAACCACTGTTCTAATGCAACAATGTTTTGACAAAATGTTTTGAAAATATTATGAAATTAATATCTATTTTGTTTTGATCACTTTCCGCTGTGTGCTTCCAATGACGTCATATTGATTTAGCAGTTATGACGTCACACATTGATCGTTTCTTCATAATGACGTGATGAGCGAACAGATTACATTTGTGACACTTGTAACCTCACTACTGGAGAATACGATGCCATTTTGTTATAAACAAAACGCTTTGACATTTCTGAGAGGTTTGGTTGCTTCAAAGTTGCATTATGATGCAATAAGTTGAATTATTCCACGAGTTCGGTGTCGACAATGAAGTTTCTTGACAACGATCTTGTCGAACTCGCAAGCCGCCATTTTGATTTCAGTTCTAGGACATTTTGAAACTTGTTTATTGCCATTCTGGCTCAGTTTTCATTATTTCATTAAAAGTCGAATGCAATAATTGATGTGAGTGCTGAAGAATTTTTTAAGAAGCATTTGTATTATGCAGTTTGCAAGTGGGAATATTGATGCGTTTCGACGACGTCCGATACACATCACAGCACAACTCTGCCGCCATTTTGTTTTCGCAGCGCGTCTCGACTGGTTTGGATTTAGCTGGTTGGGTTTGGTTTTGAATGTTCATACTCGGGCTGACAAAGTCTTGATAAGTTATTCCTGTTAGTTTCGCATACTTGTTAGAGGCTTTTGACGCAATGCTGGTCACCGAGATTGACAAAATGATGTTTTCGGATTTTTAAAAGTCTTGTTGCCTGGGAATTATTCCATTTACTAGGTGCCGCTAAATGGAGAGCAGTTCTTGTTCTTGAAGTTTCTTCGTTCCAGAAGTCACGCGCTAACCAACTGAGCTATCGGGGCGGACAATACCGCGGTTTGTGACGTCAGCTTTGTGAAAGCTTTGTTGATGTCTTACATGACACGCATGACTGGTTCTTGAAACTTACAGACAAGTTGTTTAAAGTTACATGATCCAAGCATGACTGGAACGATTGCATGGAATGCTGATTGTACTTGATTTAACTTAATCCTTAGATTCATTTGAAAGCAATCACTCTGGAGCATGCCAACATTTATCGTCGTCGGCTCCACTTTGTGTCCAAATATTGGTCTTGTCTTCAAGTCAGATTTGGCTTTGGATGTAGTTGTCAAATGCGGCTTCGGAGGCCTAGGACACGATGGAAAGCCGTGTGCAAAAGAGACATTGTAAATAACAACATTTATTATATATATTGAAAAAGAACATGGGAGGGGAGGCAAGATAGAATTGTTGACAAGTGATGGTTCCCAAAGCCCCCATCGCCTGTCGCGACGTCCCTGTCTTGTGGCCGTGCTAACTACTGATATATAGCCTACTACATAATTTTTCATTCAGGCACGTTTTAAACCTTTCAAGGTTTTGCCACCTTTTCCCGTTCGTTAACGTGCTGGTAGGTCTATATCAATTTTTGTAGTTAGTATCTTTTTCGTCCCGGACGCGTTAATGACGAAAAATAAAATGATTGATGATTGATTGATTGATAGCTTTGTATCAACATCGAAATAAAATAAAAATGACCCCGACGTGATTTGAACACGCAACCTTCTGATCTGGAGTCAGACGCGCTACCGTTGCGCCACGGAGTCGTTGTGTTTGCATGAAACATCGCAATGAATTGAACAGTTGTCGGTAATGTCAATGTTTTGATATTGTGGAGTGTCGTGTGTTTGCATTGTTAAGAAATAAATTACAAGCGGCGACAACACTGGCCACCATCGAGGATTTTGTTACTCGCCAGGTGGCAACGTATGTTAACTGATAGACTTTTCCATTGATTTATCACCAAAAATTGACTTTCAAAACTGAAATCTCAGAACGGAAGCCCATTCATTGGTCATTTGTACTGTTTTTAAATATGTGAATCAGTGAATTAGATGAACTTCTTCAAGATCACATGGACAATTCTTGAACAAAGCATTCCGCTTTTCCCCAATATCGAATTTGTTAAGCTCTTTCTTCACGGTTTTATGGCTTTCAAACCGCTCCCAAAAGCGATTTATCAAACTATATCTCAAACAACATTTCACGGATTAAAAATGTATCAATGATGATACGTAACTCTTTTAACTGCCTGCATCATATTCTTGTACTGGATCTTTTGTACCTCATGAGCCGATGTCGTTATTATGCTGGAGATGAAGACTTGTTCGAGCATCAGCAGCCAGCTCCAATGGATCAGTTCTTTCTATCACGCCAGCATCCCATACCACGTGATCTTGTTGCTTTGGCCTCCACCACATGATGTCATTCATTGTTATCATTGCATTATGACGTCATCCTTGTTTCAACGTCATTGTTGAGTTGTTCACTTTTATGTTTGATGTTGTTTGCAAACTAAGTCCATAAGTTTTTCTCAAAAAGTAACCTTCACAAAGTCGACTGATTGATCAGCCTTCTATTGATGACGTCACATTAACTTCATAACAGGAGGCTCGGTGGGGCTAGAAAACTTCTGAAAAATGTGCAACAAAAACTGCGATTGTTTTTGAAAATATCCTTAATGACGTTATGTACGATGTCGATCGTTAGTTGAAGATGCTTTCTGACTGTGAAAATTCTTTGGAATGAAGCGATCCATCGCGTCCGTGGAGTTGAGGAGCGGAAGAGGAAGATGGTGGAGTTCCTCAGCTACCTCAACAATTAAGTTGAGGAATGTTTATTTCTTGACAATGTATGGAAAGTGAACGCTTAGATTAAGAGCTTTCTACAAATAGTTGAAGATCTCAAAAATTTTCTTCATTATTTTTGTTAGGTCATTACGAAAATACTTTTCAATTTAGAGAGCTCACAGCGCCACTCAAGGCTAATTGATATTGATGCTGGTAATGACTGAATAAATACTTCCATTACAATAATGCAACTAATCGTTTCATAATTTTCTTTTTTACGTAAAAATTTAAAAGATTGGAAAGAGCGCTTTTGATGTAAATGTAAAATTCATTAAACAAATACATAATGTACATACACGCATTGGCCCATAGCATACATGCTCATTGAAACGACATCAAACTACAAGCGGACAGCGTTATAAAGCGAGTTGCGCTGAATGAGGTGTTTGAATATTTGTGGAAGAACAAAAGTTGTTTGAAATATTTCAATAAAAAAATTCAAGCTCTTAGTTCCTCATGCTCGGATGAAATAGATTTCAATCGAACAATTCAACAGAATCAAATCTTCTTGTTCGTTACAGCAATGTTCGAGGAAGATTCAACTTCCAGTTGGTTGAGAAACATTATAACTTTCTCTGTTCATCGTAGGTGAAACTTCCTCTGAGATGGATTTGTTTTCAAGTTGTCGCAAGACTCAAATGTTGTTGACAATGCTTCAGTCTGTCTCCTCATGCTTGGCCGTGTTATGCTTCTTCAAGGAGCTCTTCTGCGAGTACACTTTGTTGCATCCTTCAACCTGTAACATAGAAAAATCGTGAGATATGAACAGATTGATGTTTTTCTGGTTACAAATAATCTCAGAACTGTCTGCTTCATTCAATAATGAGTAAAATATTCATATTCATAACAGAATACAATTCTACAAAAACGTTCGCAGATAATTTGAGAAAAACTAAAACCAGTTTCATTATCGTGAAACGTTCAATGTAAATTTCATATCTTTCAATTTTGACAAATTTAGAAATGTTGCAATTTTTAACAATTTTATTTCATGGTGTAGTTTTCGTTTCCTTCAATTAAGTTTTGTGCATTAGCAACAACAATGTAGTTTAAGGTTCTTACTGGGCAGGGGAACTGGTTCCCTTCGTGCGTTTGCTGGTGCTTTATCCTGTCGGAGCTGTTCGAGAAGCGTTTGTTGCAGAAAGTGCATGGAAATCGCTTTTCATCTGAAAAAAACAAAACGTTAACGATAAATTTGTTTGATTAGAAATGGACAGAGGTAGTCCAATTTTTATTTTGTAGCCGTCTGAGTTTTCCATACTGAAAATAAAATCATATTAGAAATGAATTAACATTTTGCAATGTTGATATACCACGTCATAATTACCTGTGTGGTATCGCTCGTGCACGACAAGTCCCTCCGATCTTGGAAACCTTTCGTCACAGTGTCTGCATCTAAATGGTTTCTCCCCGGTGTGGACACGAACGTGGTTGACCAATCTATATTGAGCTATGAAGACCTTCTTGCAATCACCCCACATGCATGATGCCCTTTCTGATTGAGTGTTGCCCTTTGGTTTTCGTTTCTTTATCAGATGATCTTCAGTCACGTGATTTATATACCATTGAAAATCTTGATATATTGGAGCGCATCTTTCATCATTGAACACCCATTGGCAAGTATATGGGGCGCGTGGGGGATAATCAGTGTTGCGATGTTTGTGCTTTTTCAACCATTGGCGTACAGAGCGTTGATTGTTTTGTTGTTCTGGCACCATTGTTATCACTGGGACGTCATCAGGTGTTGGGTGTCCCTGCATCATGTGTTGGTCTTCAAGTGCTTGAGGTGGCGATGAATTCTGAACATGTGTTGATGTTGCCATAGGTGGGTGTTCATAATATTGTTCTTGCATTAGCAATGAATTCTGAACATGTGTTGATGTTGCCATGGGTGGGTGTTCATAATGTTGTTCTTGCAGTGGCAATGAATTCTGAACATGTGTTGATGTTGCCATGGGTGGGTGTTCATAATGTTGTTCTTGTAGTGGCAATGAATTCTGAAAATGTGTTGATGTTGCTATGGATGGGTGTTCACAATGTTGTTCTTGCAGTGGCGATGAATTCTGAAAATGTGTTGATGTTGCTATGGATGGGTGTTCATAATATTGTTCTTGCAGTGGCGATGAATTCTGATCATGTGTTGATGTTGCCATGGGTGGGTGTTGTCCATGTTGTGGTACTTGTGACATATTCTTGTACTGATGATGATTCATAGGTGGGTGTTGTTCTTGTAAGGCATCGTGGTACTGATGATGTTGTTGATTGTACTGTTGACGATACTGAACTGGATACTGATTTGGAGAATGCTGAACCCATCCTTGGCTTTCTGCTGGTTGAAATGTTTCGTTGCTCACTTTTTGGACTTGTTGGAAGCTAGTGGAGTTGATTGGGTAATTAGACTGGTCCCACCCAGTTGAGACAAAACATTGTCCTTGATCATAATAGTTTAACTCATTCTGACAACCATTTCCAAAACTATCCATTTTTTTCAGTTACAGAATAATCTGAAAAATAAATAAAGTTGTTTTAGGAATCATAAATAAAAGGAGATGAGTTGCCAAGTTTTTTCGTGCAATTATAACCAGTGCTCGATGAAGCAACTGGAGCCACAGACATTACAACGTACCACAAAAAAATAGCAACGTTGCAACACTACAATTAAAAACTTTCACTACAGACATTATTTGAGCTTTACTAAGAGCAACCATCGACGAAACAAAAGAATCTGGTTATGGATGCAGCGGAAACGTGACACGGGCGAAGAAATTTATTCATCATCAGAGGAAGCTTTTTTAAATGAAGTTTGAAAAACATCACAAATGTGAATGTCCTGGTAAGAATGAAATGGGCTTAAGCACCACACTACAATTGTAAAGTTTCATTTCAGACAAATATTTAATTTTGTTGTTGGAAAGTTGAACTGTAATAAAGAACAAAAAAAACTTGCAGAACAAAATATGAATAGACGAATAGTACATATTTCCTATCCCTCTGTATCCAAACTACAAACTGATCTCAACTTGAAACAACGTTCCCTCAGTTGCTCTGTGGCTTTCTGTGCAGTGACGTCAACATGTGGTTCACCAACCCTTGCACTCTCCCAGTGATTGCAACTATTCTTTCTCTCTTGATTTTATTCACTCCCTGTTGTTTTTAATTGATGGTTAGTTGCAAGTTTCAAGAAATTATTTTATCCATTTCACAGTTATTTACTCAGTTGCTGAATCTGTTGTTGAATAACAATCTTTAATTGATTGCGCAACAATCCTGCCTCAATGCATCTACACTGCCAATCATTGTTGCAAAAGCAAAGTTGACTTTAGTGATAAATTTCTAGTTCAATTTTACATTCTAGTGGGTTATATGGTGCAAATCGACAACCAAAAATTTAACATCATTGTATCAATGACCATTCACAAGATCATGATATTGAAAGAATTTTAAAGTATGTTCTGAATGAGGAATACGTCACAATGGTCTCATCAACAGTTCTGCAAATTGCTTGGTTGCCTTGTTATAGTTTTTATGACATTCAATCCACGTTTTGTTTTAGTTCTTCATTTCACACTTGACAATTACAATCATGTTAAAGACGCTTTGAAATCGATTGGGACATCCTGGCCTTGGCTTTTTCAACTGACAACAAATATCCCCTTTGGACTCATCAATCAAGTTGGAAAAGCTCATAATATTCTGGTCAATTCTAACTATTGATTGCACACATGAATCTTCCTTGTTACTTTGCAAGTCGATGTTATACATCGCATATTGTGACCAATACTAATCTTCCTCAATAAAATTGTACTCGCAACTACAATATCAAAGTACGCACTAATATGTGCCTACAGATATCGAAAGTTAAATACCACTATTAATCGAAAATTAAAAGTGGTCTGCTCTTGTTTGAAATAGTTTTATAATCGTGATTTTCACTCCTTTCCTTCACTGAGTGTTCACTAGGGGAATCACCATAATATTCTGGTCAATTCTAACTATTGATTGCACACATGAACCTTCCTTGTTACTTTGCAAGTCAGTGCTGTGCATCGCATATTGTGACCAATACTAATCTTCCTCAATAAAATTGTACTCGCAACTACAATATCAAAGTACGCACTAATATGTGGATATCAGATATCAGACATACAGATATCGAAAGTTAAATACAAAGTGGTCTCATCTTGTTTGAAATAGTTTTATAATCATGATTTTCACTCCTTTCCTTCACTGAGTGTTTCTTGAGTCTCCTCACTGGCCAACATGCTGGTCGCGTCCTACAAACTTTCACCTCACAATTGATTTGGAAACTTTTGCGGATTTTAACTTTCGTCACCTCAAAAACTCGGCACGTGTCAGACGCTTGCATTGTTCGTTGGCACATCATTGTGACGTCTAAACAACGCAACAATTGTGCAAACATTATGTACAAGCGGAAGCTCTCACCTCATCATTGTCATGAAACAATAGCATCGCGCGTTCGGCTGGCTCAGTTGGAGCACTTGTGGAGGCAGGTGGCCACAAGTTAACTTCCAATTTTCTCACAGCAATTCCATTCAATTCGTGATTCCTCCGCTTTCGTCTGCAATATTCTGATGTCATAATTGCAATCTATTCTCCATGATAATTCTGCCAGTTTTCCGTTTCTTATTGTTTAACGCAGAAGTTCTTTATTGTCTATTGCTTCTACTTTTGTCAAACCTGCTGTAGTCATTTTGAACAATTAATTTTGTGAATATTGGAAATTTATTAATTTTCCAGAACACTGTTGACTATTGTCCAAAAAACTGGCCCTGACTTTCATGGGATTGTTTCAAGGTTGCGGGATGGGGTTGCCACGCCCCATGCCACTACGTTACTTACCCAAGTTAAGTGCAAAGATCGGTGAAAAATGTCTAAAGTCTATTCTTTTGAATTTGAAAAGCTTCCATGCTTCAATATTTTGTGCGGGAAAGGGGGCTTGTTGGGAATTCCTATGAAATTGAACAAAATCATACAAAATAGTTAGTTGCGAAATTATCTCATCAAACCATTGTAATTCCTTGCAATGAAGAGGATTGTGATGACGTTTAGCTCGATCTGGATACTTTTGTTGCTCGAAAGGTGATTGACCAAGAACATTGTTGCGGAGAAGACTTCACCAGTCACGTGACAAGTTATTCCAAGCTCATGTTGAGAGAAATAATGTTGCAAGAAATTTTGCAAAGAATTTCAAATGTACTAATGCAACAATGTTTTGACAAAATGTTTTGAAAATATTATGAAATGAATATCTATTTTGTTTTGATCGTTTTCCGCTGTGTACTTCCTATGATGTCATATTAATTGAGCAGTATAAATGTCACACATTGATTGTTTCATCATAATGGCATAATGAGAAACAGATTACATTTGTGACACTTGTTACCTCAGAACACGACTTGCAACGAAACTGTTTGGCATTTCTGAGACGTTTCGTTGCTTCAACGTTGCATTATGATGCAATAAGTTGAATTATTCCACAAGTTTCGTGTCGACGATGAAGTTTCTTGACAACGATCTTGTCGAACTTGCAAGCCGCCATTTTGATTTCAGTTGTGGAGAATTTTGAAACTTGTTTATTGTAATTTTGATTCAGTTTAATTAGTTCAATAAAAGTCGAATGCAATAATTGATGTGAGTGTTGAGGAATTTGTTTAGAAGCATTTGTATGATGCAGTTTGCAAGTGGGAATGTTGATGCGTTTCGACGACGTACGAAACATTCACACCAACAAGCTGCCGCCATTTTGTTTTCGCCACCGCGTCTCGATTGGTTTGGTTTTAGTTGACTTTGTTGGTTTTGAATCTTTATTCTCGGACTGACAAAGCCTTCACAGGTTATTCCTGCTGGTTTCGCGAAGTTGTAGTGGCTTTTGACGCAGGGACGGTTACCGAGATTGACAAAGTGAAGTTTTCCGATTGTTATAGTCTTGTTGTCTGGGAATTATTTCATTTATTAGGTGTCGTTAAATGGAGATTAGTCCTTGGCTTTGACGTTTCTTCGTTCCAGAAGTCACACGCTAACCAAGTACCAACTAAGCTCTCGGGGCGGACAATACCGTGGTTTGTGACGTCAGCCTTTTGAAAGTGTTGTTGATGTATTGCATGACACGCATGACTGGTTCTTGAAACTTACAGACAAGTTGTTTGAAGTTACGTACTGTAATTTAATTAAAACTTGAACAATTGCACGGGAATGTTGACTTAATTGTACTTTGACTTAATCCTTGGTTTCATTTGAAAGCAATCATTCTGGAGCATGCCAACATTTATTGTCGTCGTCGGCTCCATCTCGTGTCCGAACGTTGGTTTTGTCAGATGTGGCTTTGGATGCCCAGGACACGATGGAAAAGGCGTGGGCAAAAGTGACATTATGAAATAACAACATTTATTATATATATTATATAAAGCACTTGGAAGGGGAGGTAAGATAGAATTGTGGACAAGTGATTGCTCCCCAAGCCCCATCCCATGTAGCTACGTCCCTGCCTGACATAGATTTGTATCAACATTGAAATAAAAGAACTTGACCCCGACGTGATTTGAACACGCAACCTTCTGATCTGGAGTCAGACGCGCTACCGTTGCGCCACGGAGTCATTGAATTAGGGTGAAAAATCGCAATGAATTGAAACAGTTGTTGGTAAGGCAATGTCAATGTTTTAAAGTTGTGAAGGGTCGTGTGGGTAGGCACTTTAACATTACCCACTGGTCGAAGAGGTACGCAATCATGCGTGACACGTTCATTCGCGATTCAGCTGATTTCAGTCATGTGACTCGTGACGTGATATTCTGATTTTTTTTCAAATTTGCGAATCCGTAAATTAGTTGAACTTCCCCAATGGAATGTCGTGTGTTTGCATTTTCAAGCAATAAATAGCAATACCAGCGGCGACAACACTGGCCATCATGAAGAATTTTGTTATTTGCCAGGTGGCAGCACATGTAAACTTAACTTTTCAGTGCTTTTTCAACCCTGATGGACTTTTCCTTTGATTTATCACCGAAAATTAATTTTCAAAACTGGAATCTCAGAACGGCTACCCAATCATTTGCTATTCTGTTTTTTTTTTAATATGCGAATCCATAAATTAGTTGAACTTCCTCAAGATCTTGCGCAAAGCATTCTGCTTTTTGTATGATTTGTATTTGTATAATGCAGTTTGCAAGTGTGAATATTGATGCGTTTCGACGACGTACGAAACAATTCACATCATCAAGCTGCCGCCATTTCGTTTTCGCCACAGCTCCTGAGGTTTGTGACGTCAGCCTTGTAAAGTTTTGTTGATATTAAAACATTTCACGCATTAAAAATGTATCAATGATGATGCGTAACCCTTTAAACTGCCTGCATCATATTCTTGTACTGGATCTTGCGTACCTCATGAGCCGATGTCGTTATTACGCGGGAGATGAAGACTTGTTCGAGCATCAGCAGCCAGCATCAATGGATCAGTTTCTTTCTATCGCGGTAGCATCCATACCACGTGATCTTGTTGCTTCGGCATTTATCACGCATTTCCAGGTCACCACTACATGATGTCATTCATTGTTATCTTTGCATTCGTAACTGCAATCGTTTCTAACAAAGTATCAACTCCTATCCCTCTTTACGCAAGCTACAAACTGATCTCAACTTTAATCAACGTTCCCTTAGTTGCTCTGTGGCTTTCTGTGCAGTGATTTCAATGTATGTTCACCAACCCTTGCACTCTTCCAATGAATGCAACTATTCATTCTCTCTTGATTTTATTCTCTCCCTATTGTTTTTGATTGATGGTTAGTTGCAAGTTTCAAGAAATTGTCTAATCCAATTAACAGTTATTTACTCAGTTGTTAAACCTGTTGTTGAATAAAAATCTCTAACTGATTGCGCAACAATCCTGCGTCAATGCGACAGCAATTTGGCTTTTGAAATTTATCTTGAAAAGTTATAAAAAATATTCATTTTTTTAACTTAATTACTTGTTTAATAACTTTAAAAAGTTATAAAGTTTTGTCAAAAATAAAATGAACTGCATATTCACACATTAACATTGTCTGCTTTGTAAAGCGCTGAGGTGCAACGCATTCTGCGATTGACAAAGCGCCATACAAAAACAAACATTGTTATTATTAAAATATAAGTTTTAATCACATTCTTAGTGATTACTCATTAATTTTTTTCTAAAATATTTGATGGAACCTTAAGTCATATCCTACATTGTTGAGTCAAAGTACATGCAAAGTTGTAACAAAACAATTTCCAGAAAACCTCACAAAGGAGAGACTTGGCGCTTCATTGCGTCCAACACTCGGCGAGAGGAACTAACATAATGATGAAGATGAAAGTTTTGTCAAAAATAATATGAACTGCATGTTTACACACTAAATTATAATTTTGATACTTTCTGTTTAAACTGCAAACGTTTTCACAAAAATGATAATTCCTATCCCTCTTTACCCGAACTATGAGAAAACTTAAAGAATTCAGAACTCAGAACGGCTACTCAATCATTTGTTATTCTGATTTTTTTTCAAATATGCGAATCCGTAAATTAGTTGAACTTCCCCAATGGAATGTCGTGTGTTTGCATTTTCAAGAAATAAGTTACCAGCGGCGACAACACTGGCCATCATGAAGAATTTTGTTATTTGCCAGGTGGCAGCATATGTAAACTTAACTTTTCAGTGCTTTTTCAACCCTGATGGACTTTTCCTTTGATTTATCACCGAAAATTAATTTTCAAAACTGGAATCTCAGAACGGCTACCCAATCATTTGCTATTCTGTTTTTTTTTAATATGCGAATCCATAAATTAGTTGAACTTCCTCAAGATTTTGCGCAAAGCATTCTGCTTTTTGTATGATTTGTATTTGTATAATGCAGTTTGCAAGTGGGAATATTGATGCGTTTCGACGACGTCCATAATATTCACACCAACATGTTGCCGCCATTTTGTTTTTGCCACTGCTCCTGAGGTTTGTGACGTCAGCCTTGTAAGGTTTTGAACATTTCACGCATTAAAAATGTATCAATGATGATACGTGACTCTTTTAACAACCTGCATCATATTCTTGTAGTGGATCTTCCGTACCTCATGACCCGATGTCGTTATTATATGGGAGATGAAGACTTGTTCGAGCCTCAGCAGCCAGCACCAATGGATCAGTTTCTTTCTATCGCGGTAGCACGTGATCTTGTTGCTTCGGCATTTATCACGCATATCCAGGTCACCACTACATGATGTCATTCATTGTTATCTTTGTATTATGACGTCATCATCGTTTCAACGTCATTGTTAGCTTGTTTACCTTCATTTTTGATGTTGTTTGCAAACTAAATCCATAAGTTTTTCTCAAACTGTGACGTTCACAAAGTCGACTGTTTTATCGGCTTTCTATTGATGACGTCACATTAACTTCAGAACAGAAGGCTCGGCCGGGCTAGAAAGTTTCTGAAAATTTTGCAACAAAAACTATTATTGACTGACAGACAAAAGCTGACTGGGAACACTTCTTTGGAAGGTTAACCCTGGAAGCTTCACGTACTTGCAGAGGCTTTGAACCACCGATGTAGGTGAAGTCTTTGATGTCGCCCAAGTTTGAAGTTTTGCAACTCAATGACCTGCACCAGTGGTTCAAAGTCTTTGAAAATATTTCAACCTACCAGGATTTGACATCAAAGATGTTACCACTCAAGATGAAGTTACTTCAATAAATCACTTGGTTTGGTGTTTCCGTTCATATTTTGTTGCTGAGTGGCAGGTAGCTTGTAAGGCTGTTTAAAACACAAACATTTCGTTTCAAAGCAAAAGTCCTTGTCTTAATTTCGTTTCGAAATAATGTCTGAGTGATGAATTTCGTTTCCATTCATTTTGAAACCCAAGCCATTTTGTTACGTTTTGCGTTTAAAAACTTGTACTTCAAAGTGAATTCGCGTTATGTTTTCAAAGGTTTGATAATAGTTATCGCACCTTGTAAGCTTAAATTTACTCACTTTGTGAAGCGATGACTATTATCAAACCTTTGAAAAGCATAATGCGAATTCACTTTGAAGTACAAGTTTTTGAACGCAAAACGTAACAAAATGGCTTGGGTTTCTAAGCGTTTACTTTCCATACATTGTCATGAAATAAACATTCCCCAACTTAGTTGTTGAGGTAGCTGAAGAACTCCATTGTTTGCCTCCCCTGCTCCTCAACTCAACTTTCTATATTGTTAAAAATATCGGTAAAAGTTGGAACAGTTTTAATCACTCTGATAATCCGGTGACAAAGCAGCATTATTGAAACATTATGCAAAATTCCACAACAGTGAAATAAAAAAGAAACCAGCTCTGGCAGACTGCTTTGTTGTTACTTTCGCCGAACAACCCAGCAAACAATATTTAGACGTCGCTGAAGATAAATGGCTACATAAAATTAAAGCCACCATTAACATACAAAAATTGATTCGACCAACCACTTAGTCTGCTTTGTTACTCCCATGCCATCAGCAACCTCCGACCCCTGTAGTGTAGATTATTCAACCATGCCCATCCACAAGTTATTCTTTTTGGCGTTATATCAATGTAAACTTATGGCAGTGGACTGTAATCTAAATTGCGTTTTTCTTTGTATTCGTCTGGTTGAACGATTGTAACTTACTTGATGGATGATAATGTTCATGTGTTCTTGAATTTTGTACCAGTATAGTGTTGAAAATTGTGGCAGAACACCAGTTTAAAATTTAGGCTTGCAGGTTTTGATTTTAATTTTATGTAACCATCTATTTAGAATAGAATTTTATGCATGTTGATAATATCGGAGTTTGCATTATTTGTTCGTTTTACGTATTTTCAAATTTTCTTTTTTACATGTGCTAGCTGAAGATGCTATTACTATAGCGAAATCGATTCTTATTTGATAAATAACACTAAGAGGTTAGATTGTTGTGCAAATGCCAGCATTTGATGAATGCAAAATAGCAGTACCATCGCTTAGATTAAAAAGAGCTTTCTACAAATAGTTGAAGATCTCAAAAATGTCCTTCATTATTTTTGTTAGGTCATTACGAAAATACTTTTCACTTTAGAGAACTTACAGCGCCACTCAAGGCTAGTTGATATTGATGGTGGTAATGACTGGATAAATACTTCCACTACAATAATGCAACTGATTGTTTCATAATTATCATTTATTTGGAAGAACTTAAAAAATCGGAAAGAGCGCTTTTGAAGTAAATGTCATGGAAATATCACTAAACAAATACACAGTGTACATACACACATTGTCCCATAGTACAAATGCTCATTGAAACGACATCAAACTACAAGCGGTCAGAGCTATATGGCGAAATGCACTACTGTAGATGAGGTGTTTGATTATTTGTGGAAATACAAAAGTTTTTTTGAAATATTTCATTGAAATGTGTCTGGCTCTTCGTTCATGATGCACGGATGAAAAAGATTTCAATCGAACGATTCAACAGAATCAAATTTTCTTGTTCGTTGCAGCGATGTTCGAGGAAGAATCAACTTTCAGTTAGTTGAGAAACATTATAACTTTCTCTATTCATCGTAGATGAAACTTCCTCTGAGATGGATTTGTTTTCAAGTTGTCACAAAACTCAACTATTGTTGACAATGCTTCAGTCTGTCTCCTCATGCTTGGCCGCGTTATGCTTCTTCAAGGAGCTCTTCTGCGAGTAGACTTTGTTACATCCTTCAACCTGTAACATAGAAACAACGTCAGATACGATCAGATTGATGTTTGCTGGTTCCAGGCAATCTCAGAACTGTCTGCTTCATTCAAAATTGATTGAAATATTCATATTCATAACAGAATGCAACTCTACAAAAATGATCGTAGATAATTTTGTCAAAAACTAAAACCAGTTTCATTATCGTGAAACGTTCAATGTAAATTTCATATCTTTCAATTTTGACAAACTTAGAAATGTTGCAATTTTTTATAACTTTATTTCATGGTGTAATTTTCGTTTCCTTCAATTGAGTTTTGTGCATTAGCAACAACAATGTAGTTTGAGGTTCTTACCGGGCAGGGAAACTGCTTCCCTTCGTGCGTCTGCTGGTGCTTTATCCTGTCGGAGCTGTTCGAGAAGCGTTTGTTGCAGACACCGCATGGAAATCGCTTTTCATCTGCAAAAGACAAAACGTTAACGATAAATTTGTTTGATTAGAAATGGACAGAGGTAGTCCAATTTTTATTTTGTGGACGTCTGAGCCTTCTATACTGAAAGTAAAATCATACCAAAAATGAATTAAACATTTTGCAATATTTTTATACCACGTCATAATTACCTGTGTGGTATCGCTCGTGTACGACAAGTCCCTCCGATCTTGGAAACCTTTTGCTGCATTGTCTGCATCTAAATGGCTTTTCCCCGGTGTGGACACGAACGTGGTTGACCAATCTATATTGAGCCATGAAGATCTTCTTGCAATCACCCTACATGCATGGTGCTCTTTCTGATTGAGTGTTGCCTTTTGATTTTCGTTTCTTTTTCAGATGATCTTCAGTCACGTGATTTATATACAATTGAAAATCTTAAATAGTGTAGCGCATCTTTCATCATTGAACACCCATTGGCAAGTATATGGGGCGCGTGGGGGATAATCAGTGTTGCGATGTTGGTGCCGTTTCTTCCATTGGCGTACAGAGCTGTGATTGTTTTGTTGGTTGGATACCATCGTCGTCACTGGGACGTCATCTAGTGTTGGGTGCACTTGCATCATCTGTTGGTCTTCTAGTACTTGCGATTGGTTTTGTCCACATTGTGGTGCTTGTTGTGGCGACTGTGACATATTATTGAATTGATGCTGCATGGGTGGGTGTTGTCCATATTGCGGTGCTTGTTGTGGTGATTGTGTCATATTGTTGAACTGATGTTGCATGGTTGCGTGTTGTCCATATTGTGGTGACAGTGTTATATTGTTGAACTGATGCTGCATGGGTGGGTGTTGTCCATATTGTGGTGAATGTGTCATACTGTTGAACTGATGTTGCATGGGTGGGTGTTGTCCATATTGTTGTGCTTTTTGTGGTGACAGTGTCATATTGTTGAACTGATGCTGCATGAGTGGGTGTTGTCCATATTGTTGTGCTTGTTGTGGTGACTGTGTCATATTATTGAACTGATGCTGCATGGGTGGGTGTTGTCCATATTGTGGTGACTGTGTCATACTGTTGAACTGATGCTGCATGGGTGGGTGTTGTCCATATTGTTGTGCTTCTAGTCGTGACTGTATCATATTATTGAACTGATGTTGCATGGGTGGATGTTGTCCATGTTGTTGTGCTTGTTGTGGTGACTGTGTCATATTGTTGAACTGATGTTGCATGGGTGGATGTTGTTCATGTTGTGGTGATTGTGTAATATTGTTGAACTGATGCTGCATGGGTGGATGTTGTTCATTATACGGTTCATGTTGTGGTGATTGTGTCATATTGTTGAACTGATGCTGCATGGGTGGGTGTTGTGCATGTTGTGGTGCTTGTTGTGGTGACTATGTCATATTGTTGAACTGATGCTGGGGGTGTTGTCCATATTGCGGTGCTTGTTGTGACGATGAATACTGTTCGTGTGATGATATTGACATGGGTGGGTGTTCATATTGCGGTTCTTGGTACTGATGATGTTGTTGTTGAAAATAATTTCTATAACTATCCATTTTCTTAAGTTACAAAACAGTCTGAAAAATATGTAAAATTGTTTTAGGAATCACGAATCGAAGCAGATAAGTTGCTTAGTTCTTTCGTGCAATTTGCTCGATGCAGCAAGCAGAGATAAAGACATTTTAACGTACCACAAAAAGTTAGCTACGTTGCAATACAACAATGAAAAACTTTCACTGCAGACATTTTTAGAGCATTACTGCCTCCAACCATCGACAAAACGAAGGAATCTTGCTTTGGATGAAGCGGAAACGTAGCTCCCGCAAGGTATTTTAATCATCATGAGACGAAGTTTATTGAAGTAAAATTTGAAAAAAAACGTTGCAAATGTGAAAGTCCTGTTAAGAATAAAATGGGCTTAAGCATCACACTACAATTGCACAGTTTCACCTCAAGTTCATGAATAACTTCCGACAAATATTCTGTTGGAAAAGTTGACTTTCAATAAACGTTAGAGTATGTCCGAAATTGCACTCTTGGTGAATTTCCTGAACATTTTGCAAAAACTTTAAATTGATTTACTGACCTTGCTGACGAATTAAAAAACAACATTTTAACAAAAGAAAAAAGTAAATTTGCAGATCAAAATATGAATAGGCGTATGTTCTCACATACTTTCTTTGTGAACTGCAATCGTTTCCAACAAAGTATCAATTCCTATCCATCTTTACGCAAGCTACAAACTGATCTCAACTTGCATCAACGTTCCCTTAGTTGCTCTGTGGCTTTCTGTGCAGTGACGTCAACATGTGGTTGTGTACTCACACCAACCCATGCACTCTTCCAGTGAATGCAACTATTCATTGTTTCTTGATTTTATTCATTCCCTGTTGTTTTTAATTGATAGTTAGTTGCAAGTTTCAAGAAATTATCTAATCCATTTCACAGTTATTTACTCAGTTGTTGAATCTGTTGTTGAATAACAATCTCTAATTGATTGCACAACAATTCTGCGTCAATGCGACAGCAATTTGGCTTTTGAAATTTATTTTGAAAAGTTATAAAAAAATATTCATTTGTTTAACCTAATTGCTTGTTTAAGAATTTTGAAAGTTATAAAGTTTTGTCAAAAACAAAATGAACTGCATATTCACACATTAACATTGTCTGCTTTGTAAAGCGCTGAGGTGCAACGCATTCTGCGATTGACAAAGCGCTATACAAAAACAAACATTGTTATTATTAAAATATAAGTTTTAATGACATTCTTAGTGATTACTCATTAATTTTTTTCTAAAATCTTTTGATGGAACCTTAAGTCTTATCCTACATTGTTGAGTCAAAGTACATTCAAAGTTGTAACAAAACAATTTCCAGAAAACCTCACAAGGGAGAGACTTGGCGCTTCATTGCCTCCAACACTCGACGAGAGGAACGAACATAATGATGAAGATGAAAGTTTTGTCAAAAATAATATGAACTGTATGTTCACACACTAAAATATAATTTTGATACTTTCTGTTTAAACTGCAAACGTTTTCACAAAAAGGATAATTCTTACTCCTCTGTACCCAAACTACAAACTGATCTCAACTTGAAACAAAGTTTCCTCAGTTGCTCTGTGGCTTTCTGTGCAGTGACGTCAACATGTGGTTCACCAACCCTTGCACTCTCCCAGTGATTGCAACTATTCATTCTCTCTTGATTTTATTCACTCCCTGTTGTTTTTGATTGATGGTTAGTTGCGAGTTTCAAGAAATTATCTAATCACAGTTATTTACTCAGTTGCTAGCTTTTATGGTAGTATGTCAAATGCCTTGTTTTTGAAGATTGTTAATTTGAAACAGTTGTCAATATTTCTTAAACAAAACGACAAGTTCATCAGTTATACGCACTATATTTACCACCACTCGAACAAACTATATAGTCATGCGGTTGCCAAATTTGACATAATTTATTTTACAAAACTTTTTCTACAAAAATTAAGCACTCGAAATTAATGTTTTGATAATATTTTCCCATTTTGCAAACAGTTGTCAATATTTCATTAAAAAATTAATCTAATTGCAACAATATGCAATATGCACCATATTTACAACCACCTGTTAGTGGTAACCACAAATAGACAACGCAGAACAAACAATATGAACTGTTGTAAAATTTAATTGAACTTTTTATTTGAGTTACCTTTTAATTTTGTTTTGCTTCGTTTCTTTGTGAACAAAGAGGATTATGATGACATCATTGATTGTAAGTCGATTGTGAGCAAATCAACCATCAAGCATTTAACATCATTGTATCTATGACCATTCACAAGATCATGATATTGAATGAATTATAAAATCTGTTTTGAATGAGGATAAAGTCATAAAGGTCTCATCAACAGTCCTGCAAATTGCTTGGTTGTCTTGTTATATAGTTTTTATGACAATCAATCTACGCTTTGTTTTAGTTTTGAAATCGATTTGGACATTTAAAATTTGAAATCGAAAGACGCTTTGATGTCGATTGGGACATCCTGGCCTTGGCTTTTGCAACTGACGACAAATATCCACTTTGGTCTCATCAATCAAGTTGGAAAAGCTCATAATATTCTTGTCAATTCTAACTATTGATTGCACACATGAATCTTCATTGTTACTTTGCAAGTCAATGTTATACACCGCATATTGTGACCAATACTAATCTTCCTCAATAAAATTGTACCTACAGCTACAATATCAAAGTAAGCACCAATATAAACCTAGAAATATCGAAAGTCAAATACCAATATAAATCGAAAATTAAAAGTTGTCTGGTCTTGTATGAAACAATTTTATAATCATGAATTTCACTCCTTTCCTTCACTTAGTAGGCTATTGCTTTTGTCTGCTCACTCACCGACAAGTTGGTCGTGTCTTACAAACTTTCACGTCACAATTGATTTGGAAACTTTTGCAGATTTTAACTTTTGTCACCTCAAAACTCGGCATGTGTCAAGCGCTTGAATTGTTCGTTGTCACATCATTGTGACGTCTGGACAACGCAACAGTTGTGCAAACATTATGTGCCAGCAGATGCTCTCACCTCACCATTATCATGAAGCAATAGCATTGCGCGCTCGGCTGGCTCAGTTGGAGCACTTGTGCAGACAGGTGGCCACGAGCTAACTTACAACTTTCTCACAGCGATTCCATTCAATTCGTGATTCCTTCGCTTTTGTCTGTAATATTCTGATGTCATAATTGCAATCTATTCTCCATTAAAATTCTTCCAGTTTTCCGTTTTTTATTGCACTGAAGTTCTTTGTTGTCTATTGGGTTATTGCTTCTACTTTTGTCAAACCTGCTATTGTCATGTTGAACAACTAATTTTGTGAATGTCGGAAATTTATTAATTTTCCAGAACATTGTTGATTATTGTCCAACTAACCGGCCCTGGCTATCATGCGATTGATGCAGGTTTGAGGGGTGGGGTGGCCACGCTCCATGTCACTACGCCACTTACTCAAGTCAAGGGAAAAAAATGTCTAAGGTTTTTTTTTTGAATTTTAAAACTTTCCAAGCTTCAATATTTTGAAAGGGGAAAGGGGGCTTTTTGGAAATTTCTATGAATTGAACAAAATCATACAAAATAGTTAGTTACGAAATTACCTCATCAAACCATTGTAATTCCTTGCAATGAAGAGGATTGTGATGATATTTAGCTTGATCTCGATAGTTTTGTTGCTCGAAAGGTGATTGGCCAAGAACATTGTTGTAGAGAAGACTTCACCAGTCACGTGACAAGTTATTCCAAGCTCATGTTGAGAGAAATGATGTTGGAAGAAATTTTGCAAAGAATTTCAAATGTTCTAATAATCTAATGCAGTGGTTCCCAAACTTTTTTGAGCGCAACCCAAATCTGAGTTTGGTGAACATCTCGCGACCCAACACAACGTGTATAAACAATTTCACCACTCTAGTATTTTTTGTTTTCAATCTTTGCCTGCCATAAACAAGACATCAACCAGTTGTAGAGTGGCCTACTATAGCTCGACTTGCTCAGAGACTCAGTAAAAGCACTGGCATCGTTGCCTCTTCTCGGTGCTTAAAAATACGCTATGTTTTTGTACACGTCAGATGTCTCTTTAACTTGCCATCTTTAAGGATTCGTTTGACACAATTTTACATCACAGCTACGTAGCGGGATCACTCAGCACCAGGATCGCAGATAAAAATGAACTTCAAATTAAAAAAAATAGTTCAGAAATCGTTTCTTCATAATGACGTGATGAGCGAACAGATTACTTCGATTACTTATTATAGTTTTTTATGAACAGATTACTTATTTCGAAAAATTATCCACTCAGAGCAATTTTATAATAGCTCTCAAAACATTTTTTGAAGAACCAGATTCCGGGGTGACATGGCCAATGAACTTTGATCCAGGCTCTTGCAACATACATATATATTCTTCTTTAACCTGTGATTTTGAAAACTTGCTGCCTTTTTTTTACATTTGTAAGTGTTTCATCAATGCGCCCATCAAAATAAATGGCAAATGGGGAATCAAAATCTGCATCACTGGAGCTTTGTGCTTCTCTGCGAACCTTTTTACTTTCTCGACGAATTTTATGTCGATCTATAACAGAGCTGTTATCATTTTTACTTATCACTCCAATGTCCAGTAACAATGAGCTTGCAATAAAGGCTGCTGTTCTGTCAGACACACCCGCTCTGTCGCACACTTGAGCTACAGATGAAAGACTCCGATTTCTCCTTTGGTTGCTTTTACCGAAAATATTCTCAGAGTCAGAAATTAAGCTCTTCTTCACAAGTTAATGCATCACTATCTTCACATGTTACCGATGTGTCTGTCTGTGTCACATTCAGACGATGATGAAGCCAGTTCAATCCTGCGTTCAACGTATTGATTTGGCTGTGCTGCTTGGCACTGTTTTCGTTTGCTTTTCCGCTGGTTAATTTTTCTAACTCTGATCGTTTCACAGTGGTCAATACCAAAAATAATCATTTTTCTATTCGTGCACTGGTCAATCAAGAAGTCCTGCTCCTTACAACGCACTTTTTTAGATGCAGAACATGTGCAAGATGTAAAATCTAAGCATTTACAAGCAGAAATAGCTTATTTCCTTGATTTTGAATATTTTGTAGTTTGTCTTGGTACAAAGGAGTGTCTGCTCTGAGTGGATAATTTTTCGAAATTTTCAGAAAAATGGAAATTTTCAGAAGCTGTGAGGAAGCTGAAGGAATAGTTCAAATGGCTCCAATTTTTTTTCTTAGGTTAATTAGATATATCTAAACAATATGGTATCTACCCAAACTAAAATTATTTTTGCAAAATATTTTTTTAAATTTTTGGAAAAATTGCGTTGTTGACCCCATTTTTCGATTTTTGAGCCCCATGAGGAGGCTGAAGACCATTTTTTACGAATTTCAAATTTTGTCCTGAGCGTTTTCTCACTCATTGGCACCATTTCCCCACTACCCCGAGAGAATTAAAAAAAAAGTTCAAAAAGCGAGCCACCCAGCCACCCTAGCCCACACCCGCCTCATCGACAGCCCAATCAACGACGCATTGCGAACTGTGACTGGATGCCTGCGCCCAACTCCAACAGAGTATTTACCAATCCTCGCAGGCATCCAACCTGCTGAGCTTCGCCGAAAGGGAGCCCTTATACACCTGGCTCGCCGGGCGGAGGATCCTAACCACTTGCTTCATGCAAAACTCAACATCCCACCTCAGGAATCTCCCCGGCAATTAAAGTCAAGACACCCCTTTGTGCCAGCTGCTGTTGAATTACTACATCCATTCAGTGATCATGCCATCAGCGCAGCACACTTCATGGAAGACAATTGGAATGCAGCGTGGTGTGCCCGCACCGACACGAAACTACATCGTTTTATACCTCACCCGGTGGCGCGCCCCCCTGGTATGGACATGCCTCGGCCGACTTGGGTCAAGCTCAACAGAATCCGAACCGGAGTCGGTCGCTTCCATTCCAACATGCACAAGTGGGGTTTGGCTCCCTCACCGGCCTGCGAATGCGACGCGGAGGAACAAACTGCTGACCATATCGTTCTCGAATGTCCGATCTATAAGGCACCAAATGGAACGCATGGTATAGCAACGCTGGACGAAGCTACACTCACCTGGCTCTCCATCACCTGCCCTGAAATTTGATTTGATCGAGTCTCAAACGAAAGAAGAAGAAGAAGAATGATGATACGTAACTCTTTTAACTGCCTGCATCATATTATTGTAGTGGATCTTTTGTACCTCATGAGCCGATGTCGTTATTATGTGGGAGATGAAGACTTGTTCGAGCATCAGCAGCCAGCACCAATGGATCAGTTCTTTCTATCACGCTAGCATCCCATACCACGAGATCTTGTTGCTTTGGCCTCCACCACATGATGTCATTCATTGTTATCATTGCATTATGACGTCATCATCGTTTCAACGTCATTGTTGAATAGTTCACTTTTATGTTTGATGTTGTTTGCAAACTAAGTCCATAAGTTTTTCTCAAAGAGTAACATTCAAAAAGTCGACTGATTGATCAGCCTTCTATTGATGACGTCACATTAACTTCATAACAGGAGGCTCGGTGGGGCTGGAAAACTTCTGAAAAATGTGCAACAAAAACTGCGATTGTTTTTGAAAATATCCTTAATGACGTCATGTACAATGTCGATCGTTAGTTGAAGATGCTTTCTGACTGTGAAAATTCTTTGGAATGAAGCGATCCATCGCGTCCGTGGAGTTTAGGAGCGGATGAGGAAGATGGTGGAGTTCCTCAGCTACCTCAACAACTAAGTTGAGGAATGTTTATTTCTTGACAATGTATGGAAAGTGAACGCTTAGATTAAGAGCTTATCTACAAATATTTGAAGATCTCAAAAATTTCCTTCATTTTTTTTGTTAGGTCATTACAAAAATACTTTTCAATTTAGAGAGCTCACAGCGCCACTCAAGACTAGTTGATATTGATGGTGGTAATGACTGGATAAATACTTCCACTAAAATAATGCAACTGATTGTTTCATAATTATCATTTATTTGTAAAAATTTAAAAGATTGGAAAGAGCGCTTTTGATGTAAATGTAAAATTCATTAAACAAATAGTGTACATACACGCATTGGCCCATAGTATAAATGTTCATTGAAACGACATCAAACTACAAGCGGTCAGCATTATAAAGCGAGTTGCACTGAATGAGGTGTTTGAATATTTGTGGAAGAACAAAAGTTTTTTGAAATATTTCAAAAATTTCAAGCTCTTAGTTCCTCATGCTCGGGTGAAATAGATTTCAATCGAACGATTTAACAGAATCAAATCTTCTTGTTCGTTACAGCAATGTTCGAGAAAGATTCAACTTCCAGTTGGTTGAGAAACATTATAACTTTCTCTGTTCATCGTAGATGAAACTTCCTCTGAGATGGATTTGTTTTCAAGTTGTCGCAAGACTCAATTGTGGTTGACAATGCTTAAGTCTGTCTCCTCATGCTTGGCCGCGTTATGCTTCTTCAAGGAGCTCTTCTGCGAGTAGACTTTGTTACATCCTTCAACCTGTAACATAGAAACAACGTCAGATATGATCGGATTGATGTTTTTCTGGTTACAAATAATCTCAGAACTGTCTGCTTCATTCAATAATGAGTAAAATATTCATATTCATAACAGAATACCATTATACGAAAACGTTCGCAGATAATTTGAGAAAAACTAAAACCAGTTTCATTATCGTGAAACGTTCAATGAAAATTTCATATCTTTCAATTTTGACAAATTTAGAAATGTTGCAATTTTTAATGATTTTATTTCATGGTGTAATTTTCGTTTCCTTCAGTTGAGTTTTGTGCATTAGCAACAACAATGTAGTTTGAGGTTCTTACCGGGCAGGGGAACTGCTTCCCTTCGTGCGTCTGCTGGTGCTTTATCCTGTCAGAGCTGTTCGAGAAGCGTTTGTTGCAGAAAGTGCATGGAAATCGCTTTTCATCTGCAAAAGACAAAACGTTAACGATAAATTTGTTTGATTAGAAATGGGCAGATGTAGTCCAATTTTCATTTTGTAGCCGTCTGAGTTTTCCATACGGAAAGTAAAATCATATTAGAAATGAAACAAAACATTTTACAATTTTGATATACCACATCATAATTACCTGTGTGGTATCGCTCGTGCACGACAAGTCCCTCCGATCTTGGAAACCTTTCGTCACAGTGTCTGCAACTAAATGGCTTTTCCCCGGTGTGGACACGAACGTGGTTGACCAATCTATATTGAGCTATGAAGACCTTCTTGCAATCACCCCACATGCATGATGCCCTTTCTGATTGAGTGTTGCCCTTTGGTTTTCGTTTCTTTATCAGATGATCTTCAGTCACGTGATTTACAAAGAATTGAAAATCTTGAAATATTGCACCGCATCTTTCATCATTGAACACCCATTGGCAAGTATATGGGGCGCGTGGGGGATAATCAGTGTTGCGATGTTTGTGCCTTTTCCTCCATTGGCGTACAGAGCTGTGATTGTTTTGTTGTTCTGGCATCATCGTCATCACTGGCACGTCATCTGGTGTTGTGTGCATCTGCATCATCTGTTGGTCTTCAAGTGCTTGAGGTGGCGATGAATGCTGATCATGTGTTGATGTTGCCATGGGTGGGTGTTAATAATATTTCGATGAAATCAACGAAGAATTTTTAAGTTTTGTAGTTGACGTTCGTTTGTTGCTATAGATCGTTCATAATAACATTGCGTTAGTCTTAAGAAGTTAAGATAGAGATGGTAACTTCCTACCTCGATCAGTTGGATTTGGATTCAACAAAGTTAAGTGCGCTGCAAAGAAAAGGGTTGCCAAATGTTTATCAATTTTTAAGCCAAACTTATTAAACAGTTAGTTTAAATGTCAACAAGTGCTTGCCTGTTTCATCTCGAAAGTTATTGTGAAACTGCACAAATTTACAAAAATGTCAACCATTTCTTATTAACTCGTCTACCTGGCTGTTATAGACAATAACTTGTCAAAGCATGGTGACAATAAATTTAGGATATTTCTCCAATAAAACCACTATTTGAAAAACATTACAATACAATTGTAGACTTGTTGTCGCCGTTGATGCGTTTTAGGCACAGTGTATCATCTTACCCTCAAGCTGTCGATGCTTGCCAGGCTACATTGAGTGACTCTTACAGCATTCTCAATTCTCAACATATGCAAATCTTCTGCTCAACAAAGTTGAAAATCTCGGTAACCGACGCTGCGCCAGTGATTCAAAGTCTTTACAGCAGTGGTTCTCAACATTTCTGCCTTGGTGGATCGTCCCTCAAGGTTGCTTATGGTGACTTTTAAATTTAGAAAGCTTGTATTGTAAGTCTCCCTATCCTTTTCTAAACTTCATTCAACGCTCAACTTTTGAAGCTTATTTGTTTTTCATTTTAAGAGATTAAAAATAGTTCTTTACAAACATCAAAAGATGTCAGCCACCCGGACGGCATTAACAAAAAACTGAAGTGATTGAAAGTAAACAGTGAAACAATACTGGCCCTACCTCTGAGAAGGCGCTTTCCCGCCGCAGGTAAAGCGCTAACGAATTAGGCGACCTGTGCGCAGAAACAATTCAGCAAATGAGCCTCTGGAACACTTGGTGCCCTCGAAGCCGTCGCAGACATCTTTAAAAAAATTGATTTGAAATTTTAGTGTATTTGCGTCTCCAAACGGAGAAAATGTTTTATAAGTTTCGAAGCAACACTCCAAGAAATTGCTGAACAAGCGACACATGTATGACGATTGATGACATTGATGAAGTTATGTTATGAGTTGTATGTTAGAAGAACACAAGATCAAAAATCAGTATGCCTAATTCATGTCCTAATTTACACAATGTTTTTCAATAATTTTTTCGAAAATTTCCATTTGGAATATTTGCAATTTTAATTTCTCCCTTTTTTCATTTGAAATCATTACTATTCTTTTGTAATTTCAGTCATGGCAAAACTGCGGGTGCTAGTATATTGTTGACTAACGTTTACATTTCCGAATCAAGCTTTCAGTAATAATCTTCTGTCTCAAAAGAGGTAATTCGAATATACATAGTCTTATAAAAAATTAATTTTTTTTTGTTTGATTTCTTTTTTAGTTTAGAGACCGAACCTTGTGCGACATTTTTTGAAATTTCAAACGACTCACCAGGGCGCAGCGACACACAGGTTGAGAATCACTGTAATGCACTAATAAAGCACAACCAATTTTAAATTGTTGTAATTTATCAATCATGCTATAAATTTGGAAACTTTCACGGACCTCCTGATAACGTTTTGGGGTCCACGGAGCCCTGGTTGAGAACCAATGCTCTACAGCCTTCTCTAGAAGTGCAGTATGTAAAATTACCAGGAATAACTTGTTATGGCTTTGTCCAGTCCTAAGATAAATATTCCAAACCAAGGCAATTGCTTCTTTTACATCGATTCAACGTCTTTCAACTGCTTTACTGACTGTGGTAGATCACGTGCCTGCAAAAGTTTCATCATTTAGGGATCGATTCGTTGATTACAATATTGCTCGGTTTTCTGTCTGAACTGAATGATCCTTCAGGTCAATTACTTGATTCAAACTTGCTCATCATGCAGCTAACATCTGGAAATGTTTGAAAGTGAAAACTGGTCTGTCTGCTGTTTCATGAACAAAATAATTTCCGTATTGACCAAATGGTCAAAAAAAAATATAACTGAAATCATTATTACAATCGAATTTAATTTCTTGGATCAAGCAGCACATATAAAGTGTTTGCCTTGTCCTATCAGCACATACCGTACATCATGTCATCAAAAACACAATTCATCGTCAGTGATAATTGTGACTTGATCTTCGCCGCAATCCTGCGCTGTTTTAAATTTGTGGCTATTTCATTGTTAGCTCTGGACCTAGGTTAACAATTTAGATTAAGTTGACACGAGGGCAAGGAATCCAATCTTCTTGTCAACCTTCTAGCATGACATCACGTGACTTGCTACGACACAGCGACTTGCTTCTCACAAGCGTCGAACCAATGACCTTCCGAACGTTTTGCAAGCGCAATCATCACTCGGCTACATGACTTTGTGGACGGATTATGTTGTAATCAATCATTACGTCACTACGCATGCAACTGCGCACTATTCTAGAATCTATCCAAAGCCAATCAGATTTCATCAGTGGAATAAACGTAGCAAGGACGCAAATGAAGCGATCCATCGCGTCCGTGGCGTTGAGGAGCAGGGGAGACAGGTGTGGAAACTAAACGCTTACATTAAAAAGAGCTTATCTACAAATAGTAGAAGATCTCAAACATTCCCTGCATTATTTTTGTTAATTGCTCAGTACTGCGATGCTGATAATGACTGGGTAAACACTTCCATTACAATAATGCAACTAATCGTTTCATAATTTTCATTTATTTGTAAGAACTTAAAAACTTGGAAAGAGCGATTTTGATGTAAATGAAATGAAAAAATCATTACACAAATACACAGTGTACATACACACATTGGCCCATAGTACAAATGTTCATTGAAACGACATCAAGCTACAAGCGGTCAGCGCAATATAGCGAGTTGCACTGGATGAGGTATTTGAATATTTGTGGAAATACAAAAGTTTTTTGAAATATGTCATTGAAATGTGTCTGGCTCTTAGTTCCTGACGCAGGGGTGAAAAAGATTTCAATCGAACGATTCAACAGAATCAAATCTTCTTGTTCGTTACAGCGATGTTCGAGGAAGATTCAACTTTCAGTTGGTTGGGAAACATTTTAAATTTCTCTGTTCATCGCAGGCGAAACTTCCACTGAGATGAATTTGTTTTCAAGTTGTCGTAAGACTCAATTGTTGTTGACAATGCTTCAGTCTGTCTCCTCATGCTTGGCCGCGTTATGCTTCTTCAAGGAGCTCTTCTGCGAGTACACTTTGTTACATCCTTCAACCTGTAACATAGAAACAACGTCAGATACGATCGGATTGATGTTTGCTGGTTCCAGGCAATCTCAGAACTGTCTGCTTCATTCAAAATTGATTGAAATATTTATATTCACAACAGAATACAATTCTACAAAAAACGTTCGTAGATAATTTTGTCAAAAACTAAAACCAGTTTCATTATCGTGAAACGTTCAATGTTTAATAAATTCCCTAGTTTTCAATTTTGAGAAATTTAGAAATGTTGTAATTATTTATAATTTTATTTCATGGTTTAATTTTCGTTTCCTTCAGTTGAGTTTTGTGCATTAGCAACAACAATGTAGTTTGAGGTTCTTACCGGGCAGGGGAATTGTTTCCCTTCGTGCGTCTGCTGGTGCTTTATCCTGTCGGAGCTGTTCGAGAAGCGTTTGTTGCAGACAGAGCATAGAAATCGCTTGTCATCTGAAAATGACAAACTTTAACAATAAATTTGTTTGATTAGAAATAGACAGAGGCAGTCCAATTTTTATTTTGTGGACGTCTGAGCCTTCCATACTGAAAGTAAACTCATATCAGAAATGAAACAAAACATTTTACAATTTTGATATACCACATCATAATTACCTGTGTGGTATCGCTCGTGCACGACAAGTCCTTCCGATCTTGGAAACCTTTCGTCGCAGTGTCTGCATCTAAATGGCCTTTCCCCGGTGTGGACACGAACGTGGTTGACCAATCTATATTGAGCCAAGAAGAACTTCTTGCAATCACCCCACATACATGATGCCCTTTCTGATTGAGTGTTGCCCTTTGGTTTTCGTTTCTTTTTCAGATGAGCTTCATTCACGTGATTTATGAAGAATTGAAAATCTTCAAACATTATACCGCATCGTGTTCTTGGTCCATCGATACTATCATCTACCCCCCATTGGCAAGTATAAGGGGCGCGTGGGGGATAATCAGTGTTGCAATGTTTGTGCTTTTTCTTCCAATGGCGTACAGAGCTGCGATTGTTTTGTTGGTTGGGTACCATGGTCATCACTGGGACGTCATCAGGTGTTGGTACCACATGCACCATCAGCTGGTCTTCTAATAGTTGTGGTGGCGATGAATGCTGATGAACAGAGTAGTGATTGTTTTGTTGGTTTGGTCCCACATGCACCATCAGCTGGTCTTCTAATAGTTGTGGTAGCGATGAATGCTGATGAACAGAGTAGTGATTGTTTTGTTGGCTGGGTCCCACATGCACCATCTGTTGATCTTCTAGTACTTGTGGTGGCGATGAATGCTGATGAACAGAGTAGTAATTGTTTTGTTGGTTGGGTCCCACATGCACCATCTGTTTGTCTTCTAGTACTTGTGGTGGCGATGAATGCTGATAAACAGAGTAGTGATTGTTTTGTTGGTTGGGTCCCACATGCACCATCTGTTGGTCTTCTAGTACTTGTGGTGGCGATGAATGCTGATGAACAGAGTAGTGATTGTTTTGTTGGTTTGGTCCCACATGCACCATATGCTGGTCTTCTAGTACTTGTGGTGGCGATGAATGCTGATGAACAGAGTAGTGATTGTTTTGTTGGTTGGGTCCCACATGCACCATCTGTTGGTCTTGTAGTACTTGTGGTGGCGATAAACGCTGATGAACAGAGCTGTGAATGTTTTGTTGGTTGGGTCCCACATGCACCATCTGTTGGTCTTCTAGTACTTGTGGTGGCGATGAATGCTGATGAACAGAGCTGTGATTTTTTTGTTGGTTGGGTCCCACATTCATCATTTGCTGGTCTTCTAGTACTTGTGGTGGCGATGAATGCTGATAAACAGAGCTGTGATTGTTTTGTTGGTTGGGTTCCACATGCACCATCTGTTGGTCTTCTAGTACTTGTGGTGGCGATGAATGCTGATGAACAGAGCTGTGATTGTTTTGTTGGTTGGGTCCTACTTGCACCATCTGTTGGTCTTCTAGTACTTGTGGTGGCGATAAATGCTGATGAACAGAGCTGTGATTGTTTTGTTGGTTGGGTACCATCGTCATCACTGGGACGTCATCAGGTTTTGGTTGCACTTGCAACATCTGTTGGTCTTCTAGTACTTGCAGTTGGTTTTGTCTATATTGAGGTGCTTGTTGTAGTGATTCTGGCATATTGTTGTATTTATGATGATACTGGACTGGATACTTAATTGGAAAATGCTGAACCCATCCTTGGTCTTCTGCGGGCTGATATGTTTCGTTGGTCATAGTTTGGACTTGTGGGCAGCTAATGGAGTTGGTTGGGTAATTAAACTGGTCCCACTCAGTTGAGACACAATTTTGTCCTTCATCATAATAGCTTAATTCATTCTGACAGTAATTTCCAAAACTATCCATTGTTACAAAATTATCTGAAAAATATGTAAAGTTGATTTAGGAATCACTAATAAAAGAGATAAGTTGCTTAGTTTTTGTGCAAATCTAAGGCAGTGCGCGATACAGCAAGCCGAGCTGAAGACATTACAAGGTACCACAAAATGTTAGCAACGTTCAACACAACAATTAAAAACTTTCACTGCAGACATTTTTTGAGCTTTACTGATATCAACAGTTCAAGAACCGAAGGAATCTAGTTATGGATGCAGCGGTAACGTGGCGTCCGCAAGGTATTTTAATCATCATGAGACGAAGTTTTTTAAACTGAATTTGAAAAAACATCACAAACGTGAATGTCCTGCTAAGAATGAAATGGGCTTGACCACCACACTACAATTGTAAAGTTCCACTTCAAACAAATATTCAGCTTTGTTTTGGAAAGTTGAATTTCAATAAACGTCGGAGTATGTCCCAAATTGCAGTCTTGGTGTATTTCCTGAATTCAACAAATGTAATTTTCTCATTTTGCCAAAACGTTGAATTTATTTACCGACGTCGCTGACGAATCAAAAAACAAGATTTTAACAAAAAAGTAAATTTTCAGATAAAAATATGAATAGCCGAATATTCTTATATAGTTTCTTTGTGAACTACAATCGTTTCAAACAAAGTATCAATTCCTATCCCTTTGTACGCAAACTACAAACTGATCTCAACTTGAAACAACGTTCCCTCAGTTGCTCTGTGGCTTTCTATGCAGTGACGTCAACATGTGGTTGTGTACTTACACCAACCATGGCACTCTCCCAGTGATTGTAACTATTCATTCTCTATGGTTACTTTAATTATTTGTTCTCTCTTGATTTTATTAACTCCCTGTTGTTTTTAATTGATGGTTAGTTGCAGGAAATTATCTAATCTATTTCACAGTTATTTACTGAGTTGCTGAATCTGTTGTTGAATAACAGTCTCTAATTGATTGCACAACAATCCTGCGTCAATGCGACAGCAATGTGGCTTTTGAAATTTATTTTGAAAAATTATAATTTTTTCATTGATTTAGCTTAATAACTTTTTTAATATCTTTAGAAATTTATAAAGTTTTGTCAAAAGTAAAATAAACTGTATTTTCACACATGAACACTGTCTGCTTTGTAAAGCGCTGAGGTGCAACGCATTCCGCGATGAACACAGGGCTGTACTATGGCTACCTGAAGATACGGCTGATTTGTCACATTAAGCAGAAATTTCCATATTTTTCAAACTTTGGACGAATGTTTTAATACATTTTTTTTTAAATTATATTTTTACGCTTTCGTTGCTGTTTTCCCCAGGTGACACAATAGGTTTTGACACATCCTCAGATGTTGAAAAACATAAAAAAGTTGATTTCGAAGACTTTAGTCAGACTGTTAATTTTTCAATGACTGTCTGATTCAGCGTTTTAAACTTACTTTTTCTCATTTGCTACTGGTTCCCTAAGGCAATAGAAAGCTTTTTTATCATAAGGAGACAACAAAAAGTAAAAAAAATCTAAAAAATTTCAGCCAGACAGTAGCGGCATCTAATGGATAGGATAGTTCCACGTCAACAAGACTTCAACAATCGGAAACTTCACTCTGTCAATCTCGGTGACCGGGCCTGCGTCAATGGTTCAAAGCCTACATAAGTATGCGAAACTACCAGCATAATGCTCTGCAAGAAGCTTTACCAGTCCGAGGATAAAGATTCAATCAATCAGTAGCCGTAATCAAAATCTGCAAAATGAGACAAATCAGGCCGCATCTCCAGGTGGCCATGGTTATACAAAACAAACATTATTATTACGTTTAAAATATAAAGGTTAAACATATTCTTAGTGATTATTCATGAAATTTGTGTTAACATTTTTTCAAAGAATCTTAAGTCTTATTCTACTGTACATTGTTAAGTCAAGGTACATACAAATTATAAAAAAAACAATCACTAGAAAAACCACACAAGAAACTTGGCGCTTCATTGCTTGCAACACTGGACGAGAGGAAGGAACTTTAAATGAAGATGTTAAAAATTATAAAGTTTTGTCAAAAATAATATGAACTGTATGTTCACACTCTGAAATATACTTTTTATCCTTTCTGTTTAAACTGCAAACGTTTGCACAAAAATAATAATTCCTATCCCTCTGTATCCAAGCTACAAACTAATCTCAACTTGAAACAACGTTCCCTCAGTTGCTCTGTGGCTTTGTGTGCAGTGACGTCAACACGTGGTTTGATTTTATTTTCTCTTGATTTTATTCACTCCCTGTTGTTTTTAATTGATGGTTAGTTGCCATTTTCAAGAAATTGTCTAATCCATTTTACAGTTATTTACTGAGCTGCTGAATCTGTTTTTGAATAACAATCTCTAATTGATTGCGCAACAATCCTGCCTCAATGCGACAGCAATGTCAATCATTGTTGCAACAACAAAGGCGACTTTGGTTATAAATATCTGGTTCAATTTTAAATTTGATTGGGTTGTATGTCGAATGCATTGTTTATTGCAGATTGCAATTTGAAACAGTTGTCAATATTTCTTATACAAAACAACGAGTTCATCAGTTATACGCACTATATTTACCACCACTCGAACAAACTATATAGTCATGCTGTTGCCAAGTTTGACATAATTTATTTTACAAACTTCCTCTACAAAAATTAAGCAATTGAAATTAATATTTTTAATAATATTTTTGTTTTGCTTCATTTCTTTGTGAACGAAAGAAGATATGAAACTATCATTGGTTAGAAGACGATTGTGTGCAAATCAACAACCAAACATTTAACATGATTATGTCACTGACGATTCACAAGATCATGAAATTAAAAGAATTATAAATTTTACAAATTTTAAATTTTGATTATAAATTTTTCCCGAAAATAGCTTCAAAATTGAAATTTTTGAATTATCACATAAAGTAATGCTAAACAAAACAAAAAATTACTTTTGCCCATAAATATAAAATATTTTTAGGCGTTTTTACATTTCAAACTAATTGCACTAACATTTATATTGCACTAACATTAACACATATATTACTAGCATTAGACAAAAAGGTCTTGTCACTTCAGACGAAATGCTTATTGTGAAGAGCAGGAAGGTACAAAAATGACCAGTTTAGGTTTAGAAAATTCGCAAAGAATAAAAACTAAAAGTTAAGAAATTGCACATTTCTAGCATATTTCCTTCTGTGAAATATTTCACTTCTAGAGTGGGGCGTCCTCATAAAGCCCCGTGTCGCTGCAGATAGGGGTAATATCTGTGGAAATTTATAAAGTTTTGTCAAAAGCTAAAATAAACTATATTTTCACACATGAACACTGTCTGCTTTGTAAAGCGCTGAGGTGCAACGCATTCTGCGATGAACACAGGGCTGTACTATGGCTACCTGAAGATACGCCTGATTTGTCACATTAAGCAGAAATTTCCATATATTTCTAACTTTGGACGAATGTTTTAATAAATTTTTATAAAAATTATATTTTTACGCTTTCGTTGCTGTTTCCCCCAGGTGACACAATAGGTTTTGACACATCCTCAGATGTTGAAAAACACAGAAAAGTTGATTTCGAAGACTTTAGTCAGACTGTTAATTTTTCAATGACAGTCTGATTCAGCGTTTTAAACTTACTTTTTCTCATTTGCTACTGGTTCCCTAAGGCAATAGAAAGCTTTTTTATCATAAGGACACAGCAAAAAGTAAAAAAAATCTAAAAAGTTTCAGCCAGACATTAGCGGCATCTAATGGATAGGATACTTCCACGTCAACAAGACTTCAACAATCGGAAACTTCACTCTGTCAATCTCGGTGACCGGGCCTGCGTCAATGGTTCAAAGCCTACATAAGTATGCGAAACTACCAGCATAATGCTCTGCAAGAAGCTTTACCAGTCCGAGGATAAAGATTCAATCAATCAGTAGCCGTAATCAAAATCTGCAAAATGAGACAAATCAGGCCGCATCTCCAGGTGGCCATGGTTATACAAAACAAACATTATTATTACGTTTAAAATATAAAGGTTAAACATATTCTTAATGAGTATTCATGAAATTTGTGTTAAAATTTTTTCAAGGAATCTTAAGTCTTATTCTACTGTACATTGTTAAGTCAAGGTACATACAAATTATTAAGAAAACAATCACTAGAAAAACCACACAAGAAACTTGGCGCTTCATTGCTTGCAACACTGGACGAGAGGAAGGAACTTTAAATGAAGATGTTAAAAATTATAAAGTTTTGTCAAAAATAATATGAACTGTATGTTCACACTCTGAAATATCAGATTTATCCTTTCTGTTTAAACTGCAAACGTTTGCACAAAAATAATAATTCCTATCCCTCTGTATCCAAACTACAAACTGATCTCAACTTGAAACAACGTTCCCTCAGTTGCTCTGTGGCTTTGTGTGCAGTGACGTCAACACGTGGTTTGATTTTATTCTCTCTTGATTTTATTCACTCCCTGTTGTTTTTAATTGATGGTTAGTTGCCATTTTCAAGAAATTGTCTAATCCATTTTACAGTAAATTACTGAGTTGCTGAATCTGTTGTTGAATAACAATCTCTAATTGATTGCGCAACAATCCTGCCTCAATGCGACAGCAATGTCAATCATTGTTGCAACAACAAAGGCGACTTTGGTTATAAATCTTCCGGTTCTTCTGGTTCAATTTTACATTTGATTGGGTAGTATGTCAAATGCCTTGTTTATTGAAGATTGTTAATTTGAAGCAGTTTTCAATATTTCTTAAACAAAACAACGAGTTCATCAGTTATACGCACTATATTTACGACCACTCGAACAAACTATATAGTCATGCTGTTGCCAAGTTTGACATAACTTATTTTACAAAACTTCCTCAACAAAAATTAAGCAATTGAAATTAATATTTTTAATAATATTTTTGTTTTGCTTCATTTCTTTGAGAACGAAACAAGATATAAAACTATCATTGGTTAGAAGACGATTGTGTGCAAATCAACAACCAAACATTTAGCATGATTATGTCACTGACGATTCACAAGATCATGATATTGAAAGAATTATAAAGTATGTTCTGAATGAGGAATACGTCACAATGGTCTCATCAACAGTTCTGCAAATTGCTTGGTTGCCTTGGCATAGTTTTTATGACATTCAATCCACGTTTTGTTTTAGTTCTTTCATTTCACACTTGACAATTACAAGAATGTTAAAGACGCTTTGAAATCGATTGGGACATCCTGGCTTGACTTTTGCAACTGACGACAAATCCATTTTGGTCGCATCGCTCATGTACGAAAAGTTGATTGCACACATGAAACTTCTTGTTACTTTGCAAGTCGATGTTATGCGTCGTATATTGTGACAAATACTAATCTTCCTCAATAAAATTGTACTTGCAACTACAATATCAAAGTGCGCACCAATATGAATCTGCAAATATCGAAAGTTAAATAGCAATATCAATCGAAAATTAAAAGTGGTCTGGTCTTGTATGAAATGATTTTATAATCACGAATTTAACTCCTTCCCTTCACTAAGTATTTCTTGTCTCTCCTGACTCACCGACAAGTTGTCCTTGTCCTACAAGCTTTCTTGGAAACTTTTTCAGATTTTAACTTTTGTCACATCAAAACTGGGCACATGTCAAGCGCTTGCATTGTTCGTTGGCACATCATTGTGACGTCTAAATAACGCAACAGTTGTGCAAACATTATGTACAAGCAGAAGCTCTCACCTCACCATTGTCATGAAACAATAGCATCGCGTGCTCGGCTGGCTCAGTTGGAGCACTTGTGCAGACAGGTGGCCACGAGCTAACTTACAACTTTCTCACAGCAATTCCATTCAATTCGTGATTCCTTTGCTTTGGTCTGCAGTATTCTGATGTCATAATTGCAATCTATTCTCAATTTTAATTCAGCCAGTTTTCCGTTTCCTATTGTTTACCGCGGAAGTTGTTTATTGTCTATTTGTCTATTGCTTCTACTTTTGTCTAACATGCTGTTGTCATGTTGAACAATTAATTTTGTGAATATCGAAAATTTATTAATTTTCGAGAGCGTTGTTGATTATTGTCCAACAAACCGACCCTGGCTGTCATGGAATTGATGCTGGGTTGCCGGTTGGAGTGGCCACGCCCCATGTCACTACGCTTACTCTAGGCAAGTGAAAAAGATGTCTAAGGATTTTCTTTAGATTAGTAAAAGTTTCCAAGCTTCAATATTTTGTGCAGTAGAGGGGGCTTGTTGGGAATTCTTATGAAATTGAACAAAGTAGTTAGTTGCGAAATTATCTCATCAAATCATTGTAATTCTTTGTAATGAAGAGGATTGTGATGACGTTTTGCTCAATCTGGATAGTTTTGTTGCTCGAAAGGTGATTGGTCAAGAACATTGTTGTAGAGAAGACTTCGCCAGTCACGTGACAATTATTGTAATTTTGCGTTAGAAATTTTGCAAAAAATTCCAAATTTTCTAATGCAACAATGTTTTGACAAATTGTCTTGTAGTTTGTTTTGATCGCTTTTCGCTGTGTGCTTCCTATGATGTCATATTGATTCTTCTTCTATCGAGTATTCTAAAGTTCGTTGGTACACCACAGATCGACACATTCATCCGCAACGGAGTTATACACTGACAGGCCCCACCTACTGCACCGGGTGGCAAGCCGAGGGCAAACAAGAAGGTGGTCCGCTGTTTGGGGCTCGGTTCCACAGATACATGTAACTGGGCCCGTGTCGTAGCCCCACTCCACCATTGCAGACTTAGTGCGCCCGACACCGGTTCGAAGTCGGTTTAATGTTTTCCACTTTGCCCAAGGAGCGTTTGCCCCTGAGGGGAGGGACTCTGATGGTGGGACCTTCATTTCAGTGTATGATGGGTCGTATTCGAGTTGTTGTTTCCATTGCCTAAGTCTTGCTTCTACCTTGATTGAGCAGTTATGATGTTGATTGAGCAGTTATGACATCACACATAGATTGTTTCTTCATAATGGCATGATGAGCGAACAGATTACATTTGTGACACTTATGACCTCACTGCTGGAGAATACGACGCCATTTTGTCATAAATAAAACTGTTTGGCAATTCTGAGACGTTTCGTTGCTTCAACGTTGCATTATGATGCAATAATTTGTATTATTCCATGACTTTCGTGTCGACGATGAAGTTTCTTGACAACGATCTTGTCGAACTCACAAGTCGCCATTTTGATTTCAGTTGTAGAGAATTTTGAAACTTGTTTATTGTAACTTTGACTCAGTTTTCATTATTTCATTAAAAGTCGAATGCAATAATTGATGTCAGTGCTGAGGAATTTGTTTAGAAGCATTTGTATGAAGCAGTTTGTAAGTGGTAATCTTAATGCGTTTCGACGACGTACGATACACAACACACCAACACGCTGCAGCCATTTTGTTTTCGCCACAGCGTCTCGAGTGGTTTGTGAAGTCAACCTTGTGAAAGTTTTGTTGATGTCATAGTTGCATGACACGCATGACTGATATTTAAAACTTACAGACAAGTTGCTTGAAGTTATATGATCCAAGGAAGACTTGAAAGATTGCACGGGATGTTGACTTAATTGTACTTTGACTTAATTCTTGGTTTTATTTGAAAGCAATCACGCTGGAGCAGTGGTTCTCAACTGGGGGTCCGCGTACCTCAAGGGGTCCGTGAAGCGATTTCAGGAGGTCCGTGAAAGTTTCCGAGTTTTCAGCATGATTGATAAATTACAGAATATAAAAAAAATTGTGCTTTGTTTATGTATTAGTCTACAGTGAATCTCAAACTGAAAGTCGCAACGCACTGGCGCGTCGTTTGAAATTGCAAAGGACATCGCACAAAGGTTTGATTTCTTATAAGTAAAAATATCATATAAATGACTTAAACCTTTTAATTAGGCAATGTTGGCTATCTTCAACTTAATTCTTTTGAAACAAAAGATTGTTGATCATTGATTAACTTAAAAATGCAAGCGTTTGTCAGCAGTCTATTACCACTCACAGTTTTGCAATGACTGATTATAACGAATTATAATTATTGATTACAAATGAAAAAAGAGAGAAATTCTTTGTAAAGGTCACAAGTATTCTATTAAATTTTGATAAAATTTATAGACAAACATCAATGATTACTGATGGTTGATCCTGTGTGCCAACATATAGCTCATAAGTCATAACTAGGGCAAGTTTTTGCAACTTTTGCAACTTTTTTTTACAGCTTCCGGCAGCTTCTTAAATACTCAGAATTTATGTAGTATGATGTTTTAAGCTGTTTGTAGGAATTTGAAATTGCAACTTTTTGCAACTTTTTTCTATTTTTCATGCAACTTTTTACTGCAACTTTTATCAAGTATTGAGCAAAATGTAAAGAAGTGATTTAAAAAACATGCTATAAAACTGTTTCTAGTACAGTATGGTTCTATTCTCTTTGATTTGCACAACAAAAGCTATGTGATGGATTAGCTGCATCTCAATGTTATCTATGACGCAACAGTTTGCTTGCAAGCTAGAAGTTCAACAACCTCAGCCAAGCACGACAGCGCCCGAACTAAATTAGAAGTGGAAGTATGACTTGGCTTTTGGCCAAGCCCGCATAAACGGAAACAGGTTGCGTCTAGTCTTTCGAAGTAAATGAATGGTAAAAAGGTAAATAAATAAATGCAACTTTTTACTGCAACTTTTGTTAAAATTAAGTGCAACTTTCTCATGTTTTTAGTGCAACAAAAACTTGCCCTAGTCATAACATAACTTCGTCAATCTCATCAATTGCGTTGCGAATTGAGCAAATTCTTCTAAGTGTGTTGCTTCCAAACTTATGTAGGCCTAACATTAAGTAACATATGATTCCATAAGGAAACGCGATATACCAAAATTTCAAATATAAATATTTAGGGGTCCGCGACTGCTTCGAAGGCACCAACAGGGGTCCACTAAGACAAAAAGGTTGAGAACCACTGCAGTCTGAAGCATGCCAAAGTTTATCGTCGTCCTCGGCTCCATCTCGGGTCCGAACATTGGTTTTGTCTTCAAGTCAGATTTGGCTTTGGATGAAGATGTCAGAGGTAGCTTTGGAAGCCCAGGACACGATGAAAAGGTGTGGGCAAAAGTGACATTGTAAACAACAACATTTGTTGTATATTATATTAAAACCCTTTAACCCTATTATCCCTAGGTTTTGAGTTCTACCGAATCCCCAGGTGGTGCTGATTCAGCACCCAGTTTAAGCGCTTATAACTATTTTATTACGAGTCTCATCATTACCATCTTTTGACAACAGATAGAAAATTTATCTGGGGTTATGAAAATTGTAAAATTGTCATTGAATTGCTTAAAATACTCTTGATTCAAAGCAATACACAAGCAGTACTTTTTTTACCACATTTAAAATAAAGAAACAATGCAATGTTCGTTTTTTCTCACTCTCCGCGTCATCAGCGTGTGTGGTTTCCATTTTCTCGAGAGATTGAAGGCTGACAAATGATTTTAAAATTTTTCTGTTTGCGGTTTTTCTTGCCGACGTATTTGTCAGCGCTCAACGTAGCTGTTCATTTTAAAGGATTTTAACGTCCGAAGACGTTAATCTGATTTTGCGTAACGCAATAGTAGAATTGCTTTTCTTGAAAAGGTTTCACTGTTGTCTTTTAGGATAGTCAGAAACAATTCAAGCTCTTTCGTCTATAGCCTATGGTACACAATTTTGTATTGTTGGGAAGTATCTTATTCTGTGCGAGTCAAAACGAATCTTCACGACACTCTGGACACTTTTTTTTATAAAAACATCTTGCAGTTTGTTCAAATCACCAGAATGAAAATATTTGTTTTTGATTTATTCTATGGTGTTGTTAAGTTTTGTTTAACTTAGTAAAAGAAACTGTATTGAGTAGGACCGTTTGTCACAAAGTAGATTGTAATAGCAAAAACAGTTGAATTTTTTGCAACATCATGGAAGTTTAAAAAAAATGCACGAATAAACCTCAAATAAGTTTTGAAGCCCATGCCTTGCCTAGCACTACCCGGCACAAGTAAAATTTGTGCTTTTTGCATTGATTCAATGTCTGTAGACTTTTTTCTAAGTACTAAAAATACATTATTTTAGTAGCTGGGTAAATGTTCATAAAAAGGTCAACGTCACTGCAACTACATCGATTTCATAGTCCAGCCCCTATTATTTATTCAATCAAAAATAAGATCAGAAAATTATTAAATTTTGTATTGCAATGCAGCACAAGCAGTTTATAATATTGTGCATTTAAAAATTTCTATTTTATGCCTGTTTTACTTTGCATTGCAACAAATTGCCCAATGACGACTAAATAAAATCCTGCTTGATACTCGCGGCAGATTGAACATAGCAACTTTGGTATAGCGCCTGTATTGCGAAGTCCACGCAGAAGTTATTTTCCAATGCAGAGCTAACTGTCATCAAATTGTGGTGATATTTATCAGGTGGAAATATGAAAAGCACTGTGATAACTCTGTACTGCAGTTGGGTATAATGTTGCCTAAAAGCAAACCTTGTCATTGTTTTAGTTTCGTTTCACTTTTCTTTAGTTAATAGAACTAAATCAGATTCGATATTCTGGATTCGCCATGACTATTATTTTTAGAATACTCTATTCAAGAATACGACAGCGCGTAGAAATGTCTGTTCTAGAATACGACAGCGCGTAGCTATAGTCTCACCGTCTATGGGAAAGTTGACCATCATGGGGAGAAATGCCACCATTTAGAAGATTTTACAATGATGGATTTTATAGCCGGTGCATTATGACGGCAACAAATTATGATTTTTTTTGAGTTACGTAACCTAAAGCAGGTGATCGATGCAAAAAAAATAATAACAAGTACGTACACAGAGAAGAGTGATCATTTGATCAATGTTCTGATCGAACACTTCGAAAACCATACGTTATTAGAGTAAATACTCGTTTTTTCTAGGTATGGCAGAGCCAGTAAATTCGCTCTCATAACGCAGATTCATTGTCTACAAACGCAAATAAATGCAATTGCTGACTTGGTAGATTGACTGAATCAGCATTTGCGTTGAAACGATGAAACTCGCACCAAACACTTTCATGAAAAATTGAGATCTGTCCAGAAAATGTGGATAGATTTTGCAAGTGGCCTTTGAACATTTAGGCGACTGGAGAAAATTCAAGTTTGGAGTGATATGATGTTTTTGAATGAAAGCTTTGTTGTATTGTCATCGCCACTTCCCAGTTTTGAGGGTAAAGTAGATAAATGTGTAGACTTTTGTTGTTAGGAAAGGAATTCATAAATTTCGTTTGAAGATTGCTCCCAAAAGAAAAAATCCACCTCGCGCAGAATTGTGACGTCACAAGTTTCGCTTTTCCACTTTTCCTTCCCAAGATAAGAGAAATGTTGAACAAACAATAATTATAAGATCAATGGACAATTAAAACAGTTACAAATTGACCTGCGTTGAAATGACGTTTCAAAATTACGTCATTGGAAAATGCACAATGTTGCATTACGACAGCGCGTAGCTATAGTCTCGCCGTCTATGGGAAATTTGACCATCATGGGGCGAAATGCCACCATTTAGAAGATTTTACTATGATGGATTCTATAGCCGGTGCATTATGACGGCAACAAATTATGATTTTCTTTGAGTTAGGTAACCTAAAGTAGATGATCGATGCAAAAAATAATAATAACAAGTACGTACACAGCGAAGAGTGATCAAATTCTGATCAAACACTTCGAAAACCATACGTTGTTAGACTAAATAGGCTACCCGTTTTTTGTAGTTGTGACACAGCCAACAAATTCGCTCTCATAACGTTGATTCATTGTCTACAAAGGTAAACAAAGAAATATGCTCACTTGGTAGATTGATCGAATCAGCATTTGCGTTGAAACGATGAAACTCGCACCAAGCACTTTCATGAAAAATAAATCTGTCCAGAAAATGTGGTTGCATTTTGCAAGTGGCCGTTGAACATTTAGGCGACTAGAGAAAATTCAAGTTTGCAGTGATATGACGTTTTTGAATGAAAGCTTTGTTGTATTGTCATCGCCACTTCCCAGTTTTGGAGGTAAAGTAGATAAATGTGTACAGTTTTGTTGTTAGGAAAGGAATTCATAGAAAAGAGAGAAGTCCATCTCCCACAAAAAATTGTGACGTCATAAGTTACAATTGCTGTGAATCTCATAGCAAACAACAAGCTTTTTTATTTAGCAAATTGACTAAAGATCAGCGTTGCGTTCAAACGATGAAATTACTAGCAAGCGTTTTGATAAAAAAAAATTGACATCTACCAAGAAAATGTGCTTTGGTTTTGCATTCCGCCTTTATACGTTTCCTGGGGATGTTACGTTTACTGCAGCAATATGATGTTATTGGATGAAAGGTTTGTGTATGTAGTAAAATTCTCTTTCAGCACAAATGTTTGATTGACAACGCTAAACTTCAAGGCAACTAGACAATGAGTCACGCATTTTTGCGGTTGTGTTTTCAGACAATTCTCGGCCAGCGCGACGCTCCATATGAGCAATAAAGAAACACACAATCTTCTCCGAAAAGAGCAATTTAGCAAAATTTCACCAATTACATTTCAAAATGCATATGTTTGCATGAAAAGTTTAAGACATTGGAGGCCCAAATTAACACACAATAAAATTCGATAATATTTAGAAAAAGTCAAAAAAAAAATCTGGATGTATGGAGCCAGTGGTTAAGCCGCGACAGCAAATTTGAAGTGCTTGGTGCTGATTCAGCACCACCTGGGCAATATAGGGTCAAGGCACATTAGGTCAAAAATAACCCTCAACTTTGAGGAAAATTTCACTCCCAATTGAAATTTTGTTTTAACCCTATATTGCCCAGGTGGTGCTGAATCAGCACCAAGCACTTCAAATGTGCTGTCGCGGCTTAACCACTAGCTCCATGTATCCAGATTTTTTTGACTTTTCCTAAATATCATCGAATTTTATTGTGTGTAAATTTAGGCCTCCAATGTCTTATACTTTTCATGCAAACATATGCATTTTGAAATGCAATTGGTGAAATTTTGCTAAATTGCTCTTTTCGGAGAAAACTGTGTGTTTCTTTATTGCTCATATGGAGCGTCGCGCTGGCCGAGAACTGTCTGAAAACAAAACCGCAAAAATGTATGACTCATTTTCTGGTTGGTGGTTTCTGCTTTAGCGTTGTCAATCAAAGATTTGTGCTGACGCAGGATTTTATTTCATACACAAACCTTTCATCCAATAACATCATATTGCTGCAGTAAACGTAACATCCCCAGGAAACGTTTAGAAGCGGCGTGAAAAACCAAAGTAAATTTTCTTAGTAGATTTCAATTTTTTTATCAAAACACTTGCTACTAATTTCATCGTTTGAACCCAACGCTGATCTTTAGTCAATTTGCTAAATAAAAAATCTTTTGGTTTGCTGTGAGATTCATAGCAGTTGTAACTTATGACCTCACAATTCCTTGATCTTCAAACGCAATCTATGAATTCCTTTTCTAACAACAAAACTGTACACATTTATCCATTTTACCTTCAAAACTGGGAAGTGGCGATGACAATACTAAGAGCCTTCATTCAAAAACGTCATGTCACTGCAAACTTGAATTTTCTCCAGTCGCCTAAATGTTCGAATGTTGCAAAATGTAGGCTATCCACATTTTCTGGACAGATCTCAATTTTTCATGAAAGTGCTTGCTTGGTGCGAGTTTTATCGTTTCAACGCAAATGCTGATTCGGTCAATCTACAATGTCCGCAATTTCTTTTGTTTGCGTTTGTAGACAATGAATCAACGTTATGAGAACGAATTTGTTCGCTCTGCCATACCTAGAAAAAAAACGAGTATTTACTCTATAATAACGTACGGTTTTCGAAGTATTAGATCAGAACATTGATCACTCTTTGCTGTGTACGTACTTGTTATTATTATTTTTTTGCATCGATCACCTGCTTTAGGTTACGTAACTCAAAGAAAATCATAATTTGTTGCCGTCATAATGCACCGGCTATAAAATTCATTACAGTAAAATCTTCCACATATTTTTAAACCTTTGTCAATATTTTTAAACCTTTCTCCCACTGATTAAACATTTATGTCAACGAAAAGGCGACAACTTTTGCATAAGTGCTGAGAAGGAAGCATTTGAAGTGAGCGTAGATACCTTCTTGTAAATCGCGGAGGGCTGACGCCTATATCCATTAGAAATGAAGCTACCCTCTTTTTCCTAAGCATCGCCCAGACAGACATTTGCAGACGTTGAACCAAAGCTAAAAAGGATTAATTTGATGGCTGGTCTTTCATGTTCATGTAAATAATTTTTTTTTTAAAGTCACAATCAGGGTCTCATTTTATAAGTTATTTTGTTAATTATGAATCCATTTATCGAATGTGGGCAACAATTTGACAATTTCTAACATCTTTTATGCCTTTAACTTTCTAAAGATTTAGATAACTACGCTATACGTTAGAAAATAGACTGTATAAATAAGTGACGTCAGCCGAGTGGCTTTTAGAGCGAAGCATAGCTTCCAGTGGTGGGCACTAGTTACTTTCAAAGTAATTGAGTTACAGTTACTTCGTTCAAAAAGTAACTAGTTTTAGTTACAGTTACCGTTTTTTTTAAAAGTAACTTGTTGCAGTTACTTTTCAAAGAAATGGATGTGTACTGACCTACAACTACTCTTCTTTGCATGAAGTAGGCTACAAGTTGAAAAATACATGATAAAGGGCAAGACGATACTTTGTTCGTAGCTGTTGCCTAACTACAAAACAGCGACCACTCTGCTAGCTGTCCACATACTATAATGCTTCTAAAAATCCATAATCCAAGCCCAAAACGTCCGCCTACCAAATATAAAAAAATAAAAAATTGAAAAAACGACATGCCAAGGACACTCCGTACTTATAAGCAGAAGGCCGTGTCAATACTTTTATACCGGTATCTAAAATGAGCGAAGGGGCACAACATCAATTTCCTTTCAGAAACAACAGCATTTCAAAATGTTGATCGCTAAGCCCAGCTCGCTTTGGCTTCAAAATGTCTTTTCCACGGGCAGAAAACATAGATTTACAGGGACGCAACATTTAGCCGAGTGGCTTTTAGAGCGAAGCATAGCTGCATAACATCAGCCGGAACTATAAAGGCTACTCGAAAAGGGATTCCGACTGAAATTAGGAGTATGGAGAACCGGGAAAAATTTTCCTATATTCTATTAACTAAAGAAAAGTGAAACAAAACCAAAACAATGACAAGGTTTGCTTTTTGGCAACACATTATGCCCAACTGCAGTACATAGTTATCCATGTGCTTTTCATATTTCCACCTGATAAATATTATCACAATTTGATGGCAGTTAGCTCTGCATTGGAAAATAACTTCTGCGTGGACTTCGCAATACAGGCGCTATACCAAAGCCGCTATGTTCAATCTGCCGCGAGTCTCAAGCAGGATTTTATTTAGTCGTCATTGGGCAATTTGTTGCAATGCAAAGTAAAACAGGCATAAAATAGAAAATTTTAAATGCACAATATTATAAACTGCTTGTGCTGCATTGCAATACAAAATTTAATAATTTTCTGATCTTATTTTTGATTGAATAAACAATTGTGGCTGGACTATGAAATCGATGTAGTTGCAGTGACGTTGCCGTTTTTAAGAGGATTTACCCAGCTACTAAAACGATGTATTTTTAATACTGAAAAAAAAGTCTACAGACATTGAATCAATGCAAAATGCACAAATTTTTCTTGCCGGGTAGTGCTAGGCAAGTCGGCATAGACTTCAAAACTTATTTGAGGTTTATTCGTGCATTTTTTTTAACTTCCGTGATGTTGCAAAAAATTCAACTGTTTTTTGCTATTACAATCTACTTTGTGACAAACGGTCCTACTCAATACAGTTTCTTTTACTAAGTTAAACAAAACTTGACAACACCATAAAATGAATCAAAAACAAATATTTTCATTCTGGTGAGTGGAACAAACTGCAAAACGTTTTTATAAAAAAAAAGTGTCCAGAGTGTCGTGAAGATTCGTTTGACTCGCACAGAATAAGATACTTCCCAACAATACAAAATTGTGTGAACCATAGGCTATAGACGAAACAGCTTGAATTGTTTCTGACTATACTGAAAGACAACAGTGAAACCTTTTCAAGAAAAGCAATTCTACTATTGCGTTATTCAAAATCAGACAAACGTCTTCGGACGTTAAAATCCTTTAAAATGAACAGCTACATTGAGCGCTGACAAATACGTCGGCAAGAAAAACCACAGAGAGAAGAATCTTAAAATCATTTGTCAGCCTTCAATCTCTCGAGAGAATGGAAACCGCACACGCTGATGACGCGGAGAGTGAGAAAAAACGAACATTTTTTCTTGATTGCAGTGTTTCTTTATTTTAAATGTGGTAAAAAAAGTACTGCTTGTCTATTGCTTTGAATCAAGAGTATTTTAAGCAATTGAATGACAATTTTACAATTTTCATAACCCCAGATAAATTTTCTATCTGTTGTCAAAAGATGGTAATGATGAGACTCGTAATAAAAGAGTTATAAGCGCTTAAACTGGGTGCTGAATCAGCACCACCTGGGGATTCGGTGGAACCCAGAACCTAGGGATAATAGGGTTAAAAGATTTTCTGTTCCACCTCGTCATCAAAAAAGGTTAAAGGTTATATTTTTTAATATTACGTTTTAGTTAATATTCGATTTACAACATTTATGAGTGAAGGAAACTTCCTTGGTTTAAAATTTTTTTGTTAAAAAGGTTATATACTTAAAGGGGCAAGATAAAATTTTGGACAAGTGCTTGCTCCTCAAGCCCCATTCCCATGTGGCGACATCCCTGCCTTCCATCGCTTTGTATCAACATTGAAATAAAAAGGGGCCCCAACGTGATTTGAACACGCAACCTTCTGATCTGGAGTCAGACGCGCTACCGTTGCGCCACGGAGTCATTGTGTTGGTATGAAACATTGCAATGAATTGAATTTGCTGTCGCTAATGAGATATTGTGGAGTGTCTTGTGTTTGCATTTTCAAGAAATAAGTTACCAGCGGCGACAACACTGGCCATCATGAACAATTTTCTTATTCGCCAGGTGACAGCATATGTAAACTTAACTTTTCAGTGTCTTTTTTAAATTCTGATGGACTTTTCCTTTGATTTATTACCGAAAATTGATTTGCAAAACTTAATTTTCAGAACGGCTGCCCAATCATTTGTTATTCTGTTTTATTTTAATATGCGAATCTGTAAATTAGTTGAACTTCCTCAAGATCATGTGGACAATTCTTGTGCAAAGCATTCTGCTTTTGTATGATTTTATTTGTATGATGCAGTTTGCAAGTGGGATTATTGATGCGTTTCGACGACGTACGAAACAATTCACATCATCAGGCTGCCGCTATTTTGTTTTCGCCTCAGCTGGCGAGGTTTGTGACGTCAGCCTTGTAAGGTTTTGTTGATATTAAAACATTTCACGCATTAAAAATGTATCAATGATGATACGTGACCCTTTAAACTGCCTGCATCATATTCTTGTACTGGATTTTTCGTACCCCATGAGCCGATGTCGTTATTGCGCGGGAGATGAAGACTTGTTTGAGCATCAGCAGCCAGCATCAATGGATCAGTTTCTTTCTATCGCGGTAGCATCCATACCACGTGATCTTGTTGCTTCGGCATTTGTCATGCATACCGAGGTCACCACCACATGATGTCATTCATTGTTATCTTTGTATTATGACGTCACCATCGTTTCCGCGTCATTGTTGGGTGTTTCATTTCATTGTTGATGTTGTTTGCAAACTAAATCCATAAGATTTTCTCAAACTGGGACGTTCACAAAGTCGACTGTTTGATCAGCCTTCTTTTAATGACGTCATATTGACTTCATGGCACGAGGCTTGGTCGGGCTAGAAAACTTCTTAAAATTTTGCAAAAAAAACTGGGATTGTTTTTGAAAATATTCTTAATGACGTCATGTGCAATGTCGATCGTTAGTTGAAGATGCTTTCTCACTGGGAAAGCTTCTTTGGAAGGTTAATCTTGGAAGCTTCGCGTACTTGCAGAGGCTTTGAACCACCGGTGGAGGTAGAGTTTTTGATGTCGCCAAGTTTGAAGTTTTGTAATTCAATGACCTGCCCCAGTGGTTTAAAGTCTTTGAAAGTATTTCAACCCACCAGGATTTTACATCAAAGATGTTTCACACTGAAGATGAAGTTACTTCAACAGATCACTTGGTTTGGTGTTTCCTTTCATGTTTTGTTGCTGAGTGGCAGGTAGGCTAGCTTGTAAGACTGTTCGAAACAAAAACATTTCGTTTCAAAGCGAAATTCTTTGTTTTAATTTCGTTTCGAAGTAATGTCTGAGTGATGAATTTCGTTTCCATTCATTTCGAAACCCAAGTCATTTCGTTTCGTTCTGCGTTCAAAAACTCAGCATTTAAAGCAATTTCGCATTATGGTTTTCAAAGGTTTGATAATATGTCATCACCTATGTTTTCCATTAGTGTTGCCAAATAAGGAATGTTAACTCCTATTTAATAAAATTGGAAAAAAATCAAGATCATTGGAAAGAAACGTTCCGAATTGAAGAAATTTCAAACTATGAACAGATTTCGTGAAGAAATATTTGAATAAATCAGTTTAAAATATCAAGTATCCTTATAGTGTTGTACGCCAACAATACAGAAGCAGAGCGACCGATTAAAGACGTTCTGAGATGTAGGTGGTTGTATGATGGTTCCATTGAATTTGAAGTTATTATAGTCAAACGTACACATTTACAGATATGCCCATCGAAATTTGAGTTCAGAAAAATGTTCTTAAGCTGCCACTTCTGCCGACCCACGAGATGATTTTGTTTCATAAATAGCCAGAGTTTGATAAAGACCCAGAGTTTGATAGAGAGGTTCACCAACGGAAAAACAGTTTTAGAACCACATCACAAAATGGAAGGACATCTACCAGACGAATACAGTGAAGAGCAGGAAACGAATAAAACAATCGCTGCATGGTGGGTAGTTTAAGAAGAGAAAAAGACTTTTAGGCGAGTTCCAAAGCGAATTGCAACGTCATCCAAAGCCTCTACAAATATGTGAAACAACCAGGATTAAGCTCTAGTAGGCTAGAAGCTTCCTTCCCAGTCTGAGGATGCAGATTCAATCAATCAAACTGAATGAAATGACAAGATTCCTGAAGGTACTTGAGGTTAATTACTTCATTCAAACTTACTCCTCATGCAGCAAAGATCTGCAAAAGTTTGAAAGTGAAAACTGGTCTTTCTGCTGTTTCATGAACAAAACAGTTTCCGTATTGACCAAATGGACAAAAAAATATTACTGGAGGATATCCATAAATGACAAACAGTTGTTTGGAAAGAAAAAAGTACTCACTGCAAATTTTCCAGAGAAGATTTTGATGGTGCTTATGTGACAAATCCTTTAGCTGTTAATAAAGTGTTTGCCCTGTCCTATCAGCACATACCGTAAAACGTGTTGTTGAAAACACAAATCATCATCAGTGATAGTTGCGCAGCAAATCTGCGCAGCTTTAAATTTGTGGCCATTTTAATGTTAGCCCTGCTACGACACAGCGACAACAACAGTGTCGACAAACAGCTGTGTCGACTAGTGTCTTGCTACGACACAGCGAATTGCTTCTTACAAGGTGTCGAACCAGCAACCTTCTGATTTTGCAAGCGCTATCCCCACTCGGCTGCATGACTTTGTGGTCGGATTCTGTTGTAATCATACATTACGTCCGATTACGTCACTACGCATGCGACTGCGCACTGTTCTAGAATCGATCCAAAGCCAATCAGATTTTGTAGCAAGGACGAAATGAAGCGATCCATCGCGTCCGTGGAGTTGAGGAGCAGTGGAGGAAGATGGTGGAGTTCATCAGCAACCTCAACAAGTAAGTTGGGGAATGTTTATTTCGTCACAATATATGGAAAGTAAAACGCTTAGATTAAAACGAACTTATCTACAAATAGTTGAAGATCTCGAAATTTCTTTCATTATGTTTGTTAGTTCCTCAATCCTAAAATAGTTCCTCATTACTACATACTTTTCACTTTAGAGAGCTCACAGCTCCATTCGAGGCTAATTAATATTGATGCTGGTAATGACTAAGAAAAACTTCCACTACAATAATGCAACTGATCATTTCATAATTATCATTTATTTGAAAGAACTTAAAAGATTGGAAAGACCGCTTTTGATGTAAATGCCATGTAAAATTCATTACACAAATACATAATGCACATACACGCATTGGCCCATAGCATAAATGCTCATTGAAACAACATCAAACTACAAGCGGACAACGCTATATAGCGAGTTGCACTGGATGAAGTGTTTGAATATTTGTGGAAGAACAAAAGTTTTTTGAAATGTTTCAAGTTCTTCCTGAAGCTCGGGTGAAAGAGATTTCAACAGAACAATTCAACAGAATCAAATCTTCTTGTTCGTTACAGCGATGTTCGAGGAAGATTCAACCTCATAATGGTTGTGAAACATTTTAGCTTCCTCAGATTATCGTAGGCGAAACTTCCACTGAGATGGATATGTTTTCAAGTTGTGGCAAGACTCAATTGTTGTTGACAATGCTTCAGTGTGTTTCCTCATGCTTTGCCGCGTTATGCTTCTTCAAGGAGCTCTTCTGCGAGTACACTTTGTTACATCCTTCAACCTGCAACATAGAAACAACGTCAGATATGATCGGATTGATGTTTTTCTGGTTCCAGGCAATCTCAGAACCGTCTGCTTCGTTCAAAATTGATTGAAATATTCATATTTACAAAAGAATACAATTCTAAAAAAAACGTTGATTGATAATTTTGTCAAAAACTAAAACCAGTTTCATTATCGTGAAACGTTCAATCGAAATTTCATATCTTTCAATTGTGAAAATATTAGAAATGTTGTAATTATTTGGAAATTTATTTCATGGATTAATTTTCGTTTTCTTCAGTTGAGTTTTGTGCATTAGCAACCACAACGTAGTTTGAGGTTCTTACCTGGCAGGGGAACTGCTTCCCTTCGTGCGTCTGCTGGTGCTTTATCCTGTCGGAGCTGTTCGAGAAGCGTTTGTCGCAGACACCACATGGAAATCGCTTGTCATCTGAAAAAGACAAAACTTTAACGATAAATTTGTTTGTATGGAAATGGGCAGAAGTAGTAAACTTTTTATTTTTTGAATGTCTGAGCTTTCTATACTGAGAGTAAAATCATATCAGAAATGAATTAAACATTTTACAATATTGATATATTCACGTTATAATTACCTGTGTGATATCGCTCGTGCACGACAAGTCCCTCCGATCTTGGAAACCTTTCCTCGCAGTGTCTGCATCTCAACGGCTTCTCCCCGGTGTGGACACGAACGTGGTTGACCAATCTATATTGAGCGAAGAAGAACTTCTTGCAATCACCCCACATGCATGATGCCGTTTCTGATTGAGTGTTGCCCTTTGGTTTTCGATTCTTTTTCAGATGATCTTCATTCACGTGATTTATAAAAAATTGAAAATCTTGAAATATTGTACCGCATCTTTCATCATTGAGTCCCCATTGACAAGTGTAAGGGGCGCGTGGGGGATAATCAGTGTTGCGATGTTTGTGCTTTTTCTTCCATTGGCGTACAGAGCTGTGATTGTTCTGTTGGTTGGGCACCATCGTCATCACTGGTACGTCCTCAGGTGTTGGATGCACGTGCAACATCTGTTGGTTTTCTAGTACTTGCGGTTGATTTAGTCGATGTTGTAGTGCTTGTTGTGGTGATTGTGTCGTATTGTTGTACTGATGATGCATGGGTGGGTGTTGTTCAAATTGTGGTGCTTGTTGTGGTGATTGTGTCATGTTGTTGTACTGATGATGCATGGGAGGTTGTTGTTCATATTGTTGTGCTTGTTGTGGTAATTGTATCATATTGTTGTACTGATGATGCTTGGGTGGTTGTTGTCCATATTGTTGTGCTTGTTGTAGTGATTGTGTCATGTTGTTGTACTGATGATGCATGGGTGGTTGTTGTTCATATTGTTGTGCTTGTTGTAGTGATTGTGTCATGTTGTTGTACTGATTATGCATGGGAGCTTGTTGTTCATATTGTTGTTGTTGTTCTGGTGATTGTGTCATATTGTTGCACTGATTATGCATGGGTGGGTATTGTTCAAATTGTGGTGCTTGTGGTGGTGATTGTGTCATATTGTTGTACTGATTATGCATGGGTGGTTGTTGTTCATATTGTTGTGCTTGGGGTGGTGATTGTGTCATATTGTTGTACTGATGATGCATGGGTGGGTGTTGTTCATATTGTGGTGCTTGTGTCATATTGTTGTGCTGATGATGCATGAGTTGGTTTTGTTCATATTGCGGTGCTTGTTGGGGTGACTGTGACAAAGTGTAGAACTGGTGATGATGATACATGTTCTCAAAACAATTTCCAAGTCTATCTATTTTCTTAAGTTACAAAATTATCTGAAAATTATGTAAAGTTGTTTTAGGAATCATATATCGAAGGAGATAAGTTGCTTAGTTCTCTTGTTTGCAATTATAAGCAGAGCTCGATGCAGCAAGCAGAGCTAAAGACATTTTAACGTACCACGAAAAGTTAGCAACGTTATAGCACAACAATTTAAAACTTTCACTACACACATTTTTTAGAGCATTTTTTTAGAGTTACAGACATTTTTTTAATTAAAGTGAAATTTGAAAAAAGCATCTCATATGTGAATTTCCTGCTAAGAATGAAATGGGCTTAAGCACCACACAACAATTGTACAGTTTCACTTCATGATCAACTTCCGACTAATCTTCAGTTTTGAAAAGTTGAAGTTCAGTAAAACTCAGAATATATCCCAAATTGCACTCTTGGTGTATTTCGTCATCATTTTGCCAAAACTTTGAATTCATTTACCGCCATCGCTGACTAATCAAAAAACAACATTTTAATAAAAGAAAACAGTAAATTTGCAGCTCAAAGTTTTGTCAAAAGTAAAATGAACTGTATTTTCACACATGAACACTGTCTGCTTTGTAAAGCGCTGATTTGCAACGCTTCTGCGATGAACACAGGGCTGTACTATGGCTACCTGAAGATACGGCCTGATTTGTCACATTAAGCAGAAATTTCCATATTTTTCAAACTTTGGACGAATGTTTTAATACATTTTTATAAAAATTATATTTTTACGCTTTCGTTGCTGTTTCCCCCAGGTGACACAATAGGTTTTGACACATCCTCAGATGTTGAAAAACATAGAAAAGTTGATTTCGAAGACTTTAGTCAGACTGTTAATTTTTCAATGACTGTCTGATTCAGCGTTTTTAAACTTACTTTTTCTCATTTGCTACTGGTTCCCTAAGGCAATAGAAAGCTTTTTTATCATAAAGATACAGCAAAAAATATAAAAATCTCAGAAAATGTCAATCAAACATTCGCAGTAGGTATAATCAAAATCTTCAAAATGTGACAAACCAGGCCGCATCTCCAGGTGGCCATGATTATACAAAACAAACATTATTATTACGATTAAAATATAAAGTTTAAACACATTCTTAATGATTATTCATAAAATATTTGTTAAGTTTTTTTTAAGGAACCTTAAGTCTTATTCTACTGTACATTGTTAAGTCAAGGTACATACAAATTATTAAGTAAACAATCTCTAAAAAAAAACACACAAGAAACTTGGCGCTTCATTGCTTGCAACACTCGACGAGAGGAAGGCAAAGGAACTTAATGATGATGATTAAAGTATTAAAGTTTTGCCAAAAATAATTTAAACTGTATGTTCACACACTGAAATATAAGTTTTATACTTTCTGTTTAAACTGCAAACTTTTAAACATAATAAATAATTCCTATCCCTCTGTACTCAAACTACAAACTGATCTCAATTTGAAACAACGTTCCCTCAGTTGCTCTGTGGCTTACTATGTAGTGACGTCAACACGTGGTTTGATTTTATTCTCTCTTGATTTTATTCACTCCCTGTTGTTTTTAATTGATGGTTAGTTGCAAGTTTCAAGAAATTGTCTAATCCATTTCACAGTTATTTACTCAGTTGCTGAATCTGTTGTTGAATAGCAATCTCTAATTGATTGCGCAACAATCCTGCCTCAATGCGACAGCAATGTCAATCATTGTTGCAACAACAAAGGCGACTTTGGTTATAATATCTGGTTCAATTTTAAATTTTATTGGGGTTGCATGTCAAATGCATTGTTTATTGAAGATTGCAATTTGAAACAGTTGTCAATATTTCTTAAACAAACAACGAGATCATCAGTTATACGCACTATATTTACGACCACTCGCACAAACTATATAGTCATGCTGTTGCCAAGTTTGACATAATTTATTTTACAAAACTACTTCAACAAAAATTAAGCAATTGAAATTAATATTTTTAATAATATTTTTGTTTTGCTTCATTTCTTTGTGAACGAAAGAAGATATGAAACTATCATTGGTTAGAAGACGATTGTGTGCAAATCAACAACCAAACATTTAGCATGATTATGTCACTGACGATTCACAAGATCATGATATTGAATGAATTATAAAGTCTGTTCTGAATGAGGAATACGTCACAAAGGTCTCATCAACAGTCCTGCAAATTGCTTGGTTGCCTTGGCATAGTTTTTCTGGCAATCAATCCACGTTTTGTTTTAGTTCTTCATTTCACACTTAACAGTTACAAGAATATTAAAGACGCTTTGAAATCGATTGGGACATCCTGGCCTTGGCTTTTGCAACTGACGACAAATATCCATTTTGGTCGCATCGCTCATGTACGAAAAGTTCATAATATTCTGGTCAATTCTAACTATTGATTGCACACATGAACCTTCCTTGGTGCTTTCAAGTCGATGTTATGCATCGCATATTGTGACAAATACTAATCTTCCTCAATAAAATTGTACTTGCAACTACAATATCAAAGTGCGCACCAATATGAATCTACAGATATCTAAAGTTAAATAGCAATATCAATCGAAAATTAAAAGTGGTCTGGTCTTGTATGAAATAATTTAATAATCATGAATTCCACTCCTTCCCTTCACTAAGTATTTCTTGTCTCTCCTTACTGTCCGACAAGTTGTTCGTGTCCTACAAACTTTCACCTCACAATTGATTTGGAAACTTTTTCGGATTTTAACTTTTGTCACCTCAAAACTGGGCACATGTCAAGCGCTTGCATTGTTCGTTGTCACATCATTGTGACGTCTAAATAACGCAACAGTTGTGCAAACATTACGTACAAGCAGAAGCTCTCACCTCACCATTGTCATGAAACAATAGCATCGCGCGCTCGGCTGGCTCAGTTGGAGCACTTGTGCAGACAGGTGGCCACGAACTAACTTACAACTTTCTCACAGCGATTCCATTCAATTCGTGATTCCTTTGCTTTTGTCTGCAGTATTCTGATGTCATGATTGCAATATATTCTCCTTTATGATTCAACCAGTTTTCCGTTTCTTATTGCGCTGAAGTTCTTTATCGTCTATTGGATTATTGCTTCTACTTTTGTCTAACCTGCTATTGTCATGTTCAACAATTAATTTTGTGAATGTCGGAAATTTATTAATTTTCCAGCACATTGTTGATTATTGTCCAACTAACCGGCCCTGGCTATCATGCGATTGATGCAGGTTTGAGGGGTGGGGTGGCCACGCCCCATGTCACTACGCCACTTACTCAAGTCAAGTGAAAAAAATGTCTAAGGTTTTTATTTTGATTACAAAAGTTTACAAGCTTCAATATTTTGTGCTGGAGAGGGGGCTTGTTGTTAATTCTTATGAAATTGAACAAAAGAAATTATCTCATCAAATCATTGTAATTCCTTTCAATGAAGAGGATTGTGATGACGTTTAGCTCGGTCTAGATAGTTTTGTTGCTCGAAAGGTGATTGGCCAAGATCATTGTTGTAGAGAAGACTTCACCAGTCACGTGACAAATTATTCCAAGCTCATGTTGAGAGAAATGTTGTTGGAAGAAATTTTGTAAAGATTTCCAAATTTTCTCATGCAACAATGTTGTGACAAATTGTCTTAAAACTATTATGAAATGAATATCTATTTTGTTATGATCACTTTCCGCTGTGTACTTCCTATGATGTCATATTGATTGAGCAGTTATGACGTCACATATAGATTGTTTCTTCATAATGGCATGATGAGTGAACAGATTACATTTGTGACACTTATGACCTCACTGTTGGAGAATTCGACGCCATTTTGTTATAAACGAAACTGTTTGGCAATTCTGTGACGTTTCGTTGCTTCAACGTTGCATTATGATGTAATAATTTGAATTATTCCATGACTTTCGTGTCGATGATGAAGTGTTTTGACAACGATCTTGTCGAACTCACAAGTCGCCATTTTGATTTCAGTTGTGGAGAATTTTGAAACTTGTTTATTGTAACTTTGACTCAGTTTTCATTATTTCATTAAAAGTCGAATGCAATAATTGATGTCAGTGCTGATGAATTTGTTTTGAAGCATTTGTATGATGCAGTTTGTAAGTGGTAATCTTAATGCGTTTCGACGACGTACGAAACACAATACACCAACACGCTGCCGCCATTTTGTTTTCGCCACAGCGTCTCGAGTGGTTTGTGACGTCAGTTTTATAAAAGCTTTGTTGATGCCTTTCTTACATGACACGCATGACTGATATTTGAAACTTACAGACAAGTTGTTTGAAGTTACATGATCCAAGGATGACTTGAGCGATTGCACGGGATGTTGACTTGTTGAATGTTGTACTTTGACTTAATTTTTGGTTTCATTTAAAAGCGATCACTCTGAAGCATGCCAAAATTTATCGTCGTCCTCGGCTCCATCTCGGGTCCGAACATTGGTTTTGTTTTCAAGCCAGATTTGGCTTTGGATGAAGATGTCAGAGGTAGCTTTGGAAGCCCAGGACACGATGGAAAGGTGTGGGCAAAAGTGACATTGTAAACAACAACATTTGTTGTATATTATATTAAAACCCTTTAAGGCACAATGGGTTAAAAATGACCCCAACATTGAGGAATTGCAATGAATTGAATTTGCTGTCGCTAATGAGATATTGTGGAGTGTCTTGTGTTTGCATTTTCAAGAAATAAGTTACCAGCGGCGACAACACTGGCCATCATGAACTTTTCAGTGTCTTTTTTAAATCCTGACGGACTTTTCCTTTGATTTATTAGTGAAAATTTATTTGCAAAACTTAATTTTCAGAACGGCTGCTCAATCATTTGTTATTCTGTTTTATTTTTAATATGCGAATCCGTAAATTAGTTGAACTTCCTCAAGATTATGTGGACAATTCTTGTGCATAGCATTCTGCTTTTTGCATGATTTTATTTGTATGATGCAGTTTGCAAGTGGGATTATTGATGCGTTTCGACGACGTACGAAACAATTCACATCATCAAGCTGCCGCCATTTCGTTTTCGCCACAGCTCCTGAGGTTTGTGACGTCAGCCTTGTAAAGTTTTGTTGATATTAAAACATTTCACGCATTAAAAATGTATCAATGATGATACGTAACCCTTTTAACTGCCTGCATCATATTGCTGTAGTGAGTTTTTCGTACCCCATGAGCCGATGTCGTTATTACGCGGGAGATGAAGACTTGTTCGAGCATCAGCAGCCAGCATCAATGGATCAGTTTCTTTCTATCGCGGTAGCATCCATACCACGTGATCTTGTTGCTTCGGCATTTATCACGCATACCGAGGTCACCACCAAATGATGTCAATCATTGTTATCTTTGTATTATGACGTCACCATTGTTTCAACGTCATTGTTGGGTGTTTCATTTCATTGTTGATGTTGTTGGAAATTAAATCCATAAGTTTTTTCTCAAACTGTGACGTTCACAAAGTCAACTGTTTGATCAGCCTTCTATTGATGACGTCATATTGACTTCATAACAGGAGGCTTGGTCGGGCTAGAAAACTTCTTAAAATTTTGAAAATTTTAAATTAAAATTTTAAAACTGAGATTGTTTATGAAAATATTCTTAACGTCATGTGCAATGTCGATGGTTAGTTGAAGATGCTTTCTCACTGGGAAAGCTTCCTTGGAAGTTTAACCTTGGAAGCTTGGTGTGCTGCAGAGGCATTGAACCACCGGTGGAGGTAAAGTTTTTGATGTCACCAAGTTTGAAGTTTTGCAACTCAATGACGTGTGCCAGTGGTTCAAAACCTTTTCAATTTCGTTTGAAAACATTTCGTTTCAAAGCGAAATTTTTTGTCTTAATTTCGTTTGGAAGTAATGTCTGAGTGATGAATTTCGTTTCCATTCATTTCGAAACCCAAGTCATTTCGTTTCGTTCTGCGTTCAAAAACTCAGCGTTCAAAGCACATTATCATTATGGTTTTCAGAGGTTTGATAATAGTCATCGCGTCACAAAGTGAGTAAATTTAAGTTTACATTATAATTGGAGAGAAAAAAATCAAGATCATTTGAAAGAAAAGTGCGAATTGAAGAAATTTCAGACTATTAAAACATTTCGTGAAGAAATATTTGAATGAATCAATTAAAAATATCAAGTATCCTTATAGTGTTGTACGCCAACAATACAGAAGCAGAGCGACCGATTAGTGAAGTTCTGAGGAGTATGTGCTGGTTGATTGAAAATTCTATTGAATTTGAAGTTACATTGTAGTCAAACTTGAACATTTACAGATATACCCATCGAAATTTAAGTTCAGAAAGATGTTCTCAAGCTGCCACGTCTGTCGACCCACCAGATAATTTTGTTTGATAAAGAGCCAGAGTTTAATAAGACCCAGAGTTTGATAGAGAGGTTCACCAACGGAAAAACAGTTTTAGAACCACATCACAAAATGGAAGGACATCTACCGGACCAATACAGTGAAGAGCAGGAAACGAATGAAACAATCGTCGCATGGTGGGTAGTTTAAGAAGAGAAAAAGACTTTTAGGCGATTTCCAAAACGAATTGCAACATCATCCAAAGCCTCTACAAATGTATGAAACAACCAGGATTAAGCTCTAGTAGGCTAGAAGCTTTCCCAGTCTGAGGATGCAGATTCAATTCATCAAACTGAATGAAATGGCAAAATTCCTAGTTTAATTGCTTGATTCAAACTTGCTCCTCATGCAGCTAACATCTGGAAAAGTTTGAAAGTGAAAACTGGTCTTTCTGCTGTTTCATGAACAAAATAGTTTCCGAAATTAACCAAATTAACCACAAGAAAATATTATTGCAGGATATCCAGAAATGACAAACATGTGTTTGGTGAAAACAAACTGCTCACTGCAACTTTTCCAGAAAAGATTTTGGTGGTACTCATGTAACAAATCTTCCGGCTGTTTATAAAGTGTTTGTCCTACCAGCACATACCGTACAACATGTTATTGAAAACACAATTCAATGAATTCATCGTAAGTGATAGTTGTGCAGCAAACCTGCGCTGTTTTAAATTTTGTGGCCATTTTATGGTTTGCCCTGGGCCTAAGTTAACAGTTTAGATTAAGTTGCCACGGGGCCAAGGAAACCAATCTTCGTGTCAACCCTCAAGCATGACACCAAGTGTCTTGTACGACACAGCGACTTGCTTCTTACAAGGTGTCGAAACAGTGACCTTTCGAACGTTTTGCAAGCGCTATCACCAGTCGGCTACATGACTTTGTCGGATGGATTCTGTTGTATTCAATCATTACGTCACTACGCATGCGACTGCGACTGTTATAGAATCGATCTAAAGCCAATCAGATTTTATCGGTGAAATTAACGTAGCAAGGACGCAAACGAAGCGATCCATCGCGTCCGTGGAGTTGAGGAGCTGGAGAGGAAGATGGTTGAATTCTTCAGCAACCTCAACAAGTAAGTTGGGGAATGTTTATTTCGTCACAATGTATGGAAAGTAAAACGCTTAGATTAAAAAGAGCTTTCTACAAATAGTTGAAGATCTCAAAAATGTCCTTCATTATTTTTGTTAGGTCATTACTAAAATAGTTTTCACTTTAGAGAGCTCACAGCTCCATTCGAGGCTAATTAATATTGATGCTGGTAATGACTAAGAAAAACTTCCACTACAACAATGCAACTGATCATTTCATAATTTTCATTTATTAGTAAAAAACTTAAAAGACAGGAAAGACCGCTTTTGATTTAAACGTCATGTAAAACTCATTACACAAATACATAATGTACAATGTACATACAGGCATTGGCCCACGGTATAAATGTTCATTGAAACGACATCAAACTACAAGCGGACAACGCTATATAGCGAGTTGCACTGGATGGGACGTTTGAATATTTGTGGAAAGAACAAAAGTTTTTTGAAATGTTTCATGCTCTGAGTTCCTTATGTTCGGGTGAAAGAGATTTCAATCGAACAATTTAACAGAATCAAATCTTCTTGTTCGTTACAGCGATGTTCGAGGAAGATTCAACTTCCAGACGGTTATGAAACATTTTAACTTTCTCTGTTCATCGCAGGCGAAACTTCCACTGAGATGGATTTGTTTTCAAGTTGTCGCAAGATTCAATTGTTGTTGACAATGCTTCAGTCTGTCTCCTCATGCTTTGCCGCGTTATGCTTCTTCAAGGAGCTCTTCTGCGAGTACACTTTGTTACATCCTTCAACCTGTAACATAGAAACAACGTCAGATACGATCGGATTGATGTTTGCGGGTTCCAGGCAATCTCAGAACTGTCTGTTTCAATCAAAATTGATTAAAATATTTATAATTCATAACAGAATACAATTCCACAAAAAACGTTCGTAGATAATTTTGTCAAAAACTAAAACCAGTCTCATCATCGTGAAACGTTCAATGTTTAATAAATTCCCTATTTTGCAATTTTGACAAATTTAGAAATGTTGTAATTATTTATAATTTTATTTCATGGTGTAATTTTCGTTTCCTTCAGTTGAGTTTTGTGCATTAGCAACAACAATGTAGTTTGAGGTTCTTACCTGGCAGGGGAACTGCTTCCCTTCGTGCGTCTGCTGGTGCTTTATCCTGTCGGAGCTGTTCGAGAAGCGTTTGTTGCAGACACCGCATGGAAATCGCTTGTCATCTGAAAATGATAAAACTTTAACAATAAATTTGTTTGATTAGAAATGGACAGAGGCAGTCCAATTTTTATTTTGTGGACGTCTGAGCCTTCCATACTGAAAGTAAAATCATACCAGAGATGAAACAAAACATTTTACAATATTGATATACCACGTCATAATTACCTGTGTGGTATCGCTCGTGCACGACAAGTCCCTCCGATCTTGGAAACCTTTCCTCGCAGTGTTTGCATCTAAACGGCCTCTCCCCAGTGTGGACACGAACGTGGTTGACCAATCTATATTGAACGAAGAAGAACTTCTTGCAATCACCCCACATACATGATGCCCTTTCTGATTGAGTGTTGCCCTTTGGTTTTCGTTTCTTTTTCAGATGAGCTTCATTCACGTGATTTATGAAGAATTGAAAATCTTCAAACATTATACCGCATCGTGTTCTTGGTCCATCGATACTATCATCTACCCCCCATTGGCAAGTATAAGGGGCGCGTGGGGGATAATCAGTGTTGCGATGTTTGTGCTTTTTCTTCCATTGGCGTACAGAGCTGTGATTGTTTTGTTGGTTGGATACCATCGTCATCACTGGGACGTCATCAGGTGTTGGGTGCACATGCACCATCTGTTGGTCTTCTAGTGCTAGGGGTAGCGATGAATGCTGATGAACAGAGCCGTAATTGTCTGGTTGGTTGGGTCCCACATGCATCGTCTGTTGGTCTTCTAGTACTAGCGGTGGCGATGAATGCTGATGAAAAGAGCTGTGATTGTTGTGTTGGTTGGGTCCCACATGCACCATTTGCTGGTCTTTTAGTACTAGCGGTGGCGATGAAAGCTGATGAACAGAGCTGTGATTGTCTGGTTGGTTGGGTCCCACATGCACCATTTGCTGGTCATCTAGTACTAACGGTGGCGATGAATGCTGATGAACAGAGCTGTGATTGTTTTGTTGGTTTGGTCCCACGTGCATCAACTGTAGGTCTTCTAGCACTTGAGGTGGCGATGAATGCTGATGAACAGAGCTGTGATTGTTTTGTTGGTTGGGTCCCACATGCATCATCTGTAGGTCTTCTAGTACTAGCGGTGGCGATGAATGCTGATGAACAGAGCTGTGATTGTTTTGTTGGTTGGGTCCCACGTGCATCAACTGTAGGTCTTCTAGCACTTGAGGTGGCGATGAATGCTGATGAACAGAGCTGTGATTGTTTTGTTGGTTGGGTCCCACATGCATCATCTGTAGGTCTTCTAGTAGGCCTACTAGCGGTGGCGATGAATGCTGATGAACAGAGCTGTGATTGTTTTGTTGGTTGGGTCCCACGTGCATCAACTGTAGGTCTTCTAGCACTTGAGGTGGCGATGAATGCTGATGAACAGAGCTGTGATTGTTTTGTTGGTTGGGTCCCACATGCATCATCTGTAGGTCTTCTAGTACTAGCGTTGGCGATGAATGCTGATGAACAGAGCTGTGATTGTTTTGTTGGTTGGGTCCCACATGCACCATTTGCTGGTCTTCTAGTACTAGCGGTGGCGATGAATGCTGATGAACAGAGCTGTGATTGTCTTGTTGGTTGGGTACCATCGTCATCACTGGTACGTCATCAGGTGTTGGATGCACATGCACCATCTGTTGGTCTTCTAGTACTTGCAGTTGGTTTTGTACATATTTAGGTGCTTGCTGTGATGATTCTGGCATATTTTTGTATTGATGATGATCCTGGACTGGATACTTAATTGGAAAATGCTGAACCCATCCTTGGACTTCTGCAGGCTCATTCGTTTCTTTGGTCATAGTTTGGACTTGTGTGCTGCTAATGGAGTTCGTTGGGTAATTAAGCTGGTCCCACCCAGTTGAGACACAATTTTGTCCTTCATCATAATAGCTTAATTCATTCTGACAGTAATTTCCAAAACTATCCATTGTTACAAAATTATCTGAAAAATATGTAAAGTTGATTTAGGAATCACTAATAAAAGAGATAAGTTGCTTAGTTTTTGTGCAAATCTAAGGCAGTGCGCGATACAGCAAGCCGAGCTGAAGACATTACAAGGTACCACAAAATGTTAGCAACATTCAACACAACAATTAAAAACTTTCACTGCAGACATTTTTTGAGCTTTACTGATATCAACCGTTCAAGAAACGAAGGAATCCAGTTATGGATGCAGCGGTAACGTGGCGTCCGCAAGGTATTTTAATCATCATGAGACGAAGTTAAACTGAATTTGAAAAAACATCACAAACGTGAATGACCTGCTAAGAATGAAATGGGCTTGACCAATGGGCAATGAATAGCCGTATATTCTTATATACTTTCTTTGTGAACTACAATCGTTTCAAACAAAATATCAATTCCTATCCCTCTTTACGCAAGCTACAAACTGATCTCAACTTGAAACAACGTTCCCTCAGTTGCTCTGTGGCTTTCTGTGCAGTGACTTCAATATATGGTTGTGTACTCACACGTTTGCGCTCTCCAAGTGATTACAACGATTCAATCCCTGTTGATTTTATTCACCTCCTGTTGTTTTTAATTGATGGTTAGTTGCAAGTTTCGAGAATCTATTTAATCCATTTCACAGTTATTTGCTGAGTTGCTGAATCTGTTGTTGAATGACAATCTCTAATTGATTGCGCAACAATTGTGCGTCAATGCGACAACAATGTGGCATTGTTGATGCCTCAACAAAGTCGCTTTTATAGCGAAGTGACAAGTTTCGAATTCAACCTTGCATTAACCACAGACATATACAACCAAGCAACCACACGGCATTTAACATAATCCATTTAAAATTGAACAAAACAGGGTTATGTTAAATGCCGTGTGGTTGCTTGGTTGTATAAGTCTGTGGTTGAAGAAAGTGACCTTTTTACCAAAATTGAACCTTGCATTAGTTTTACAAGTTTATTAATTACAAGAATTAATAAATCTCCTCAAAACTCGGCAATCACCTCAAAACTCGGCACGTGGCAAGCGCTTGCATTGTTTGTTGTCACATCATTGTGACGTCTAAACAACCCAACAGTTGTGCGAACATTATGTGCAAGCAGAAGCTCTCACCTCACCATTATCATGAAACAATAGCATCGCGCGCTCGGCTGGCTCAGTTGGAGCACTTGTGCAGACAGGTGGCCACGAGTTAACTTACAACTTTCTCACAGCAAATCCATTCAATTCGTGACTCCTTTGAATTCGTCTGCATTATTCTGATGTCATAATTGCAATCTTCCATTATAATTCTGCCAGTTTTCAGTTTCTTATTGTTTAACGCGGAAGTTCTTTATTGTCTATTGGGTTATTGCTTCTACCTTTGTCTAACCTGCTATTGTTATGTTGAACAATTAATTTTGTAAATATTGGAAATTTATTAATTTTCCAGAACATTGTTGATTATTGTCCAAAAAACCGGCCCTGGCTATAATGGGATTGTTTCAAGGGAGCGGGGTGGGGTTGCCACGCCCCATGTCACTACGCCACTTACTCCAGTCAAGTGAAAAAAATGTCTAAGGTTTTTCTTTTGATTATTAAAAGTTTCCAAGCTTCAATATTTTGTGCGGGAGAGGAGGCTTGTTGGGAATTTCTATGAATTGAACAAAATCATACAAAATAGTTAGTTGCGAAATTATCTCATCAAATCATTGTAATTTCTTGCAATGAAGAGGATTGTGATGACGTTTAGCTCGATCTGAATAGTTTGGTTGCTCGAAAGCTGATTGACCAAGAACATTGTTGTAGAGAAGACTTCACCAGTCACGTGACAAGTTATTCCAAGCTCATGTTGAGAGAAATGATGTTGCAAGAAATTTTGCAGAGAGTTCCAAATGTTCTAATGCAACAATGTTTTGACGAAATGTTTTGAAAATATTATGAAATTAATATCTATTATGTTTTGATCACTTTCCGCTGTGTGCTTCTCATGATGACATATTGATTGAGCAGTTATGACATCACACTGTTTCTTCATAAAAAAGCGATGAGCGAACAGATTACATTTGTGACACTTGTAACCTCACTGCTGGAAAATACGACGCCATTTTGTTATAAAGGAAACTGTTTGGCATTTCTGTGACGTTTCGTTGCTTCAACGTTGCATTATGATGCAATAAGTTGAATTACTTCACGAGTTTGGTGACGACGATGATGTTTCTTGACAACGATCTTATGGAACTCGCAAGCCGCCATTTTGATTTCAGTTATGAATAGGGCCATTTTGAAACTTGTTTATTGTAAATTATGACTCAGTTTTCATTATTTCATTAAAAGTCGAATGAATTAATTGATGTGAGTGCTGAGGAATTTGTTTAGAAGCATGTGTATGATGCAGATTGCAAATGGGAATATTGATGCGTTTCGACGACGACGTATCATTGCTTCAACGTTGCATTATGATGCAATAAGTTGAATTATTCCACGAGTTCGGTGTCGACGATGAAGTTTTATGACAACGATCTTGTCGAACTCGCAAGCCGCCATTTTTTTTCAGTTTTGAAGCATTGTGAAACTTGTTTATTATAATTTTGATTCAGTTTTCATTATTTCATTAAAAGTCGAATGCAATAATTGATGTGAGTGCTGAGGAATTTGTTAAGAAGCATTTGCATGATGCAGTTTGCAAGTGGGAATATTGATGCGTTTCGACGACGTCCGAAATATTCACACAAACTCGCAGCCGCCATTTTGTTTCCGCCATCGCGTCTCGAGTGGTTTGGTTTTAGTTGGTTGGGTTTGGTTTTGAATCTTTATCCTACGATTGACAAAGCCTTGATAGGTTATTCCTGACAATTTCGAATACTTGTAGTGACTTTTGATGCAGGGCCGGTTACCGAGATTGACAAAGTGATGTTTTCCGATTGTTGAAGTGTTGTTGCCTGGGAATTATTTTTCCCATGAGGTGCCGCTGAATGGAGAGTAGTCCTTGGTCTTGAAGTTTCTTAGTTCCGGAAGTCACGCCCTAACCAACTGAGCTGTCTGGCGAACAATGCCGTGGTTTGTGACGTCAGCCTTGTGAAAGCTTTGTTGATGCCTTACTTACATGACACGCATGGCTGGTACTTGAAACTTACAGACAAGTTGCTTAAAGTTATATGATCCAAGGATGACTTGAACGATTGCACGGGATGTTGACTTAATTGTACTTTGACTTAATCCTTGGTTTCATTTGAAAGCAATCATTCTGGAACGTGCCAACATTTATCGTCGTCGTCGGCTCCAGCTCGTGTCCGAAAATTGGTTTTGTATTCAAGTCAGATTTGGCTTTGGATGAAGATGTCAGATGTGGCTTTGGTAGCCTAGTACACGATGGAAAAGGCGTGGGCAAAAGTGACATTGTAAATAACATCATTTATTATATATATTATTAAAGCACTTGGGGGGGGGGGAGGAAAGATAAAAATGTGGACAAGTGATTGCTCCCCAAGCCCCCATCTCCTTGTGGCTGCATCCATGCCTTCCATAGCTTTGTATCAACATCGAAATAAAAGAACATGACCCCGACGTGATTTGAACACGCAACCTTCTGATTTGGAGTCAGACGCGCTACCGTTGAGCCACGGAGTCGTTGCGTTGGCATGAAACATTGCAATGAATTGAACAGTTGTCGGTAATGTCAATGTTTTGATATTGTGGAGTGTCGTGTGTTTGCATTGTCAAGAAATATGTTACCAGCGGCGACAACACTGGCCACCATCGAGGATTTTGTTACCCGCCAGTTGGCAACATATTTTAACTGATAAACTTTTCCTTTGATTTATCACCGAAAATTGATTTTCAAAACTGAAATCTCAGAATAGCTGCCCAATCATTTGTTATTCTGTTCTTTTTTTAACAATGCGAATTCGTAAATTAGATGAACTTCCCCAAGATCACGTGGACAATTCTTGAGCAAACCATTCTGCTGTTTGTATGGTTTGCAAGTGGGAATGTTGATGCATTTCGACGATGTAGCCTACGAAAAAATTTTGAAACTTGTTTATTGTAATTTTGACTCAGTTTTCATTATTTTATTAAAAGTCCAAGGCACTAATTGATGTGAGTGCTGAGGAATTTGTTAAGAAGAATTTGTATGATGCAGTTTGCAAGTGGAAATTTTGATGCGTTTCGCTGACGTCTGATACAACTCAGATCAACACGTTGCCGCCATTTTGTTTTCGCCTCAGCGTCTCTTGAAGTTTTTGACGTCAGCCTTGCAAAGGTTTTGTTGATATTAAAACATTTCACGCATTAAAAATGTATCAATGATGATGCGTAACCCTTTAAACTGCCTGCATCATATTCTTGTACTGGATCTTTCGTACCTCATGAGCCGATGTCGTTATTATGTGGGAGATGAAGACTTGTTCGAGCATCAACAGCCAGCTCCAATGGATCAGTTTCTTTCTATCGCGGTAGCATTCATACTACGTGATCTTGTTTCTTCGGCCTCCACCACATGATGTCATTCATTGTTATGTTTGTATTATGACGTCATCATCGTTTCAACGTCATTGTTGAGTTGTTTACTTTCATTGTTGATGTTGTTTGCAAACTGTATCCATAAGTTTTTCTCAAACCGTGATGTTCCCAACGTCGACTGTTTGATCGGCCTTCTATTGATGACGTCGCATTAACTTCATAGCACGAGGCTCGGTCGGGCCGGTAATCTTCTTAAAAATTTGCAACAAAAACTGCGATTGTTGTGTGAAAATATTCTTAATGACGTCATGTACAATGTCGATCGTTAGTTGAAGATGCTTTCTGACTGGGAAAACTTCTTTGGAAGGTTAATCCTGGAAGCTTCATGTACTTGCAGAAGCTTTGAACCTCCGGTGTAGGTGAAGTCTTTGATGTTGCCAAGTTTGAAGTTTTGTAACTCAATGACCTGCACCAGCGGTTCAAAGTATTTGAAAGTATTTCAGCCTACCAGGATTTGACATCAAAGATGTTTCCACTCAAGATGAAGTTACTTCAACAAATCACTTGGTTTGGTGTTTCCGTTCATGTTTTGTTGCTGAGTGGCAGGTAGCTTGTAAGGCTGTTCAAAACAAAAACATTTCGTTTCAAAGCGAAATTCCTTGTCTTAATTTCATTTCGAAATAATGTCTAAGTGATGAATTTTGTTTCCATTCATTTCGAAACCCAAGCCATTTCGTTTTGTTTTGCGTTCAAAAACTTGTACTTCAAAGTGAATTCGCATTATGCTTTTCAAAGGTTTGATAATCGTCATCGCTTCACAAAGTGAGTAAATTTAAGTTTACACTGTGCTAATTTTTCTTTTTACTATATTCGCTTCTGGCTGAGTTCCATTTTCCAATTAGTGTTGCCAAAAAAGGAATGTTATCTCCTATTTAGTAAAATTGGAAAAAAATTAAGATCATTGGGAAGAAAACTTTCGAATTGAAGAAATTTCAAACTATGAAAAGATTTTGTGAAGAAATATTTGAATACATCAATTTAAAACATCAAGTATTCTTATAGTAAAAACAGAGAGAGACTGTTCACCAGGCATTTTATAATAAAAGTAATTTGCGTTCTTCTGGTGACTATTTACTAGGTTACCTCCTGATGTTAAAGATGATAACTAGCTTTTGTATTTCCGACGTTTCGTCAGTCAGCACGACTGACTTTATCAAGGTGGCTAAAACAGGTTAACATAACCTGTTCAGCAACGATGGCACAACACAAAAACGTACTGATAAAATGAATAAAGTAAGCAGCAAGAATCAGAATTAAAACACGCAACAAGATACCTAGAGGTTAAACTGAATGCAGTGAATGCCTAAAACCAGTAGGCTGCTTTCCAACAGCGTAAATTTATCTATCTATTGGGCCACCGTCAAGAAACATTGAAAAGTCATCAGACAAGACAGAAACCAAGGGAATTGGCAATAACAATGATAGAGAAGACGCACTGAGAATGGAAAAGGTGAAGTTAAAGTTAAAGTAATTTTTTGTACACAGAGGGAAAATTCTGACCATCTTTCTGGTTGAGAGCATGTTGTGCTTTCTGGTTTATGTACCACTTTTCTGTAAATAATCTTTTTGTGTAATCCTTTTCAGTTTTAAGAATGGTAGCGTTGGTCCAAGTAATTTTATGGTCTGAATTTATAGAATGTTTGCAAAGAGCGGAATGCTCCGGACGTTGAAATTTAATAGCTCTTTGGTGCTCGTTGATTCTAGATTTAAGGTCACGTTTTGTCTGTCCAATGTAGATTAAATCACAGTCATGACACGGAACTTGGTAGATCAATCCAGAAACTTCACCTTCTTTCATGGGGTCTTTAGCCGAGGGAAGGTATTTACCTATTGTCAGATAGGGTTTCATCGCAACTTTGATTCCTATGCCATAAAGGATACGCTGAATTTTGTCGGTTACCCCCCTTATGTAAGGAAGACAAGTAAAAGATTTATAAGGAGGAAGCGAAGGTTTCGGTTTGGGTCGCTGTATGCAAGCAAGTTTTCGTGGAAATCCGTTGAGCATTAAAGTATTGTGAATGTTTTTCTTGTGGTGTGAACGTTCAGAATCATCCGTTATGTGAGTGTCCAGTCTGTTGTACAATGTTTTGGCCACTGTGAGTTTTTGATGCTTGGGGTGATGTGAGTTGAACTGCAGGTATCTGTCTGTATGTGTTGGTTTTTTGTGTATGGTAGTGGTTAGTTTTTTGTTGTTGCTATGGCGAACCACTTTAACATCCAAAAATGAAATTTTGCCGTTGACCTCATGTTCTATGGTAAATTGAATGGATGATGAAATGCTGTTAAGGTGCTTGTGAAAATCATTAACTGCAGTTTTTTTGATGATGCAAAACGTGTCGTCAACATATCTAACCCATAATTGTGGAGGAGTGTGAAAGGTGCTGATGGCTTTGCGTTCAACAAATTCCATGAAGATGTTAGCAACAACTGGAGAGATGCAGGAGCCCATCGGCGTACCATAAATTTGGCGATACAACACATCTTTATAACAAAAAACAGTAGATTGAAAACACACTTTTAAAGCTTGAATCACGTCATCTGCACATAATTTTGTACGACTTTCAAGTGAATCGTCTGCCGATAACAGGTTAGATATTAGGTCCAAGGCTTCTGTCAGAGGGACAGAAGTGAAGAGGCTTACAACATCAAACGAAACGAGACAGTCTTCCTGGCTAACGTCAATATCTTTAATTATTTTGACAAACTCCGTGGAATTTTTTATGCAATATTGATGATCGAAGAGTGGAGATAAGATATCAATTAAAAATTTTGATAATTCATAGGTAGGTGAGCCAATAAAGGAGACAATAGGGCGAAGAGGAATGTTAGGTTTGTGAATCTTAGGTAAACCATAAATTCTGGGAGTAACGCCTTTATCACATTTAAGACTGCGATAGGTAAGCATGGTGATTTTTCGTTCAGTGGCTAATCGCCTAAGTGGCTAATCGTTCAGTGGCTAATCGGCTAATAATAAAATTTTGCCATGTCTCCAAAATCCATCCCAAAACTGGACATTGTGGCAGCAACGGAAAAAGGTTTAAAAGGCATCAGTGACCCATCAGCTACTGATATGGTCAGATCCAAGATCACTCAAATTTTAAGAACAGCTAAACCTCCCCCACCCAACTTGACTCCACAACACCAGCAAGCGTTGAAAGCCCTGCGATCCGATGAATCAATCAAGATTGTGAAAGCAGACAAGGGAAATACAACAGTCGTCATGGACAGTAAGAATTATGACTTAATGACTCTATTAAATGACTGTAACACTTACAAAATTTTACCTGTGAAACCTAATCCTGTTGTGAACATAGCCAAGTCAGTTACGAAATTAGTTTGGCGATTAGCCACTGAACGAAAAATCACCATGCTTACCTATCGCAGTCTTAAATGTGATAAAGGCGTTACTCCCAGAATTTATGGTTTACCTAAGATTCACAAACCTAACATTCCTCTTCGCCCTATTGTCTCCTTTATTGGCTCACCTACCTATGAATTATCAAAATTTTTAATTGATATCTTATCTCCACTCTTCGATCATCAATATTGCATAAAAAATTCCACGGAGTTTGTCAAAATAATTAAAGATATTGACGTTAGCCAGGAAGACTGTCTCGTTTCGTTTGATGTTGTAAGCCTCTTCACTTCTGTCCCTCTGACAGAAGCCTTGGACCTAATATCTAACCTGTTATCGGCAGACGATTCACTTGAAAGTCGTACAAAATTATGTGCAGATGACGTGATTCAAGCTTTAAAAGTGTGTTTTCAATCTACTGTTTTTTGTTATAAAGATGTGTTGTATCGCCAAATTTATGGTACGCCGATGGGCTCCTGCATCTCTCCAGTTGTTGCTAACATCTTCATGGAATTTGTTGAACGCAAAGCCATCAGCACCTTTCACACTCCTCCACAATTATGGGTTAGATATGTTGACGACACGTTTTGCATCATCAAAAAAACTGCAGTTAATGATTTTCACAAGCACCTTAACAGCATTTCATCATCCATTCAATTTACCATAGAACATGAGGTCAACGGCAAAATTTCATTTTTGGATGTTAAAGTGGTTCGCCATAGCAACAACAAAAAACTAACCACTACCATACACAAAAAACCAACACATACAGACAGATACCTGCAGTTCAACTCACATCACCCCAAGCATCAAAAACTCACAGTGGCCAAAACATTGTACAACAGACTGGACACTCACATAACGGATGATTCTGAACGTTCACACCACAAGAAAAACATTCACAATACTTTAATGCTCAACGGATTTCCACGAAAACTTGCTTGCATACAGCGACCCAAACCGAAACCTTCGCTTCCTCCTTATAAATCTTTTACTTGTCTTCCTTACATAAGGGGGGTAACCGACAAAATTCAGCGTATCCTTTATGGCATAGGAATCAAAGTTGCGATGAAACCCTATCTGACAATAGGTAAATACCTTCCCTCGGCTAAAGACCCCATGAAAGAAGGTGAAGTTTCTGGATTGATCTACCAAGTTCCGTGTCATGACTGTGATTTAATCTACATTGGACAGACAAAACGTGACCTTAAATCTAGAATCAACGAGCACCAAAGAGCTATTAAATTTCAACGTCCGGAGCATTCCGCTCTTTGCAAACATTCTATAAATTCAGACCATAAAATTACTTGGACCAACGCTACCATTCTTAAAACTGAAAAGGATTACACAAAAAGATTATTTACAGAAAAGTGGTACATAAACCAGAAAGCACAACATGCTCTCAACCAGAAAGATGGTCAGAATTTTCCCTCTGTGTACAAAAAATTACTTTAACTTTAACTTCACCTTTTCCATTCTCAGTGCGTCTTCTCTATCATTGTTATTGCCAATTCCCTTGGTTTCTGTCTTGTCTGATGACTTTTCAATGTTTCTTGACGGTGGCCCAATAGATAGATAAATTTACGCTGTTGGAAAGCAGCCTACTGGTTTTAGGCATTCACTGCATTCAGTTTAACCTCTAGGTATCTTGTTGCGTGTTTTAATTCTGATTCTTGCTGCTTACTTTATTCATTTTATCAGTACGTTTTTGTGTTGTGCCATCGTTGCTGAACAGGTTGTGTTAACCTGTTTTAGCCACCTTGATAAAGTCAGTCGTGCTGACTGACGAAACGTCGGAAATACAAAAGCTAGTTATCATCTTTAACATCAGGAGGTAACCTAGTAAATAGTCACCAGAAGAACGCAAATTACTTTTATTATTCTTATAGTGTTGTACGCCAACCATACAGAAAGCAGAGCGAGCGATTAAAGAATTTCTGAGAAGTAGGTGGTTGTATGAAGATTCTATTGAATTTGAAGTTATTGTAGTCGAACTTACACTTTTACCGATATGCCCATCGCAATTTAAGTTAAAAAAAAATGGTCTTAAGCTGCCACGTCTGTCGACTCACGAGATGATTTTGTTTGATAGAGAGGTTCACCAACAGAAAAACAGTTTTAGAACCACATCACAAAGTGGAAGGACATCTATCTGACGAATAGTGCAGAGCAGACAAACGAATGAAACAATTGTTGCATGGTGGGTAGCTTTAGAAGAGCATAAAAGACTTTTAGACAGTTTCCAAAACGAATTGCAACATCATCCAAAGCCTCTACACGTATGCGAAGCTGCCAGGATTAAGCTTTGCTAGAAGCTTTCCCAGTCCGAGGATGCAGATTCAATCAATCAAACTGAATGAAATGACAAAATTCCTGAAGGTACTTTAGTTTAATTATTTGATTCAAACTTGCTCATCATGCAGCTAACATCTGGAAAAGTTTGAAAGTGAAAACTGGTCTGTCTGCTGTTTCATGAACAAAATAGTTTCCGTATTGGCCAAATGGACAAGAAAATATTATTGTAGGATATGCAGAAATGACGAACAGTTGTTGAACAACTTGTTGAGAGAAGATTTTGGTGGTACTCATGTGACAAATCTTCCAGCTGTTGATAAAGTGTTTGCCTTGTCCCATCGACACATACCGCACATCGTGTCATCGAAAACACAATTCATCGTTGATAGTTGCGCAGAAAACCTGCGCTGTTTTAAATTTGTGGCCATTTCCTTGCTAGCCCTGGACCTAATTTAACAGTTTAGATTAAGTTGACACGAGGGCAAAGAATCCAATCTTCGTGTCAAGCTTCCAGCATGACATCAAGTGACTTGCTACGACACAGCGACTTGCTTCTTACAAGTGTCGAACCAGCAACCTTCCGAACGTTTTGCAAGCGCTATCCTCACTAGGCTACATGACTTTGTGGACGGATTATGCTGCAATCAATCATTACGTCACTACGCATTGGGACTGCGCACTATTCTAGAATATATCCCAAGGCAATCAGATTTTATCAGTTAAATAAACGTAGCAAGGACGCAAAGGAAGCGATCCATCGCGTCCGTGGCGTTCAGGAGCAGGGGAGACAGATGGTGAAGTTCCTCAGCTACCTCAACAACTAAGTTGGGGAATGTTTATTTCTTGACAGTTTATGGAAAGGAAACGCTTAGATTAAAAAAAGCTTATCTACAAATAGTTGAAGATCTCAAAAATTTCCTTCATTTTTGTTAGTTTATTATTAAAATTACTAAAATATATTTCACTTTAGAGAGCTCACAGCGCCACTCAAAGCTAGTTAATATTGATGCTGGTATTAACTGGATAAATTGATTTGGATGAATTGATTTGGAAATTTTTGCAGATTTGAACTTTTGTCACCTCAAAATTCGGCACGTGTCAAGCGCTTGCATCGTTCGTTGTCACATCATTGTGACGTCTAAACAACGCAACAGTTGTGCAAACATTATGTGCAAGCAGAAGCTCTCACCTCACCATTACCATGAAACAATAGCATCGTGCGCTCGGCAGGGTCAGTTGGAGCACTTGTGCAGACAGGTGGCCACGAGTTAACTTACAACTTTTTCACAGCAATTCCATTCAATTCGTGATTCCTTCGCTTTCGTCTGGATTATTCTGATGTCATAATTGCAATCTATTGTACATGATAATTCTTCCAGTTTTCTGTTTCTTATTGTTTAACGCGGAAGTTCTTTATTGTCTATTGGATTTTTGCTTCTACCTTTGTCTAACCTGCTATTGTCATGTTGAACAATTAATTTTGTGAATATTGAAAATTTATTGATTTTCCAACACATTGTTGATTATTATTGTCCAACAAACTGGTCCTGGCTATAATGGGATTGTTTCAGGGTTGCGGGGTGTGGTTGCCGCGCCCCTTACACAAGTCAAGTGTAGTGAGTGTAAAAGTAAATGTCAAAGATCTTTTTTTTTAACATTTAAAACATTTAAAAAGTTTGAATCTACACTGTGAAGTATTTAAAAGTTTCCAAGCTTCAATATTTTGTGCGGGAGAGGGGGCTTGTTGGGAATTCCTATGAAATTGAACAAAATCATACCAAATAGTTAGTTGCGAAATTATCTCATCAAACCATTGTAATTCCTTGTAGGCGTAATGAAGAGGATTGTGATGACATTTAGCTCGATCTGGATACTTTTGTTGCTCGAAAGCTGATTGACCAAGAACATTGTTGTAGAGAAAACTTCACCAGTCACGTGACAAGTTATTCCAAGCTCATGTTGAGAGAAATGATGTTGCAAGAAATTTTGCAAAGATTTCCAAATGTTCTAATGCATCAATGCTTTGACGAAATGTTTTGAAAATATTATGAAATGAATATCTATTTTGTTTTGAACACTTTCCGCTGGATGCTTCCTATGATGTCATATTGATTGAGCAGTTATGATGGCACACATTGATTGTTTCATCATAATGACCTGATGAGCGAACAGATTTCATTTGTGACACTTGTAACCTCACTGCTGCACAATACGACGCCATTTTGTTACAAACAAAATTCTTTGACATTCCTGAGACGTTTCGTTAGGGTTTAGGGTTAGGGTTAGGGTAGGGTTAGGGTTCGGGTTAGGGTTAGGAGTTAGGGTTAGGGGTTAGGGGTTAGGGTTACGGGTTACGGGTTACGGGTTAGGGTTAGGGGTTAGGGGTTAGGGTTAGGGTTAGGGGTTGGGGTTAGGGTTAGGGGTTAGGGTTAGGGTTAGGGGTTAGAGGTTAGAGGTTAGGGGTTAAGGTTAGGGGTTAGGGTTAGGTTTTATATTAGGGGTAAGTTTTTCGATTAACTGTCGTTCGATAAATTGTCTTTCGGTGAACATTCGTTTCGATAAACAGTCGTTCGATTAATTGTCTTCGATAAACTGTCGTTTCGATAAACTGTCGTTCGATCAATAGTCGTTCGCATAGCCGTACGAGCCAGGGGAACAGGGGGGCAGCTTTTGTGTTAAATCGCCCTTGTTGCTCTTGCAAGTGTTAATTGTAGGTCTATTTTACAATCAACGAAATAAAAGTTTTCTTTTTTTGCTTTCTTTTCTAGGTTTGGTGGCTGTGCATTTTTAAGATTATGTTTTTTAAACACTGTTTTATTGATCCATATTTAAACCTTTTGGTTTAGACATGTTTTCGTTTTGTTGGTGCAAAATTCGTGTGTTTACTTTATCGTTCTCTGCATGTTCGCGCCAGCAATGAAAAATAAAGTTGAATTGAATATAGCTTTGTACCAACATTGAAATTAAAAGAAAAAGTGACCCCGACGTGATTTGAACACGCAACCTTCTGATCTGGAGTCAGACGCGCTACCGTTGCGCCACGGAGTCATTGTTTTGGCATGAAACATTGCAATGAATTGAAACCGTTGTCGGTAATGCAATGTCAATGTTTTGATATTGTGGAGTGTCGTGTGTTTGCATTGTCAAGAAATAAATTACAATCGGCGACAACACTGGCCATCATCAAGGATTCTGTTACTCGTCAGGTGGCAACATATTTTAACTACTTTTCCTTTGATTTATCACCGAAAATTGATTTTCAAAACTAAAATCTCGGAACAGCTGCCCAATCATTTGTTATTATATTCTTTTTTTAAATATGCGAATCCGTGAATTAGATGAACTTCTTCAAGATAATGTGGCCAATTCTGGAGTAAAGTATTCCGCTCTTCCCCAATATCGTAGCTGTTAAGCTGTTTCTTGACGGTTTCATGGTTTTCAAGCCGTTTCCAAGAGCGATCGAACAAACTACATATCTTTTTCAGATCGAGTTCTTCGACGTCCGCGTCTCCTTGATTATAAGATCGTGACATCACAGACTTAAGAATATCTATGGATGCCATTCATGACGTCACATAGGCTACCTTGCTTTTGTTTGAGGAAATCAAGTTGCCTCACCGAGTTCGCTGCATCAAGCAAAAGGGTTGCTAAACGTTCTACAATTTTTAAGGACAAGATTATAATTTTTAGAGTTGAAACAAACAATTTCTTGCTTGTGCTATACATACAAATTTTTATAAAATTGCTCAAATTCATCTTACGCGAGTTCTTATCAACTATTTCCCTGGAATGAACTTGGACATCAAAAGGGGGAAGGTTTGGTTAGTTGAGCCGGGTAACGGTTGATCCATCCGGTTTTATCGCAACGTCGTGCATGATTAGTCAACCGTTTCATAACAAAAATATGGAAAAACTTGAAGTCCATCAGCACATGTAGTTTTAGGGATTTTCTACAAGCAGAAAAATTGTGAAGCAGTTAAATGTAAAATGGTAGGTAAAAGTAGTTTTGAGAAAAATAAGAAATGTGTTATTTTTTCCTACGATGTTTCATCGTTGTCTTAATGGAAATACTGGGATAGGTGAGGGTAACTTACTCTTTGTTTTAGTAGTTCTCGTTGCTTGATTAGCCAGTTGGTTCTTGGCAATTTTTCATGAATTTTGAAAATGGCGGCGATGTTAACAGTTGAGCCACTTGCAATGTTCACGGTTGAGCCATGCCTTTATCATAAGGAATGTAGTTTATGAGCCGATGGTCCTTACGTATTGCCTTAATTTTGTTGTACCGTACTGTAATTGATGCGTAGAACTGGTGTCCTAGCCGGGGGCGGTCCACTGCCCCCCTTAAACTTCCATAAGAGTAGTTTTTTTTTGTAATGCGCCAGTTTGAGGGTAATTTTTTTAGCACTACCCCCCTTATATTTTTCTCGATAGCAACGCCACTGGTTGCTAATGTTCGTTTTCTTCACAAACCTCGCGAAATCGTTTCAGAAAGGTAAAAACACCTTCGTGCAAAGTTTCCTATTCAATGGTTCTCAGTGTTTTCAGAAATATAAATTTCTGTTCGTTCAGTGTTCACTGTTCTTTCATTTTAAGACACTAGACACAATACACCGTTTAAACTTTTTTTGATTGTTTATTTGCAAGATGTTCAAGAGAAGAGTTTATTGTGTTTGATGCAGATTGAGCTCTGTTTTGGGATATCTTTTGGAAGTGAAATAATGGTGGATCAACCGTGAACAACGGGTGGCTCAACCGTTAAATTTAGGGTATCATTTGAGCCGGCTAAATTTCAATTTTAAAATGCCGATAAATGATATAAATCGGGGTCAGTCGCAAACACAAACATGTTCACAAGAACCGCATAAGACTGAAATTTATCATGATGGATTTGGATTTTTGGTAAAGTTTGTCGTTAAATTTTTATTGCAGAAAAATCGATTTCTGGCTCAACTAACTAGACCTTCCTATGCAAATACAAATATTCTATTCAGGGGAGTTAGCCAATCCAACATAGGCTACAACTTAAAAACATTTACAAAATATTAGTTTAATTGAACCATAGGCATACGAAGCCGAGCAACGTGATCAAGTTTAACATCTTCAAGTTTATTACATTTACATAAACATAAAACTACGCAACAAATTAAGTATCGAACGTTTTCGACATCACAAGATGTCCTCTTCAGGAATAACATACATACAAATTAACTACATCTGAAAAAAATACAATGGTTAACTAAATCTATAAACAGAAAAAGACAAAAAACTGCACAGTACTTCTGACTAGCTCAAACTAAACGATATAGGCTCCACGAGAATCAAAGGTAACTGCATCAAAAGGTGTTAAACAGGTCACATGATATGGTAAAAAGGCAAGGTGCGAAAAAACTAATTTTAAAATACAGAGAGCAAGAAAGACGAGCCGCAAGCTCTATCATTAGTTTAATTGTTGTTGATAGCCTACTTTTAAGATAGAGAGTCTGTCTGGGCTACCCAGATCGTCGATGATCGTTAAGACTGATGGTAGGCAAGCTAAATACATACAGACACAGTAGCCTACGCTTTTCCTCTTATCATCTATGACATGCAGATGTCCTGCTCTATTTGATAAAATCGTCAATGACGTGATATGCGGTTAGTTTTTTTTTTTAACAAAATATACCCAGGAAAAGTAAGACGCCAGTGAACAAGTTGAGTATAAAAGCTCGACACCTGCATAGCAACGGCTGACATAATGCGCTACACGTGTTATGAAAATTACATTAATTGGTAGGCAAAAAATAAAAAGTGACCCCGACGTGATTTGAACACGCAACCTTCTGATCTGGAGTCAGACGCGCTACCGTTGCGCCACGGAGTCATTGCGTTTGTTAGAAACATTGCAATAAATGTACTTGCTGAGTGCTTTTCAAACTTATGGCACACAAAAGAATTTCAAAAATTCCCAGCGGCACAGTGATGTACAACAAGACAGTTATCTTTATTTAAATCAAGGTATGTCTCGTTGAACGGTTGTAGTTTACTTAATGAATGATAGTGTTTATGTGTTCTTGAATTTTGTTCCAGTATAGTGTTGGAAATCGTGGCAGAACCAGTTTTAGATTTAGGCTTTATTTTATGTAACCATCTATTTAAAATAGAATTTTTATGCGTGTTGAGAATATCGGAGTTTGCTTGATTTTTTCTTTTTACGTATTTTTCAAATTTTCTTTTTTACATGCGCTAGCTGAAGATGCTATTACTGTAGTGAAATCGATTCTTAATAAATTACACTGAGGTTAGAATTAGATTGTTATGCAAATGCCAGCATTTGATGAATGCAAAATAGCAGTAGCCTACCCAGGCCCGGATTTAGGTCGGGGGGCAGAGGGGGCAGTTGCCCCGGGCCCCCCGACTTTTGAAGGGCCCCCCTATGTGGAAAAAAATTTGATTTTGTGTTATTTTATTCCTTTTGACCTTTAAAGTTTCTGCAAAATGCTGTGCAGTACTGGACTGATGCTACTGTAGACGTAGAGATGAAGTTTACGCGCCGTAGGCGCAAAAATTTTTTTTGCACGGGGGCCCCCCGATCTAAAAGTGCCCCGGGCCCCCCATCAGCTAAATCCGGCCCTGAGCCTACCATCAATGTAGGTCTGTATCAGTATTTTTTTTGCTTTTACTGGAGTTTAAAACGTATGCTTGCTTTTGTGTACAAATAGTTTTGATTCGAGACTGAACATCCGTTTGGAGTGGTCTGATGTTCAAGCGATTTACTCAGGTAATTGTTGGTCTGCTGTAACATGAAAGTAAATGCTTCCTTCTGAACTAATTCGACGCTTCGTAGTTTTACTTAGCGGCTGCAACGCAAATCACAATATATTTGTGCCACACTTACGACTCTTTCACGGCACATAGCCTATTTTGGAAACTCTGGTATATTTTGTTTGGAGAGCAATAAACGACGTTAGTTTGTATAATTTAGAAAATGAAAGCAATTTAATAATTTTAGGAAAATGTTTTTCGATTTTCAAATCAACATTGCAGCAAACTCACAGTTTTGGTTTTAACTCAATGAATAAATCGATGAGATTTGTGACCATTTGATGCCAGGTAGTAACTCAACTGCTTCTTTTACATCGATTCAACGTCTTTCAACTGCTTTACTGACTCTGGTTGATCACAATGCAAAGATTGCATCGATCCAGGGATGGATTCATTGATTGCAAAATTACAATATTGCGACGTTGATGCGACGCAAATGGACGTTGTTAAGATGATGATTACAAACGTTAGAATTGATCCGAGTGTCGTTTCAGCTTCCACAGCAACTCTTAGTTTGTGGTGGCTCCGACATGGTCGGTTGGTTGAGTTTAGCTCACTCAAAGCAAAGAAGGAATAAACAGAGAAATTCTTAATGTAGATTCGACTTGTAGCCAAAACGAAATCGGCTAAAACAGGTCGTTTATATGTACACTGTGAAGTAAGCAACGATCATGCTGCTAAACGCGAAACACAATGAGAGAAATTCTTGTTCAACAAACTAGGGCTGCCAGAAGCGATTAGTTGTTGATTGAAGTGAAATTGTTTAGACAGAATTTGAAATGAAATCTCACAATATAGTTTCTGCCGACTCAAAGGCCTGAATTGTATTTGCACTTTAAGTTCGGTTTGTTTTTATTTGTGATCATCATTCATCACAGCGAAAAGCAATAAGCTACATGTCAACAAAGCAGGTTAAACAAGTTAAATTGTCAAAACGCGAAACTTGTAACATGCTTGATACCGTAACAAGATGATCAGTTTAAAATATGACACGACACCTTAGAAGAATTTAAAAATTTAGAAAAAAAAAGAAAAAAAAGACTAAATTTTTTTAAATTTTATCAGTGAAAACAAGACAAATAGACAGTTTTTATGTTGATCGACCTCGGTGTGTTATCAAAAGTGATGAAGATCTTGAGGGGAACACTCTTGATGCGTGGGTTAGTTCTTCATGGAGAAAAAAAACAAGTTCGTTTTTACTTTTTCAATGAAACAAAATTTCAAATAGTTTGTTTCAAACAGTTGCTCGACTAATGTCAAGATCACTAGTAGCCTACCATGTGGAAGAGCATTAGTGATAAGAGACACTTGGAAGAAGTGGAAGAGAATGGGGAAGGAATCCTATCAGGAATATCTCAATTGAGTCAATGATTATTATATCTGAGCAAACATATCTAAAAGTCATATGTTTCTTCTTTCCACCAACATCCTGAGTGAAGTTTATGTGAGTGGAGGAGTCAGTGTAGATTCCTAACTCCTTGAGATGTGGTGACGTCTATGCACTGGTGGATGCTGGATAGATTTTCTAGTAACAGATTCATTCGACCTTTTCCAAGGTTTGTTTGCATCCGTTGCTTGTGCAGGATTTCTACTTCATATTATGTTCCTTCAAAGTAAAAATGTTGGCGTTTGAAGCGCCATTGAGTTGATGTCTTGCAATTGTTATGTATTTAGAAACAGCTAGGGTTCGTTGCATTGAATTTCGATCCTTGTTGGAAAACGTATCTTCTTCCGACCATGTGGGGACATAGTTTCCTTCATTGTTGCGTCATGATCGCTTTGGCGTCAAGCATGAATGCTCATGGTGAGTACAAGCAAGTGATGTAACTGTTTGTTTGTTTTGTTTCTTGCACAAGTTGGGCATTTTGAAATGCATCTCTAGCCAAACGAACGAGTGGACATGAAATGAACATTTTTAGTCCATGGACGTCATACATACGTACTTTTATGTCCGGTTTTCTTTCTCCATCCATGGCCACCTGGAGATGCGGCCTGATTTGTCACATTTTGCAGATTTTGATTGCAGCTACTGCTACTGCTTGACTGACATTTTTTTAGATGTTTTAACTTTTTGCGGTTTCCTAATGACATAAAACTTTTTTGTTGCTTTGGGGAAGCAGTAGCAAATGAGAAAAAGTAAGTTGAAAAATGCGAAATCAGACTGTTATTGAAAATTAACAGTCTGACTAAAATCTTCGAAATCAACTTTTTTTTGTTTTTCAACATGTGAGGATGTTAAAACCTATTGTGTCATCTGGGGAAAAGAATAAAGAAAGCGTAAAAATTTAATTGTTAGAAAAATTTATTTAAACGTTCGCCCAAAGATAGAAAAACCTGGAAATTTCTGCAAAATGTGACAAATCAGGCCTTATCTTGAGGTGGCCATGCTTCATCCTATTATTATTATTATGACTGCTCATCCACATCAATATTGGAACTGGCACATTTAATCCACAACACTTTTCATCAGACTGTCATTCATTACTAGGCTACATGTGTGCTTTTCTCTGTTTTTGTTTTATTTTTTGCTATTTGTTTTTTGGGTTTTGTGGCCGTGCTAACTACTGATATATATCCTAGGCCTACTACATAATATTTCATTCAGGCACGTTTTAAACCTTTCAAGGTTTTGCCTCCTTTTCCCGTTCATTAACGTGCTGGTAGGTCTATATCGATTTTTGTAGTTAGTATTTTTTCGTCCCGGACGCGTTAATGACGAAAAATAAAATGATTGATTGATAAGAATGTGCCCAACAGTTTCTTGATCATTGGATTTGCAAAGCTTCCTTTGGAGCTCCTCATACTTGTGAAGACTTTGAACCACTGACTTAGGGCCGGTCATCGAGATTGACAAAGTGAAGCTTCCGCTTGTATTGAGGGGTTGTCTGTGAATTCGTCCATCACTAGATTCAGCTCTATAGAGAGCGTCCTTGAAATGAAAAGCTTATTTTCTCTTAATCTGTCTATTGTGATGTCATAGACATGCTCGCCTCTCAGCACGAGGAGAAATTATTTCGCGACTTATTCAACGAATACGAGGAGTGGATTCGTCCGGTTGCCAACAGCAACGCGACAGTTCACGTTCGATTCGAGCTCTACTTGTCCCAACTTGTCAAAGTGGTGAGTTAATTATTTCCTCAGTTGCAAACAATCCAAGCAACCTGCATCTTGATTTGACAACATTTCGAACGTTGAAAACATCGAGACCGCAGCTTCACCGCCCGAAACTCGTAGGAGATTGCGAGAGTCTGTTTGCAGTGGTCTCATCCTTTACATCGCGCCTCTTGCCATCATCTTCTTAACTGCCATTGAAGTCCTAGGTTCGATTCCTGGTAGAATGTTTTGGAATTTAGTCGCTGGAATTCGGGAGGTCCACTGATGACTCACAACCAGCTGGGATAAATATATTTGTTGTCGACAACAAAACAATGTAAGTTGGTCACGTGATTTCAGGACGAGATCAACCAGATTATGACGACAAACCTGTGGCTGAAGATGATCTGGGGAGATTATAAGCTGCAATGGATTCCTGAGGATTACGGAGGTTTCAAATACTTAAGGATACCTTCCCAAAAGATTTGGAAGCCTGATATTGTGCTGTACAACACGTAGGTTCGCATTATTGCAGTTATTGCTTAACCTTCCATTTGTAGACTGGATAAGTTATTTAATTGAAATTTGTCAATTTCATCAACATCATATGCAGATGGTTAGGCAACGACAAGGCATTAAACATATTATATAAAACAAACTAAAAAGTGCAAACGTTTTCGACTATTAGCATGTTAGACTTATCAATCATCAGAACACTGAACTTGAATGAAATATGAATGCAGAAGAGTAAATTAAACATTGCAAAGGAATTAAGACACAGCACATGACGGTTTATTTCAAAATTTTGAGCAAATACGAGACGCATACGGCAAACAGCGGCCTTATTCAGCCGAAGATTGCATAAATTGATGAGCCGCGTGAATTTTAATGTTAAATTCGACAGAACAGTTTCGCGCAATGTTGAACGATTCTAAGGATTATTTATTGCTAAAGCTGACTTTTTATTTGGTCTTTATTGGCACATTTTTTGTTTAATTGTCCAAATAAGTCTTCCCTAACTCTCATGGCCAAATGTGATGTGGGCATACTGGCATAGCCAGTCTAAAAATTTTAAAGGGACAAAATATTTGACTAAATATTTGACAAATATTTGACAAAATATTTGACTAAATATTTTGCCCAATTCAACAAAAAATGCTGAACTGGCAAACTAATTGTCATTTCAGAGAGAAGTAGCTAAATTTTATTAAAATGAAATTCACTTTTCTAAACTTTTTAACTAAAACATAATAAATATTTACAACACCATTAGCAAATAGCCTACCACCACAATTAAAAGTTCGTTTGTCTCTTCCGCCAACTAGGCCAGTAGCCTAACAACTCGATTTATCTTCTTCTCATTGATCTTCCATGTTGGCAATGAAGCACATACGAGTCTGAGAGGAAATCGAAAGGCATGCGACTATTTTGCAAAATTTGTCAAAACCAGCGTAGAAATCACCCGAATATGACCGGCAAAACGCAACGTAGGCCTACCTAGTGCGATTAATCATTCGACCCAAAGTTCGATTCAATTCCCCTCTCGTCAAAAGTTTGGTTGTAATTTAGTTTAAAAATTAATCAGGAAACGATTAAACTCTTGTAGCCTACTATGATTTTTGACCATTTTTCCGATACTTTGCAGAGCAGTTGGAAAGTTTCAGGTTGACTACAACACAAAGGCTTTGATCAGTTACAACGGGACAGTGTCCTGGATGCCCCCCGCTACTTTCAAAAGTTCTTGCAGCATTGACGTCAAATACTTTCCTTTTGACACTCAGGTAATTTGGTCTCAGTCTATTTAATTTTACTCGTCTTTGTTTTGTTACTTGTAATGACAATGTTGATTTTGTGAAATTTCGATTTTACTTTTTCTTAAACGTACAACTGAAAATATCCGCACAATTTGTTTTTTCCCCAACTACAAGTTTGTATCCTAACGCCTCCCCCTCCATGTCTGTATTCAAACGGATGCGCTCTGATTGAAAGGTGCAAAGCTCTCCGATAAAAAAATATTTGCTTTCAATATCCCTCCTTTTTTTGGTCTCTAAGTGACGAAATTCTACCAGCACAGGCAGCCTCAAATTACACAAAGCATGGAGCAATAGTACCAGATACTTTATGATCAGCTTCACTGCTAGTGGTGCTAACAAAATTTGTAAAATTCATTCTTGCGAGATTGAATGCAAAATAGGTTCATGGCTTCCAAATTGTGGTTGTTCTCAAGACCAAGGTTTAAGAATGAACTAGCCTACCAGGTTTAGTAAACCATAACTTTTGAAAACCCAACCATGCTTATTGCTTAGATTGAGTCAACAACTGGTTTATTTTTTCTGATTATATGTAGACCTATAAAGTACGTTGTATACCTACCTGCGTATACATTACAGAACAAACATGTTAGTTGCAAGTGAAACCTCAATTCTGGTATAATGCATGATAGCCTACTCACATTGTTTTAAACGAGCTCGCTGTGAGTGCCCAGCGCTGGACTGCGGAAGAAACAAAGCTGATAATGGGCGAGTATAATCCAATCAGATAAATTTCACTACTTTTCAACACTTTTGGCTTGAAAGTTTCAAATTAGGTTTTCCAAATGTGCTTAGATTTATTTCATCTGGCGGTAACCCTACAAAGGTATTGGTGCAAGGCCTTGGTGCGGGTGCAAGGCCCTGGTGCGTTGCGCTTGAAATGGCTTTGCCCGTGGTAGGATTTCTTTGTGGGGTTTTCTTTGCCTGCGTTGCTCTTCTCTGCTATGAGCTAAACGCATCAAGTTGTGTTCCCCTTATGACCATCAGCAATCTTGATAACGCACCATGCCCGATCTTTATAGCAAATGTCTATTCATACAAATCATGAAAATATCAGCTAAAGCTGTGTGGGCTAATAAAGCTATTGCCTGAATGTTGTTGTTTTTACTTTGCCTAATTTTATTTTTAATTTTCTTTTTATCTTGAATTTTTCTGAAGGTGCCAATTTTCTATTAATTTAATTACTTATTTCGTCTCAAGCACGTATAACGTTGGCGTTTTGTCGCTTCTACTTTTTTCAAGACTTTTGCTAGGTTGTCGTTTGTTGGTTTCGTTGTGATGATCAGAAACAAAAACAATTAAACTGAACTTTTTTGTGATTCCCTTCAGTCCATAGTGACCTAAGTCCACCAACGAGCGGCCTGGAGCGAGTGAAATCGCTCCAAGACAAAAAAGCTAAATCAGCCTACAACTTCCTACAAACCGTCGGTCGTCATCTTTCTCTGATGCTCAAATATAATGCAAACACGAACCAGCAGTTTGTTGTACTGTCGAATAACAAAAACAATCATTCGGTCACAATGCGCCGCAGAATGCTGACGTTGAGGCTTAGTTCATTGATGAGAAATAAATAAATAGCGTTCCAACAGTTTCTGCAAACGTTATTTTTAAGAATAAAAGTCCGCCTCATGTTTTTGCAAATTGGCCGAACACCCTTGAAACAGTTTTATTGACGTCAGTGTTTTCGCCACCACATGTTTATCAACAGCAGCACAGCGTGTTTGTTTTTGTGGTTGGTCATTTCTTTGCGAGAGATGGGCCATCCAGCTGTTTCCTTCCCTTCGGAAGTTTGTCCAATGTCGGCATGTGACCCCCTGTGACCTCGCAGGGGTCAAGCAGGGGCTGAGACTGGTTCTTCCTTTCCGCCCTAGCCATGTTGTAATCCCCAGAGTCGAAGTATTTTGCCCCTTTTCCCGCCAAGCGCCTCTGAAGGAAACCGCCCCCTGGCTTCATCTTTAAGTTTCCGTATTTTGAGGCCAGCATCTTCTCCTGCTGCTTCTCAGCATCAACTGGATTGGCTGGAAGCTTAAACTTGCCAGGGTTGGTAGATATATTAGCAGCGCTTTCTGTTTCTTTCATTTTGGTTGAATTCGTCGCTTTCTGTCGCGTTGACGACGATTGATCGCTGTTTGGTTTCATATAAAAAGCGAAGTTTACACTGTTACTGTTTATTATATTAAGTTTGCACTTACACAGCTTGCCTACGTGTACGTTACCTGTAATCATTAAATATATTCAATAAACTAAGCAATTTTCTAAAATGGAATTCAAAGCCTTCTAACTTAAAAAAAAACTTATAATCTCTTCTGTGCTAGCATTCAGCAAGCTATCCTGCAATTCAGTTTGCTGACAGAGCAGCAAACTAAACATGTTCAACAGAAACCGCTCAACAAATCATTTTCAAAAAACCTTCACCAAAACAGTCTTCCTCACTAATCTGATCAAACTAGCTGTTCACTGGTGATTCTCCCAACAAGCTTCCAGCAATTATGAAAATGTGAAACAGCCAACGGCCAGGTGTCACGTCACTGCAATTTATAGCCGGCTACACAAAACCGAGTGTTTTTTCCTTGATTGGAAAACCAGAATTGCTCAATCTTCTATCAATGAGTCTTTCCACATCTACGGTTTGTACAAAATTGTTTCACTGACATCAGTGGCCGAGTGGTTTCGCCTTTGGCTCTAGTACTGGTAGATCTGGGTTCGATTCCAGGTTGGGTCATACCAAATAATAAAGTAGCCTCCTTCTACATATTCGTTGTGCGTGTGCGTCTATAAACACCAGGAAATCCATAGATGCAGAATCAATGCGTCATTATTAGTCGACAATTGTGTATTCCTCATTATTATTGTAATATTGTAAGCCAACATTTGATAATGTTGCTGACTAACTTTTCATTTATTCTGTGCCATAAAAGTGGGTTGTCATAATTATGGTCTAAATCAAGGCCATTCAACTAGCAGACTGCTGTCCGAATCCAGACCTTCTAGATGTTGATGGTGGACTTCGGCCTTCTAAAAGAATAACTTCATTGCCACTTTTCAGTGCCTTTTTAAACATATTTCTACTGGAAGGAAGCATTTCTCTGTGATTATCCCAGTAGCTGGGAGTCTTCTCTCCCCAGTCTTCCCAACACTTTGTCACACCCTACGGGGAATCTCACTTATCGGAAAATTTTCTGTCCACGTCTCCAAACAAGAAAAGCCTTTCAAACTTCGCACAACCAATCGAATCGATTTATTGATTCGCTTTGAACTAAAACTTTCTACTCGAAAAGCAGAGCGGAAAAGAATGAACCGCACAAAAACTTTTGTTATTTCTGCGCAATTGATCTTAAGTCTCTAAAGATTCATTTGCATTTGTTTTATGATTACGTCACACAGAGATGATTGTGTTTTGAATAATTGATAACTTTCTTCGTCTAAAGCTATCACCACGTCTTGGCATGACGTCATGCTTGTCAAGCATTGTAGTCACGTTCATTAGATCAGGCGAGTCGCGATTTGAACGCTATTGTTGAAAAACGCTCTATTTAGAACTGTACCATGAAGTTTGGCTCATGGACTTATGACAAAGCTCGAGTGGACTTGATGCTGGAAACCAGGAATGCCAACAGGAAGGAATACTGGGAGAGCGGGGAGTGGGAGGTGCTGGACGTCGCTGGGTACAGGTGAGTGATGCTTGAATGTATTGTGATGTCATAACTGTCACTTCAATTTGAGTGCTTTCACAAGATGACCTGTAGTAACCTTTGCTGTTCCGCTTGACTTCTTTTTCAGACACGAGCGGAAGTACAATTGTTGTCCAGAAGTCTACCCGGATGTGACGTATTCGTTCCACCTCCGCCGTCTCCCTCTCTTTTACATGGTGAACTTGATCATTCCGTGTCTGCTTATCTCATTCCTCGCAGTGCTCGTTTTTTACCTCCCTTCCGACTGTGGAGAAAAGATTACTCTCTGCATTTCGGTTCTCCTATCGCTCACGGTGAGGAAATCAATGACGCGCGAGAGATCAACAGCGGCCACGATAATTCCTTCTATAAAACATCGTCTTACTTGAAATGAGGAGTTTTCCAAAACTTACATATATTAAAAAAGTTTTGAACTTAACAAATTATGCATTGCTAGCTTGGCGACATCGAATGGTTTGTATCCAGCATCATAAGCTTCACTCAGTTGTGCATTGCTAGCTTGGCGACATCGAATGTTTTGTATCCAGCATCATAAGCTTCACTCAGTTGTGCATTGCTAGCTTGGCGACATCGAATGGTTTGTATCCAGCATCATAAGCTTCACTCAGTTGTGCATTGCTAGCTTGGCGACATCGAATGGTTTGTATCCAGCATCATAAGCTTCACTCAGTGTTGCCATTTTAAAAAATTGTCAAAGCAGGAAAATGTTTGTTTTGTTCCAAATACTTCATGTTGCCATAGTTACAAATGTTGATGCAAATGATTTGTTCAAATCATTTGACAATAATTGTCTTCAATATCCAGGTATTTCTCCTCGTCATCACTGAGATCATCCCCTCTACGTCACTGGTGATTCCCCTGATAGGACAATACCTTCTCTTCACAATGATCTTTGTGACGTTATCCATCACGATCACTGTGTTTGTCCTCAACGTCCACTTCCGGTCAGAGAGCACACATGTCATGCCGGGTTGGGTGAAGATGATATTTCTAGAGAAGTTACCCAGAGTAAGTCACTTCGCACAAGTCTGATATGTTTTCAATAAAGTGTTAAGGTTGTTCCATCGAGGATTGCTGTTTGTAAGATGCAACGAGTTAAACGAGGTTATTTTTCATCTCAGCTAAGGCCCCTGGGAATAATCTTCAGCGAAGGTTAGTTTTCCAAGCTTCGAAGAATAAAAAGAAAAGATTATACTCGGCCTTTGACAGTGACCTTCCGAACACACAGCCACATGCTTTTGAGCGGTGTCGAACCGGCGCCATTGGAAACGTCCCACCAATGTCATCACCACTTTATGTAATCAAGGTTGTTAGCTTCACTTCCAAATCTTCTTCTTCAAATCAACAAATTCTTATTGACAAGACCTGAAGCGGAAACAACCAACATAGAAATGTTCTGATTTCATTTTAATTGCAATAACATGATCATCTGCTTGATCTCCCTCATCAAATACATTTATTTTGGTTGGTTTTGAATCTTTATCCTCGGACGGACAAAGCCCTGATTGGTTATTCCTGGTAGTTTCGCATAGGCTTACTTGTAGAGGCTTTTGACGCAGGGCCGGTTATAAAGATTTACAGAGTGAAGTTTCCGATTGTTGAAGTGTCGTTGCCTGGAAATTATTCCATCCATGCGGTGCCGTTAGGATTGCGCAACGGATAAGGCGTTGGCTTTCCAATTATGCAAATCTGGTTCGATTCCCGGTTTTAGCTGTTTGTGGACAACACCCCTCACCTCTACCTATAGTATAATAAATTGCGTGGGCATAATTGCTGCAGGAAGAGCGGCTGAGAGGAAGGAACTGGCCACCCTACTTTCCTTAGTGCCAAAAGATTAGTGCAATGAGAACCTTATCTTCTCATACTTACACTTGAATCAAGTATGGGACCACTGAATAAATAGCAAGTCCTGAAATGACTTGCTCAAGCGCACACCCCGAGCACCGCGTAATCTTGAGTCTTGAGTTTGAGACCTTTTCACGTTAGCACAATCTTTCCGTCGTGACCGCAGCCTTAGCCGACTTACCCCCACTGCATTATGCAAGGAAGAACACAATCGGTAACGTTTTTAAAGTATTTGATATGACCCCGGCCTAGAATCGAACCCATGCCTACTAGAATTAGATGTTAAGAATCTTTGCTTATCAGCCGACCAATCAGATGCTACAGCCACGTGTCCAATGTTCAATGTAGTTGTTGTGCACTGAGTAATATGAAAGGCATCCATCTAACGACGTTTCGTGATGTCCAAAATACTTGTTTGTTGGGTCATTGAAGGCCACGACGACAACTGTTGCTTATTTTAACTCCATTTGTTGCTATTTTGTTTCTACTTTGTGTGTGTTTTTGCATGATATGTCATAACGGGACGTGGCACAACAGTTATTGCAAAGCGCCACTTTGTGTATGTTCCAGTACTTGCTGATGAAACGGCCGGATAATAGAAAAGCCATCATCGCAAAACTGGCGAAGAATGTGATTTGTATGGAAATGCAAGAGAACGGATTGTATTCCAAAAATAAGAAGAGAATGGTGGTAGGTGATGGTTGAATTTGAATAGAAACCACATATCGACGGTGATTTGTCAAAACGTGCAAAACAAAATTTACTCTACTTCTTGCGGTTGATGCCGCCGCAGATCACATTGTTACATCCAGGCGCAGCATCCAATGGATTGTATGTTCATCGAGCATTAACTCAACTGGACTTTCAAAACGCAAGTTTCAAATTACTAACTTCCATTAATGTTCCTTTGTGTCTACTAAAAGGTTTATAGCGACACGTTTACAACTGGTCCAGTTTACAACTGGTCCAGAAGCCCAGATTATGTTGCAATACCTGAAGCAACCATGTTGATCACAGCGTATTGCAAATGGGATCTACAAATACAATCTTGGTTGATACGTGCACTCGTGCAGGAGCCTAGGCTGCAAGGTTTTTGATTGGCAAGTTCGTTTATGGACTTATGGTGGCCTACCAGTTTATTTAGCACTACCGCAAGGTGGTAGTAACGTTTCCAATTGTAATATTGTTAACGTAATAAGTTTATTTGTTATCCTCAAAGATGCGTTTTGCTTCATCGGACAAATTATTTAATCAGCATGCATCGTGGCCTTGCTTGTAGCTATCAGTGGACTGCTGCCGGCTACAGCACATCCCTGTCACAAGCTTGGTGGCGAGTCACGTGACAGGATATGACGTCACTGATATTTCAAATCAATGTGATGTTTGAGTTTCTATTGAAGAAGCCACAATACAAGAACCTGCATCATTTTAGCGAAATCAAATTGCGTTTTAAGAACATAGTAAGAAATAGACAAGACTTTTGCACAAGAACACGATCGGTACCACATTCGAGTCTTCGGTAAGGCACGACGTGGAATCGAACCCATTACGATACTATCCGGTTAGCTGCTTGTTGATGTCTTGGCACCAAGTAGTTCATCTCAACCACATACCTAAGTAGAACCCAGGCCTCATAGCGGCCCTCAAAGTTTGAGGGGGGCGTTGCCAAGGCCAACGACCTTCAACACCTGATCCCGGATGTTAACAACTTACCCCTCCAGGATGGGACTGATGTGAAGAAGCGACTCCGACAAAGCAAGTACCACCAGCATGCGCTCTCCTCTATGACGTCGGAGCTACGAAGCGCGATCGAAAACGTCATATACATCGCCAACCACTTCAAAGTTGCAGACGAAGCGACAGAGGTGAGGCGTGAGCGCTAAACTATAACCGTTGCTAATGGCTTTCCTATCAGTTGCATCACAACGGTGACGCCATGATTGTGCTGCTACGTCAAAATGTGAAACAAAAGTTAACTCGGTATCTTGATTCTTATCCTTTAAGTTTTATTTCTATAAACTTTTTTATTTTATTAACCACATAATAATAGACATCACCTGGCCTGGCCCTCCACAAACTCAGTGCTTTCCCATTTGATAATTATATCTTTACGTATATACAACCATATAACACATAGGCTATGCGTAGCTTATAGCATGCCAGTTGTGGCAATGATAGCCATTATTTCTCGAGAGGAGATCGAACCCAAAGAACCACGATGCCTCGCTTTGATTCTCTTTAATAATATTTCCATGGTGAGACGAATGTTCCTGAGTCGTATGGTCCGAGGACTTCAAATTTGAATCCACTGACTTAGATTAACAAATAAATTGTTTACAAGAAAATGTAGTAGCTGCGCATGCATAAGATTTCAAGAGAGTTATATAAAATTGCAGTTGTTCTTTCACATCTACTTTGTTTGTTTCTACGTCAGCAGTGATAGAACATCACCATGTTTGTGTCAAACCATGGGGGTGTTGTTCGCCTCATTAGCTTTGTTGGTTAGAGTGGCTTTGTACACGATGAAGCGCCGAGATCAAGCAGCGCTGGTTCGACTCTTGGGGTGTACGCTTGAGCATCGCATGGATATTCGTCCGCCCCGTTAGCTCAGTGGTTACGCGCCCGGCTCAAGATCACGCGGCGCTGGCTCGACTCTCGAGGTGTGCGCTTGAGCAACGCATTTCAGGACCACTCTACATTCAGCGGCACCTAGTGAATGGAATAATTCCTTGGCAACAACACTTCAACAATCAGAAACTTCACTCTGCCAATCTCAGTAACCGGCCCTGCGTCAAGAGCCTCTACAAGTATGCGAAACTACCAGGAATAAACAATCAAGGCTTTGTCAGTCCGAGGATAAAGATTCAAAACCAAACCATGGACTGGTCTCCATTCAGTTGCCTCGAGTGGATAGAATAATTCACAGACAGCAACACCAGCAATCAAAAATTTCACTCGTTCAATCTCGGTGATCGGGCCTGCGTCAGTGATTCTGAGCCTCTTACAAGCAGGTGCGCAACTGTCAGGACTAAGCTCTCGAAGAAGGTTTCTCAGTCGGAAGTAGTGGCGGATTCAGGGGGAACAGAGTATGTTGTATTGGCAAGACCAGTTTAATGACCTCCCCCCTTAGGCTACTTGCTAGATCAGTCTCTGCTCCGAGGATAAAGTTTCCCCACAATCAATTATTGCTTTCGCGTCAGATCGAGAACGATTGGAAGTTCGTTGGCATGGTAATCGACCGCCTGTTCCTCTGGATCTTCATTTTTGTTGGAACGTTTGGAACAATTAGTTTGTTCATTCAACCACTCCTCGATTCCAACCACATCGAATCCAGAGCCGACATCCATGACAAGTGATGACGTCATGCGTCGGTAACGTCATCCTGTTCGTCATCTGTGGAGTTTTCAATTAATTTCATGCTTGATTGAGCAATGTACGAGATTTTGTGCGGATTTTAAAATATTTCATGGCTCAAAGTTTTAGATTTTAATCAAAAAAGATAAAATAATTTTGGATGTTTTGATTTCTTGTTTTGTTTGCTGCACAAATAACAACCTCGCCCGAAGGAAACGCTCCTGCATCGACATTGTTGAAGTGACAAATCCTTTCAAAGAATATCAAGCTTGCGCAACCTAAAACCCCTAAAAGTGATGCTGAGTTAAAGTTTCGGAAAATTATTGTTAATAAATTATATGAATCTACAATTTTCCTGAAATAATAATAAATTGATGGACCTCTATAAAACTTTCCGAAGAACCCGATCTGGAAACTACTGGTCTATCATGTCACAAAATAAGATGAAAGTACTTCATTATTCGCATTGCACAATGATTTTGTCGGAAGGCACTTTAACATGCAGATATCCAATCCATGGACTTCTGTCCAATCCAACCACGAACCAATGAGATGCTACGTTATCTGTCCAATTGTCACCATTCCAGCAACCAGCATTCAGCCAGAGAATTAATTATTACTTTGAACTTTGTTCGGTAATTACAGAAGAAAAAAGAGCTGTAGCAGAGGTGGGAGTCAAACCCACGTCAATGTAGGCCTAATGACTACTACCGCCCTAACCCAACGCGCCAAGTAAACCGATGGCAAAGTTATGATTTAATTTAGCTAGAATTTGCGTTTTTCCTTTATTCTTCCCAAACGCAACCTTGATAACGTCATGAACAGCGTAGCTTCTGATTGGTTCGTGGTTTATTAGAAATCTGCTTGTTAAAGTGGCTACCGATTTTGTCAGAAATATTGTCTTCAGATCAACTTGTTTCTTCGTATTTCAGCTTGTTGGCAATCATTTTTCTTGGCGGTGTTGTGTTGTCTTTTCCACTTACCACTCATAGGCTATAGGCCTACCCAATGTTTTCATTGGTTTATGTTGTAAACACAATTTGGGTTTATTTGGAACAAAAGCAGGCTACCGCCCCGATAGCTCAGTTGGTTAACGCGTGACTTCTGGAACGAAGAAGCTTCAAGATCAAGCGGCGCTGGTTCAACTCTCGGGGTATGCACTTGAGCAAAGCACGTTAAGGACCGCTCTCCATTCAGCGGCATCTAATGGATGGAATAGTTCCCCGGCAACAAGACTTCTACAAACGGAAACTTCACTCTGCCAATCTCGGTGGGTAGCCACTTTAACAAGTCGAAATTCTGCCACTGAAATCGATTAGAATGCAACCGCCAACCAATCAGAACATGTTATAAGAAGCTACCGTCCAATTGTGATCCTTCTCGCACTCATCCAGAGCGTTAATGCTTGTTTTGAACTTTATTTGGTAATTACAGAAGAAAAAGAGCAATAGCAGTAGTGGGAATCGAACCCGCGTCAATGAAGTGACTACTTTCTAGCCCTAACCCCTAAGCCAGTGGTTCTCAACCTTTTTGTCATGGTGGACCCCTTTTGGTGCCTTCGAAGCGGTGGCGGACCCCTAAAAATTTCTATTTGAAATTTTGGTATATCGCGTCTCCTTATGGAATCATATGTTACATAAGTTTCGAAGCAACACACTTAGAAGAATTTGCGCAACGCACTTGACGACGGTGAGATTGACGAAATAATGTTATGAGCTATAGCCAATGTTGGCACCAAGGATCAAACGTCACTGATCTATATGCTCATTTGATGTTTTTCTATAAATTTTATCAAAAGTTAATCGAATAGCCAACTTGCGACCGTTACAAAGAATTTATCCCTTTTTTCATTTGTAATCAATATTAATTCGTTATAATTGCAGTCATTGCACAACTGTGAGTGGTGATAGACTGTTGACTAACGTTTGAATTTGTAAGTCAATCATTGATCAATCTGCTGTCTCAAAAGAATTAAGTTGAACAAAGCCAACATAGCCTTATTAAAAGGTTTAAGTCATTTATATGATATTTTTAGTTAAGAAACCAAACCTTTGTGCAATGTCCTTTGCAATTTCAAACGACGCACCAGTGCGCTGCGACTTACAGTTTGAGAAACACTGTAGGCTAATACATGAACAAGGTTGAAAAACGTTACCTCTCTACCAAAACTTATAAACAAAGCATAAAATTTTTTTAAATTTTTTAATTTATTAATCATGCTGAAAACCGAAAACTTTCGCGGACCCCTTGAAATCGCTTCACGGACCCCTTGGGGTCCGCGGACCCCCGGTTGAGAACCACTGCCCTAAGCCAACCAGCTGACAAAAAATCCATCACTTAATTTGCTTTCTATCATCTTCTTTTCGCCATTTTTTACGTCACTTAAACCGTAGCTTATAATTGGTTGGCGGTTTCATTCTAATCAATTTCAGTGGCAGGATTTCGACTTGTTAAAGTGGCTACCATCTCGGTAACCGCGCCTGCGTCAGTGGTTAAAAGTCTCTACAAGTAGGCTATGCGAAACTGCCAGGATTAAGCTTTCCCAGTCCAAGCAGAAAGATTCAATCAATGATCATCGATTGAAGTGAAGTTCCAGTTAAGCAAGCGATTGAGATATAAAAGAATCGATTCCATAACTGGGCCTGTTAAATTATTATACTTAAAAGAAAATTGAAAAGTAACCGAAATGTATAACCCTGCTCATTACATTGGTTCCTAAAGTCCAAGATATTGTTAATTTGGGAGCAGCTGACAAGACGACCACGAATGGTATTTCGTTGTTCCTGGCAAATCAGATTGATTTATTCAACTCTGAGCGTAGCCTACTGATGTGTTCCTCTATTCTTATGAAAAGCTTGTTCGGAACCGTGCAATTATAGCATCTGATTGGCAAATAAATATACTTAGCATTGCATTTAGCCTTCACATGTTCCTCAAAGTCTAAAAGAAGCTAGTTTAGTCTGGAGAAAAAGAGCAAAGCAAACACAATTTTGCTTTTTTCAACTCAGCATCTTATTACCCAATTTACTAAATCTGCTTTCTTTTTATGGAATGTCTTGTTGGTTGCTTCATCTCATAACTGGCTTGATAGCTCAAACGATAAGCATCCGCTTTGAGAGGAAATTGTGGGCTAGGTACAAATAGGACACTTGGGCCACCCAAACAAGGCAACAATGAAGAAAATAATTTGATTTCAACAAACACGCGAAGCTTAAGTTGCTTCCAGTTTCTGAGCTCTGTGAAAAGTTTTCGGCCCCAAAAATGATCTCAGACTCAAAAGTACCTCCTGGTAACAAGTAGGCCTACCTCACTGTAAGATCAAGCAATCGAGGTTCAATTCAGGTCTTTGCAGTTGAGCAACGAACCCCTCAAGAATAGCAGCTCTCAGTGGTTGAAATGTTTTACTGGTGACAATTTATAAGTATTAGGGTTAGGTTAGCCTTATCTACTAGACCAGGTTCACGCATCTTCCAAATTTTTTCCGCAACCCTTTACGATTAAAATGACATATTTTGCACATTTGTGATAACTATTGAAAGGAAAATTAAAACAAGCTACCCGGACTCGAAGTAAAACATGACAGTAACCCGGACATGAAACGACAGAAGTGCGGTTACTCCTGAGCCAGATAATGATAAATCTCCTCTAGCCAAAATATGTGAAGCTTTTTTCCAGAAAATTCAAACCGTAACTTAGAGTCAAATGATAGATCAGCAAGTTCTTCCCGAAATTTAAGAGAGAGGTAGCTAGTTTGCTTTTGCATTGGATCTAATCTAATTTGTTGTTGTCCAATTCTGAAACAGAATACTTCTAAAATTGTTTCAACAGATTTGACAAATGGTCGATAACCAGAGATTTAATAACATTTGATTCCACATCATTTTTAGCCAAATACTTTTTGTAAATGAGAACATTTCAAATGAATCATTTTCAACCTTTAGTTTTCTGATGTTTATTTTATTTTTATAAACGATCAATTTTAGATTTCACTGTAAAACATGGATGTTGTCTCTTTGGAAGGACAAATTAAGTTTGTTTAGTTTTTCAAGCAAATCTGACAAAGTGCATCATTTCAAAAGCCAAATGCTATTGCGAAAATGGACCGAGTCTCATCTTTTTCAGTTAAAAAAATCACAACTTTAATTAATTTTCAACATTAATAGCTTTTGTAAAGCTTTGACTTTTTAAAGCCTCCTTACTTCACAATGCAATGAAAGTTAAACTTCAATTCGATTTCACCACATGAATTTGCAAAGATACAGGTGGGCTATTGAGTGTGCGACTCTTAATAGTTAACTTTCGCAGCACCCTGCACAAAAGTGTTCATTATGCAGCAGTTTGTATAAAACTGGTTTAGGCCTACTCTCTGCGGCCTCCGGTTTGGGAAGCCCTAACTTTCACTATGGTCACCTGGTGATGCGGCCTGATTTGCCACATTTTGATTACCGCTAATATATAATTGAGATTTTATAAGATTTGTAGGGTATGTTGACAAATCTGGAAAATTCAGCGGAATATGACAAACTAGGCCGCACCTCTAGGTAGCCATGGTTACACGTTTCTGGAACGTCCATCAGTGCACAAGAGCCGGAGTCCGAAAATTTTGGCAAAAACAGGAGCCAGGTTCCATTTTTTTGCTAGTTGACTTTAACATGCAAATATTTAGGCCTACGTTGTAGCCTACTTGGCGCAGTTATTATTTTGTGTATTTTTATGGTTTTATTTTCCAAGTAGTCACACTTTTCTTTTTTATTGCAGTAGAGTGGCTTCTAAACATTTCTAATGTCTTTAGGCCTCTCAAGCCGAGGTCTACATCGTTCAACCACCAAAATTGTCGATGCATCCAGCAAGGAGATACCAGACCAACAAGTCTGACCAGATCAGCGCCACATTCACAAGATGCTACTTCACGGTGATAGTTGAACGGAAACGCCCGTGCAAAGATGGTTGAAGCAGATGTCAACGTTTCATCAGATAAAGTGACCGACATCCTCGTGTATAACTACGTCACAGCAACGCCAGCAAAGCTAAATAACCGCAGATGCAGCTTGTTGGCAGCAAACGACTGAGTCAAAGTCAAGATATTCACTTGATTCAAAACCGAATGAAAATTATAAGAACGAGACCCAGACCGGTCGGCCACAATACTTGATGAAAATTAGACGAGTAACCTCTAATTAACGAGATTCCTTCATAGCTTAAACCTGTAATTACGAAGGAAATTATCGGAGATAATATCAGGTTGTCGTCACAATGAACACCCGAGAATGCTGCCAACGTCACGAGTCGTCCAAGCAACAGGAGGTATTATGACGTCAAAACCACTCGGGTTCTACAATAGCGATAGTGGAGCCATTGCATTCATCTCACATGTTTGAATTATCGCCAAGAAATGTTCTTTAACACAATCCTCACTGACGACAATTTTCAACAGCCTCAGGCAGTTGGCGAATCGCTACCTAGCTTCTGCGTGGAACCTGGTCGTGGTTTGAACTGAGGAAGCCACAAAAGAAACATACAGAGAATCTAACTTGTTTGTCGCACATTCGGATGTTATTTCATCGATCTTACAATAATAAACTCCTGTGACCACGCTGCTTTTCGACAACGTTGTTTTCATCACAAACAAAGCTCAGCATCAGCACAGCCAGCAGTTGTGACGTCATGATCACGTCAATTGCCTGAAGCGATCAATTGCGGCATGCTTGCATACGTCATAATACTTCGCCTCTTTCGTTCCAACAAAATAAACATATTCGTTGAAACGATTTGAAGCCACAAAAGAAACAGCATCGAGCGTTGCCAGGTGTGCCAGCGGACGGTGGCATGCAGGTGCAAACAACATGAGCAACTGAGTTCGATTAGTCACAAATGTGGTGCTTAACATTGCTACCTAGCGACAACCCTGCCCGAGCAAACCAAGTCAGCACAAACAAAACAATGACGTCACTAGGAGTGGTTCTTTTGTATCGGGTTCGCTACAACTGCGAAGACTCTCATAGAAAGCCACTGGTCATACATGCGTCGCTGGGTCAAGCGCGCATCATCATACACACTCCCGTTAGAAACTGTGACAAAACAATGGAGCTACCTCCTGAGAGGTTCGAACACTGACATTAAAGTTACCAAACTTTTGGTAAAGTTCAATGGGAATGGGTTCAAGGGGTGAGCTGAGTCTTGTAAAGAGATCAAAGTATACCAGAGTGAGGATACCGGTACACCAAACACTTCGAAGCTCGTGGGGAGCAGAACGATGAGTGAGTTTGACGGCAACCGATGGAAATCTTGCGCGGAAATGTTTAACAATCGAACAAAGCCAGGTGCAGATTTTCTACAACAAATCTTTCTAACAAGCAAATTTGAAGTGATAACCATCGTTAAAGCCGGCCGAAGAAAATCTGGCAACACTGCCAGAGTGAATTTGTTCATTGCAAAGACGCACTCGCGTTCGTATTGTGCTGTTTCAGTCTGTTACCGACCCAGCAACGCCTTGAAGTGAGGTTGCCTTCTATCGAAAAGTTGAAAAATAGGGGGCAGAGGCACACCAAGAAAAAACAAAATTTCGTTTTTTTTTTTATTTTAAAAAGCTTGCGCAATAGAATGCGAGGCGTTACTAATAGCATTGTGTCTTTGAAACCTTGGAAACAACACGCGAATGATTTGAAATAAATATTTGATTATTCTTAGACCCTGAATTTTTTATTTGGCACTGATTGCTGTGGAACACTTATTGGCAGTTCAACTATTTCTCAGAAATGGACATTGTTTTCAGAAAGCAACAGTTCTAACATATGTCTGATTGTTGACAAACGGCCACAGACCTATCCTGTCACTGACGTTCGCTGAGGGAATCCTGACGGGCTCCTTGTTTCTTGTGACGTCACTTACGCTTAGTGAAGGACGGAAACAATTCAAGTTGAAAATATTGATATTATTTCCTCTACACCCAACTTGGGGTTCTATGAACAAAACAATGTTACAGCCGCATTTCTAAAACTCGATGTAATTGCTCGGAAACATTTGCGTTTGCAATCAAAGTGTCACTTAGCGCAACATGGAATAGTTTAAATACGGATTTTTAACGCGCAGGGAAAGTCGCAAGGCGAGCAAGATACACATCACTGGAATTATTGTCTCATGAGCAACTCGTGCAGGTGAAACCAAAACGAGTGGCTCAGTGCTTGTCACGGGGAGGTGCGGCTTTCACTGGAACGATCTCAATTGGGTTGACTTTCGTTCATTGATAAAACATGATCATCAGTGTCTGATGAGGTCGCTTGCTGGAAGGGGCGAAGGTGATCCAGGATAAAACCTGGTGCACCCCAAAAACCATGGTCGTTCTCCCTTGACACATTCTGGGATGCACAGCACACACAAGATAACCATATAATAACGTCATGACAACACTAAAATTCAACAAAATAAACATCGGCTACGACCATCGCTGAATACATAGAACACGTCAGATTAACGTATAAAAACAACATTTTCTCAACAAAACTATGACGTCATAAACTTGTGAAATGTGCGAATCCGGGTGAGCAAAATGAAATTGTGCAACAATCTAGCGCATTATTTGCATGGTAACAATAGCACAAAACCACATAAAAATGCACAAACACTACACTCAGACTGCAAAATCAGTCATTTCTACATCGAATCAATGCAAAAATGACAGATTTTGCTGTCTGGGTAACTACTCAAACGATGAACTTATAGCGATTTTGGGTGCTATCAAGCTTTGAATGGAAACTTGCATGTTGGCGTGGTCGCGTGTGTAGGTCGCCATGAGTTGGATGGATGTATGACAGCGCAAGTGAAAATGGTTAGAAGAGATATGCGACAACTGACTAGTAGATTGTGACATAAAATTAGTTAGGCTACCTAGAGAAGTAAAAAAAAAGTATTGAATTGAAAGCCATGCCAACATCTTGTAGTGAGCAGCAGCGTACCGTAGTAATTTGGCCCTTGATGTGATCACAGAAAACAAGTTGACAAATTGGCAACACAAGATTGCAAAAGCGTAACGAGTTCAGTTCAATCTCAGTGAATTGTAGACAAATGCATTTCTTAGAAAGACAAAACTATTGAAAGGAATATTCCCAGTAAACGATATTTTAACAACAAAGTAAAACGTATATGACCACGATGTCTGCCTTAAATGTGAAGCTAAAATGTCCATTGCGAGGTTGGAACTTTAGGATCACTTTGTGGAAGGCAGCGAGTGAGATCTGGTTGTCAATTTGCAAATTGTTAAACAGAAACAAAAGGTTAATACTTTGGCACGTCAAACCTAGGTAAGGCACAAAGCGGCACGATCATGACACAATTACGGTTTCATTCATTTGATGACTGAAGATATAAAGAACAAAATGTTTCAGCCAATCAAAGTAGTGAAAAATGTCACCTCCACAAGGTGGCAAAGGTATTCGAGGGCAAATTAATGCAAAAATTTTCATTTGTCATTTTCATTGGTTGTAGGTTCGGCTGCCAGCGCGTCATGAGTGAAAATGATTGGTCGATACCGATATCACTCTTTAGGCCGATACCGATATTTTTGCCGATACATTAGTGTTGCAAAAAGAAGCAGTTTTGGTGTTTCTAAAGAGTTAAATTGCTAAATTTAACCTAGTTTGGCATAAAAAATAGCATTGACAGGGGGGTCCAGGAGATACTTTTGGACTGTGGCCCAGAATGATTTTAGGGGCACGAGAAGTTGACAAAACCTATTCATTGGATATATCGCAAGTTTCTTAGAAACGTCTTGATTTAGGGATCGAGGACCTCACTGGGTAGTGGTACCGGGTCCAAATTATCTTCATAGCAACCTTGGATAAAACTAATATAAAATCTTTGAATTGGCATAATTTATTTGTAGATTCATTATCCATTTTTAAAGATTCAATCATTCCAATCTCAACTGCATTGTTCAGTCACAATAGTAATATTTAGTAATAAAAAGCTGCCATGAATGGGTACTGGGATATGAAGGGAAGAAACAGATATCATAACTGGGGATTCTAAAAAATTTATAAGGGGTTTGTTTAAATTCTCCATCATAATTGAAAATGAGTTATAAAATTTAAACAAAGTTTTTTCGGTAGAAACTATTCGACAAGCGGCGTTCGACATAAGCTTGTCATTTGGTTGAAGCTTTTGCTAGGCTTGTTAAGGCTACCCAGGCAGCAAAAATGCATAATCTTGCATCGTTTCTACATCGTAAGACATTAAAAAAGATGAAATTGGATCGCTTTTAATGTGCTGGTTCTAGATATAGGCCTAATGAACTTTCTTCTATCACATCAAATTTTTGAGATGATTACAAAAATACTTTTTTAATAATATTTCGTTTAATAACTTTTTCAAAAATAATTGATCTATATTTTTGTTGACTGCACAAAATCTGCAGCAAATGCGTTTTATTTTGTATTTTTAGTATCGGCCAAATTTTGCCTGTCTACTTTGCATAGACTTGAGTAGACATGGAGATTTACTAACTTCGAAAGCGACATGAAAACATTTTGCAACCTCAATAACACACAAATTATAAACATGATTACTCAATGACATTAAAAAAAATTTGTGTGAAAACGACATGGAGCTAAGTTGACAAAGCAAAAATATAAAAACTTAAGCAATTGTCTCTTTATTTCAAAACCAAACTTTAAACAAAGCGAATACGAGTCATCAGCCAAGTGAGGCGAGGAGTGAAGAGGCAATAGGTAGTTTGAAAAAAGAATAAGCCTGTTAGCGGTGGACCTGTTCTTCAACAATTAGAAGGCACCAAAAATGGTTGGAACCATAATTTGTTTTACAATTCGGAGCCAGGTCTTGGGGGTGAATATTCCGGAGGTGGTTGCTCCAACAGCGAAACATCTTCTTCTGATCTTCGGAAGAAACTGAGGGTGTTGGTGGTGGCTGCTGGAGGATTGGAGCTGCTACCAATACGATCAGTGTAACGTTCAGGAGGAGGATTGTATAACGGGTTATTTGTTCTGCTCACAGCAGGACGAGCAGATGGAGCAGGCAGGAAGACATCATCAAGATCCATGTCATCCCTTGTAGAAGACTTTGTGAAGCGCTTCCACGTTTTAGGAGCCGCACAGAGTAAGGCGGTAAAGGTGAAGCAGATGCACAGCACAGCTGCAGTCACAATGAAAAAACCTTCAAGGGTCATCTCACAAATTGAAGGAACAAACTTTTTCAGGTCAGCATGAACTTGGTTGCAGCTCAAATGGGTTGCCAATGATTTTAAAACGTCTGATAGCTTTTCTTCCTTTTTATAAATTTGATCTAAGATTTGGTTTGCAGAATCAGAGACTTTCTCATCATAAGCACTGATCGCCATAATAGCTTTGCCCATGTTAGCAACGGCTTTTTCACTCTGTTCCATCACATCTTTGTAAGGATCTACAGCATCCACATCATGTGAACACTCCAAATAATACATCGCTGTGGCATTGTTCATATAAAATTTCTCAACAGATTGTTGCTTGATGAACATGTATGGGTCCACACACATGTCACTGACAGCAACATCCAACATGAACAAAGAACCAATGTACAAGTATGACACAACAAGACAAATTAATCCAATGAATGTTGTGGCAAAAAGAAGCGCTTTAGAACGGCAACAAATACCAACCACAGCCAAAAGACAAACAAGCCCATGGAGACCAACCAGTGAAAAAGTGATTATGGTCCGGTACTGCTCGGTATGTTCAAAAAAATTGATTGTCCACGCCAAACGATCATCAGCACCTTCGTTTTGCTGAGGAAACATATCCGAGATTATCAGTAATGACATCACAGAAGCATGCAGTGCATCTACATCGCTGTTATTGGTGACTTGTTCCAATAGGTCTTCTGCCAGAACATTCAGCTCATCAATTAATATGTTCACTTCTTCAACATCATGTGTTATAACCGAAAATGATCGATGAATGTCTGCAGTGGCACCAGAAGCAGAGGAAACACCTTCATGAGCTTGAACGCTGCCGTAGATCACAACACAGACACCACCCAGTGCTAGTAAGATAAAAACTACCATGAGGCACACGCTGCAATAACATGCACTGCTGTTGTTCTTGTTTGGCGCTGCTCGCTTTATTCCGACACAACAAAAGTAGATCAAGAAGCCGATCATTGTAAGAACAAGCACAACGATGGGCATAAGGGCAATCATCGCCAAACTCTCCAGGTATTCCTCATTGTCCAATGAAAATTTTTGATCTTGAAGTAAGATAAACTTAAATGACAAATGAGGAACAGAGTGAATAATAGAAGCAAGCTGTGTTGGGGTATAATCTTCATCCATGGCCTTTACAAATAATTGTAAGACAAAACCAACTCAGTAACAAGCAGTGTCGGCTATGCACTATAACTAGTTGAAACAGCTTAATGAAATACAAAAATATAAAAAACCTTTTAGAAGATATGAAATAAGTCTCAGCACATACATAATCACAACAGTGGCTTGTTGTTTGGTCGAGTGCAAAGAGTAGAGCCCGGCAGGAGATTGGTTCATCACTTACTGAAACCAACCAGGACTCTGCATGAGAGGTGAAGCCTCTGCAGAGTTTAGGTAAGCAAGCTTTTTATTAAACTATGTTATGATAGGTCTACTCAGTTTTGCAGATGTTTTTGCAGCCAGCTATTTTATGCCTGGGTAAATGAGCCACCAGACAATGACTAGGGCAAAGGTTCATTTATGACTTTTATTTTGTTGGCATCCCCTTCCTGATTGGAAGGGGATAACCCAGTGGTTCCCAACCGGGTTGCCGCGGCACCCTGGGGTGCCAATTGCAATGCTCAAGGGTGCCGCGAGATATTGCAATACTGCGGCCCTTTCTTTATTTTAACTTTAACCCGTTAAGTGCGCAATTTATTTATATATTTTAACTCTAATCCGCGGTAAGCCTTTGTTTTCTAGCCCAGGAAAAATAACTTGAAATAGATTTTGACTCGTTGCTGTTCTTTCCATAAAAACGATTGAAACGCATCATTATTGCTATTATTATTGCCCCCATTCGTGCCAGCCGCTCATCAACGAAGCGGATGTACAGAACATCTCTGCGGCTGCTTGGGCGGACCATAAATGGAGTTCTGAATGGAAGTCAACCGCCACCAGACTCTATTTGTTCATCCTCGACGCCGACACACGCCCCATCGGTCTAACACTACCAAGACAGGCATGGATGCGCCTCAACCGTCTCCGTACGGGCGTCGGGCTTTTCCGCTCAACCATGCAGCAATGGGGAATGGCTTCTTCCTCTTCCTGTGGTGCCGAGGAACAGACCGCAGACCACATCATCAATGACTGCCCCATCTTTAAGCCACCTAACGGAGTGGACGGTCTGCGTGTCATGGATTATGAAACCAAAGACTGGCTGCTCTCTAGTAGCCTTCCAGTGTAGTCCGGGAACATCGTAAATCTGGGTGGTAAAAATATAGACCCTCGGCCCCAGAGGCTCACACGACGACGATTATTGCTATGTTTCATGATTTTATTTTGCGTTTCAAAGCACACAAAGTCAAATTGCAGTGATGGATTATCGGATTGTTTGACCCAGCAGGATGATAAAATAGCAAGATTGTTTGAGAACCATTATAAAATTGAAAACTTTTGCATGGGGATACCTGTAAAGTGTAAATACAAGCACGATACATAGCTAATCGAGAAGAGGCTAAGTTATAATTAATTTATTCTTTATAACTTACTTATGGAGAAATTTATTACACAGAAAAGAAAGTGGAACAATGTCGATCATGATGCAGAAGAAGTAGGAAGTACAAGTAAAAAGAAAGCAAAAAAGACTGGTCTTTACTGTGACAGTTATTTGAGTATAGGCTTTACTTGGTGTGGTGACCAAGCACAACCTCTAGCAGATTGTCTATTATGCAAACAAAAATTGTCAAACGAAGCCATGGTGCCAAGAAAATTGAACAGCCACTTCACTAAAAAAACATGGTCATCTCTCTGATAAACCTCAAATATACCGTATTTTGAGAGAGTTTTAGCTGAGAGAAAACAGCAAAGCCAGGTGTTTACGCAAATTTTCAAAGTAGGCTACCTACCAAAGCTCAAGAGGCCACTTATTTAGTAGCAAAAATTATTACTAAATACTCAAAGCCTCACACCGAAGCGGAGAGCATTATTCTTCCTGCATGCAATGCAATTGTGAAAACAATGCTCGGAAATAAGGCCAAAGAAGAAATAAAAAAGATTCCCTTGTCAAATAATACCATTTGTAGAAAAATTTGTGATACGTTGGTCACCGGGTTTGCCGACATAAAAAAATACTGTACCGGTAATCCCTTCTGTGTTATTTCATACAGTTATTTGAAATACAGAAACCTCATAAAATTGACCCAGTTGTGCCAGGGTACCGCAAACTATTTATCTCTTTGATAGGGTGCCGCAAAATCTAAAAGGTTGGTAACCGCTGGGATAACCCATGGGGGTGCACCGGTGCAACCTATTTCGTCCCCTGAACACTTTGTACCTCCATTTCGTACCCTGAAAAAAATCAACAAAAAAATAAAACAGAGCCGAAGTCGCTGATCGGAGTTGCCGCAAATATTTCAAATTTTCAGGGGACGAAATAGGTTGCAGGCCTCGAAATTCGATTTTGTTGACGGCGAACAAACATGACCGGTCTGAGGAGTAGGGATGGGAAAAATAGAATAATTCGCTATTCTAGAATACTGAAACCGAATATAGAATACAGATATTTATTCTAGAATAATTGACAGTTTTAACCATCAACACATTTTAATGATTTTTATGAGTTTACAAAAACAATGAACATCACAAAAATTGCTTATTGCAGTGTAACAAATTTAGGCTTTCTAAATGTTCACCAGTCAAACGGGATCTCAACTTGGTGGCAGTTAAATCTGCACTTGAAAAACATCTCTCTGAAGAAGCAGATGTGGAAGGTACACAAAAATATTTTGAAACTAACTGATATAAACAAGAAAATTGGTTTTTGTTTGCTTTCCATTGAACAAGGGCATTTTCAACAGATGTAGTGGATGCTTTTAACAACGTGAGATAAGTATTTATTTCTGAAGGCGAGGAAGTCAAATTTGCTGATTCATCTTCACTACTGCATGTAGCATCTTCAATCCTACAGCTCAACAAGTCATCCACGTCACTGTACTGGCATAGTAAAAGCTACGTACGTACTTCCGCAAGTCTGTGAGGAGTACAAATCGCTTGACAAGAAAGATCTTTTTTTATGTGAACAACGATACTCGTGCGTTTTTTCCTACGCCGCATCTAGGGATGGGCAAAATAGAACAATAAGCTATTCTAGAATTATTCTAGAATAATTTTTCGAATTTAGAATTTCGAATACCTATTCTGGAATAATTTTTTTTAATGTCAGAAAAAGTTAAAAACGTTGTTTTTATTCTGGTTTTATTGAAGACACATAATGGAAAAGTGGCAACAAAACGAAAAACAACAGTAACTGCCTAGGAGAGCAAGTCTTTGCGGCTGTGAAGAATGTTTAAAGCTTCTAAATGCTCTCCAGTGAGCCGCAATCACAATTTTGATGCTGTTAATCCAGCACTTGAGAATAATCTTTCTGAGGATGCAGAAGTGGCTAAATACTTGTAAGATCAAACAACAGCGGGAACTTTTCTTGATTTTTGTTCCACAATTCAATTGCATCGCTGTATGGCACTTTTGCCTTAAAGTAGGATCGGTTTTCTTTGGCAACTCAAAGCTGTTCGTTGTTGTGGTTACTTGATGCTGAAGTATTTGTCGTTTCAACACCGGAGCTCAATAGATCATCCATTTCATTGGATTGAATTATGACACTAGTTGCAGAACTTATGACACTAGGTGTAGCGGTAGCCTCACCCAGAGTTGAATTGTGTTCCATGTTTCGTACGATGAAAATAGATGCAAATCCACAGCACAACAGTCTTCCGACGTCTACTAACTGCACTGATAAAGAGGGCTGGCTAGCCGTTTTCGCTAGAGCGACTAGCTATCGTCGCTGAGCTGAATGTAATTGATCAGCAAAAAATCAATAAAAAATTTTGTTTGTCTGAAAAGTGGATATTTTTATTTTGGTTTGGAAAATTCGATTCGAAATGTCGTTTCAATTCGAACAATTAGAGATTCGGATTCCAACTATTCGAAATTCTATATTGCCCATCCCTAGCCGCATCGCACTAAATTGATAAACAATTCTACTTTTGTTGCATCGAATTTGTTGCGACCAAACGGAGTAGTACGAAGTCGATCGTTAAAGTGGTTTCAATTATCCGATTTCATATGCATTTTGAAACGGGTTAGGCTCTACAACCGATTATTCTATATTCGGTATTCTATTTTGCCCATCCCTACTGAGGAGCTATCTCGGCGAACACACCAGTTTTAATGTCGATCGTCATGCTTAATTACTTTATCTTGAACTATATCTACGGTTTAAAAGACTTTTTAAAATTTCACTAAAGTCATTCTGAAAGGCTTTCATCACACCAACGGCCTGCGCTTGAAGGGTCAAATGTTTCACTAGGCTTTTTTCCTAAGGTTTGTTTTTGCGTGGCATGTGAGCAAAAGTGATGCAGAGTAGGCTAAGTATGTACTAAGTAGGTTCATCGTATTCATTCTCACTCATAGAATTTTCCCTGGGCCTTTTCTTTCTTACTATAATACCAAAACTTAGCCTACTCGTATTAACTAATTTTGTAACTAACCTTGCCTTATCAATATTATTACTTGGAGATCAAAGCCAGACATTGTGATGCAAGACTTGAACTAAATTGCGCTGATTAATGTAGAAGTAGGTACGCAGGGTTCGACCTTAACTTTTTTTTGCACTGGCCAACCGGACCAATGGGCAATGGCTCACCATTTGCACTGGTCCGCACGAGATCGCACTGGCCCATCCCATTTATTGATAAAAACAAGATTGTCGTGGGAAGCACGAGACCAACCCAAGGAAAACCACCTTAAAACGACAATAATGAATGGTGGCAATAACATGGAAATATACAATGGCAATAACAGTAACAACAGTTTATCTAGGCAAGACATTCAATCTACGTTGAATCTTCAATCTACTTGGGGCTCTTCTTCAATTTCTGAATCCGATGATGGGTCAGAATCGGAATCTGATGATGGGACGATCACGGGGTCATACTCGGAATCGATGTGTGTTTGTCTGGCCTTGTAAACACATAGCCAGTGTCGAGTAGGCCGTTGCGTTTTGAGGTCTATTTTTAAAAAATACAAGTAATAGGTTTGGCTAGGTGGGAAATCACATAAAACCACCCAAAAAACATTTTGAGCAAAAAATATTAATGTTTAGGGGTCCCTCCGCCTCCCCGAAAATGTCCGAGCCCCATTTATCCTTAAAATTGCATAACTTCTAAACCGCTTGAGGTAGAAACTTCGTTTTTGGCTCTAAAGATTCAGAAGTCACATGTTCCTATCTGCTCTAAGAGGAATGTGTTCTTTAAAGTGTTGAGAAAAATAGTTATGAGCCAAAAAATGATTTTCAGGGCATTCGAGACTTTGAAAAATCCTAGTAACTGCCTAAGTTATCATGCATATTTTAAAAACAAATGTTTAGTTGCAGAGTACGGTAAATTGTGTTGAAAGGTGTTGTGTATACTATAAGTAAACAAAGTAACTGTAGGAAAATATCAAAATAAATGTGAATATTCTAAATTATCCCAAATTGGGGTCATTCTACCGGAAAACATCTTTAGCTCAGGAATGCATTTAAGTTAAAATACAAACAAATTCAAGTGTATGTTTATGAAATGCATGTGTCAGCTCAGTACCAAAATGAAAAGAACAACGTTAACTAGCAACATACAGTAGCCTAATCCAATTTAGTTTCTAAACTGAGAGAGGAACCTGCTAAAGAATATTGAATGAACACAAACAAACACTGAAGGAATCGTAATGAACACTGTAAACAGCTAAAACTGCTAGCGAATACTGAATGCAACAAATTCACATCACAACTGTGATACCTTCAAGAAAACATAAAGATACACTGTATCTAGATATCAAGTAAGTCACATCGCGCAAAGTCATGAAGAGAAATAGGCAGTTTCCAGACTCAGCAGGAATATACGATTTTAACGGTTGGGTATATTTCACACGAGCATAGCGAGGCGCAAGCTCGATAGATACACTATCCTGTGAATCAGACAAATGGCTTACCATGAATTCAGGTCTACTCTACAGTCATGGACGTGACACAAGATCTTATGGAGTCGTCAATTTGCTTCATCATGCTGCATGGCATTGCATCGTCACTGTCTTTGTCATTGCGTGCCATTCCAACAATCCACCAATTTTGATTGCAGATGTTCGAAAAATATGTGTTACATCTGTGGGTCTGCTACTATACGGTGAGTCCGATTCGGTGAGTTCCTAACCTCTAACTCCTAACCCCTAACCCTAAAACGGCAATGATAATTAGTACGGTACCCAATAATTCAAAAAAAAAAATTGAAAAAATCACCGAATAGGGATCGGACTCACCAAAACGGGCCATTCCGTACATCTGTAGACACCAAGAAGCTTGCATGGAGCAATCGGCCATTGGCTGCATTCTTTGATGCAACAAGCCAGTGCTCTCCATGCTGAACACTTGGTGAGAAAAGAGACTGGCTATCATTCAAAAACAATCAAATGCCTAATGAACGGTTAATCGGGAATGTAACGCAATGCCTTCAGAACAGAAAAGTTAAAGACAGTGACAATGCAATGCCAAGCAGCATGTTGATTCATCCTTCATTTGTTGTTTCCACGTTCTTCTTGGACGACCGCGTTTCCTCTTCCCATCCACCTTTAGATCTAGTGCCTTTCTAAGAAAACTTCCTTCCTCCCTCCTTATCACATGTCCATACCATCTTACTCCATTTGCCCTTGCCATTTGGTCTATGGTCTCTCTCAGTTTAGAAACTAAATTGGATTAGGCTACTGTATGTTGCTAGTTAACGTTGTTCTTTTCATTTTGGTACTGAGCTGACGCATGCATTTCATAAACATACACCTGAATTTGTTTGTTATTTTAACTTAAATGCATTCCTGAGCTAAAGATGTTTTCCGGTAGAATGACCCCAATTTGGGATAATTTAGAATATTCACATTTATTTTGATATTTTCCTACAGTTACTTTGTTTACTTATAGTATACACAACACCTTTCAACACAATTTACCGTACTCTGTAACTAAACATTTGTTTTTAAAATATGCATGATTACTTAGGCAGTTACTATGATTTTTCAAAGTCTCAAATGCCCTGAAAATCATTTTTTGGCTCATAACTATTTTTCTCAACACTTTAAAGAACACATTCCTCTTACAGCAGATAGGAACATGTGACTTCTGAGTCTTTAGAGCCAAAAACAAAGTTTCTACCTCAAGCGGTTTAGAAGTTATGCAATTTTAAGGAAAAATGGGGCTCGGACATTTTCGGGGAGGCGGAGGGACCCCTAAACATTGATATTTTTTGCTCAAAATGTTTTTTGGGTGGTTTTATGTGATTTCCCACCTAGCCAAACCTATTATATACTTGTATTTTGAAAAATTGACCTCAAAACGCAATGGCCTAGTGTCGGGCCTTCTTGACCTCACAGATGAATCGTTTGCCAGCCATAGATGTATATGGCAGGTTTGGGGTCGAAATCTTTTATTTCTGCTGACTGTAGCTGGATGGTCACAAGATCTGTTACCGGTACGTGGTCAGCCCAGTCCAGAGAGTACTGTACTAGGCTAACTACAGCAACAGCTATCACAGCTCACATATTGTTGCAATTACTCTTTTTCTTACGATTTAACACCGTCATGTAATGTTGCGATTGCTTTTTTCTTACGATTTAACACGTGATATTGCGATTGTCTTTTTCTTACGGTTTAACACGCACGTATCACGTGTTTTGTTGTTTGAAGAGAACCGCAAACGAGAACCACACACCCTAAACGATCAAACGACATAATACGATGATATTTTCGCACTGGACAGTCAGACCAGTGCGAAACGATTCGTACTGGTCCGCGGGGAACTCGCACTAGACATTGGCCAGAGGACCAGTGCTAAGATCGAACCCTGTACGGTACCGTACTCCCATCCATTCTTAGCAAAGAATTCACCTTTGTTACGTTGATTCAATGTCATCAATCGTTGAAGCAACGTAAAAATCCATAGCTTGTTTGCTCAAACAGAAGCTAAGGGATATATATACTGTACTGTAGTATTAACACTTTCTGGATGCGCGATAGAATGCGCTGGAAATTATATTCTCGCAACAATTTTTCCTGCTATGCAATGATGTCAGGGTTAGAAATGTTCAAGTCAAGGATTCAACCTATTTCGTACCCCAATTTCATGGGAAAAAATCAGGGTATGAACTGTTCAGGGGATGAAATAGGTTGCACCCATTGCAATATGGCAAGCCCCATACAATCTTGTGCAATAGTAGACTGACAGTACCCAGAGGTGGGCAGTAGCGCGCTACTTTTTTAGCGGCGATACTTTTTTGGTAAAAGTAGCGGTAGTGGCGCTACTTTTTAGTTGGAGTACCTGCTGCAGTAGCGGCGCTAATTTTATTCCAAAGTAGGGGTAGCGGGAGAGGCGCTACTTTTTTTTCAGTCGCACTCCCGCTCCCCGCTACTTTTTAATTTAAATTGAAAAAATGCTTGTTTTTTTTGCAATGCTGGCGTGGTCAAGCAGCTATATAATCGGCTTGGTTGCAAAGTTTCGGTCTTTTCTAGCTGACGTCAACTTCTTCGGCGAATATCTCCGTGTGATGAAGCCTATCTGCCAGGCTTTAGACATTCTCCAGGGAGAGTCCAAGGCATATTAAGGAGTCTTGCTTCCAACCATCACAATTTGCGGGAAAAAGTTGACCGAGATCAGTGATCTTGTGACCTGTGAGGAGTTGAAAGTGAAAGTCCTTGAAGGGGTGAAGAAACGATTCAACAAGTGCTTCAACAACATGAAATGCGTTATGGCATCATGTCTTCTTCCCTCCTTCAAGACGTTGTGGCTACAATTTCTGCACTACGTTTCCACAGATGATGCTGATTGACGCACTGCGAGAAAAAGTCAAGACAGATGTAATTCGACTGTTGCGGGAGACATCAAGCCAGGTTGATACCGAGAAGAGTGACACCAACACCAGTCATGAATCCAAGGATGCATTGTTTGGAGTGTTTGCGCCATCCCGTGAAACGTCGGTGCAGAAGGAAGCAACAATTGTGGGTTAGGTCATTGAGCTTTTCGAATACCGAGTTAAAACATCTGTTCATTAAATACAACATCCCCATTCCTTCCAGTGCTGCGGTGGAGAGACTTTTCTCTGTCGGAAAAGATGTGCTTAAGCGAAAGCGGGCAGGACTTAGTGACTCTCATTTTGAAATGCTCGTGTTTTTCAAAGATGCGTAACAATAAATTTCCCTTAGAATGTGTTTTCTATAACGAACGTCAAAATGACAGCGTAAACGAATGACAACATTCGTTTTCAAGGTCATTTTTGCGTCACTAGGGACTTGAGTGTTTCCTAGTGTCATTTTAGACAAAAGTAGCGGTAGCGCGCGCTACTTCGGCCGAGTAGCGGTAGCGCGCTACTTTAAAAGTAGCAGGTGCCCACCTCTGACAGTACATCAACCGGGGTGACTTTGTTCAGTGGTGTGACTTTGTTCACTTTTATTTTTATGCAAGGTTTCGGGGAATAACTTTGTTTCGCTTTATCTGTGTCATCAACCCACTACAAGTAATAGTCCTTCCGATCTTTGCTATTATTGTATTACCGGTACTCATACTGCAAATGTTATTTTACCCATAATTCCTGGGAAATTAAAAGTTGTTCATTCATTTTATTTTAGGTCATCCACCAGAGCCACTATATCCACCTTCATGGAATCATTGTGGCCTCAATAAAAACACGGAAGGAGGTTCCCGACGGTGAGGAAAAAAGATCATTCCAGGGAAGGTTATCACCCCAGAATCTTTAGTTGCAAACCAACTGTCTTCCTCTAATCATTCTAATGTTTCCTCCACAGCAGTTGCGAATCCGACTGTGAATTGGGTGTGCTCCGAATGCCACAAACTATGGGAAGAGGATGGAGACGATCACTGGATTGTGTGCGACAAACAATATCACCTTCAATGTGCAGGAGTGACCTATTAACGCAAAGACTATTATCGTTTTTTATTGAAAATTTGTCGTTTCATTACACGCAGTGCACAGTGGATCAAGTGGCTTAAACGTGTTGGTTGTTCGTTAATGGCTTTGTTTTTATGTTTTTACTGTTTCATTACAAAATGGTAGTGTTGTTTGTGAAGGTTTTGATGTTACATTCAATGCTGTTATTACACATACACAACTATTCAACATTCGAAATTGAATGCTTTCGATTTGCTTTTTGTCCATGCGTCAGAAGAGACTTTCTCAGGCCAAGACAAAGATTTCCATCTTTTTTGTGTGAACCTTCTTTCCGCCAGTGGAGGGGCTCTACCTTTTACCACCCTGGAGACAGTGATGGTGATCCGGGCTAGATGTTTGAGCAAACATCGAGCAGCCATTGTATTATAATGTCTCGTCATCCAAATTGCGCAGACCGCAGATCCCATTTGGGCCATGGTAGACGACGTAGTTGATCATGTGGTCTGCCGTTTGTTCCTCCATGCCACACTCATGGAAGATACCATTCCCCATTCGTCCATATTGGAGCGAAACAGTCCAGAAAAGATTTCCATGTTTAATCAATATCTTGTTTTGTCCCCTACAATTTTTTTAAAAATTTAAAAACTGAACAAAGTCATCTCATTTGCGTGCAAATTTGTTCAGAGAATCAGTTTTGCAGTGTGGCTTGCTGGGTGACTTTGTTCACATACTAACCAAAGGATAGCGCGTTTCGGTCAGCAGCTATGGATATAAGCAATATGTGATTGGATAGGTGAGACCACAAGTGTTATAGTGAGGAAGGTTTGGAATTTCAATCAGTTGCAATTTTTAATTTATAGAACAAAAAGTGTCGATTTTGAACAAAGTCACCCCGGTTGACGGCCAATGGTCTGCTGTTTGTACCGTATTTAAGCTGATTTGGCACACTCATTGCTGGACTGCATGCCTTAGCAAATTAACCAACATAATATAATGGGATTTTTATCATCCTATTGGTTTTTAAAGGGCAGCAAATTATCAAAATAAACATAGCCTAGCTCTTTCTACGGCACTAATGTTGCCAGATAAGGCATTCTACCCTAACTTTGAAAAAATTAAAGTTGCTGTTTAAACAAAACCTTATTATATAATTTGGGAAATTTTGAAGTCATGGAAAGAGAATAAAACCCTAACCCTGGCAACACTTCCACCCTAACAAACCTTAACCCTGGCAGCACCTACCACAAAGCAATGCTTTTTGATCACAACCAGTCCAGTAAATACAGCCACTTTGAGTAAAAAATTCTGAAAGATCCGCTGTGCAAAACTTTTGGAAACCACTGCTCTGCACCTTTTTTGAAACTGATCTGGGTTTGTATTTCTGCATTTTAGCATACCGTATCTGAACTGACACAAATAAAATCTTTGGTGGATTATAGTTACTATTAGTTACCGTACCTAATTTGAATTGTTTCTCCATACTCAACATTGGGTAAATTCATATGTAGCATTTATTACGCACAACACAAACAACTTATAATTATCAATTTTTCTATTTTCTTGCATAATCAAATCATAATATCACCTGTAGCCTGCTCTGTTATGTTGATTGCTGGCAAAATCGACCTGGGAGTCAATGTCTGGAAGATTTCCGAGTATGGAGAAAATTTCTGATTCTGAAATTCCAGACCAGTGTTGCCAGACCTCTTCTAAATTATCAGCTCAATTGTTTTGAAAACTTTATTCACTCATTTAGTAAGTTATGATGGAAATTAATTGACTTGAACATCTCGTTTTAGTTTTGCCCCGACGAGATATTTTATTTTTAAATTTTGTGGCAAAGCTTCACACAAGTCATAGCTCACTCCGCATGCAAAAGCATATGTGGAGCCCAACCCAGAACTATGACGCTGAAAACAATTTTTCAACTACAAACGGTTTGCATAGCCAGGTTTTATTAAAAAAAATTATAAGATCAGTAAATTTGCTCTGACTGCATGTAATCAAGATACGAACATTCAAAGCAAAACCTGTCTCAGTCAAATGATTTGAAGGTGTGAAGCTGGTTTTCAAGGAACGATTGGTTGTTTGTTTGTTTGTTTGTTTATCTTTATCCTGCATTGCGGGAAAGCGGACTTGAGCGCTATGCATCGGTGTACGCCTTCCGACATACACCTGACCCACGCTGCAGCCGACGGCAATGTCTGTTATCCGGTTGTCTACTTTACTTATGACTTCAATTTGGTACTACCCATTACTCGAAATCGATCACTAGGTAGAGGCAATTATCGTTAAGTTTCTTGCCCAGAGAAACAACAGCAAGTGCGGGTGGTTGGAGTCGAACATGCAGGCTCTCGACTGCGAGCCCAACGCGCTAACCACTCGGCCACGGCTGCCGACTTGAAACGTCTGTCAAACGGATCACACCGCCGTGATGACAATTAACTATAAGGAAACTGGAGCGCAGACAGAAACGTCTTTTTAATGTAGAGCAACGTTGAGACTACAAGCCATGCTATGTTGGTTCTTTAATTGTTCTAAAATATAAACATTTGCATCATTTCAGCCGGCGGTGCGTCTCTTTAAACTGATAAACGTTTGATTGAAAATACAGTATAAGCATAAACCTCATGGAAGCACATGACGTCACACGGGTACCTGTGCTCAGTTTTGAGGTTAATGTCTTCGCTGGTACTTTCAAGTCCAAACACAACCACGCATTGGAGTGCAGCTGATGAGGTTGTGCAGCTATCACGGCTTATGTGCGCCCACTAACCACAAGTACGGGTTTGAGTGGATTGCGCACGGTGGGGAATGTAGTGCCACATCACAACGCAATCACAGTTAGAAACATTTCCATTTCGGAACCAGCAACGAGATCTATTGTGTGATGTTAAAGCGACTGGTGTTTAAGTAAAACTTTTTCTTTTCAAAACATGTTGTTGGTGGCGCCCCAGAGCACTGTGAAAAAGATGACGAAACAATTCCATCACGAGTGGTCATTGAACCCTGCATGGCTGGCTAGTGGTGGACCATAAAGTGAAACCGACATCCCACATGACAGCCGGGCACGTCATGCTGCTATTCTTCTGACGTCGGATGACACAGCATCGATGCGATTCAATTGTACGTCACAAGTTGGAGAATACAAAATCTACAAACAACAAAATACAACTTTCAGGCTGCCACAAGCTTCCTCCAAGAGAATCGATGATGGCGGTCGCTGAGATGGAAAGCAATGACAAACACTCATGACAAAGAACTCGGCTTCTTTAAAAATTTAAAATCAATAAAATGAGATTCTTCGGAACGATGGCATTACACACACGTAATGATGACGAAACAATGCAAAATAATTTCAAAAAATTGAAAAACACAGCGATAGTCGCGAATGAAATAGTGCAAGGATTGTTTATACGGGCGGACTTCGTAACTAAGGCAACCAATTGACGTCAAATGATGTGAGACCACGCATGACGTGATCAGTAAACCCAGCGGATCCCTTGCCTGATCACAAGGATTGACATAAACAAATGCCTAAGACTCTCGTAAGGTGGAGGAGATGGTACAAGGCATCCATTCTAGATTTTTATGACGTCACTGAAGCAGTTTCATCCTGTATCACGTCACCAGCAAGTTCAACGATTCACTAGGGGAACCCCCTTCAGGCCTTCCCCTTGGAGATCTGCGCGATCTTTTTGAGGAGTTCCTGGTTCTTGGAGCGGAGTCCCTCAATGACTTTAAGGTAGTTTTCCTCCTGGGAAATGAATTTACTTTGGATGTTGCGGACCTCCGTGAGATGCTCGACCTTCAGCACAGAGATCTGAACAAACAATACATCAATCCACGAAGGAAGTGACCTTCATTTTAACAATGGACGCTTTGAACAACAACAAAGCAGGGGATCTATAGAATTGTTTCTCTTCAAGAGCACGATTTACAAAAATAGTTTTACATCTGCACTGAAACTGTGTGCAACGTACAATGCAGCGAGGGCCGCAATTCAAGAACACACAGTTAACAGTGATGACGTCATCGCCTACCTGCTTGTCCTTGGCAATAAGTTGTTGATCCTTCTTGGAGACTTGTTTCTTTAAGGAGACGATCTCCTCCCGGAGTTGGGTTACCATTACGATGTTGCCATCGTTCACAGGAGGGAGGATGCCTGCCAACAATCTATTATCAGTTGGCGCCATTAACGAGTCTTATAGTCCAGTCGTTGAAGGGTTTTACCTTGACTTAATTGGTGTAAAGCTGAAATTTTGTACATTGGTTCTGTTCATTATGTACAATAACCAAAAAAAAATCCCCATCAAAATTTTTTGGTGAAAAAAAGTTATCCGTTATTTTCGAAATTCCGCCATTTTTTTCAAAATGGCGGATATACAATTACTGAATTATTCAATTTTTATGAAATTATTGTTAGTGTTGGTGCTCATTTAAAAGTAAATTTCATACTGCAATTATTTCACACTGGCAAAGTTTTGGTCCACCGTGATTGCCGGAGGAAGTTTACGGATACACGGAAAAAGGGTTCAGAAAAAATGCCTGCAAAGAAATTACGGTCTGTGACAAGGAAATTCAAGCTTCTGAAGCCTCCAGTAGGCTATACTGCGTCAAAAGGGTGCTGATAGGATTAATGCTGCCAGTACTAATAGAGGGGACAATACTGTTGCGACAGCTGGTCGAAAAGTACACATAGACTATCGTAAACGTTATACCAACTACCAACCCAATTGATAAACACTACAGCTTAAGACGAACAGAGAGGAAAGTGGGTCCTGCCTCACGGGGAAACGAAGTGTTCGAATTTTTGATGGCAATTTCCACAGTAAGACTCATTGTTTGTTTTGTGGGACTGGAGTTCTCACGGACAGACCTGGCTTTAGTTTTGTTAAAACAGATGTTTTTGCAAGGACTATATTAGAGTGTTGTGAGAGACGTTCTGACAATTGGTCATGCGCCATGAAAGGTCGTATAGAATATTACGGTAGCGATTTGCATGCTGCAGACTGTTTATACCATCATTCTTGTAGTGTTAATTTTATATGTGGATTTAATGTACCCTTGCAATGCGGCAGAGTACCTGAGGCAAAACGTCTAAAATCTGGGCGACCTAAGGATGAGGAACAGGACCAGGCATTTCTAAAGATGTGTTCCCATCTTGAACGGAATGATGAAGAACAGTTAACGATATCAGACCTCAGATCTAAAATGAAAGAGTTTTTAGCAAATGATGATTGCCTTCCTTAAGGATCAAAATATCTGAAAACCCAATTATAGAAACAGTGTGGTGAATCTATTTATATAGCTGAAGGTCAGGGCCTTCATTGCATTATCACTATGAGTGAGAAGACATCCGAAATCCTCCGATCTCATTACCTAAAAACAAGACATGAGGATGATGAAGAGTCACAAAAGAGAGAAATAATTAAAACTGCGGCAAGGCTCATCAATGATGGTGTTCCAACTGTTAATGATCACTATCCAAGCACAGACGCACTCCTAAATAATAATAATAATCGTGTTTCATTTGCGCCCAAGGCAATACATAACATACAATGACACTGCGATCACAGATGTGATAGCCTACAACAGACGACAGGAGACGACAGGAGACATCGAAGTGACATATAGGCTTAGTCTTCGAGTCAGCTTCTCTCCTTATTTTGGGTTGCCATTAAGTGTCTGTGTCTAGACACAGCCGCGTGCTCTGGAGCGGTATCGAACCCACATCCTTTCGAACGTCGCGCAGACGTTCTCACCACTTCGCTACGCAACCGACACTCAATCTCGGTCCTGAAGACGCAGAAGACATCCTGAAGCGCAGAAGGCATCCTGAAGCGCAGAATACATCACTGGCTGGTTATGTAGGCTACCTTTTTCTCAGGATCAAACCCTGAGGAATATTGTGAATGGTGTTGTGGCCGAGGATGACGTTAATGTAGGCATAAACAAACGAAAAATGATCGACTTGATCAGTAAAACACTTCGGGGTAGTCAAAAGGCTGCAAAGTGATCAATGTCCCAGGGGATGCTGATGTTCCGATTGTGAAGGCTACTGTTGTTAATGTAGTGTCATACTCGACAACGTTGATTGGAGAAGACACAGATCTGTTGGTCCTGCTTCTTCATTATGCGCAACAAGCAAACAAAGATCTATATTTCCGTTCCGACAAGGAAAATGCTGACAAAGTGTATCAAATAAACGAACTGAAAATGGTGATGGGTGAAGAATTATGTTCCCAATTACTTTTTCTACATGCCTACACTGGATGTGACATAGCATCAAGAATCTTTGGTGTTGGTAAGCATTTATTGTATGGTTTCCGTGATCATTTGTGACGCCTACCAGAACGCCTACCACCTACTGAGTCATCGACAAAATTTCACTGTCTAAGGGTTTACTACCAAATAATGGTCTGGCTAGGACAGGAGGTGATATAGAAACTTACGGGTGGGGTTGGAAACTGGAAGGCAGTCAGTTTGTGACAACAGAGTCGGACATGGATGCTGACCCAGATTCCCTCTTATAGAACCCACAGCAACTGTACAACTGGCTGTAGCACTGCCAGGTGGAGCTGTAGGCAGAATAATCTACCCTGTACCGCATCATGTGGACAGTGCAACTTGATGCCTGTAACAATACGTACAATCAGTCATTACTGGATGAAGATGATGACCAGGACTAATTGATGGAGGTATTTACGTAATTTAACGTGGAAAGTAACCGCTCACACATCATTGGCCAGTTGTTCAATTTTAAGTTATCTGTTATTTTTTCTTGCCTTCAACCGCACTACAGTATATAACCTTGTGAAGTTTTATTTTGAATGTTATTCGCTCTGAGGATGCGCATTCTCATGGTGCGCGAAACGTCAGTGAAGCAATAAACCATCCTGTTTGTTGTAGCTTTTACTTTCAATTTCATCAGATGAACGTTGCTACTAGTACTAGAAGCGATAATTGTCCTAATGAACACCCAAACTTTTCAGTATTCAACTGAATGTAAATAACTTAATAAGTGGTCTGCCATTCCTGTACTGCCAATGTTTCACGTTATTGGTTTTGTTTCATATAAGTCTTTCCATTAAACTAATGAGTTAATTTCATTTTGAATTGTTTTAATGAATTCTTTACAACCTTAAACTTAGGGATAGACGCCAGAATTAAAGCTCTAGCATGAATATTAAGTGAATTATTGTCATTACACTGTTTTGTCGGCCATCTTGAAAATGACAACTTTTTGGTGCTCTGATTCTCCTAGATTTTTAATATATTATTCTTGATGATAAATAGGCCTAGTAGAAAAAACCTTTTGGAAAACTTTTTGTAGAAATTTTTTTTTGTTTTTAAATTTTTTTTTGAAAAGTTTGTTTATCCGCCAATTTGAGAAAAAAATTGGCGGATTTTCAAAAAAAGCGGATAACTTTTTTTCACCAAAAGATTTTCACGGGGATTTTTTTTTGGTCAATGTACATAATCAACAGAAGCAATGTGCAAAGTTTCAGCTTTACACCAATTAAGTCAAGGTTCGACCGTTTTTTTCGCTTCAACGACTGGACTATTAGGCAACTGAGCTGCAATATGTGGCACAGCAAGAACAATCCTCGTTGGATCAGTGAGAAGAGGCCGGAATGATGATTCAAACGACAAGTAGAAGCTACTTGAGAACACTTGAACAGTCGTCTCAAACCAATCTCTGAGGAAATTCCTCTTGAGACTCAGATGTGCTCCAGAAAAGATGAAGCAGGAAGATGAGCATAAACCCTGTTGACATCATCAGGTACATAAGAAAGACTGGAGGAACTACACAATCTGCACTTACCGATGGCCATATTGTTAGCTCCATTCTTCATCCGGTCATTAACCTGCCACAAGGGGGCGCTTGAGGATTGATCAGTGTCCGACCTGAACATGTCAGAACATGATGACCGGGTATTGCCCCAGATAAACACTAAGTTTATATTGTAAACAAGAAAACGTTACAACCGATGGAGGCAAAAATTCCTACTTTGGGGTGTTTCCGCTGCTCGTTGACTTTTCTTCTTTAACTGCGCTGGATGCGGGAGGATGCGATGGGCTGGTGGGAGCGCTGGAGGTCTTTATCTCAGGAACGATCAATGATCTTCCCGGATGCTTATCTCTCTTCTCTTTGATTTTCCTGTACTTTAGCTGAGCTTGCCTAAGGAGGCTTCCACCTGAGATGGTGAACACGATGTTACCCACTCGGCACTGCCTACAGAGCAGCAGCCAAGATCGTCCACAATACTGGACCACTATTGACTTAGCACACAATATTGAAGTGAGTGAAGTTTAAGATATCATGCCTTCGTGCAACACGAGTAAAGATTCAACAAAATAAAAAAGATGCAAAAAAACAATTGATTTTATGCAAGTACTACTACAAACCAGCTGAATTGTTGGCGCACGGCAACACAGGAGCAACTTCTCTGTTTGGAAAGCCACGAATTCTCTTTGTCAGCTTTCCAAACCATATTCACCTTTCCGTTCATCTTTGTGCTTCGGATCGATGCTCGACCGGTATCCCTGCACTTTTGGATTCTTCTTTTTACCGACTTCCACATCAAGTTGATCCCAAATCTCCTCCTGACCTGCCTGATCCGATTGTGCTTCTTCATCTTTGTTGAAGAGGTATGGCTGACTGGGAGAGTACCGCATCACCTGGAGAAGACATAAAAACAATTATCTTTTATTAAATATAGCTGCAGTTGCTGACATGACAAGTCGTTGAAAAGTATCACAATTACCTTCGTCGCAGGATCATCGACCTTCTCGGGTTTCCGCTTCGACTTCCGCATGTACCTCTGCATTTTGACGTAACAGAGCCAACACAGGACAGAACCATTGATCTAAATCAACAAACGAAAACAATCTCGCAATGTTCTGCACCTGTCACTGATAGCCACTCACAGGAAAAGCACCAGCGTGCCGCCCGTTCCTGCTTGACAACAACTCCAACTAGAAATCATCCAAATGGTGGTCAAGAATGAAGACTGGTTGCTGCTGTCTTCCAAAATGAACAAGAGGCTATACAAACAAATATAAAACCTCACCCTGGCTTTGGCGTGGTCAAAGGCAGACTTGATTCCACACTTATTGCATGCCACTGGCGGGCCGTACTTCTTCTGACTGCTCGAGCACCGCTGGCATTTTGAGCCAATGAACGCAGATTGAAGTTTGCAGTAGATGCATTTCTTTGGCTGAAAGTTTTAAATGTTTGCAACAGTCATGTCAAATTACTTTTGAAATATAAATTTGCATTGTCAATATGAGTAGAAACAGGGATGAATCAACGAACAAACAATGACTGCTGAAAATAAAACGTCATGTGATTTGTCGAACAATGTGAACACAATAATTCGTCACTGGACACATTATGCTGAACTTACTTTGCCATGCTCATTCAAGTTTTTCAGGCACCTATCACAAACTCGCTTTTTGGGCTCCATATCGGTCTGGCAGTACTTGCAAACGTTCATTCTTTTCGAAGTGATTTTCACTTTTGTTTTCTTGGGAAATTTTATAGACTCTTTCGAGCTACCTGGAGCAGCTTCAACACAACTCTAAAATACATTCAACTAATTGTTATCTTTTATTTTGGCGTGGAGGTTTAGAAGTCGACATTCCACAGAATAACAAAGTTTGTTGTGTACACTGAAACCACACTCTTATTTATGGTTATTATAATGTTTATTATACTATCAATTTGGGAAACTTTAAACAACAGCTATTGAAGCACAATGACATCAAACTTGTAGCACAACCTAGCACCCAATGTAACAGAAGCACCATTGACATGGTGTTTGTTCTATGCCGGTTACACAAAGCAAAGTAAGGCTCTTCATCACTTTCATCAAGATTATGAAAAAAAAAAATCCTGCAAACTTGATTTAAGTTGCTTACATGTGGACTAAAGCGTTGGTAACTACACCAAAATCTGCAAATGGAGTACAACATCACCCCAAACTTATCGAAATTGAAAAATATAAACATGTTTACTAGCAGGCTTGGACAACTAGATAATTCCAGTTGTCTAATTAGATGAATAAATAGTAAAATGTCAGTAATTGTAATCTAATTTGGTAAAAGTTTGTGTAATTGTAATTTTAACCTAATCTCTGGCTTTGATATAAATCCTAGTTTGTCCAACAGCATTTTTTATCAGATGAAATTGAACTGTGCTAGTGTTCTTTTATCATCGTCATGCAAAGAAAATGCAACAAAATGATCAACATCAACTGCCATTCCATCTCTTAAGCAGCAAAGCCATCAAAAATTCAAATATTCAAATATATAATTCACCTGTGTCATAACGCCTGCTATGACGTGTGTGGTAAGGCAGGTTTGGGCGATAATAGTGTTGGGCGATATATCGAATTTTCGATACGATATCTTTTCAATATCGATATTTACTTCAATATCGTTTGATGTTTTAACTATTACAGCCCTAACTCGTAATTGCAAACCGTTGCCGAGGCCAAACGACAAAAGTTGAAATTGCCTCGGCAATTGCTGTGAACGTTTATTACGAAAAAATTGTACCAAAACATGTAAAACGAGAAGTGAAAAATATACTAGAGTAGTCTACCCCCACCGACCGCACTGTTTGATTTATTGTGATGTAATAATACCAAAAGTAGCGATAAAGCGAGCAACGCGATACGCACGCTGTTCCAGTAATTTACGTTGAATAACTCACGGAGAGGAAAAATAAGTTAATTTTGGGTTGATTCAACGTTCGAGTCAGCACAAATCAATTTAATTTTACCGGTGGGTTATATTGCGTAACAATGCCTAATAAGAAATTTACGTTTGTTTTACATTAATTTGACATCTAGCGACGTAGAATTATCATAAAATAATGTTAAGTGCTCATTGCTCAACCAGGTACCGTAATAAATTAATAGCTCCCTGCGAGAATATTGCCTCGATTTACGTATGCACTAACATAATTTCGGCACAATCGGGATACTGTGAGCAACACAAAGTCTGTTTGATGAAGAAGTAGCTGTCAGATTCGGAATCATCAGATGCTGTATCGGAGGATGAGGTTGTCGTGTCATCACTGGAATCGGACACATCAAGAGGCTCATCGCTTGGCTGTAAATCTACACTGTCTTTGCCGTTCGCAATGAAGCGTCTACGTTTTGCCACATTTGTGCTTTGATACCCATCCACACGCCTCTTTCGCAGAGCTCCATCAGGGTGTTGACTAAGAAGCAAATCTGTGGTTGTGGCATAACGACTGGGAGGAATGTCTAACCCTAACCTTACAAGCGCTTGTGTGGCCTCGGCATTTTTATTGCCGACGCTAATGCGCCATTCATGTATCTGCGTCGGCAATCACCTCGCCAATTGCCGATACTAATTTCGAAGACTGAGAAACTCTTTTCTTAATTAGAACAAAAACATCGAAAAGTATCGAAATATCGAGTATTTTTTCAAATATTGTATCGTTTTGTTTTTTTCAATATCGCCCAACACTAATATATAATTCACCTGTGTCATAACGCCTGCTATGACGTGTGTGGTAAGGCAGGTTTTATAGTTGGCATGTAACTAATTCTAATCTAGTTTAACTTCTGGTCTAATTTGTAAAATATTGAATAGCTTTAATCACAATTTAAAAGCTAAAATAATTCTAGTTGTCGCAGGCTGTTCACTAACAACATTATATTCTAACACTTCATCTGGATTAATCACATGTTAATGTCACATGATATCATATATAAATGCTATAAGTCGTGAAAAACATTGAAATTTAAAGAATATCAGCAAAAATATATATACTAGAATATATTGTGGCTAAACAACACAGCTAGTGCATACAACTAGAGTACCGGTATGTTAATTAAAACTTACTGAACACATCAATTTGTCTTGAGAAAGCTGGTCGAATTGAAACCACTGCATGCATTGTGTACAAGCGTACTGTGCCATTGTTCCTTCCCCACTCATTTGAAGAGCAGCATGTTTGTACTTTGATGTCAAGGAAACTAAATTAAAATTTTCTAAACTAAACCTGTACGGTAATAAAATTGATGACTCCAGTTGGTTGTTTCAATATATATTTTTATGCATTGAAAGCGAACATATTTTTTACCTTTTTTTGCATTGTGCTTTGATCCAAAGATTTTGGTTAGGTAAACAATTAAGTTTCAGAGTTAATATCATTTTTGAAGTTTTTGCTGTCAAAAAGACAAAAACTTTCAGTTAAAATTCAAATAAAATAAAGTAGTGTACTTAAAAAATTACCGATATTTTTTTATTCACTTAATCAGTTAAACTAATACAAAAAGCTTCATTAGATAATTTTTTTCAAAACCGGGATATTGTGTATATACACCCCACAATGTTTCTAATTTTTATATTGTGTTTTGTGTAAGCTTACCACAGTAAGTTTTGTTTTCAAAATTTTTAACGTTACCTTCTATTTATACTGTTGTTGCCAATATCTAATACTGTAGTGTACTATTTATTGTTGTGATTGTGTAGCCTACTGTTATTACTGTACGGATGCAACCTAGTTCGTACCCTGAACAGTTCGTAACCTCAGTTCGTACCCTGAAAAAATCGAGAGAAAAAATTAAAAAAAGCGGAAATCGCTGATCGCAGTTTCCGCAAACATTTTATAATTTTCCCCCTGAAAAGATCGAGAGAAAGATAGCAAAAAGTCGAAGTCGCTGATCGCAGTTTCCGCTAACCCTAACGCTAACCCTTGCTCATCGCAGTTTCCGCAAACATTTTTTCGCAGTTTCCGCTAACCCTAACCATAGACTAATCTATGCTCTAACCCTAACCTTCGCTGATCGCAGTTTTCGCAAACATTTTCCGTAGTTTCCGCTAACCTTTACCCTAGCTCTAACCATAGAGTAATCTATGCTCTAACCCTCGCTGATCGCAGTTTCCGCAAACATTTTCCGCTCACCGCAGTTTCCGCTTACCCTAACTGGGCCCTAACTCTAACAATCGAGTAATCGATGCTCTCTAACCCTAACCCTCGCTGATCGCAGTTTTCGCTAACTTTTACCCTAACCATAGAGTAATCTATGCTCTAACCCTCGCTGATCGCGGTTTCCGCAAATATTTTTCCGCAGTTTCCGCTAACCCTAACCATCGAGTTTGTTAATTTTGTTTGTGGAAACTCCGCTCTGCGAGTTCGACTTTGTGCTATTAAACTGCGATCAGCGACTTCGGCTTTTTTTAATTTTTTCTTTCGATCTTTTCAGGGTACGAACTGAGGGTACGAACTGTTCAGGGTACGAACTAGGTTGCACCCTTACTGTACCAACACTAGTGTTCAATTACACTGTTAGCATTAGGCATTCCAGTAGTCACTGCCTAATTGATGCATACCAATATTGCTTTAGTATGTATACAATAACAAAAATTTTGGTATCAGGCCTCGAAATTCACAGCATGTGATGTCCGCGGGAAGTACCATCTAGATCGGTCATATTTGTCCGCCGAGAAATAATATAGGAACTAGCGATACAAATCGTCATTGCATAGCTCAATTTATGTTCAATTTTATTACTAGCACGAATGTCGAACAATTGTTGCGACTTGCGAGAATATAATTTCTCGCGCATTCTAGCGCGCATCTAGAAAATTAAAATACTGTACGATATCCTCAGCTTCCATTCAAGCAGGAAAACTTTCGATTTTTACGTTGCTTCAACGATTGATGACATCGAATCAGCGTAACAAAGGTTAATTCTTCGCTAAGAATCGATAGGAGTACGGTACGATTTTTCTACAGCAATCACGCGCAACATAGTTCAAGTCTTACGTCACAATGTCTGGCTTTGATCGAGTAATATTGATAAGCCAAGGTTGGTTACAAAATTAGATTATACGAGTAGGCTATTACAGCAAGATGCAGCAAAATTTGTTAAGTTTTGGTATTACGTACAGTAAGAAAAAAAAAGGTCCAGGGAAAATTCACTTTCGCTCACATGACACGCAAAAATAAACTTAAAGAAAAAAATTCTAGCAAAACTTTGCACAGCAGAAAATAGTAGCGTTAGTGTAGAAGTTTTCCGACTCGTGTCCAGAGTATTGTGACGCAAGAAGCTACACAACCTCGTTCGGTAGAAGTTAATCAGATATGCGGCGTATTAAGCAGCTACGCGGCGCTTTGACTCTTCAAACGCACGTCGTTGGTCTTTTCAATTGGCGAAGAATTATCAAGATAAACTGATTAAGCATGACGATCGACGCTAAAACTCGTGTGTCCGCCGTGAGACTTAATTTGTCCGCCGAGATAGCTGCTCAGACCGGACACGTTTGTCCGCCGTCAACAAAAACGAATTTTGAGGCCTGTGGTATTGTTTTTGTGTGTCTTTTTACCTTATATAGCTGTTTACTTTTGCGTGTATATCACTGTTGATACCTCTGTTAATCTTAATATTGTTATTATCCTTATTAGTTGTTTACTGTACGTGATTGAAAGATGAATAAGCACTCTGCTTTACAACATCTCATATATTATTATTATTATATATAAAAAGACAAATTATACATATATATATATTACAGTAATGTTCAAATTTAGATGAAACTATTGACTAAGTATGTGCATTCATGTGTCAACATCAATACTTTTAAGTTGCAATTTTAAAATCAAACATTGATATAGTTTGAATTCAATGCATTATTTTCATAGGATTGAAACCAAACACAATAGAATTATTAATAACATATGCACTATGCAGTACGTAGGCTGCTCAAAAAATCCCATCAAATCATAAGGGATTGCAAGCTGCAATTTGCTCTTGATAATTATCAGTCGGTTTGAAATAAAGCAAAACCAAAGCAATCAACCATATCATAACTGCTAAACACTGCCAATAACTGGGAATAAAACTTAGTTCGGCAAGAAAACCAATACAAAACTGGTAACCCTGGGCATTGCCAGATACTGCTAAGTTTAACGGATATTGTCAGCATTTTTAGGGACTGGCAGACAGTTTCAAGATTTGTCCGATCATACCTTTAATTCCTAGCCTTATTATTAAACACTTATTAAACAAATTTAAGCTGGCAACCACGACAATGTATATATTTAGAGGTGCCGGTATGTGAAATGTGTTACACAGCGTGCATCCATCTCTCACACATACAACAATAAAAAAAGAATGAAAATGAAGAGATGGATGACAAGCATGCAGTGCTTATTCTACTAAAAAATCTTTAAACACGTTTTTTCGTTGTTTTGCCACCTTTTTGTTCGTTTTTCAAGGTTTTGCCACCTTTTCCCGTTCATTAACGTGCTGGTAGGCCTACATCGATTTTTGTAGTTAGTATCTTTTTCGTCCCGGACGCGTTAATGACAAAAAATAAAATGATTGATGATTGATAAACACTTGTCCGCCTGTGCCCAACATGTGGTCCAGCTTTGACATTCTCATGTGGTCCAGTCCAGCTTTGACTTTCTTATGCTGGTTTTTTTTTGCTGAGAATTTTTGGTCATTTGTCCGAAATGACTTGAAAAAATTCAGTCATTTTTTCTGATGAAAATATTTCCTTTCATGTAGCTGATACAAACCAAAATTTGCCCTTCCTGACTAGCTACAACGTTAAGTTTCACTGAGAAACGTTGTTTTTTTCGGTCATTTTGACCGAATTGACTATATATATATTTTTTCGGACATTTTGCTAAAAAATCAGTCAATGACCGATAAATGACCGAAAAAAAAACCCAGCTCTTATGGAAGCATGCACAATGTCTAACCAAAAAGAGAACGAATTTAAGTGGTTAAATGTAAAATCAAAGTTTGGTTTGGAATGGAGCAAAACTGTCCAGGCCTGCGTTAACTTTCTCACAAAGTTTAATTATTAAAACAAGTGGAGATTGTTGAAGAAATTGCATCTAAGTCTGTGAATATTTATCATTTGTTCAAAATACTGAAACTTTTTAGCCTTGAACTCTAAATTTTGGTATGCACTGCAATCTTGGAAACTGGAGATGCTATTTTATATATCGTAAATACTGGGTGCAAGCATAGATGTGTAAGATATCTATGGTGCAAGTAGGAATCCGCCACCATGGTCAACATGACGTCACAAAACGGACGAACTACTACATAAGGGGTGAAAAAAAGGATGCTGAAAAGCGGCAGAATGAAGGTGATAAAGCGGAATGGATATGGATTTTTTGACAATTTTACTGTGTTTTTAGAATAAAAACATTAAACCAACGTCGAGTGTTGAATATAACTACCTTGAATGACATAAAATTTACCAAATTGCATCAATTCAACTAAAAATTTACCCAATGAAACTTTAAAAATAAAAATATGAAACGTTTGCAACTAAATGTGTTGTAGCTATCAAATTTCTGCTCGCATTTTAATTTTTACAATAAAAGTACCGTACCAATCTAACGCAACTGCAATGAGTATGTCTTGCTTTGTGTACGTGGAAAGTTTCAGGTTTATATCTTATCTACAAAACGGGCAATCGTCGTTCAAACGTGGCCGCTGGGCGACACTTCTTTCCAATGCGTTGTAAAGGCGAATCGATTCTTATTCAGTATAAGCCACCCCCTGTTTGCTGTGATCGGTAAATAGTGCTTCCACTAAACTTGCTTTAGTTTTCTCGTTTCTGCTCGGATTTTAACAATTTTGCCATCGTTGGAAAGCACGATCATACATCTACACCAGGGATCGGCAAACTGCGGCCGCGGACACACTTTTTGCGGCCCTCGAACGATGTTACTTTTAGTGCATTAACTAAAGTTTCAGCATTATCTAGGCATGAATTTATTTTATATCATAACAAAAAGTCCTTTAACATGTGTCCCGACATTACTCGGTAACTCCCATGTACTCTACAAAATCTCTCAAAATTATGGTCTGACGTTACTCAAAATTATGTACCCCACTGTCGAGGAATGACGCAAGCGAAAGCACTCATTGATTATGTGTAAGTAGGCTACGTATGACAAGCACATAACCCTGATAGGTAGGCTACATATCACTTATCGTTTCCACTAAAACTAACTTTGAATCTCGATTTTGCAATTTGAAAAATCAAAAAAACAGATTCGATTTATTTGCCATTCCATTTTCAATGGATGTCAATACTGTGCCACATGAGATGCAAATGGAAATAATTGAAATTCAATCATCCAACATATTGAAGGCCAAATACGATTCCGTTCCAATTGCCAACTTTTATAAGGAATATGTCCAGAAATCCACCTATCCTCATCAAGGCCTATGAGAAAGGCCAGGGGGTACGGAGGGTACGGGACTGTGATTGTTGGGGGGCCCGAAAGTGTGATTTTATAGTTTACGCGCAAAAATGTTTGGTTAAAATCATCCTAAACAACTAAATTCAAGCATAAAAGTTGTTATTCTTTATAGTCCCGGGGGGCCCGTAATTTAGAAAATGGGCCCGGAAAGGTAATTGAATGCATTGCGCGCAAATTAGGGACCCAAAGCAAAGATTTAATGCATTAGGTGCAAAATTGTTTTGTTGTTAACAACACCATAAACTAAATCATGAAAGTTGGTTATTCTCCTGTCCGGGAGGGGGGAGGGCATAGTGTAGCAAAAGCAGGGTTGAGAAAAAACACGATTTTTTAAAAAGCCCAACCCGCTAGGTTTTTTTAAAAAGCCCAGGCATTTTTGGACTTTTGTGTTTTTTTAAAACTACTTGAAAAAGCTAGTGCGGTTATTTCACATCAAAATGAATTTTGGAGCAGGGGCCGGAGTGAATACTTTTGGAGCAGGAGCTCAGCCGGAGTAAAAAAAGTGACTTTGTTCACCTCCGCTAGGTATGTGGTGAATGCAAAAGTTAATGAAGAAAGGTTATATTGGTCGGATGATTAATTTAATTATGTAGCCTATTAACAAGATGTTATGTTTGAGCCTTGGTAGAGAGCTTCACTTGTACTAGATACATATAACACTCAGTAACGTTAACGGATTTAACATTTTTTATTAAACACACAAAAAAACAAGAAAAAAATACTAAATCCACCGTTTTCGACACCACATAGTGTCCTCATTAGGAATAATTATAGGCTACATCTAAGAGAAATAAATAAATGAATTTGAAAATTTTAGATTAAAGCTGTACAAGTGACACCTCTAAATAGCACCATCAACAACTGACACACGAATTCAATGCAGGATATACAAATTGGCGAGGGACAGACCACTTGATATGCACAACACAAAACACTAGCCTAAATACCGTAATAGTTTTATTGCTGCCTGATACTATTATTGTGCAAAGATGTCCAATTCTACAGTAAAATGTTGTATGGTGTGCACTACGCCTAAGCAATCATCACTTGTTTTTCCCATGAAAAAGGGGGCCCGGAGTGAGAGGGGGGGCCCGGAATGACTCTTCATACCCCTAGTGATAATTTCTCTCAGAGGCCCTGATCCTCATCTGTATGACAATGCAAAACGTGTAATGTGCATGTTTGGAAGCACATATTAGGCTACAGTGAGCAGCATTTTTTCAAAAATGAGTTACGCAAAGAATAAACTTCACACTCGCTTGTCAGATACGGTAGTCATTTGAATGACGTATTGCAAATATCATCAACAAAGTTTCCAGTTGATTTAAACACCTTGGCCATGACACAGAAACAACACCATCCTTCACATTGATAAATGATAAGTAAATAAAAACAATGCATTGCGTTTTAATACGTGTTTGCCAAAAACGTGTTTTGCCAATCTGGGAGATTGGCAAAAATATCTGGAATATTTTATAAAATTATAAACTACACAAACAAACAAAGCATGTTAACACTGCACTATGCTCTTGCACGATCAATAATACAATATGGCATTTTATGTTGGGGTTCAAGCACACAAAAACTGCTCAAGAAAATTTCGACAATGCAAAATCGAATCATTCGCACAATAACCTTTAGCAACAGAAGAGCAAAACTTTCACTACTGTACCAAGATCTCGACATACTTCCCATCACTAACTTGTATCAATTAGAAATTTCTAAATTTGTCTTTAAATTTAAAAATATGCTATTGCCAAGCTACTTTGAACCTTACTTTAAGGAAATTACTGAAGTCCATTGCCATGGCACGAGAGCTTCTCAAAAAAATAACTTTCACTTACGTAGTGTCAGCTCAAGAAAAGGCCAAGGCAGTTTGAAATTCTTAGGCCCAAAAATATGGAATGATTTACCTTCAGAAGTAGTAGGGGCTACGAGTATAAAAACTTTCACAAAAAAACTTAAAATTTATTGTATGAAAAAACTTTGTCTGTGACTGTTTTTATTGCCACAACATTGACGAGTGTTATCGCAAATTTTTCGGATTGATCATTGTTGATACTACGTAGACCTAGGCCTACTACTCACGAACTGGTGCTAAGTACTATTTATTAACGGCTGTCATCTTATTAACTGTAGGCCTATAAACTGACTAATTTTGTTAAGGTTTAAAGTTATATACTATGATTAGGCCTATTTTTAGTGTTCCTGCTTCGTCTTTTATGCTAGCAGTTGGAAGTTGTTGTTTATGCATAGTTTTTTTTTTTTTTTTTTTTCTGATAACTTACTACTTTTGTAGGGCATGATTTTTTTTGATATTTGAATAAAACTACAGGAATTCACTTGACTGTCGCAGCAGTAAACAACTTTTTGTTTTCATTTTTTACGGAACTTAAGGTTATCCTGTTTTAACGCATATCTTGGTTTCAACGTAATGCCGATGTTTGACATTTGTCACATTAAAAACACGGGAAGCAGCTGACTCGATGACTAATATAGTCTTTCGCTGCTTCCTGTCTGTTGTAGATTCTAGTTATGGTGCTATTGTATTTGCATTGTCTATATTTTCTACCGTATACTTTTCTCGCAACAGACAAAATAAAAGGTTTCTCTCTCTCTCTGTTTGATAATAAATATGAAACAGCAACAAACACGTCTCATTGTGCAATAGACACAGGAATAGGAGTTGCAGCTAGGTGCGCCATGATTTTAAGGATAATGTGGCGATTGTTTATAGGTTAAAATTTATGCGGCCCGCACGTTACCGGAAGTTTGTAGATTTGGCCCAATAGTACAGAAAGTTTGCCGACCCCTGATCTACACGAATCAATCAAACAGTAGCACAAAATAAGTAAAGTTACTAGCTTTATCTTGTGATAACTTAAACTTCACCAACTTGTAACGATTCTCAGCAACTTAATTTTTGCAATAAAATCATTAAATCATTGCAAACTAAAAGAATATGTCTTGCTTTATGCACCTGGAAAGTTTCAGGTTTAACCTATATCTTATCTATAAAACGGGCAATCGTCGTTCAAACGTAGCTGCTCGGCAACACTTTTTTCCAATGCATTGTAAAGGCGAATCAATCCTTATTCAATATAAACCACCCCCTGTTTGCTGTGATCGGTAAATAGTGCTTCTACTAAACTTGCTGCAGTTTTCTTGTTTCTGCTCGGATTTTAACAATTTTGCCATCGTTGGAAAGTACGATTATATATCTACCCGAATCAATTACAGTAGAATTCGCCTATAACGGCACCTCTAGGGGATTGCAAAAACTGACGTTATAGCCGAATTGACGTTATAGACGAACTACCGCAAACTATTCTAAAACTGTCTTTTGATTAAAGAAAGAGGTGTATAATTCAGTCAGGTTTACTGTGTACTACCAAACTGACAAAAGTCACGCAGAAAATACAGTAAACAAAGAAATTGTTTAAAAAAAAAATTTCATATTTTTTTGCAAGCTCTGATACGCTTGTAACCTTACTGCTGTTGAATCGGCTAAGAATTTCATATTTTTTCCAAAGAGGGAAATGTCTTCGTTTGTTTGGCATTTTGTTTCAGAGATCTCTTTCGACAACTGTACTGTATAACACTGCAGCTTCTAGTTTATACAGTACTGCACGTACAACTGTTGCTTTGAGCTGTAGAGCTGCTTTTTACACGTGATGGTTTTTCACGCGGAAAAAAGTTAATTCAGTTAATTAAAGCCCCTGTTGCGATCGACGTAGCAAAATAAAGGGAAGACATTTTGCAAGCAGCAGCGCTAACTGGATTAAAAGACTGACCGTTCGTGGTGAAGGTGATGGCTTGAAGTGACGTTATAAACGAACAAAAGACGTCTGGGGACCAACAAAGGGTGCTGTTACATGCGAATTGACGTTATAGGCGATGCTGTTGTAGCCGAACTACAATGTACGTAAAAGATAGAAATCTGCCTGGACCGAGCGAAATGTGACGTAATAGGCGAATTGACGTTATAAACGAAGTCGTTATAGGCGAATTCTACTGTAAATGCAAGCACAACGTAAACACTAGATTTATCTTGTGTTAACTTAAACTTCACCAATTTGTACCGATTCTCAGCAATTTAATTTTTACAATAAAATCATTAATTCTTTACAAATTGAAAGAGTAGGCTATGTCTTGCTTTATTCACCTGAGAAGTTTCAGGTTTATATCTCATCTACCAAACGAGCAATCGTCGTTCAAACTTAACCGCCCAACGAAGCTTTTTTTCAATGCACTGTAAAGGCGAATCGATCCTTATTCAGTATACCGTACGCCACCCCCCCCTGTTTGCAGTGATCGGTACATAGTACTTCCACTAAACTTGCTGTAGTTTTCTCGTTTCTGCTCGGATTTTAGCAATTTTGCCATCGTTGGAAAGCAAGATCATACATCTACACGAATCAATTGGCTACAAATCCAGAACAAGTATTATCTTTATCTTGCAATAACTTAAACTTCACCAATTTGTAACGATTCTCAGCAATTTAATTTTTACAATAAAACCATTAATCCTTTGCAAACTGAAAGAGTATGTCTTGCTTTATGCACCTGAAAAGTTTCAGATTTATATCTCATCTACCAAACAGTGGCGTAGCCAGGAAAAAAATTTGTGGGGGGGCCAAATATTTGATGAATTGAAGAGAACGACAAAGTGTTTGATTTAAGACATCGCCACCTGATGTGCAGTGGCGTATCCTGGTGGCTTGAGCAAGGGGAAACAATGAAACTGGTGGGGGTTAGAGCGTGCCGAAGGCACGAGTATTCTAGGGGGGTCCGGGGGCATGCTCCCCCGGAACATTTTTGCAAAATTACACTTAAATAAATGGATTATAGCGCTTTCTGGAAACACTTTTAGGGTAATATTTGTATGAAATTTATTAGCAGATAAACAGCTATTAACTTATTAAAGGTAGCTCTTACACACAAACAGTCAAAATCTGCGGCTAAAACTAGAGAACACCAAAAACTCAGCTACAGAAAAACCCAACAGAGTAAGCCATTCTGAAATTGCTTCCACAAATTAGTTTAAAAAAACTTAAATCCAGAAAATTTTGTGTGATTTACGATTTGCAAAGTTTATTGGTGTCTTTCTGTGTGTCTAAAACAAGTCCTTGGGGTGTTAATAGCCAGATGTCTTGGAAAACATTATAAATTTCTGCAAATTTTATTATATTTTCAACAAAGGGTTCAACTTCGGAATCCAAACTTCGAAAATTTGGGGGGGGCCATGGCCCCTTTCGCCCCCTCCTGGCTACGCCTATGCTACCAAATGAGCAATCGTTGTTCAAACGTAACCGCTCGGCGAAGCTTTTTTCTAATGCATTGTAAAGGCGAATCGATCCTTATTCAGTATAAGCCACCCCTGTTTGTATAGTGATCGGTAAATAGTGCTTCCACTAAACTTGCTGCAGTTTTCTCGTTTCTGCTTGGATTTTAACAAATTTGCCATTGTTGGAAAGCAAGATCATATATCTACACGAATCAATTGGCTACAAATCCAGAACAAGTAGCCTACTATCTTTTTCTTGTAATAACTTAAACTTCACCAACTTGTACCGATTCTCAGCAATTTACTTTATACAATAAAATTACTTTTGCAAATTGAAAGAGTTTGTCTTGCTTTATGCACATGAAAAGTTTCAAGTTTGTATCTTATCTACAAAACTGGCAATCGTCGTTACAAAATGGTGATCGTCGTTACAAATGGCAATCGTCGTCACAAAATTACAAAGTCGTTACAAAATCGTCGTTACAAAATTACAAACTTCACCAATCGCCAATTTGTACCGACGATTGGCAATCGTCGGTACAAATTGGTGAAGTTTAAGTTATCACAAGATAAATCTAGTACTTACTTTGTGCTTGCATTTAATTGATTCGCGTAGATTTATAATCGTACTTTCCAACGATGGCAAAATTGGTAAAATCCGAGCAGAAACGAGAAAACTACAGCAAGTTTAGTAGAAGCACTATTTACCGATCACAGCAAACAGGGGGTGGCTCACAGGCGCGGATCTATGGGGAGGCCCGGGCGCCCCGAAATTTTGTGAGAAATTGTTGAATGGTTTGATATGCTTCTAAACAGCTGATATTAGTCCCACAGCGGACTTACAACCCCACCTTTGGCACGCGTGTGACGTCACGATATTGAGAATGATGCTTTCAGTCTCCATGTCTCTAAAACAAAGTTTGCCTAATTTTAGGGAAAACTGCTTTAAAAGAGCGAGTTTTACCAATACCAAACATCTCAGCCAGGAATTAGCAACAAGAAAACATAGAGACTTAGCTTTATTACCGAAAAAATGCCGAAGAAAACATGATCTTATCGTTTTGCTATGCTAACGGACAGCACCATTTCACAGGAATATTCATACCTATATTTTTGTTGAAAATGCTCTCATGCTCTCAGAATGCACCAAATTCAAACTAATTTTTCAAAATTTTCTAGGGGAGGCCCTCCAGCCGCTGGATGTCGCCTTTGGCGAACACGCCGTCGGGCTTCGCCCGCCGGCCGTCAAACCCCCCAAATTCCTGGCTACGCCACTGGTTGTTTATATATGTGTTTTTTTCTTTTTATTACTTTTTAATTCATTTTCAAATTTTCTGGTCCGCCCCAAAAAGAAATCCTAGATCCGCGCCTGGTGGCTTATACTGAATAAGGATCGATTCGCCTTTACAATGCATTGGAAAAAAGTGTCGCCGAGTGGCTACCTTTGAACGACGATTGCCCGTTTTATAGATAAGATATAAACCTGAAACTTTCCAGGTGCATAAAGCAAGACATATTCTTTTAGCTTGCAAAGACTTAATGATTTTATTGCAAAAATTAAGTTGCTGAGAATCGTTACAAGTTGGTGAAGTTTAAGTTATCACAAGATAAAGCTAGTAACTTACTTATTTTGTGCTACTGTTTAATTGATTCGTGTAGATGTATGATCGTGCTTTCCAACAATGGCAAAATTGTTAAAATCCGAGCGGACACCAGAAAACTACAGCAAGTTTAGTGGAAGCACTATTTACCGATCACAGCAAACAGGGGGTGGCTTATACTGAATAAGAATCGATTCGCCTTTACAACGCATTGGAAAAAAGCGTCGCCCAGCGGCTACGTTTAAACGACGATTGCCCGTTTTGTAGATAAGATTTCCACGTGCATAAAACAAGACATACTCATTGCAGTTGCGTTAGATTGGTACGGTACTTTTATTGTAAAAATTAAAATGCGAGCAGAAATTTGATAGCTACAACACATTTAGTTGCAAACGTTTCATATTTTTATTTTTAAAGTTTCATTGGGTAAATTTTTAGTTGAATTGATGCAATTTGGTAAATTTTATGTCATTCTAGGTAGTTATATTCAACACTCGACGTTGGTTTAATGTTTTTATTCTAAAAACACAGTAAAATTGTCAAAAAATCCATATCCATTCCGCTTTATCACCTTCATTCCGCCGCTTTTCAGCATCCTTTTTTTCACCCCTTATGTAGTAGTTCGTCCGTTTTGTGACGTCATGTTGACCAGGGTGGCGGATTCTATACTTGCACCAAATACTGTATCGTACGTAGGCTACAGAGATTTTTTGTCAGATTTTAGGTGCTGCAAAATATGTCGTTGAAAGTAGGCCTTCCGCCTTCTAAAACATTGAAAATCTTCAAGGTCTAAACACATTGCGAAATTTAATCTCTTCTTCTTCTTCGTCGTATGAGCCTTTCTTCCGGACTATATGTTTGGGCATGATGTAATCAGCCACTCGACAGTCTCGTCATCCAGGGCCTTCAGTCCAAGCGTTCCATGTGGAGGTTGATGGATTGGGCAGTCATGGACGACATGATCTACTGTCTGGTCTGTGGTACCACACTCGCATCCCGGTGAGGGAGCCAGGCCCCATCTGCACATGTCTGAACAAAAGCGACCGACGCCGGTTCGTAGGCGGTTAAGCCGGACCCACGCAAGTCTTGCGAGGGACATTCCCGGAGGGTGGGGATCGACGTCGGGTAGGAAATCATGGAGTCGGGAGGTGTTGTTTTGCCACTCCATGTTCCATGTGTAGTTCGTCCAGTGTGCCGCACTTATTCCAACATCTTTAACGTTGTTCAGAAGCTGTCGTGCAGCGGGCACAAATGACGTCTTGATTTCAGTCGCTGCTGTCCTCCAGGTAGGCGCTGGAATGTAGGGGAGATGTGGGACCAATGAAACAAAATGGGTATTTTTTCCGTTGTCGCGCGTGATTTTCGCAGTACAGGGCTACTTAAGCGTTTGAGGGAAGCACATCTTCTTACTGTATTTATGCATAGCTAAGGCTTCGGATTAGACCACAGATTAAAAAATTATTTCACTTTTTAAAAGTTCACTTTTTTGTATCATTGGTCCCACCTGGGTGGGACCTTTGCAACACACCAATGGGACCTATGAGACAGGTTTACTACTTACACGAAAACTGTACTTTTTCTGAAGAAAGATTGCATTTTGTGTAAAAGCAAACAACAAGAAGTTTCTAGAACGAACATGGAGAGATGGAAGAACGAACAAGCTGATTCAATACAAAATTGTTTAAACAGTAACAGTTGGCTGGGGAGGGGTCGTCACAGACAGCAATGTGATATTGTGACAAGTTTATTGCAAATTTCAAAACACCAGACAAGCGTTTCGTTTTGGCAACAGAGGTTGGGTCTGGCAGAAGACATACAATATCACAATGAGACACATAAGCCACATTTTTATTTCCTGGGAACACAAAACAGTCCTTCATTTTGTCCGATGTTTTCTCAATTTAGTTTTAAAAACTCCATTTCATAGTCATTATCTTGATCAGGTCCATGTGCAAGCCGGCCGATGAAATGTTTAAATTTAACATCTGCATTTGCATGAACTTTGGCCACTACATAGGTTCCAGTAGAAAGACAATCAGGAATTATGTTTTGCAATGCATTTTCTTCACATGAAACATCACTGGTGTCGGTGCAAACACTCTCAACGTCAGTTTCTAGATGAACTTCCACAACACTGCTTGTGTTAGATTTTGAAGATTTTCACAACTGATTTACGTTTTCGTGATTTTCTCTTTCTTCCCTTTGCAACTGCTTTTGGATATGGCCGTATTGAAGATAACAAAATCGAATCATTTTTTTGTAAAGAAGCTGAGGTACAAGGCTCAGTTTCTCCTGTTTGGTGATGCTCATCAGAAGTTACATAATTCTCACATTGTACGTTTCCAGAAATACCTAGATTGATTTGGAGAAATTCATAAATTTAATGAAGTGTGATAACACTTCAGAAAATGGCTCATTTTTCATCCATCCTTCAAGTATCTGCCAAGAGTGGTATGATCAAATTTATGTTTTTTGGCAGCTTTTCTCACAGATAAGTTATATTAAACAATGTCATGCAAAGCATTATTTGAAGCTTCATTTGAAAAATTACTTTTTAAGCCTTCGGATGGCTTTAACATAGGCATTTTCTGCAAAAAATACTTTCAAATTCAGACAGGGACCTTTGAGACATGGTCTCAATTGACAGTGTCTCAAAGCTCCCCCATCTCAAAAACTTTGAATTAAACGATGGTTTCACAAAACTCGACTTATTATCTCTCATAAAGCCTACCAATCTTGTAAAATACCTTCCTACCTAGTACATGAAAAACTTAGCATTTGCTATAATAAACACTTGAACATAATATTGAAAGTTTTCCAGAAGTACTACATTTTACTTTTGCCTGCCAAAAACACACTTTTGTCTCTCATTTCTGCATTTGCAACAACCTAACTTTCAAACCCCGTGGCAAAGAAGGTTTATGTAATCTCGTTCCAATAACTACCAAAAAAAAAGTTAATTTTTAGTAGGGATCAAAAACGAGCTGTGTTGTATTGGTCCCCTTGTATCATTGGTCCCACATCTCCCCTACTGTGGAGGAGGTGGCCGGGGTCCAGCGCGCGACGAGCAAGGAAAATCATGGCTCCTTTACGGCGAAGCTCAGAAGGTTGGATGCCTGCAAGGATGGGAAGGCAGTCCGTTGGAGTGGGACGCATGCATCCAGTCACAGTGCGTAGTGCGTCATTGATGGCGGTGTCAATGTGGCGGATGTGAGAGCTGCGGCACCACACTGGTGCGCAGTACTCGGCGGTAGAATGGACGAGGGCCAAGGTAGCTGCGCGAAGGGTTTTCGCATCAGCTCCCCAGCCGGAACCAGCCAGCCGCCTCAAAAGTGCAACGCGCGCAGATAGTTTTTTGCGCAGTGACTCCAGGTGTCGTCGGTACGTGAGTGACCTGTCCAGGGTTACGCCGAGGTATGTGGGTTCGGCGCAGTCGGGGAGGTGTTCGTCATCGGTGGTAATGTTGATCTCACGTTTTGCTTCCTTGTTGTTTAGATGGAAGGCCGCCGACACTGTCTTTGCCTTGCTGAGGTGTAGCTTCCATTTCTGGAGATATGTTGATATAGTTGACATGTCCTGGCTTAGGTTCTTCTCCATTGACTGCCAATCTCCGGCTGGATGCAGGAGAACCAGATCGTCTGCGTACGCATACTTCCTGGAGATGGTGTCAGGCAGGTCATAGATGTAAGTGTTAAAGAGGAGGGGAGCCAGGACAGAGCCCTGTGGGACGCCGTTCCTGAGTCGACGTAGTCTACTTCGTCGGCCGCTACCGGTGGAAAGGGTAAAGCTGCTGTTTTGCACAAGTTCCATAATCATATGGACCATGTGCCTGTCAGGAAGGAGACGGAGTAGTTTGCAAGTAAGGCCGCTGTGCCATACAGTGTCGTAGGCAGCCGTGAGATCGACAAACACGGCGCCAGCCTTCTTTTTTGCCGAGAAGCTGTCCTCGATGTCTTGGGTCATCAGAGTAACCTGGTCTACGGTTGATCTTTTGTGGCGAAAGCCGGCTTGTTCCCAAGGGAGCTGAGGGTCTATTATCGGTTCGACACGGGCGTAGATAAGTCTCTCGAGTATCTTGAAGGGGATACAGAGCAGAGAGATGGGGCGGTAGCTTTTCGGATCCCCTGGGGGCTTCTTCGGCTTTGGGACTGCAACCACTATAGGGTTCTTCTCCAGATTCTTGGGATGCGCAGGTTTGATTGACTGACATTTTATTTGTTGAATGGTGACGCAAGCAGCAGGAAAGGAAGTCTTTTAACCAGGACCTCATAGAGGGGGCAGCTTGGAGTATTAGTTCCGGGCATAGGTGGTCAAGGCCCGGGGATTTGCCTGGCTTTAGGTGCTGGAGGGCGGAAGCAAATTCTTCTGGGGTAAACTCACCAGAGATGTTGCCCTCGGCAGGTGTTGGGACCTTCCAGAGGTCCGTCATTTCCTTGAGGACGGACTTGTCTGATTCACGGTCTCTCGTTCTGTGCACTCCATTTTTCACAAGTTGTGAGGCGATAGCATTTGCTGAAATGGGGCATTGGCGACGAGAGGCACGTGATCTGCCAGTGAGGTTGTTGAGTGTACTCCATGCTGTGCGGCTGGAGTGCGTGAAGTCGATTGAATCTATGGCTTCTGTCCAGCAGCGCTTCTTCCTCTTTGAATCCAATCTTGCCAAAAGGGCTGTTGCTGAGTTGGTGGTGGCGGTGCCATGGGGGGAACGGACGAAGTCGCGGTAGAGCCTGTCGCACTCCACATCCCAGCAAGGCATGTAGTTTTTCCGTCGACCACGCGGGATGGAGTCTTTTGTCGCAGATATGATTGCTTCACAGAAGTCCTGGTAGGCTTCATCCACTTTGATGGTGTGTGGGGATGGGAGGTACTGCGTAGCTTCGTTTGTGAGGAAGCTGTAGTATTCCCAATCGGCCTTTCTGAAGTTCCATCGCTTGACAGGCTTGCTCGGAATAGGTGTGGCAAGCAAGGGGGCCGTGATTAGCGTGGGCCGGTGTTGAGACCTTGGGAACTTCTCTAGCACACGTCTGTCCGGCTGGCGATCATCGGGGTCATCACTTGCGAAAGCCAGGTCTGAGTTCGTGCCAGTGTTCCAACGACCGGAGTGGAAGCTCGGTGCGCCCTTAGGATCGTATAAGAGGGCGAGGTTGTTGTTGGTTGCCCAAGCGGCCAGACTTTCTCCGTCGTTGTTGATGGAGTTTTAGCCCCAGTCAGTGTGGTGGCAGTTAAAATCGCCAGCGTAGGAGCTGGGGAACACTGGGATGGCTGTTGATGTTATTCGCGAAGGTGGGGGCTTGTAGACATTGACTATGTTGTAGCCTGCTACATCTACACAAAGCCACTCGATCTCCGATTGAGATTGGGATTGGTCAACCAAGGACCAGCTCAGCCGGTCATGGACAAACGTGGCGAGGCTGTGTTTCCTGCTGCAGGTTGCGCCTGCGAGTGTGAAGTTGGTTATTACCAACTTATCCACAGATGTACAGTGAGTCTCCTGGAGGAGGATGATGAGGGCTTGATACTTGGTGGCCAGGTGCTCGATGATGTTGAGCTTGCTGGCCGTGATGCCCTCGGTGTTCAGCTGCAGTAGGCTACGGTGGGTCGTCGGTACTTTTCGGCAGTGCGAGCACTGCCGTGCCCTGAAAAGGGCATTTCCCTACCCACCCTGCGCTGAACAGTCTCATTAGCTCTTGTTTGACAAGCTTCGTTTCGCATACGTATTTTGTATAATTTCGTATGTTACTGACGGGGGGGACCACGTGAAGGTGTTTGTCTTCCTCCCCATTAATCTCTGAGTGTGCTGTTACGTTGCAATTAATAATATTCGCCAACTTAATTAATTGTTGGTCATTCACTAGCCTGCGATTTTGAGTTTAAAGTTTTTTCCACTCAAATCTCAACTAGTTTGCATGACAATAATTTACTAAGTGACAATTTTTTTTTTCTTGTTTGAAGTTTATCTGAAAAGGAATTAATTTATCTGAAAAGGAAAGGTATGTGGTAGGCCTACTTCAGTTAAGACTGTGATTAAACGGCTCGGTGGCTTAGTGGTTAGTGTGCCCGCCTCTGAATCGGTAGACATGGTTTCGATACTTTGTCGGGTCATACCAAAGACTTTTTAAAAATGGTACTGAATCTAATTCCTGCTTGGCACTACTACGCAATGGAGTGGATTCGGGTAATAATGTACTCAGTTGCGCCTCTATACGGCTGCATTGACACTGCTTTGTAAAGCGCTGAGGAGCAACGCATGCTGCGATGGAAACAGCGCTATATAAAAACTAACATTATTATTATTAAAATTCTATTCGAATTTGAATACAAGATTGTGCCTCACCACAGTGGCGTAGCCAAGGGGGTGGTTTTGGGGGTTGCAACCCCACCTTTGGCACGCGTGTGACGTCACAATATTGAGAATGATGCTTTCAGTCTAAAAAAAATTGCCTAATTTTATACAAAACTGCATGAAAAGAGCGAGTTTTGTCAATACCAAACATTCAAACATCTCAGCCAGGAATTAGCAACAAGAAAACATAGAGACTTAGCTTTATTTCCGAAAAATGCCGAAGAAAACATGATCTTATCCTTTTGCTATGCCACCGGACTGTCCGGACAGTACCATTTTACAGGAATATTCATACCCACATTTTTGTTGAAAATGCTCTCAGAATCCACCAAATTCAAAGCAATTTTTCAAAATTGTCTGCGTTACTCAACAATACAGCTATGAGCCTTCTAGATGAGCTGTCGATGAAGAACTTCCGCTCAAGGATGGCAGGAGATGCCTCTTTAGCCAGAAAGAGTTCTTCTATATCATGGCAGTAGCATAAACCGTAGATAAATCATGTGTAGAACAACACAGAAAAGCTTCTTTGTGAAATAAGTTGAACACTGTCATCCAATAAGTCCCATTGCTCTATTGTAGAAATGAGTACCGTAGCCCTGCATTGGACTTTGTCAATGACAATTTTCCGACACTATCGTTTATATCTTTTTAATGGCGGTAGTAAGGGCACTTTTCACCAGTAACTCGAGTTCAAGACAAGACAAACACACTGTGTAGTGTTGCATTTTGCAAAGCATTAAATTTGAATAAATTGCTGAAGTAAGACATGCGACTGCAAAAATGCTCAGCCTTTATTGTTTCATCACAAAAGCAAAACCTTGCAAGGCTTTGTGTTCAAACAGAATCCAATTGTTACTTAATTAGCCTATATATGGCCTACCCAGAAAACAAATCAATAGCTTTTTTTCCCTACAAGTCTGAACCTTAAAACATTTGACCAGGCTAACACTCACAATGGTTTTCCCACTTTTGATTATAGCCTACCCATTATTAGGTAATTAGGTATTGTTGGAAGCATAGCATCTTTTCTCAAATTCGGACTAGGTGGGCAAATTTTCAAAAAAGGGCACTTTTAGCGCGCGAATTATGTTAAAAAAGGCACTTTTCGCGGGTAAATGATGACAAAAAGGCATTTTTTTCCGAGCGTAAAACTTGTAAAAATGTAGATTTCCCAGGCAAATTGTGGGTAAAAAGACATAGGCTATTATACTTGGGCTAAACTTTTGAGACCTATAATTGATTGCTACATTTTCCTATCTCCGTCCACAATATTTTATAATCAATAATGTAATAAAATTTAATCTACCAACATTTAGTTGCAGAGGTCTCTTGTACTAAAGTAAAAAGAAATAACTATGATAATATATGTAACACAACTGCTAAGATATTATAGTGAGTTGAATCTTTGCAGAATTAGATGATTCTAAAGAGCTGGTAGGCTATTTTATTTTGATGTAAATCAGGAAACAAGCTTCGGTAATTCAGACTTTTACAATCTCACACAAAGTTTGAGGTACTCACAGCACAAATCGATAATCTGCTTGAATGGAACATTAACGATATTATAAGTAAGGTCAAAGGTAGGCTATACTTGTTCAGCGCTGTTTAGTGCTAGAATACCCAAAACAGGTTTTTTTCTAAATTACTGCTTTTCTACTCAAGATAGGCACAATCACTGTTCAGAAAGCAGGAAATCACATTTTCTGCATCTTTTGACACAAAAACTGTATCTCTAGCTCAAGCAGTTTTTGAGACTTCCAGATTTGGTATTTTGGGGGTGGGTGCAGAACTTCAGGGGGGGAGGGCCACCCCTAAATCAATTTCAAATTCAAAAACGTTTTGCAGGAGTTATTTTTTCTGACAACCTCACCATTTAAAAGGGTGTCCTCAGCAAAATTCAAAACATTTTCACTTTTAGCCAAATAAGCCCCCCTACCAACCACCCCCGAGACTTATGTAGCCTATGTGATGGTCAAGCTCATGATTTCACAGCTGCATTTAGGCTACTATTGAAGGAGTTGGGTTAAAATTTTGAAACTTGAACTGTTTATAGCTTAGGCAAAGAAGATTTTTTTCTGAAAGTTTCAACTTCCTGAATGACTGTCCACAACTCCACAGGGTCAAATATTAACCACAAGATTGCGCATTTTGAGCTTTTTTGCTCGGGTTTCATCTTTGCACCCTCCAAACTTCAATAATTTCATATTTGTTTGCTGTCAGTCTCGTGGGGATTAATTACCAACTAGTATAGATTAATGATATGCAAAAAGATAGTTCTTTGACTATTGGTTTGGGAGATAGCGGACACCAAAAATTGATAAAAAATTTTCAAATGTAAAAAATTTCAATTTTTGAAAGGTTCTATATCTAAAACTAATTTGGAAATTAGCAATTTTGATGGTAGATATAAAACTAGGGCTGCTTGTTACTCAGAATACCAAATTTCAGATTTGTAATTGCTTTACATGAAAAAGTTGTGAAGACCCAAACATGGAGGAAAATTTCATGCGAACGCATTTTGAGGGACCTTGGTGACTTTGACGAACTATAATTTCTAAACGCCTTCAGATAATGAGCTGAAATTTTTTTTGTTTTCATTATACATCAATATGAAACTTTAGTGTAAATTTCAAGAAAATCTAAGAGGGTCAAGCTTGCACACCCTGTTGTGTTGAGTTGACATGGAACGACCCAATAACAATAATGAATAACTAGCAGCGAGACATCAACAAGCTGATAAAACATTATTGCTCAGTCCGGCATAACCTACTAATTCTTATACATCATTACACATACCTAGAAAGAACAAAAAAATTCAGTTGCTTTAAGCCAGAAAGAAGTAAATGAACAGAGTTACAATACGAAATCCACTAGGGAAACTGTACTCAATTTTAGCCCTAGCCAGTTAAAAATATAAAAATACGACGATTCCCAACGTACCAATACATATTCCCTATCATTTTTCTTTAGGAAGCAATTGCCGAATCACTTTTATCAAAATTGGAAAGGACTACTTTGATGACATAGGGGTAGGGTTACACTCTCAAGCCAGCTTCCTGGGTCTATGAGTCATTAATGGTAAAAGCTGTAAAAATCGCGTAGTAGTTGCGTTGGCAGGCAGGTTTCGTTCCTAAGAAATGATTTCGGCATCTAGTGATGCCACCCTACGCTGCTATAGCATAAATATATAAAAATAACTGCTATGAAATACAACGAATTCCCAAGATCGCAGAAGTGAGGTGTTCCATAAGAATGTAGAAAAACTACAGATTTGCTGTTTTAAGATAAAACTAGGTTCAAACTTAAACAAAAATTAAATCGTAAAATTGCCCACCTAGTTTCAAACTAAGAGGGCAAAGAAAGGGCTAGGGGGGCAAGCGAAGAGACTAGGTGGGCAATTGCCCACCTAGCTTATATGTGAAAAGATGCTATGGTTGGAAGCAGCTGATAGGCTAGTAAATTTTCAACGTTATGTAGCCTAATATGCCTATTTTCATGAGAAATGAGAAAAAATTCAAACTAATCTGAGGAACACAAACCTGAAGTTATTGTGGTACAATAAAGATTTTTTATATTTTTTTGGCAAAAGCAAACAGCAGAAAATAGCAATTATTTCTCAAGGACAAATTTTTTTTCTTTTTTTGTTACACTGTATTAGCACAGAAGTATAGGTGCTATGTAGGGACAGTAGAATATCGGGATGCGCAACTACATCCGCTTTTGGCTTATCCGCAACACTAGAAGGGTTACGATTTTTTCTGATTTACAAAATAATGTACATTTTATAGGTTATATAAGAAGAATGAAGTTGGTTTTAAAGTAATTTAAAGTTTTTTGTTGAAAACAAGCGAGCAACAAAGCGTGAAAAAAATGTCAAATTGGCAATTGACCCTTCTAATGTTGGCGGAACAACGGAGTTGCGCGTCCCGGTAGTGTTTTGTAGCGGACGCAGAGTATTACGGTTTCCTCAAATAGGCTACAGCAGTTAATATAAGAGGGGCATCCCGGTCACAGTAATGGTGAGAATGATCTGCGTACAAAGCCAGTAATCCTTCATAATGGTTTATTGTAATTCCAATATAATAGGTGGGGATGCAGCACACAGCTTCAATTAAAAACGATAGACCCCACAGAAAATATCATTACGTCAAAATATCGTCAGACAAAAAGTAAGAGTAGACCGGTCTAAACCAACAACGAAATTAAACCATAAACTGTCTCCAACTGAACGCAGCGCAGAGCTGGAGAATAAAGGTGCGGTAGCATCTACTAGTAACGAAAATCACACTGATGCTAATAGGCTACTACATGATGGCTGCATCGGATTAAGAGAACCTTAATTTGGCCACACGAGCATTGTTTGAAGCATTTCGGGCACAACTCGCACTACGCAACAATTGGGAGATGTTGCCTGAATTGTTGCCTCATAAGCAAGAAGAAGGTAAACACACAATGATTGGTGCAATGCGGCATACAACAGAAAAGCAACGTAAACGGGACGTAAATTTCAAGTTTTAAAGTTAAATCCAAGTTCCACAACGGCAGTAAACATAGGAAGAGAAGTAAAGAAACGCAAAAATGACCTACAGAAACTACAGCTACACAAACTTAAATTTATAGCCTAGGCCTACATAAAATCTGGCTGAGTTTAAAATCTGCGACTGGATTTAAACTAATCTATCTCGATAACCAAATTTGGACTTCTGTTTATTTGAATATTACTTTGATGTCTTCCTAAAAACTATAAAAAAAAAATTCTTTGTTTTGCATTAAAACTTCAAACCGTAGTAGGCCTAATCCTTTTACTTTGACAATTTTACCTTTCAGACTTACAATGTTGTCGGATTTATAACCGGATTTGGATTTTGCATTGCTCATTATCTGGATTGGGATTTTAGAATAATAACTATTTTTTTACCGCTGTCCCGCTGTGAAGAATCATTAGTAGGCTATGTACGAAAAATCAGGTTTGTATCCCTACTTCAGACTCAATATTTCATCAAAACAAATAAACAATTGCAAGTTATGGTTGTGACAGGAAGAGGGGAATTGTAGGCAAGCATTAAGCTCCTACTCTTGAAACCACTAGTAGGCTATATAAAATTAAGAATATTAGTAGGTTAAAGTAGGTGTTGGAGAAGGTTACTGCGTGTTCCTTGGACAGCCAAAATAACAAATGAGAAAATTCTTGAACAAATTAAACCGGACATATCCCTAGAAGCTAGAATCGTCAGGCAGAAACTTTCATATTTTGGCCACATAATGAGAAGCAAATCAATGGAAAAAGACATCATGCTTGGTTTGGTGAGCGGAGGAAGAGGAAGGGGGCGCCCGAAAACAAAATGGCTTGACACGATTGTAAATGACAGTGGCATGAGAGTGCATGAATTGAAGGAGGCTGCGTGGGATCGAGAGATGTGGAGAAAGATAACGTATAGAGTGACCGAGAGTCGTAAACGACTGAACGGATGATGATGATGAAAGTAGGTTTACACAAAAGAGATATCAGAGCATCAAATGTTAATGATGGATTCTGTAGCCTACTTTCTTTTTGGGTTAAAATGTTTTTTTCTTCACTGCTGTGAAATATCACTAAAACTGGACATTTTGAAAAGCACAACACAACATGAAAAGGACAAAAAATGGAATGCAATAGCCTACATAACTTTTTCAAGCGGCTTTCATGCCCCTTCACATATGGTCGGAAGATTCGTCTGCGGATCCGATGAACCACTTTGGAGGACGCTACAATTGTTGCTCTAGGAACTTCCGCTTCTGCCGGAACATGCAAAAAATCCTTTAAGCATGGAGACTGCAGGTAGATCAATATAAATCTACGTAGGTACACTTTGAGACAAATCTTTAAAATAAACAGATAAAACTAAGCAACCACACGGCATTTAGCATAAATACATTAAACTGAACATAAACTATAAACTACGAACGTTTTCGGCCATACACATGTTAACCGCTTTCAAGTAGGCTAACGAAAAATAACTGATTTTACATCTACACTGAAAATAAATAATTGATCTACAGATTTCGTTTTTCAATAAGAATGAAACGGCAAAGCAGTGGAGAAAGGCACATCACAAGCAGGGGTGCATTCCTAATTTTCTATCACTTAGCTGTGTTGTTATAGACAAAGTATGTATAAGTAATCGGTGTAGGTTAGCCAACAATGTTTACCTTTTTTAAAAGGAAACACTGTTGAGTATGTTTTTACTTCTGAACATCATGTCGAAAAACAACCCATGCTAAAACATAGTTTGAAGTACAGAAAAAGGTAGAAGCAACAAAACGTGAAAACGTGGTTAAATCCGATATAAAATTATAAGTTTGAAATTTGGCTTGGTTGGTACACTGCAATCCCCTTTGCTTTTTTTTTTACTGCGTAGGCCTATACTTGAAACTCGATTTGCATGAGCTAATTCCAATCTCTTAACTCAATTGTAAACTTATTTGTATGAGCCAATCCTAAGCACACTTGCAAAAACATTGACTGCAATAGGAAAGTAAGGAAATGCAATTCTTGAAATGAGCGCTTGTGGTTGCAGATTTGCTATATAAGAACCCATAAGCTGCCAATGTGACAGTTACACTAAAATCTCATTTAGTTATTAACGAAGAGTTTAAAAAACTCCAATTACAGCAAAAGCATATTTCAAGTTGGTGCAAACGAGATTACACAAAACAAATAGCCTGTCTGCCAGGTCTTTGGTTTTATGAGCTAAGTTATAAGCACCACGACAGTCCTTGATTTTAGCCAGCAAACAGTTTTTGCACAGATCTGAGTTCATTCAATGTGGGCAGCTTAGAATGCTTAACTTGAATATCCACAACCGACCGATGAGTCTGCAACCACTTTTGACTTGCCGCAGTGCCATTCCACAAATGAGGAGGTGGTCCATTGATGCTGATGAACAACAATGCTGAAATAAGTGGTATGGTCAGCCGTGATCGTAGCGGTGTGATGACCAATTAAGTTCATTTGTGAAAATCCACGTTCGGCTTCAGCAGAACTTATAGCAATCACGTTTAGTACTACGTTCTTGAGCAACTTTATCGTATCTGTTATATGACAAGGATTGTCCACATACAATCGGAAATAGGAGTGATGACATGAAATCTCTCCTTTATTTTTCGTTATCTGTGCTCCCCTTCTTGCCATGGAACTTCGACTGCACCAGGCCACAATTCTGGTACAATAATTTCCAAGCTCTTTACAGAATTTTCATTGTTGGTGTCCACCATCCTGCTTCCAATGTTGTCAACTAAAGCTTGAATAAACCGATTACGACCAAAAGAAGGGTAGTCTCTACGTCGAGCTTTGAACTGGTCCAATGTTGTGCCTTTAAAGGAGTAGTTTTTTGTACTTTCGGGACTCAAGTTAACAACTTCATCAAACGAATACTTTCCTTCTTGAATAGCTTTTTTTATTTGAAGTAGAGAATTAACAGTCCATTTGACATGACGATTAGCTACTACGAAGTTGATATTCCCAGTCTGGAGAGTTTCTGACAAAAGTGATAATTGGCGATTGCTATCAACTTATGTTCGTGTTTTTTTTTGCAGTTCTGTTGTGAGAAAGCTGTTAAAGTGTTACTTGTTCAGTCGAGAAGTTGTTGTTCAGCTAGAAAAGCTGAAAAATTGAAGCTTGAACGAGCCCCCCCCTGAGTCCCCCCTACATCAAGCCTTTTGGTATTTCGGGGAGCTGAGCCCCCCCGAGCCCCCCACCCCCCAGGAATGCAACCCTGATCACAAGGTGGTTAATTACGCGAGGCAAAAACGCATCATATGATGAACTAAGAAAAGACGTTAAGCAGATAGGAAGCGCCTGCGGCAAACAGCTGCGTAGGCTATTGAGGTGAGGATTGCATGATTTTATTCTGTATATGTCAGTGACGTTCGGTGGCTTAAACCGTTGGGAAAGCAACTTGGAAATATGCTGCAGCAAGGTAGTAGGCACGAAGGGCGTAAACGTCGGGCGAAGCCCGAAGGCGTGTTGCCGAAGGCAACACTTCCAGCGGGGGGTCTGGGGGGCCTTCCCCAGAAATTTTTGAAAAACACTTCCAATTTGGTGCGTTCTGAGAGCATTTCCAAAACAAATCAAAAATAAAAATCTGTCAAATTGTGCTTCGTCTATGTCGTGATCATACATCCATTTAATGTTTAAAAGTCATGAACAGTCTTAATTTTAACGTTACAGGACCAAAATCCAGTGTTAGACATGGAATAATAGTTGTCTAAATATTTAATTCGTCATCAATAATAAGATAATTTATAATGAATAATAATAATAATACATAAATAATACATTGATCTGCTGTAATCTGATGCAACTTCGGTGAGTTTAACAGCTAACGCAATTAAGTTAAAAATATCAGCTAAAGCTATTTCATAATATTGCATGATAATATATATTTCATAATATAATAATAATATATTTCATAATAGCTAAAGCTATTCATAATACATGAATAATAATAAGACATGGAATAATAGTTGTCTAAATATTTAATTCGTCATGAATGTTCATTCTCAGATATTCAGTTAGGCCTACACTACAAAAACTAACACTTAGGCCTAAACATTACAACCGCAAGCAATTTGTACAAAAGCTGGATAAGTTTGCCTCCTGCGTATAGAAGCTTAACGAACTAAATATTGCATCCGCACCTGAACGTTCATTGGCGAAGTAACGTTATATCAACGCTGTAAAAAGGGCAAAGGCATGACTATGAAAGCTAGTAGGCTAAAGTACATGGCGAGGAGACATCAAAAAACATCAACAATCTTTTCGGCATTATGATGCTGTGCTGTGTACCGTGACGAGAGACCATTCTGACGAGTTAGTCTAGCGATTGACGTCACTGAGAGAGCAATTCTAACCATAACACATCTGATTGGCTAAGCAGCTGGTGACGTTTTGCAATACGAGTGAGGATTGGATAAAACGAAGGCGTTTTTTGACATTTTTGAACCTGGAAAAAGCAACTTTGATAGTTGCTTCCCTGGATCCTCAGTGGTTGTTTCTGACAGGATCGTTTGCGTTAATTGGCATTTATAGGCAAGACATGCGGTTTGGTGAGGACTTAGACTACTCACAAGCGTTACGAGTAATTCTAGTCACGAATACAGTAATTTTCAAGTTAAAATAGACGTGATAAAAATAATAAGAAGTTAAACCTAGAATTCAGTCACTATATTTTGCATAGTTTTTGCTCAGGTAAGCACTGCTTTCCTTGCTTTCCCTCACCGATCGTCACTGGTATATGTGTATGGCCGAAAACGTTCGTAGTTTATAGTTTATGTTCAGTTTAATATATTATGTTAAATGCCGTGTGGTTGCTTGGTTTTATCTGTTTATGGTTGATGAAAGTCACCTCTTTACCAAAATTGAATTTTTAAAATAGTTGAGATTTCTTACAAATTGGTTCTTAGGACCCGCCCCTTCTCTACTTTTTTACAAATTCCGTTGTGCAGCAGAGAATACTGTGGTTTACAACCAGACATTACATTTTATCTGAATTCCTAAATTGAATACGATATCCAAAGAATTCCAATGGAAAATCACAGAAGTTTTCTAATGCCCAGTGACTATTTAAAGTTGCTTGGTTGGTTTCACAGAATAAATCATCATCGTGTTATTTATTTCGGACTATCAAAGTAAGGAAACAAAATCACTTGTCATAACATAGCAAGGGTCTGGAGAAAGGTATGAGCGACAATACGCGAACAAGTTTGCTTGAGACCGAGTAGATTTCCTAAATAATTTTGACTTGTCACAGTTACAACGTCTTGAGAAATGTGAAAAGAAACTTCAAGAACTTACTGGTGTCTGAGAAAAAAATATGAAAAACAAAAGAATGAAATTAAGACTTGATGAACAATTGCTGTGTTGGTCGGCTGTGGTGAGTTATTATAGGAACGTTGGTGGTCAACGTGGGAGACACAGCTCTTGATGAGGTTTAACTTCAAAGAAAAGCAAGATAAGCAAAGAAAATCCCACGTATAGAAACCTTACTACGGGGAAATTACAAGAAGTAAACAGGAAATTTCGGGAAGGCTAATCCGGTCACGTGACCATCTTGAAACATCTGATTAAAACAAAAGCTGTAAACGGAAGTGACGTAATCATGGGTCATCAGTGTAGGTTTTCTGGTAACTGCAACAGGAAAATTACAGTCATGTGACATAGAAAGGAAGTTTCCGCCTAAAGGTGTTATGTCGAGTGTTATGTTCCACCTAAAGGTGCCTGTCGAGTAGGATTTTACTTCATTGTTTCTATGTTTCTAGACGTTGCAGCGAGGAAAAAACTTTGATTGCTTGAGACGGCTTGGTTTACGCTGATGCAATCGATGGTTCAATCTTTGTAGACACAAACTGAATCAATAAAGACAATGAAAGTTTCATCTGTGAACACCAGCTCAGTAGCCGAGTGGTTTCACCTTCGGCTCTGGTGCTGGTAGATCTGAGATCGATTCCAGGTCGGGTCAAACCGAAGACTTTAAAAACGGTACCGATTGTGTTCTATCCTGCATAGCGCAGTGAGAATGAGTCGGGTAATAATGTGATAACATCGTAAACCTGATACAAATTAAAAATGAGCCCTGTCGCTAAAAGACCTTAGCTGTTGTAGAGCGACAATAAATAAAACCATAACATTATTATTATTATTCATCTGTGAACGTACAAAGTGACTTGTTTGTCAATCAATCGTCAACACTCAGCATTGTGACGAGACCAATACAGGTCAGGAGCATCCAAGAGATTGTTGCAGGTGATTCCATGGCTCGGTAAGACGCATGAACAGTCGTCGCTGTTGTGGAAGGAAAGCACTACGAAAGCCAACACTCGAACCAAGATAGCCAGATTTGTGCTTCTATTGTTTCTGGAGCAATTTTATCGCGCTTCATCGCTAACAAGAGTTATGTCAGTCAAGCGGAAATAATAATCCACAAATTTGAAGTTGTACTGGTTGTCAGTGAGGAGTTATGAAAAAGCGTTTTTCATTTGATGCTCCAAGCGATTGTAATCATTCCAGTTGCCCGACTGGAACGATCGAGAAGCAAGTTCTTTCCATTGTTAACGTCATTAATAGCTGGCAATCATCTTTTTGCAATGCGCTTGCATGTATGAAGTTGTTTATCAAAAGTGAAGAAGTAAATTTTCAAAGAAAGATTTAAAACCATCGTTTCCCTTAGTCCTCTGCAGCCCCGCTGTCAGATTGTGATGTCTCAATCCAGTAACAAAGATGGCGGCTTTCAGATAATGATTCCAAGTATTTGTAATTGTCGGGAGAGTGGGGGCGATCTTGTAGAAAGTTTATTGCTGATGTTTTGGGTAAATTATATGATATTCACATCACATTATTAACCTTGATACAAACTGCTACATCAATTTGTTATTACAATCATCGGGATTATGTCAGTGCCGTTCGTTCCATCCAACCACGCAACTGACGTCACTATCTGTCCTTAGTAGACCAACAACTTTTCTTTGTTTGCTGATATGACGTGATTTTTAAGTCAGCGATTTCCTGCTTATAAAAAGCCTGATGATTAGATAAATGATCAAACATGTGATGCGTTGTCTGCTGAGCTCGCATCTGCATATCGAGCTCCACAGCAGTGAGCGCTTCGGTTGTGACGCCAAATTTCTGTTATTCTTATAAATTTTATTTGGCCGAGTAATTCGCGAATGATTGAATACGTGACAGAACAAAGTAAGATTAGTCACAACAAATGGGGTGTGCCCTGCAATGACCTAAATGCGTGCCAGAGTTATGCGCAGCAGCTGTAGAGTCTGCAACCACGCTTGACGTTCAGTATGAGCTGCAAAGACTTTTTTATTAGTTTTGGCATAAAAATGAATTAAATCTGTTTTAAGGCTTCCGGCTATTTTATTGCAATTACAAAAGAAGTCAATTTTCTATTGTTTGTAATCTTTCCTTTAAAAAAGCAGACAAGCATGACCAAAACATACAAATTTAGACCCATCCCAGTTTGGCGACACCCATGACCGTCACTCGCGGTTGGTAGTTGCACGGCTTGCCTCATACGAATGGAACAACCCTGAAGTGACTTACAAGAAAACTGTATAAGGAAGTTTAAACCTGGCACGAAGCATTCTTTAATTTCACCAAAGCCCTGATACAACAACACGAAGTAATTCATAGTAGAGCAGATAGATTATATCGTAATGTCAGCAGCGAATAGTTAGATTGTTCATGAGTCTTCCATTGTCTTGAAAGTCTTCCCACCATTGTGCAGGGAAAGCATGGCTCGAAGTCTTAAACAAATATTTGAAAGTTGAAAGAGATCGCTTTTCTACTTTTTCAAACAAAGAGACCACTGTGAGGCAACAATAGAGATGTCAGGCGCGCGTTCACGATCTGGTCATGTAGAAGTACGTGGGTTAGAAGTACGTACGTGCAGGGCCGGATTTAGCTGATGGGGGGCCCGGGGCACTTTTAGATCGGGGGGCCCCCCTGCAAAAAAAATTTTTCGCGCCTACGGCGCGAAAAACCACTTCTGCGTCTACAGTAGCATCAATCCAGCACTGCATACCATTTTTCAGAAACTTCAAGGGCTGAAAGGCAGAAAAATAACACAAAATCACATTTTTTCCACGTAGGGGGGCCCTTCAAAAGTCGGGGGGCCCGGGGCAACTGCCCCCTCTGCCCCCTCCTAAATCCGGGCCTGCGTACGTGGGAACAATTTTAAGAAGCAGCTTTGAGTTTGATGAAGAAATATAATAATTCAGGTATTTCAGGTATAAGAACAGAGCTAGTGCTTGTAATCATGTTATCCAACATCTCTATTATCTTCATCCTGTGTCTCCTACATCTCGTGGATGTTGACGCTCTGGAGGATTGGCTTAAAGACGATGATCTGGAGTGCAAACGTCACAATAACGAAGGCGTCTGCCCCTTCGTAGACAATGATTTCACTTGCGGCTGCTTATTCCACGAGAAGCCATTGTTGGTAAGTTGTTGCCTTAGAACAAAAATAACTCCAAGTCTAAAGTATTTTGAAAACTTTAAAAATTCTCTCGATATTATTAAATTTGATATAATCAGTTCCTTTGTCACAATTTTCAAACCACGTGATCTGAAACTGATGAAGGCATCGAGTGTTGTGATGAAATATATTGAAGTGGAAATCTTATACACCCATGACGTCACAGACGACCAGCAAGTGGAACGAAGAGAAAGAGCTGCGGATATTTTCACAAACGTGCGAACAGATCAAGCTGCCCTTCCATGAAGATACATGCGTCGTACTACTAGCTAACGGAAATGTAAGTTTGCTGTAAAATTATTTCCACAGTGTTTTTGTTATTGGGAACAGAAGTATAAAGAATGCTTTTTTTTCTAACAAGAAGCACGCGCACACCAGAAAAAAGCGCTGCCGCGAAACTTATGGAACGTTGACAATGATTTGTCCCCGTGAATGCTTTCCAGACATTGCCATGTTGGCAAACATCTTCATTTGCGGCAACAAATTATTTTCGTTTCAGGATGAAAAACAATTCGAATTCCGTTGTCCTAACAACGGTTTCTTCCAAACATGGGGAGCGTTCGCCCCCGCCAAAGGGAGCTATAACGTCCGATTGTGGTAAGCTTGTTCTGCATCAATCAGCACGCGCCACAAGGCTTTGATAGTTTCGCAATAACGTAATTATTGTGACGTAATAACTGCAGTTGCTTTCATGCAACAAGTGGGTGTTAATCATTACTTTTTTTGTTCATCGATTGTAAGAAAAAGAGGGGGTGTCCCTGCAAACATCTGTGGGATTAGCCCATGAAGCAAAAGAAAGATCTACAAAGGATACAAACTGACTCATGAGAGTCATCTAGTGAAAATTAAAACATAGGAACATGTAGCTCCACACACAGCGGAAGTGACGAACATGTAGCTCCACACACAGCGGAAGTGACTTCACAGTTTTTTTACTATCTGCGCCAGAGATGATCTGTTTCGAACGAAAAGCTTTATTCAGCGCAGTGAAATTATGGAAATTTGATTTGGATAACTTCAACCCTTCATTCTTTAGATGAGACAGTGGTTTCCGTGAGCGATCCAAAAGTAGAATAAGAACTGTAATTCCTGTAATTTCACTGCGCCAAGGATAATCTCAGCTTCGCAACAGGTGACTGTTGTCTGCAGATAGTAATGATAGAATAAAAAATTATGTGTTTGAGAGGTTGCTGGTTTTTTGATTTAGTTTTTTTGAAACTACAGTGGTTAAAGATTTGAGTAAAGGTGACAGGCAGGATGACGTAGGAACATTGGTGACGTAGACATGGTGATCGTTGATTGCAGTTTCACCGGAAATATTTAAATTCATATCCACGAAAATAATTTAATTTAAATCTTGTGATGTTTTCTTGGTTGGGAAAAAATCAAACAGAGATTCTGCTAAACCTTTATCTTCCGACGTTGGGTGTCGTACTGTTAATCATAGCAGATAAGCAGCGTACTATGACGTATTATGACGACAACAAAGGTTTGTGCTCAGTAGTTTCCGGTCGGGCGCAAGACGACGCTGGTGGTTTTCAGGGCCGCTCAGTTCATTTTGAGAAAAAAACGAAAATATTCTTTGGCGCGTCATATCGCGTTTGAAGGCGTTAGCACCACATCAACCTGAAGTCACATCATTGCATGTGACGTCACGGAGTGAAACATCAACTTGTTCACAAACTGAAACCTGTGGTCACAAGATGGCGCACTTTCCCAAGATAGTGATCGAGCAAAACGCTTTTTTTAATTGAATCTTGTTTCGATCTTGCGCAAGCCTCGATGTTTACTCTTCATCGCTTCCATTTTAGCCTCGTACTCTGTGATCAAAAGTAGTTTGTTTATTTCGCAGTCAACAACTCGCAGTGATCAGCATCAGTTTCTATGAAGGGGACTTCTCGGAAAGAAAATTTAAATTTTCGAAATTAAGAAAACTTAATAACTTTGCACAATAATGCACATCGTGACTCAAAACCAGACTTTCCCTCAAACGGTTCTTTCATTCGCTTCCATAAAATAATAATGAAGAAAATAATTGAGCGTCATAGTTGCGGAAATGCAGTCGCGTTGGCGCAAAGAAATAGTGGCGCGTCATAAAGCACCCTCGGGGTCTGCCCGGGAAGTAACCACCTTCTCAAAACTCAACGTAAAAGCAACGGCGATGAATCGAAGCACTTCATGTGTTGAAAATTGGGAAAAGAGCTGAAACAGCTTCTCTCCAGACCACAAATCAATCATTTTTTATTCAATTGTTGATTTAACGCCTGCAGAGGTCAGATCAATGCCATAAATGATCCATTTGCGGTCCAGGTCGGCAGCAAATTATCCAAATCAGATCTAAAGAAAACTTTGCGGCCCATTGACAACTTCCTACAGATCGAGGCCACGCCATGTTTAAGAATCTCTTGATTGCGCAATCATGAAAATATCGAACAATTTTGTGTTTTGCACAATATCAAAGTTATCTAAACACAATTTGATAAAAAGCAACTGTCCAAAATCTTTTTATAAAGGCGGTTTATTTGAGCACTTTGATGCAATTGAACGTATTGAAAATGTTAAGCAAAATTAATTCTTTACCAAACCTTACTGCAAGATAATGAATTTGACAATTACGTAACAATGCTGAGTAGATTCTGGAGGAAAGAAATTGTTTGATGGCACAAATTGAAGTGAAAGCGGGTCCTGGTACCAACCTGTCACAACGCTCTTGCTGCCGAGACGCATATTGATGACGTCAATGTTCACGTAGTTTTATTACCTTGCACTTTTGTCCAGGTACCGGTGTTGTAACGTGAAGTGCCCCAGATGGGAATGCCAGTGGAGCCCCTTCACCGGCCTCAACGAGAAGTTCGTTGTCCCGATCAAGAACGTTTACGTTCAAGGAGTTAAAGGGAACTACGACCAGAAGAGCAAGTCAGTTGTTGTGGAACAAGTTATAGAATGAACAATTATTGGTTTATGTAACAATCCATAGAACAATCATCGCCTCTTCCGTCTTACTCTAAATAGTTGTAGAGTTGGAATGTTGTATTTTATTGAAACTCAAAATCAAGAAACTCTCCTTCAACCCAACTTGAATGGTTCACAGGATCTATGCAACTTTTCTGTTTGGCCTTTTCTTACAAATTAGAGTTACCCAGGGTGCCAACAACTGGTGATTCCGTAAGCTTAGATTGTAGATGAAGGGCGTCGCCTTAATTGTCATAACGTCAAACTGCATTTTGGTAACTATTGGTAACATGATGTCATTGCTTCTACAGAGACAGCTCGTGGTCCTTACAACTTTGCTCCTGCGACACGTCATCGTTGAGTGACGTCAAAGAAGAGTTGTGATGTCATAGACGAACAAGGACAACGTCACCATTATTATTGAGTTTGAATTTGTGTGGCTAGAAAGTTTTTTATTGTTTCATTTTATGTCAAAGGTATTCGTGACAATGTTAAAGTATTCACAAGATTCAAAATTGAAGATGTCTCAGATTTGTTTCATTTATTTTAATCTGTGACAAAACTATCAAGGCGAGATAAACACAAATCATTGAACAACTAGCAAAACTTGTAATGACTTTACAACTTTGCCATTTGTGACGTCACAATCGTAACATTTTGATATTTTGTTTTGGGAACTTGCTTCTACTCTCCATAACCAAACATCAACATTCCCGACTCAACCAGCCAGTCGTGATAGTGAAGAGGTTTCCCAGTTCCCATGATGATGTGAACAATAGACGCAACTGTGACGTGACAACTTGCGCTGGGTCACGAGTTCCGAGGATCTTCCACAGGATCCATAGAACGTCTCGTTGAATAGTTTTAAGTGATCAAAATAGAAAATATTATTGTAACTTATTTATAGATATGTAGATTAGAATTTAGAAATTTTATTTTGCTTTTACTCCTAAATAAATTTAATGTTTATTTATTTGTTTTTGTTGTCGCGACTTCCTTTGTTCCATCAACTTCCAACAATAAGTTGCGGATTGTCAGAATGTCGATGTCAATCACGTGATGCCGACAAGCGCAGCCTCGAAATTATATTTGGTCGAAATGTCCGAGAAGATTCCATCGTGGTGCGTCACTGGTCAGGGGAGTGGGTCGGTAACATCGTGGTGCGTCACTGGCCAGGGGAGTGGGTCGGTAACATCGTGGTGCGTCACTGGCCAGGGGAGTGGGTCGGTAACATCGTGGTGCGTCACTGGCCAGGGGAGTGGGTCGGTAACCTGGGTCGAGATAGGCTTTCTGCTCAACATAATTTAATGAAATAGAAAACGCTCTACTCTTGGGAATGCGCTTTCTTCTTGGGAATGAGATTGCTACCAATAGCAGATCCAGAGAGAGGGGGGGGGGTCACTTAGTGTCGTCTCCTCAATACTTAATTGAAACTTCTAAGTAAGTTGCTATTTTTACGTGTTTGCAAAAATTTGTTCCCACTTTGTGTGCTCACTTAGATTTCTTTGACGAACATATTGTAGGGCGCGCCGGTATTTTCACAACGGCTTTAAAGGAGCTGGTCTTTGCTTCCCAGTAAGGCAACTCAACAAATCACTCCACTACTTCATAAGTAAATTAACATACCCAGTGTTAACAGTTGAGGCTGGTGGTGAATATCTTGCATACTAGATAGGGAAAACACCTTCGTCATGAGAGAAATAATTTGAAAGGTAACTTCGGTTTAAACCAAACCTTTAGATCTAGTTTTAATTTGATGAACAGGATCAGACACAAAGTAAACGTCTTGAACATTATTAATCCACCAAATAACCAAAAAAGGTAGAATTTGTATGAGGGAAGCTTTCTCCCAGACCTAATACCAAACAATATATTTCATATGACGGTACCTTGGCTTTACGTCATTCATAGTCTCTTGAGGCTTCGTTGAAACTCTGGTGCTTCCCCGATTGTCTGTTGGTCGGTATACTGGATGGAGATAGAATTATATGAAGTTTGACCGCCCTATCTCGGCCCTGAATACCTTTGACCGCCCTATCTCGGCCCTGAATACCTTTGACCGCCCTATCTCGGCCATGAATACCTGCTCAAACTCAAAGGTTTTGTTTTTCCGAGCAGCCACCACCAATGTAACTCCCAGGGAAATGACAAGGATTTGCTTGGCTGCATTGTTAAATAAAAAAAAAATAATAATTTGGCAGGAGCTGTACTGGGAAGCTGGAAATCCACAACTTGTTCAGACCAAACAAAGTGATGCATTCAACATAAGAACTATTAACTTGGTTGGGTAAAAGAAAAAAAACAAAGCTTTTGAAAATAAGCCGAAAATAAACACTCAATGAGTTATTTTCACAAGGAATGTTTACAAAAGTAAGTTATCCAGAAAACCTTGGCAATGCTTAAAGTAATTGTGACGTCATAATGTATAAACAAAGGACAATGGTGTGGAAGAGAACAGAATCAAAAGTTTTGCGCACGAACTCACAATAGTTCAACGCTGTGTGCACTCAAGAAAATCAAATACACCTTGATAATTAGCGACACCTGGTGGCAGACAAGCAATATTTCATTCTCAAATAAACAGTTTCAAAAATATTTCAGTTTTGAGGTTTGGATGTTGCCGCATCAATAGAATCTCGATAGTTCAAGGTTGATCACTCCCATAAGAAATCTTTCTTCGGAAGGAAGTTTCCAAAATGGCTACTTGCTCTGTTTCTGGCGACTTGTTTCATTGGTGACTGCGATCGTTGCCGCCTTGCAAGATGACCTACCAAGTTATAGTTCGTCATTTCATTGTTTTTAAGAGCTACATTTTAACAACGTCCGCTTTTTATCAACGGTTACTATGAAGTGATTGGTTACAGATGATCGATAGCTTTCTTTTTGATCAACTATGTGACATCACAATAACTTGCACACAATCATACAAATCTTAGTAATGAGTAATGACACAATAAACTGGAATGCAGATATCAATCAATCATTTCAATCATTTTATTTTTCGTCATTAACGCGTCCGGGACGAAAAAGATACTAACTACAAAAATCGATATAAACCTACCAGCACGTTAACGAACGGGAAAAGGTGGCAAAACCTTGAAAGGTTTAAAACGTGCCTGAATGAAAAATTATGTAGTAGGCTATATATCAGTAGTTAGCACAGCCACAAAACCCAGAAAACAAACAGCAAAAAATAAAACAAGAACAGAGACAGAGATAGAGATACAGAGACAGAAACAGAGACAGAGATATTCTATGTTTGGCGCAATATTTCATTTTGTGAGTTTACTTTGAAATCAATCATCCGGTTTAATCCTCAAAACGTTTATTTTCTTACATTTCAAAGATTAAACTCATAATCTTTGAAACAACTCCACCACCCAAAAGTTGTGCAGGTTTAGCAACCTCAGCAATTGAGAATAGAAATATTGTGACGTTTACAAAGAACCCATGAAACTGAATGATTTGCCTGATGTTGCTACTGAGCGGAAGGATTGTGAACGAACAGAAAGTTTCTACGACGTTTTAACTTTAAGGAAATCTACGCAGTCTGTTGGACAATCGAACTTTGGGCTTTGGTCAAAGCTGAAGAAAGATAAAATTTCCTCAAATTAACTTCAAAGAAACTCACACGCAGGTCCAGAGGAGGTTAGATGTGGCAGTCCTCATCTTGCTGGATGCTGCGTTGTACATTAGAGGATTGATGCATTCCGAGAGTCTGAGTAAGAAGAAAGCTCCAACATTGAACCAGTAGTCGAAGAGGCAAGATGATCTGGAAGTTATGATGAAAATTTTAACATATCTGATGGAGATTGAATGAAAGCACTTTGTTCCAAACATTCATCTCGGCTTCTATCGATGACGTAAACCAGGAAAGAACTCACTCTGTATCCTTGTGGCTGGTCCGAGTCGTCCACATCACGTATGACGTCATAGGCACGTAACCGACTAAGAATGACGTTGAAATAAGACCCAACTGAACAACTGCTTTCTTTTCTGCAAAGAAAAAGATGTGAGTCATTGTTACGTCATCATCCAGCAGAAGTAGAAATAATCTGACGACCTTCCAAGAAGCGGTTTGTCGCGAAGCAAGGGCATAACTGGTTTTGTTGACCGCAAAGGGGAGCTCTTTCCTATAACTCCATAAACATCGACACCGCAATTCTGTTTTGCTTTGCTGTGGAAGAAATTACCTTTCTTCTTTCTGCTCTTACTCTTTCTTGCATCTCCGTGGGTGAGCTCAATCACAATCATGATGGATGTGAGGATGAGCACCAGCATCGGGAAAAGCATAAAGGTGGATGAGGAGAAGGTGTAGTAGATGCGTTGCTCCTCTATTCTGGGAGGAACAATTTTTATGATTAAGATTAATAGTTTCAGTAGATTAACAAAAACATCAAAAAATGAGGAGGAAAGTAATAAAAAGTTGTGAAAGCTTTTGCTGCAAACGTTTTCACTTGAATTGATACAAAGAAAAGTGAGCACATTTAAACTTGAACCGTCAATAAAAAGAGATGATCACCTTGTTCAATATATTCTTTCACCCAGTGTCCAACGGGATAATAATCCCTTGTGGTTCAAATTGGTTCATATTTATACAATATTTCAACAAGTATTGCTTTTATAAGCATTGTAGGCTACACAGCAAATATGTTTGTCTCAATAGAGTTGTTATGCAAGTCAGTAACTCTTCAGCAAAGTTTAAATTATATTAAACTTTTTCTCCCTAATACATGAGCGAGCAGTCATGTTGTATTTTCGATTAACGAATCTTCAAATACTTGAATCCAGCTCGAGGAAAAGCTTTCAAGAGTCACTTGTTACGATCCAGTGATTATCGAATTATAAAATTCCTTTCAATCATCACAAGTAAGGAGCTGCTACGTCATTGATGTCGTGACATTGAAAACGTGAGCACCACTTTGTGACGTAGACCTTCTTCTGATACACGACGTTAGATACGTCACAATGAGGAGAGCACTATCTCACCCATTGTACGACGATCGAATGGAGCACATCGGCCAGCATCTCTCCACCGATGAACTTAATAATTTGTCCTCGACGTCATAGAAGAGACTGAAGATGAACCCACCGAAGATGAGCGCGATAACCCAAAGCATTCCCAGATATGTCGCGACTTGCCTGTGGAAAGAACTGGAACGATATTTACTTGCTCTATAGTGTTTGGAGAAACGAAACGAAAACGCCTCCCAAATTGGGAGGCGTTTCGTTTCGACCAAACAAAGGTTGACTATGAACAGTTATTTATGTCCGCCTCGGTAGCACAGTTGGTTAGCGCGTGACTTCGTGAACGAAGAAGCTTCAAGATCAAGCGATGCTGGTTTGACTCTCGGGGTGTGCGCTTGAGCAACGCATTTCAAGACTGTTCTCCAATCAGCAGCGCCTAGTGAATGGAATAATTTCTCGGCAAAAACTCTTCATTATTCAAACAACACTTCAAAAAATAGCTCTAGCTTGGCGAGAACAATCCAAATATTTATAGCGCAATTTTAGTTTCAGAGAATAACTTAGTTCAAAATGGCACAAGATTTCAGTCGACACTAAACCAGCAATGAAAGCGATTTGAGAGCTTCAATATCTCATAAAAAAACATCTGGTTCTGGAATAAACTTTCAACTTGAAACCTTCACGCATCAGCCGATGAAGTAAATATTTGCGTAAAGCTCAGTTGTTTGCCTAACGATCTAAATGTTATTTATAGCCTCCATTCCATTAAAAGTAAGTCACTTAAAGAAACGTTTCACTTTCGTTTATGGCAAATTAATGCGATGATGATGATACAACACACACTTTCCCCCTCACGGTCCACGAGCCAGCTGCCTTCAAACTCTTTTACCACTAACTGACAATTTGGGATTTGATTTCGCCTTTATCTCATCAAAATCATAAAACTTCATTTAAAAAGCGAAAGAAGAAAGTTGATTTGACATCTTGGAAAGTTGAGGTACATTTGAGCCAAATATTTCTTAACACATTCAACCAAACCAGGTCTGTTCATTCAAGTAGCTTGGTTCTGAGGCGCAAGAGAAGGGAACATTTCCATTACTTTAATATTCAATGTTGAGGTTCACCCTTCTACCGCCCAGTGTTGCCATCTAGGTTTTTTTAAAATAAACTAGATGAAGCTAAAAAAAGACCAGAATAAACCAAATTGGTATTTTCTTGCCCTAAATACTAACTTTCAAGGTTTAAAGTTAGAAAATAGGAAAGCTATAAGGCAAAGTTGTTAACACTATTCACCAACTTCACCTTGTATTTTTGGTCGATTCCAATCTATGACATCATAGAATTATGACGTCATGGAATTTGATTTCGTAGTAGGTTACGATTAAAAAGTTGTGTGGCCCGATAACTCATGTGTAAAGTCGAAAAAAAAGATCAGAATAAGCCAAATTGAAGCAGAAATAAACTAAAAATAAGACGTAAAGTATGTTAAAAAAAAACAAATATAAACCAAAAAAAATAAAAAATAAACTAAAAAATAAACTATAAATCAAATCGAAAAAAAATAAACCAAACGGTTGCAAAATAAACCAGATTGGTTTTAAAAGACTAAAATGGTAACACTGCTACCGCCTGTCAACAACCCCAGACATCGAACCTCTTCGTTATTTTGTTGAACTTGTGTGGCCACTTGACCCCGAGTAACCTCCATAGCGCGAGCGACGCGATGTGCAAAGCGGTGCAGTATGACGTCGATTCGTCCGTGAACCAGAACGTTTTGCACAGGAACCGACCCCAATTCCATCTGTAGAATCCCCAGGTCCTGCGCAAAGATGTTTATTGTGACGTACATTACAAACAGTGTTTCCAACAGCTAATCATAATTTGTGTATTTAAATGTTGCAAGCAATCTGTAGAAATCTGTATTTAGGTCTATTGATGGTTTACTGCATGTTAATTATAGTAGGCCTACCTTACTTGGGTCTACGGCAGTTTGATTGTCTGATAAAAATTCTGTCTAGTTTAGCTATCTGACTTCAATAAGCTCCTTCCAGGTATTGTTGCTTTAATTACGTTTTGAAGTTATCAGAAAGTTTTCATAATTTGTAAGCAATACAATGTAACAATATTACAGATCAATACACTTCAGCGGTCTTTGTTACGCACAAAGGATGCGAGCTATTTAATGTTCTCTGCTTCCTTTTTCTATTTATATTCTGAGCAGGTTTGATACAATTCGATTGGGTTCAGTATTAAGAAAAGAAAATTCAGTTGACGTAATATAATGGATCGCTTCAAATTCTTCCACTAATGACATCGACTTTTCAACAACAAGACCTTTCGACAAAAACAACTCTGGGGTTGTGCACTTGAGCAACTTATTGCAAGGACTGCTCTTCCTTCAACGGCACCAGCTGGATGGAAAAATCAACAAACAACAACAATCGGAAACGTCATTATGTCTAACTCGGTTACCGGGCCGCGAAATTTTTTTCCCACGTACTTTTTACTACTTCGCATAGAGTTTGTATTTATACCGTGTGAATGCAAACATTTTTCGTTGGCGCGTTTGGTTCAGTGGTTTCGTCTTTTGCCTCATAATCGTGAGGACATCGGTTCGACGCATAGCCGTACGAGACCAAACCATTTTGGGGGGCAGAACGTAAATTTGCCCAAATCTGCACGCTTTTATAGAAATTGCCCAAATATAATGTATGAAGTGCATGATAACAGTGAAAAACTAACATAACAAGATCACCAGCTAGTTAGAATTTCTTACCAAAGTAATCAAGATAGAACAACTGAATTCATCTTTGAAGATACGCATGCAGCTTGCCAACATTTTTTTGCAACCAGAAAAAACAGGTCAAGTTAATGCAAACAACTGGATCTGTCTCCCCAAAACAGAAGTCAAGATATTAATAAAAATAAGTGGAGCTGCCATGTTTCACACAAGATCTTGCAAAGCAAATATTTTGCCAGCTTGCATGGCAGGTTTTGAGTTTGGAAAGCTTTGAAATAAATAAATGTATTATGATTGGTTTGAGATTATATATTTCAGCAGTAGCATTTTAAATGTTGGTGAAATTAACATGACACAGTTGCATATACAAACTAAATATTTATTTTTGTATTTTGGGGCGCAACTGCATCATTTTAATTTGGGTAGTTTTATAAAAGTAACCAAACAAAGCTAAGCAACACCACAACATTAACAATAGATTTAACAGGTAGGCTATAACATTTTTTTGTTAAATGTTGTGGTGTTGCTTATAGCCACGTCTGTTTATGGTTGAAGAAGTACTGTGACCTCTCCACCTGAATTGTTTTATAAAAGTATTCACCAGATTTATGTAAATTCATATTTTGTAGTTGCTCAAATCAAGATGATGCATTTATGGATATTATGAAAAAAATTAAAGACTTTGTAAATTTTGATGCCGAGGCAACTGCATCATGCCAATTTGGGCAGTTTTATAAAACTTTTCAGTATTCATATTTTTTGTTGCCCAAATCTAAACGATACAGTTATGTAAATGGAAAAAATAAATGAATTTGTTCATTCCGTGGAAACTGCCTTACGTTAATTTGGGCAGTTGCACAAACAGGCTAATCAGTTTCATCAGATAATTTCATGTTTTCAGCTGCCCAAATCAACACGATGCATTTGAGGAAATTAATAAAATTAGCTATATAGCAAATTTTGCGTTTTGATTTGGGCAGTTTCACAAAAGTATTAGAGACATATTTTGGTGGCTGCCCAAATTGGCATGATGCAGTTGGTTAAATGCATTTCGTACTACAGTTTGATCACCTTGCAATACAATACATCAATACGGGTGTGCCAAATGAAAATTTTGAGGCACATTTCTTGTGCAAATAAGAGGCTGTTTGATAGGTAAAATATATTAATTTATAGTTTATCTTAAATCATGCAATTTTGTAGCTTTTCATATAGCAATTTTTGCCCTAATAGTTGCAAGATTTTTCCCGAATTCGCGATGTTTTGAAACAACAGGAGGGGCAGCTGCCCCCCTGCCTCCCTGGCTCGTGCGGCTATGGTTCGACGCCCATCAAAGTCAATTTTTGTATTTATTTAGGCCTACATTAATTTTTGCAGTGCACAAAAGCTTTTCAAAAAAAGTAAGGTTAGGACTAATGGGTTAGGGTTAATTCTTAATCAATTCGGAAAATCTTACTTTTAGACTATAGTGACCAGAATCAGTTTCTTTTCTTAACTTTTTTAAACTTGACTAAGTGTGTCTCCAAGCTACGATTTTTTCAAGTTCAATGTTTACATTTGGACCTGCTGGAGGGCGAAAATCGGCTGGTGTGAGGGGAAAATCGGTAAAAACAATTACGCGCGGTAACCAGTAATGGCTACGCTTACAGAAATATGCAAATGAGACAGAAAGTTCGTGGGAAAAAAACTTTCGCAACCGGGCCTGCGTCAGTGGTTGACGCTTCTTACAAGTGATATGCGAAACCAGGAATTTTCCTGTGGAAAACTGCCAGGATCAAGCTCTCAAAGAAGCTTTTTCAGTTTGAGGATAAAGATTTGCTGTACCAAACTAATATAAGTAATACATTTTGGTAGAGGTGATTTTCTTGAGCCATAGTTAATGTAAGTGACTCGGTTACTCGACGTCGGACCTGAGTCGGTGATTCAAAACTTTTGTGTTGTGTAACTTTTCTTACAAGCGTATGCATTAGGCCTAAGAGATGCACTATGCTTTTGTTGCGCAATGCCGCCTATTTAATGTCAGTAGGCTAATGTTAGAAAGTATTCCAGGATCACCTTCTGTAGAGCCAAAGCGGGGAAGCTATGACACCAGAAAAAAGATCGGATATTGCCAGACTGACGATGAATAAATTGCATTTCGTCATCATGCCTCTTTGTGTCGTAATAGCGGCAATGGTTAGGGCATTTCCCACTGTGCTCCATATCCCCAGAGCCACGACAATGGTTGCGATAGCAACCTGAAGATAACGACAATCAACAAGTTATCAACGACCTTAGCCTACGACAAATCTATCTGTTAATATTTTGTATCCAGTAAAAGTTGTTGTGGTGGAGTTAATTTTAATACAAAACAAATTTCCTTCAATGTACTCCTAATATAAGATATTTTAGAGAAGTGGATAGATACACCGCCATTTCAAAGCTTATAGAAACGTCAACCGATGTTGGTGGACCATCTTCTAGAAGCAGAAATGGCGACTGGAAAGTAGAATTGGATGAGAGACATCACAATGCAAACTGACAGCTACAAGGCCTTGAGCAAAAGCAACCGAATGGCAACACTGCAAAGTTTGGAGATAAGCGGAAGTGGTTTAACTTTTTTTCGAAGAATATTCCGAATGGAGGAGTATTTCGAATGGAGGAGTATTCCGCATGGTGTAGTCTGGATGGCGAAGTAATCCGTAGTCTGGATAGAAGAGAAGCCGTATAGAGGAATTGTCCGGTTGGAGGAATGGTCAGATGAAAGAGTATTCCGGATAAAACAACAGGTAATAGAAAGTGATAGAAATGAATCTTATGACGAAAAGAATTAAATAATTTTCATTATTTTAAAATGACCAAGTATTCACAGCGGTTATTTGACAGGGTTTGTAAAATGTGTTTACTTATTTTACCTGTTCTTCTGCAGTAGCAGGGGAAGTCCCATTGACGTGATAATATTCTGTTGTATTTGAGGACACACTGACATTTAACAGTTGTGAGGTCATGATGACTGTCTAAAAAACACCTAAGCAAAAAGAATCCTGCAGATACAATTATAATGAATGGATTCATAAAATGTAGCTTCACCAACCGGTGCCTCCCAATATGTAAGTCAACAATTCACTATGTCAGTGACAATGCATTAATTTTTTACACGGTGGGAACTGGGAAGCTCTGTGCATTCCCCACTTAATGTTTACGTTGCGATAAGAAACCTTTCTGGAATGACCTAGAAGCGAGTTGGTTGTTTAAAATTGATTTACAAGATTGCTCAAAATATCAATTTGTTCATCAATTTCAAGTTAAATTTGGAAACCCTGATGTAGTTGTAAAAATAGATTTGGACCGATCAACAGACGCTTGGGTTTATTAACCGGTTACTTGGGTTTATTAACCGTGTATTTTGTCATGGGAAGCGTCAATGAAATTTCGGCTTGGAAACCAGATTCCCACCTGGTTCTCATTTGGCGACATCTGGTGGTTATGGAGCGTCTACACCCTCGGGGCGCATCCACGATGATTCCACCAATCGATGGTTGTAGCGTCTGGGATCTTGAGCAGGTTAATTGGAAAAAACAATTATTTTTTATTAAAACCAAGCTAATTTTATTGTGCTCATTCCCATGGGTGTCCGTGACGTCATCAATCGAGGTCTGACTTCATAATTGAAAATGTCAACCAATAATTTTTTTAAAACAGAAGTTTTTCGAGTAGCGCATTTATCGAATTCCAAATCAAGGAAGGAAAAAAATGTAACTTACATGACGTCACAGTGTTGTTGTACTTTTCGTGTGGCAGCTACGTCACTAATTGATGTCTATGAGTAACAACGCGATCTTTCACCATCACGATTACGTCAAACTTTTTTAACATACTCAGTTTCGCTTTTCGCAGCATGATCATTGTCAATCACACAAGAGTAGGTGGGCCTACAAACGTTTACATCTACACTTGTGAAATACTTGTTTTGAATTTGTCGTAAATTTAACAAAAATGTTTGCTGTGCGGTGAGCACAAGAAAACATCATTGTCATCCCTCCCTCTGACGTCATTATTCTCATCACTTCCTACAACGAGGCTGCAACTTCTATAAATTGAAGTCTACGGGAAGTGGTACATTGCAAGATACCATTCCCTTCGAAATGTTTCTCCAAGGCTACAAACAATGACGGCTTTCCACTTTGTACGATCGCATTGTCAATCAACAGTCAGTATCAAAAATACCAACAGCACATGTTTGAATACCACAAAAGTCATGCAAGTTCCCATCGATCGTGTTCCCATACTGACAGGGAGACAACTAAACGACATCTACTTGTCAATTGTCACATTCATTGTGACGTGTCTGCCTCCTGTTAAAAGCATCTTTTGGTCTATTTATGTTGATCCAGACCCTTGCAATTCTATGGCAAGTAATACTGTAAGTTTTGCTTCTAGTGGTGGAAAATAAAACATGAAACTGAACCGATCAAAACGGAAGCTCTCAAGGATTTGGGTTGCCTTCAACTTGTCACTGCACGGTTCACACTCTCTCACTGGTCGAAAAGTAAATGTTGGATTTTCGCGGACAAACAAACAAAAGCTATTTTGAAGGTTATGAGCTCATAAGCGCACCATGTCCAAGCTCCCATGGAAATTTAAACTGGAGATGAGCAAACCTTATGGAACAGACCAACAGGCAAAAATGTCAGAATGTGTTATTTTCATCTGGCACACAAATTGTTCACCTTTTCTAATTCTTCGCTTTTGTGACGACACATTTATACCAAACTCACACTACACTCAGTCCCACGACACAAAACCGGAAAAGATCGCGCAATTGTCTCACTGCGCTGCCCTATTTTCCATCTCACCTTTGACCTCACCAGACCCAATCAAGGCCCAGCTTTGTATAATCGCAGACTCATTGTCTTCCTTCTGCCTGTCGCGTTGTGTCGCTTCTTGACGAAACTACGTTCGTTGTCATAGCAACTTCTATAGGCTCTGTTAGTTCATTAATGACGTATCTTGCAGATTGAGTTTAAAATAAACATCGCAAAGATTTAAACAACAAATTGAATGTTGACTGAAAGCTTGTGCTTGTGCTAACAAATAATCTCCACTGGCGGCATTGAGCTTGCTCTCCAGTGATTGCATCGCGCGCTGTCATTGTTCAAGTTTTGCAAAACTTGCGCCTCAACATATGGGAACGTTCGATCAATAAAGTGCTTCTCGAGTGGAAATACTTTTCCCAAGCTTTCTGCTCAGCTTTCCCACGAAATCGATAAAAATCTTCACCGATTACTTCCGCATTGTTCTCTTTCTGCCAAACTTTTATTGTGGCAATCTTCTGCGTCACTGGCCGTTCACTCCTAACTCCATAACTTATAAACATAAAAACCTTTACTTTTCTCATGGCAAGCAATCCCAAATTTTTAATGTAGTGACGTCATCGACAGATAACATTGCTGATCATCTACGAACTTCATCGAAGCGACATCGATTCAACATAAATTGGTGCAAAAGTCGGTCGGCAACGTTCAACAAAGTGTCAATTCACCATCAAAGTTTATTCGCGACTGCTTCTGCTCTGATCGCGCGCCTTTGCGAACTTCACTAATTTTCTGACAAGAGCCACTGGGCTTCCTGTGTAGAACGCGCGTGTCGCATACTCGCATTGCGTGAGACACCGACTACGCAAAGCTCAAGCAATGGAGTGTGCGTCACATCTTACGCACTGACGCACAAGATGTTTTTGAATGGATCTCGTTTGACCTGTCGGGTTGGTTGCCGCATGTCCTTGTCATCGATATTTCTTGATGGTTAGATTTTGGATTAATTGCAAAGATATACAAGGAAGTCAATCTTTGATTCTATCTGCCATTCCCTTGTTTTGGTGACCAGACTCGTGCTCCGTGGCGCCGACTTGTGAAAAGATTAGCGGCTTCCGAGTGAATTTTGAGGAAAGTTCGTATGAAAGCTGTTGACATGCCCAGTCCACACGTATAGCCTACAATACCAGGATGCGATCTTTAAATTTGACGAAATAAAAAGCTTTTCCTGGGAAATCGTCTTCTCAGACTGGCACACGATCATGCTTTGTTACAGTGACATGACTTCATACATTACAGCCATGGGCTCCGTTAGAGGGGGGCCGCGGGAGTGATTACCTCCCACCAATCGGAGTGGGGGTAACTATAATGCAAAATTACCCCCCACTAATGTAAAGATAAAAATTTCATTTTTAATTATTTTTTACTTTTGTGTTTTATTTTCATTTTTTATTTTGTTGCACAACTTTTGAGGTTTTTGCTTGGAAACTCCGACTGGAAAATGGAAACCCGCAAGACAACGCCAAGTCATCCATGGCCAAACTATGCATTCTGTCAAAAATATACGCATCACAATGCCCTATGTGTGACGTCATAGTTTTTCACTGCTACAAACTTTAATTTCGCTTTTACCACTCACGAACAAAACCCACTGCAGTTGCACTGTTTCAATGTCTTTATATTTTCGGTTGTTGTAAAAGTTAATGCATTTTAGCTTTTATAATTCTTTTTTTCTGAATTGAATGTAGGCCTAGACCCTACAACTAGATGCTGAAACTTTTTCTTTCACTGCGGATGTTATGGCACAGGTTATCATGTTGTATTCACGTAGTTGTAAATTAAGTTAAACAAAGCTTTGACCTTAACGCTTTTGATCTTTTAAATTTAACGATTTAGCGTCTGAAGTGCAAAATTTGGAGGACTTGAGCCAAGGAAGAATACAGAGAGGAATTTTTGCGTACGACCCCTCTTCCAGTCAAAATTGTCTCAAAATCTCAAAAAATGTGGCAAATGTTTAAGAGCTTTTGCTCGCGATTTTAGACTCGTTGAAATAATTTTTCGATTTTAAATCGTGCTGAAAGGCAAAAATTTTGCGCCTTGGGCGTGAAACGTGCCGCCTAAGACGCTGTATAAGAAACTGAAGCTTTCAGTAATGCGAAGGGGGGTCTGGGGGGCGACCTTCCACAAGTATATGTAATGCGATAATCCAATATGCCCCCTGTCATTGTGAAAACATCGTTTCCGCCCTGCTTAAATTACTCCCCCACTCTCAGGAAGTGTCCGGAGCCCCTGATTGCAGCAACTACTCATAATTTGATAATCCCCGAATTAACAAAGTGCCACTGAGGTAGGTTGCCACTGAGGTAGGTTGCCACTGAGGTAGGTTGCCTACTGAGGTAGGTTGCCACTGAGGTAGGTTGCCACTGAGGTAGGTTGCCACTGAGGTAGGTTGCCACTGAGGTAGGTTGCCACTGAGGTAGGTTGCCACTGAGGTAGGTTGCCACTGAGGTAGGTTGCCACTGAGGTAGGTTGCCGTATTAAAGCTTATTCAGTAAAAAATTTTGAAATACTTGCACGTAATCAAACTAAAATCTTGACCGGTTGTGAACTAACATTTCGAGCTGCCAGGTTCCATTGATACGAAATGTTTCGATGACGCTCCGTTGACTTCATGACATATCGGCTACAGTTAGCTACACGACCGAACATGACACAAATTGATAAATTCATCAAGCTCAATCACCTGACACTTGAGACTTACTTTTCAATTTTGGTAGGTTCAATGTTGAAACCATGACTTGGTGGGCTCGTGGTTAGTGGTTACGACATACGTATGGTTGATTAATTTGCGAGTTCGATTCCCAGCAGTCGCCTCGTATAAAGCCCAGAAAGGTCATGCAACAGATCCCATAGAAAAAATATGAAGCGAATTTATCTGATACTTATACTCTGTGAGTGTACCTGATAATCCTGATAAGTAGTACAGTAAGTAACCAGATAGTACAGTAGGCAATGCTTGGCAGATTCTAAGATGTATTACTGTATTGTCTGCATTCTAACCATCCTTTAATTAATAAAGAATGTAAGAGATTTCTCTTTGTTAAAATGGCGAAAATAAATTGTTTTGTTCTCCATTCAAAGTGTTTGTGGAACAAACCCAACCACGGTCCACTCTTGATCCCTGAGCGTTGATCTAAAAACATAATTGACGTCATAGATTGTAGTTGCTGTCGGCAAAGACATCAATCCACCTTTCAATTATCGAACCTGAGTTTGAGTGTTCTGTTTCTTAGATAGGGCTTGGCGGGGTCATGGAAACTCCAAGTCATTGGAAACTTCATCTTTATAATTGGAGAGAAAATATTTTCAAGGCAATGTTTGAGATGTTAGGTTGGTAGGAGCAAAAAAATGCAAAATCTCTCAAAAAAAAAAACACATAATAAAATAAGATCATGGCCCAATAATAATTAATCAATATGTTGTAATCTTTGGATATATGTAGATTAGAATTAAAACTCGTTTGTTAAAATCATTAAAATGCTTTGTTTGGTCAATTTTGATGTGAAACCTGGACGCTCACGGCAAACACCGGAAAAAAGCTTGAATCTGCAGAAATGTTGTTTTACCGAAAAATTCTTAAAATTCCATGGACAGCTTTTCGAACCAACAGAGCAGTTCTCCAACAGATGGGCCGGAGCAGCTGATAATGAGATCTTTAGAAATGCGGCAGCTGAAGTTCTTGGGTCACATCATAAGGAAAGGCGAACATGAAGATTTATCTTTAAGTGGAAAAATACTAGGAAAACGGTCAAGAGGAGCTCAAAGATTCACATTTTTGCACAATTTTCAACCACGCATCAAAAACCCTACTAAAATTTGGCAAGACGCACGAGATCGATCAAACTGGAACATCATTGTACAATGTACATCGAGAGCTGTATCTGCTATGATACCTACAGAAAGAGATTAGAATTTAGAAATTATATTTTGTTTTTACTCCAAAATAAATTTAATGTTTATTAATTTGTTTTTGTTGTCGCGACTTCCTTGTTCCATCAACTTTCAACAATGAGTTGCGAGTTGTCAGAACGTCGGCGTCAATCACGTGATGTCGACAAGCGCAGCCTCGAAATTATATTTGATCGAAATGTTCAAGAAGATTCTATCGTGATGCGTCACTGGCCAGGGGAGTGGGTCGGTAACCGGTCTCGGGATAGTCCTGGGTCGATCCTAGATCGACTCGATAGTCTGCACAGCAGTTACAATAAACAGAAGATTTTGAAAGATTTACTTTCATCCGATGAACATTGCAGTTAGAAACAATAATCCCGATGAACTTCAAACTTTTCAATATTCAACTTTCAAGTTAATGACCAGGATGTTCTTGATTACATTGTTTAATGAAAATCTGACAGTCCATGGTGGTGCCTCCAACACCACAACTATCATCTTGCCGGGGTTGAAGATGAAACACTAAATTTCTTGAAATAAAAACGAGAAAATAAAACATTTGACAATTAACTTTTACAGGAATGTTCACAAAACTTTGCAGTGTTCAAAGTGACATTATTCTGTGACATCATAATCTATACATAAAGAACAATGGAGTGGAAGAGAACAGGATGAAAAGTTTTGCGCACGAACTCACAATAGTTCAACGCTGTGTGCACTCAAGAAAATCAAATACACCTTGATAATTAGCGACACCTGGTGGCAGATAAGCAATATTTCATTCACAAATAAAAAGGTTCATAATCATTTCAGTTTTGAGGTTTGGATGTTGCCGCATCAATAGAATCTTGATAGTTCAAGGCTGATCACTCCCATAAGAAATCTTTCTTCGGAAGGAAGTTTCCAAAATGGCTACTTGCTCTGTTTCTGGCGACTTGTTTCATTGGTGACTGCGCTCGTTGCCGCCGTGCTTCCACTGGCCACCTTGCAAGATGACCTGTTAAAGTACCGCTCGTCATTTCATTGTTTTAAGTTGAAGTTACAGTTTAATAAAGTCCAGTTTTTATAAACGGTATCTATGAGGCGATTGGTTCGAGGCCATACAACATCACTAAGTTATTGACTGACGGATGATTGACAGCTGATGTGGATGATTGTTGAATGAGGTAGGTGATTGACAGCTGAGGTAGATGATTGACAGTTGATGTAGATGATAGACAGTTAAGCTAAATGATTGACAGTTAAGGAAGATGATTGACAGTTGAGGTGATAAGTGACAGCTAAGGTAGATGATTGACAGTTAAGGAAGATAATTTATAGCTTTTTTTTCTATCAACTATATGACATCACAATAACTTAGCCTACATACAATCATAAAAATCTAAGTAATGATACAATGAATTGAAATAAACTGAAATGCAGATATTCTATGTTTGGCGCAATATTTCTTTTTGTATGTTCCCATTTAATCTTCAAAAAGTTTATTTGCTTATATTTGAAAGATCAACGTCTTATTCGTTGAAACAATTCTACCACCCAAAAGTTGTGCAGGTTGAGCAATTGAGAATGGAAATATTGTGACGTTACAAAGAACAAATGAAACTGAATGATTTGTCTGATGTTGCTACCGAGCGGAACGATTGTGAACGAACAGAAAGTTTCTATGACGTTTCAAACTTCAAAGGGATCCACGCAGTCTGTTGGACAATCGAAATTGGGACTTTGGCTAAAGCTGAAGAAAATCAAATTTCTCAAATTAACTTCAAAGAAACTCACACGCAGGTCCAGAGGAGGTTAGATGTGGCAGTCCTCATCTTGCTGGATGCTGCGTTGTACATCAGAGGATTGATACATTCCGAGAATCTGAGTAAGAAGAAAGCTCCAATGTTGAACCAGTAGTCGAAGAGGCAAGATGATCTGGAAGTGATGATGAAAGTTTTAATTTTTATCTGACAGAGATTGAATGAAAGTACTTTGTTCCAAATATTCATCTAGTTATGTCAGAGAAAAGCGCAGCTGGGATTTATCTGTTTGCAACAATGTCGACTCAAACAACAACAATATAGTTTGATTTCAACTTTTCCACTAGCAGAGGAAATTCCCTTCTCCCCTGTTAATTAATCCCAATTCCTTCTCATAAATATTTAGGAATCATTCAACCGTAACTAGGAAGGAACTCACTTTGTATCTGTGTTACTGGTTCGAGACGTCCACATCATGTATGACGTCATAGGCACGTAACCGACTAGGAATGACGTTGAAATAAGACCCAACTGAACAACTGCTTTCTTTTCTGTACAAAAATAAGATTGGAGTCATTGTTACGTCATCATCTAGCAGAAGTGGAAATAATATGAAGACTTTTTAAGGAGCGGTTTGGCGCGTCAAGAAAGCAAGGACATAACTGGTTTTGTTGACCACAAAAGGGAGCTCTTTCCTATAAGTCCCAAAACATCGACACCGCAATTGTCGTTTGCTTTATTGTGACCTTTGAAGAAATTACCTTTCTTCTTTCTGCTCTTACTCTTTTTCTCATCTCCGTGGGTGAGCTCTATCACAATCATGATGGAGGTGAGGATGAGCACCAGCATCGGAAAGAGCATGAAGGTGGATGAGGAGAAGGTGTAGTAGATGCGTTGCTCTTCTATTCTGGGAGGAACAATTTTTATGATTAAGATCAATAGTTGAATGAACAAAAACATCCAAAAAATGAGGAAGAAAGAAACAAAAAGTTGTGGAAAGTTTTTGCTACAAATCTTTTCACTTGAAATTGATACAAAGAAAAGTGAACACATTCAAACGTGAACCGTCAATGAAAAGATGATCACCTTGTTCAGTATGTTCTTTCACTCAGTTTCCAACGAGATAATAATCCCTTGTGGTTCAAACTGATCGAATTATACTTATGCAATAGTTCAACAAGTAGGCTATTGCTTTTATAACCATTGTACGCTACACAAATAGCTAATAAGTTTGTCTCAATAAGGTTGTTGTTCATGTCAGTAACTCCTCAGCAAAGTTTAAATTATATTAAAATTTTTCTCCCTAACACATTTCCATCGAGCAGCCATGTTGCATTTTAGATTAAAGAATCTTCAAATACTTGAATCCAGCTCGAGGAAAAGCTTTCAAGAGTCACTTGTTACGATTCAGTGATTATCGAGTTATAAAATTCCTTGTGATCGTTACAAGTAAGTAAAAGCAGATGGTACGTCATTTATGTCGTGACATTGAAAACGTGTTCACTTTGTGACGTTAGACCTTCTTCTGATACATGACGTTAGATACATCACAATGAAGAGAGAATTATCTCACCCATTGTACGACAATCGAATGGAGCACATCGGCCAGCATCTCCCGACAGCTAAATCTGATGATTTGTCCTCGACGTCATAGAAGAGACTATAGATGAACCCACCGAAGATGACCGCGATAACCCAAAGCATTCCCAGATATGTCGCGACTTGCCTGTGGAAAGAACGAAAAATATTTACTTGCACTATAGCGTTTGGGAAGCGTTTCTTTTCGACCAAACAAAGGTTGACTATAAACAGTTGATTCGTCATCAACAGAACTGTATGTGGGCGCTCGAAATCTTTATCAATAGCTCGAGCTTGGCGAGAACAATCCAAATACTTTCGATTAAAAATCGCATTTTTAAATTTCATCAAATCATGATTTTTCTCTCATAATATCTTGCAATTTTGATTTTTTAAATATGTTTTTAGATTTAACTTAAAACAGAAGGTAGAAGCAACAGTTTATCCTCAGTGTGGGGAGTTCGTGAGAATATAATCTCCTGTAGCATTAAGACAAGGCTATTGGTGTCTCAAAAACTGTTCCCCCATACACATGACCGGTCCACGAATCAGCTGCCTTCAAACGCTTTTACCACTAACTGGTAATTTGGGATTTGATTTCGCCTTTATCACATCAAAATCATAAAACTTCATTTTAACAGCGAATGAAAAATCTTGATCTGATATCTCAGAAACTTGAGTTACGTTTGCCAAATGTTTCCCAAGACATTCGACCAAACCAGGTCTGTTCATTCAAGTAACTTAGTTCTGAGGCGCAAGGGAAGGGAACATTTCCATTACTTTAATATTCAATGTTGAGGTTCACCCTTCTACCACCTGTCAACAACCTTTCAACTGTGTCAAGTGCAGTGTAAATGCCGTAAGGTAAATCTGGCCCCATACTTCATTCAAGTGTCAGAAGATAAGGTTATCATTGACTAAGCCTTTGGCACTAAGGAGAGTAGGGTGGCTAGTTCCTTTCACTCGGCCGCCTTTCATGCAGCAATTACGCCCACCCAATTTATTACACCCTGGGTAGAACTGAGCGGGGTTTTCAACAAACCAGCTGAAATCGGGAGTCGAACCAGGTTTGCATAATTGGACAGCCAACGCCTTATCCGCTGCGCTACCCCACGCCGGTGTTTGTATGTTAAAAAGTAACCACTAGCAACAAATCAGACTCCAGCTCCACTCCGACCTCGGCGGAAACCCAAGACTCCGTTTCTGGAGGCTACACTTCTACATCGAACCTCTTCGTTATTTTGTTGAACTTGTGTGGCCACTTGACCCCGAGTAACCTCCATAGCGCGAGCGACGCGATGTGCAGTGAGGTGCAGTATGACGTCGACTCGTCCGTGAACCAAAACGTTTTGCATAGGAACCGACCCCAATTCCATCGGTAGAATCCCCACGTCCTGCGCAAAGATGTCCATTGTGACGTACAATACAAACAGTGTTTCCAACAGCTAATCATTAATTGTTCATTTAAATGTTGCAAGCAATTATTCCACCGGGTTTTAAACAAATATTACTAACTAGGCTATTTTTAACCGTGCCTGAGTCGGTGGTTCAAGCCTCTAAAAGTATGTGAAGCCACCAGGATCCAATGAGACTTTCTGGATCCGAGGTTAAAGGTTTCAACAATCAACCAATCAAAGCGGATACGATGAGTCCAAATTCACTTCATTAGACTTTGGGGTTTTAACGCACATAGTGCTGCATGGTGCATAGTGCTGCATGAGTGCATAGGCTAATTTTTCTTGCAAGCGAATGCATTGAGAGGTGCGCTGTCTTTAGTTGTGCAATGATGCTCATCTAATGTTAAAAATCATCTCATTAATCACTTTGCGTCAGTTTTAACTAACGGCACAAACAGAAGTGTTCCAAGTTGATGCTGATAAAAAGCCGGTTTTTGGGTGGTGGTCTGACATTTAGATAAATTCTTTATGATCAGATCAACAAAAGCCGGACTCATATCATCATCAGCATGCTTAGAATCCCTTCTTTCACTCTCAGTTTAAACTGACGCTATGAGGACATGGGCAATCACCTTCTGTAGAGCCAGAGCGGGGAAGCTATGACACCAGAAAGAAGATCGGATATTGCCAGACTGACGATGAATAGATTGCATTTCGTCATCATTCCTCTTTGTGTCGTAATTGCGGCAATGGTTAGGGTATTTCCCACTGTGCTCCATATCCCCAGAACCACGATAATGGTTGCGATGACAACCTGAAGATAACGGCAATCAGTAAGTTATCAACGACCTCAGCCTACGATAAATCTATCTGTTAATATTTTGAATCCAGTAAATGTTGTTGTGGTGGAGCTAATTTTAATACAAAACAAATTTCTTTCAGTGTACTCCTAATATAAGATAGTTGAGGGGAGTGGACAGGATACACCGCCATGTCAAAACTTATGGAAACGTCAACCGATGTTGGTGCACAATCTCCTGCAAGTGGAAATGGCGACTGGGAAGCTAGAACCAGAAGTGGACGAGAAACGTCACAATGCTGAACGACAGCTATTGAGTCACGTACCAGGTTCTAGTGGTGATGGGCACAAGATCGATTCTAGGTCCTGTCATACCAAAGACTTTAAAAACGCTACGGATTGTGTTTTTTCTTGCATAACGCAGTGAGAATAAGTCGGGAAATAATGTAATGACATCGTAAATGTGCAGAGATGTGCGCGCATACACAAAATATTGACGCCGTCAGCATGAACGCAAACGTTCGAAAAACCATACGCCGTATGCGTCAACGTAACTTGGAAAAAAGTTGGCGGCGTCAGCGTCAGCGCATACACTAGCGTAAACTCATTTTGTTTGCTAGATGCCAAACATTCACACGCTCTAAACCACTTCAAACAAACAAGTTTTCTTTTGAATTTCCAAGAAGATACACAAGCATCTGAAAGTGTTCATCTGACATTTTGCTGCGCTTTGGTTTCAGTATGTCTTTGCCCATTGAAAACATTCTTTCAACTTATTCAAAATTTGGAAAGTTTGATAAAAAAATGCAAACAATAGCTAAGACATTAAAAAGTATGCGTTGACGCTATGCGCTAAAAAACCGCGAAAACTTTACGGCGTAGCCTCAAGCAACAACTATCCAAAAAAATGTGGCCGCAAGCGTTAGCGTAAACAAAAAGTCTACGCCGCAAGTCTACGGTATAGAATTTGCGGCGTATACGCACATCTCTGTAAATGTGATACAAAATAAAAAATAAGCCCTGTTGCAAAAGACCTTAGATCTAGTGGAGCGACAATAAATAAAACCATCAGCGGCACGTAGTAAATGGAATAATTTCCCGGCCACAACACTTCAACAAACGGAAAACTTCACTCTGTCAATCTCGGTAACCGGCCCTGCGTCAAGAGCCTCTACAAATATGCGAAACTACCAGGAATAACCAACCAAGTCTTTGTCAGTCGGAGGATAAAGATTCAAAAACCAAACTTCTAGGCCACGTGCAGTAACCACAGAATGACAACACTGCAGAATGAAGCATTAGAGATTACTGATTAGCAGAAGTGGCTAAAGTTCTCATTGGGAAGTTCGCCTATTGCGAATAAAACAACGGAAATGGATAGTGATAAAAACGAATCTGATCTTGCCAAGAATACAGCCACATGTGCTTGAGCTGTGTCGAACGTCGAACCAGGGCTCTCACCACTTGGCAAAGCACCAAATATTTACTGAGGTTATTAGACAGGGCCTGTGAATGTATTTATTTTTTACCTGCTCTTCTGCAGTAGCAGGGGAAGTCCCATTGTAATGAATGACGTCATAATATTCCGTTGTACTTGACGACACACTGACATTTAACAATTGTGAGGTCATGATTACTGTCTAAAAAGAAACCTAAGCGGAAGAAATGCTGCAGATACAAACACAATGAACGGATCCATAAAATGTAGCTTCACCAACCGGTGCCCTCCAATATGTAAGTCAACAATTCACTCTGTCAGTGACAATGCACCCCGTTAGCTCAGTGGTTCGCACCCGGCTCAAGATCACGCGGCGCTAGTTCGACTCTCGGGGTGTGCGCTTGAGAAACGCATTTTCAGGACTGCTGTCCATTCAGCGGCAACTAGTGAATGGAATAATTCCCCTGCAACAACACCTTAACAATCGGAATCCTTCACTCTGTCAATCTCGGTAACCGGCCCTGCGTCGTGAGCCTCTACAAGTAGCCTATGCGATACTACCAGGAATAACCTATCAAGGCTTTGTCAGTCGGAGGTTAAAGATTCAAAACCAACCAACCAATGCATTGATTGTTTACAAAGGTAAGGATTCAATTGACTGACAAAAGCAGCGATTGAGAACTATGTGGCATGAATTAGTGGTGCGATACTGATAAGCCCAGCCTCATGGGCGAAACACGAGTCTATCGCTGTCAATTCTTGGTACACTCGACTACCGAAAAATACAAAAGATTATTTCATCATTTATTTCAGAACACCAAGAACGGTAAGCGTTTGGTTGCCGGGGCGTATGGGTGCGTAGGAATAGGCTAAATTGGTTTTGAGTTTTTACATCTTAGTCTGCTGCATTAAGTCAGATTTCTGGCTATAAAATGTTTCTGGACTGAATCGCGGTTAATTATATTCTGGGATTGTTTTAGCTCTCTTTCCTCTTCAGCTTGTCCTGCACTAGTTGCAACGTTCATCTGATGAAATTGAAAGTAAAAGCAACGACAAACAAGTTGATCTATGGTTTCACTGACGTTTCGCGCACACGACAATGCGCATCCTCAGAGCAAATAAGATACAAAATAAATTTTACAAAGTTAGGCTATATACTGCAGTGCGGTTGAAGGCAAGAAACATGATTTAAAATAGTAAAGAAAAAAATGCAACATTGTATATCTCATGGCTCACATGAAACTTCCAAGTGAAGCATGAACAAGGAAACAAAACCCTTCTCACCATGCTTGGCAGATTCTAATATAAAAAACTGCATTGTCTGCAAGTTATTTTTTCTTTTCTAGAAAATGTGAGGGATTGTTTTTCTTTGCTAAAGCGATGACAGCCGATGGAATAAAAGTTCAATGAATAAAAGTTCAATGAATAAAGAAAACTGAAGAATGGACACCGAAACAAAACAGCTAAAAGTAGAATTAGCAGATTGTTAGCAAAGGTAAAAGATTCTATTGTGGATTACTGCATTATCTGCATAAAATCCCTTCTTTTCTAGAAAACCTGTGATGAAAGCCAATGAATGAATGATGCGATGAATGAAACTAATAGAAAAATGGGCACCTCGCAAACATGCTGTAATCGACATATTCTAACGAGCTTGTATGGTCTGCATGCAAACCATTCCCTCAAGACATGCGAGGGACATTTTTGTTAAAATGGCGGAAGTAAATTATTTTCTTTACAGAAGTTTTCATGGAACAAACCCAACTACGGTTCCCTCTTGAGTTGTGAGTTCTGGTCTAAAAACATAACTGACGTCATAAATTGTAGTTGCTGTCGCCAAAGATATAATTACCAATCCATCCTTGCAGTTATAGGGTCTAACTTTTGAATGTTCTGTTTATCATCATACCAGCGACCGAGTGGAGCAAATGCTTAGTTTCGGCCAACGCATTCATGGGCGTAGCCAGGAGAGGGGGGGCAAGGGGCCATGGCTTCCCAACTTTCTTAGATTTTAGCTGTCAGTAATTATATTTCTAGCATTTACGAGCAGACGATCAGGTATTAGATCGGTCCTTCGGCCATTCCATTATTCCTGCACCCCATATAGTGTTATCCTGCAACACCATTTTTATCTCAAAGTTTTATTTTCATTCAGTTTTAGTTTGGTCGAAATTTGTACTCTGCAATTTCGAATTTCAAACGTTTAGCCAGTTTATTATATTAGTTTTGTGTACCGCAGACTACTAGAGGTCAACAACTGGAAATTTTATAGCAAAATTGGATTGTTTTTTTCCACAAAGTCTCAAGATTTCTAGAAGTTGATAGAGGAGGCTTTTCACCACCGAGATGCTGGAGGTTTCTTCGGAAGGTTGGAAACAGGTAACAAATCCATTTCATATGGAAAATTGTAAACCTGCAAGATGTAGTGGTATCCATCTTGAACTCTGAGCGTTGCGCGAAAAAGAAAAAAAAAACAGATCTGTAAACTTGCAGAAAAAATACGTTATGCAAATGAAAGAAAACAGGAACATAATAACTTCCATTGTTGAAATTATGATGTTTCAAGTGACATCTGTTTGTGCGAATATTAAAAACAAGGAAACTTTTTGTAAGCTTGTTCAATTTTGCTTTGACGCCTGAAATGGGGCTTCAAAAGCATTTTGTTCGAATAGCCCGGAACGCTTACTATGTAGGATAAACCCGATGAAACAAAATGAAATTCCCGGAGTAGCCTGCAACATAATAGTGCAAGAGATCGTCATCGAGGCTAACAAATCGTTTCTCTCTGTAGGCTAACAGGATGGTAAGTCGTGAGGTATTTTTGGTAAAAGACAACTCTGCGTTGTTTTGAAGTGCATAGCAGCAACGCGAATAAAAGCTTCACAGGAATAGCAGAAATAAATTTTGTTTCAGCAGAATCAATTTCATTAATTATTTTTGCCCATCTTTCTAGGATAAGGATGGATTTTCAAAAACTTGTCGGGCAGGGCTACATGGTAGGCGACATCAACAATGGCAGGTCATTTGCAATCTAAATCATCATGGCGTTACTGCGGCGACAACTGTTGCGGCTGAGTGGTCTGCACAAAACAACTCGGCATGGTGACTCTCACTGATGGCTTCTGATCTCCTCTGAGACTTTGTCAGTCCAAAGATAAACGTTTAAAAACCAAACATTGCCATCATAAAACCAACCATTGCCATCATATAACCAACCATTGCCATCATAAAACCAACCATTGCCATCATAAAACCAACCATTGCCATCATAAAACCAAACATTGCCATCATAAAACCAACCATTGCCATCATAAAACCAACCATTGCCATCATAAAACCAACCATTGCCATCATAAAACCAACCATTGCCATCATAAAACCAACCATTGACATCATAAAAGTTTTCACTTGAAATTGATACAAAGAAAAGTGAGCACATTCAAACTTGAACCGTCAATAAAAAGAGATGATCACCTTGTTCAATATATTCTTTCACCCAGTGTCCAACGGGATAATAATCCCTTGTGGTTCAAATTGGTTCATATTTATACAATATTTCAACAAGTATTGCTTTTATAAGCATTGTAGGCTACACAGCAAATATGTTTGTCTCAATAGAGTTGTTATGCAAGTCAGTAACTCTTCAGCAAAGTTTAAATTATATTAAACTTTTTCTCCCTAATACATGAGCGAGCAGGCATGTTGCATTTTCGATTAACGAATCTTCAAATACTTGAATCCAGCTCGAGGAAAAGCTTTCAAGAGTCACTTGTTACGATCCAGTGATTATCGAATTATAAAATTCCTTTCAATCATCACAAGTAAAGAGCTGCTACGTCATTGATGTCGTGACATTAAAAACGTGAGCACCACTTTGTGACGTAGACCTTCTTCTGATACACGACGTTAGATACGTCACAATGAGGAGAGCACTATCTCACCCATTGTACGACGATCGAATGGAGCACATCGGCCAGCATCTCTCCACCGATGAACTTAGTAATTTGTCCTCGACGTCATAGAAGAGACTGAAGATGAACCCACCGAAGATGAGCGCGATAACCCAAAGCATTCCCAGATATGTCGCGACTTGCCTGTGGAAAGAACTGGAACGATATTTACTTGCTCTATAGTGTTTGGAGAAACGAAACGAACAAAGGTTGACTATGAACAGTTATTTATGTCCGCCCCGGTAGCACAGTTGGTTAGCGTGTGACTTCGTGAACGAAGAAGCTTCAAGATCAAGCGATGCTGGTTTGACTCTCGGGGTGTGCGCTTGAGCAACGCATTTCAAGACTGTTCTCCAATCAGCAGCGCCTAGTGCATGGAATAATTTCTCGGCAAAAACTCTTCATTATTCAAACAAAACTTCAAAAAATAGCTCTAGCTTGGCGAGAACAATCCAAATATTTATAGCGCAATTTTAGTTTCAGAGAATAACTTAGTTCAAAATGGCACAAGATTTCAGTCGACACTAAACCAGCAATGAAAGCGATTTGAGAGCTTCAATATCTCACAAAAAAAACATCTGGTTCTGGAATAAACTTTTAACTTGAAACCTTCACGCATCAGCCGATGAAGTAAATATTTGCGTAAAGCTCAGTTGTTTGCCTAACGATCTAAATGTTATTTATAGCCTCCATTCCATTAAAAGTAAGTCACTTAAAGAAACGTTTCACTTTCGTTTGTGGCAAATTAATGCGATGATGATGATAAAACACACACTTCCCCCCTCACGGTCCACGAGCCAGCTGCCTTCAAACTCTTTTACCACTAACTGACAATTTGGGATTTGATTTCACCTTTATCTCATCAAAATCATAAAACTTCATTTAAAAAGCGAAAGAAGAAAGTTGATTTGACATCTTGGAAAGTTGAGGTACGTTTTGAGCCAAATATTTCTCAACACATTCAACCAAACCAGGTCTGTTCATTCAAGTAGCTTGGTTCTGAGGCGCAAGAGAAGGGAACATTTCCATTACTTTAATATTCAATGTTGGGGTTCACCCTTCTACCGCCCAGTGTTGCCATCTAGATTTTTTTAAAATAAACTAGATGAAGCTAAACAAAAGACCAGAATAAACCAAATTGGTATTTTCTTGCCCTAAATACTAACTTTCAAGGTTTAAAGTTAGAAAAAAGGAAAGCTATAAGGCAAACCTGTTAACACTATTCACCAACTTCACCTTGTATTTTTGGTCGATTCCAATCTATGACATCATAGAATTATGACGTCATGGAATTTGATTTCGTAGTAAGGTAAAGGTGAGTCCCATACTTGAATCCAAGCATTGGGGGATGAGAAGATAAGGTTTTCATTATACTAAGCCATCGGCACTAACGAGAGTAGGGTGGCCAGTTCCTTTCTCTCGGCCGCCTTTACTTCAGCAATTACGCCCACCCAATCTATTACACCCTGGGTAGAGGTGAGCGGTGTTTGTCAACAACCAGCATAAGCCGGGAGTCGAACCAGGATTGCGTGATTGGAAAGCGAGCGCCTTACCCGCTGCGCCATCCCACCGATTTCGTAGTAGGTTACGATTAAAAAGTTGTGTGGTCCGATAACTCATGTGTAAAGTCGAAAAAAAAGATCAGAATAAGCCAAATTGAAGCAGAAATAAACTAAAAATAAGACGTAAAGTATGTTCAAAAAAACAAATATAAACCAAAAAAAATAAAAAATAAACTATAAAATAAACTATAAACCAAATCGAAAAAAAATAAACCAAACGGTTGCAAAATAAACCAGATTGGTTTTAAAAAGACTAAAATGGTAACACTGCTACCGCCTGTCAACAACCCCAGACATCAAACCTCTTCGTTATTTTGTTGAACTTGTGTGGCCACTTGACCCCGAGTAACCTCCATAGCGCGAGCGACGCGATGTGCAAAGCGGTGCAGTATGACGTCAATTCGTCCGTGAACCAGAACGTTTTGCACAGGAACCGACCCCAATTCCATCTGTAGAATCCCCAGGTCCTGCGCAAAGATGTTCATTGTGACGTACATTACAAACAGTGTTTCCAACAGCTAATCATAATTTGTGTATTTAAATGTTGCAAGCAATCTGTAGAAATCTGTATTTAGGTCTATTGATGGTTTACTGCATGTTAATTATAGTAGGCCTACCTTACTTGGGTCTACGGCAGTTTGATTGTCTGATAAAAATTCTGTCTAGTTTAGCTATCTGACTTCAATAAGCTCCTTCCAGGTATTGTTGCTTTAATTACGTTTTGAAGTTATCAGAAAGTTTTCATAATTTGTAAGCAATACAATGTAACAATATTACAGATCAATACACTTCAGCGGTCTTTGTTACGCACAAAGGATGCGAGCTATTTAATGTTCTCTGCTTCCTTTTTCTATTTATATTCTGAGCAGGTTTGATACAATTCGATTGGGTTCAGTGGTTCAGTATTAAGAAAAGAAAATTCAGTTGACGTAATAATATAATGAATCGCTTCAAAATCTTCCACGAATGACATCGACTTTTCAACTACAAGACCTTTCGACAAAAACAACTCTGGGGTTGTGCACTTGAGCAACTTATTGCAAGGACTGCTCTTCCTTCAGCGGCACCAGCTGGATGGAAAAATCAACAAACAACAACAATCGGAAACGTCACTATGTCTAACTCGGTTACCGGGCCGCGAAATTTTTTTCCCACGTACTTTTTACTACTTCGCATAGAGTTTGTATTTATACCGTGTGAATGCAAACATTTTTCGTTGGCGTGTTTGTAAACCATTTTGGGGAGCAGAACGTAAATTTGCCCAAATCTGCACGCTTTTATAGAAATTGCCCAAATATAATGTATGAAGTGCATGATAACAGTGAAAAACTAACATAACAAGATCACCAGCTAGTTAGAATTTCTTACCAAAGTAATCAAGATAGAACAACTGAATTCATCTTTGAAGATACGCATGCAGCTTGCCAACATTTTTTTGCAACCAGAAAAAACAGGTCAAGTTAATGCAAACAACTGGATCTGTCTCCCCAAAACAGAAGTCAAGATATTAATAAAAATAAGTGGAGCTGCCATGTTTCACACAAGATCTTGCAAAGCAAATATTTTGCCAGCTTGCATGGCAGGTTTTGAGTTTGGAAAGCTTTGAAATAAATAAATGTATTATGATTGGTTTGAGATTATATATTTCAGCAGTAGCATTTTAAATGTTGGTGAAATTAACATGACACAGTTGCATAAACAAACTAAATATATATTTTTGTATTTTGGGGCGCAACTGCATCATTTTAATTTGGGTAGTTTTATAAAAGTAACCAAACAAAGCTAAGCAACACCACAACATTAACAATAGATTTAACAGATATAACATTTTTTTGGTTAAATGTTGTTGTGTTGCTTATAGCTACGTCCGTTTATGGTTGAAAAAGTACTGTGACCTCTCCATCTGAATTGTTTTATAAAAGTATTCACCAGATTTATGTAAATTCATATTTTGTAGTTGCTCAAATCAAGATGATGCATTTATGGATATTATGAAAAAAATTAAAGACTTTGTAAATTTTGATGTCGAGGCAGCTGCATCATGCAAATTTGGGCAGTTTTATAAAACTTTTCAGTATTCATATTTTTTGTTGCCCAAATCTAAACGATACAGTTATGTAAATGGAAAAAATAAATGAATTTGTTCATTCTGTGGAAACTGCCTTACGTTAATTTGGGCAGTTGCATAAACAGGCTAATCAGTTTCATCAGATAATTTCATGTTTTCAGCTCACAAAAGTATTAGAGACATACTTTGGTGGCTGCCCAAATTGGCATGATGCAGTTGGTTAAATGCATTTCGTACTACAGTTTGATCACCTTGCAATACAATACATCAATACGGGTGTGCCAAATGAAAATTTTGAGGCACATTTCTTGTGCAAATAAGAGGCTGTTTGATAGGTAAAATATATTAATTTATAGTTTATCTTAAATCATGCAATTTTGTAGCTTTTCATATAGCAATTTTTGCCCTAATAGTTGCAAGATTTTGCCCGAATTCGCGATGTTTTGAAACAACAGGAGGGGCAGCTGCCCCCCTGCCCCCCTGGCTCGTGCGGCTATGGTTCGACGCTCATCAAAATCATTTTTTTTTTATTTAGGCCTACATTAATTTTTGCAGTGCACAAAAGCTTTTCAAAAAAAGTAAGGTTAGGACTAATGGGTTAGGGTTAATTCTTAATCAATTCGGAAAATCTTACTTTTAGACTATAGTGACCAGAATCAGTTTCTTTTCTTAACTTTTTTAAACTTGACTAAGTGTGTCTCCAAGCTACGATTTTTTCAAGTTCAATGTTTACATTTGGACCTGCTGGAGGGCGAAAATCGGCTGCTGGAGGGCGAAAATCGGCAGCTGTGAGGGGAAAATCGGTAAAAACAGTTACGCGCGCCGCGCGGTAACCAGTATTGGCTACGCTTACAGAAATATGCAAATGAGACAGAAAGTTCGTGGGATAAACATTTTCGCAACCGGGCCTGCGTCAGTGGTTGACGCTTCTTACAAGTGATATGCGAAACCAGGAATTTTCCTGTGGAAAACTGCCAGGATCAAGCTCTCAAAGAAGCTTTTTCAGTTTGAGGATAAAGATTTGCTGTACCAAACTAATATAAGTAATACATTTTGGTAGAAGTGATTTTCTTGAGCCATAGTTAATGTAAGTGACTCGGTTACTCGACGTCGGACCTGAGTCGGTGATTCAAAACTTTTGTGTTGTGTAGCTTTTCTTACAAGCGTATGCATTAAGCCTAAGAGATGCACTATGCTTTTGTTGCGCAATGCCGCCTATTTAATGTCAGTAGGCTAATGTTAGAAAGTATCCCAGGATCACCTTCTGTAGAGCCAAAGCGGGGAAGCTATGACACCAGAAAAAAGATCGGATATTGCCAGACTGACGATGAATAAGTTGCATTTCGTCATCATTCCTCTTTGTGTCGTAATAGCGGCAATGGTTAGGGTATTTCCCACTGTGCTCCATATCCCCAGAGCCACGACAATGGTTGCGATAGCAACCTGAAGATAACGACAATCAACAAGTTATCAACGACCTTAGCCTACGACAAATCTATCTGTTAATATTTTGTATCCAGTAAAAGTTGTTGTGGTGGAGTTAATTTTAATACAAAACAAATTTCCTTCAATGTACTTCTAATATAAGATATTTGAGGGAAGTGGAAGGACACACCGCCATTTCAAGGCTTATAGAAACGTCAACCGATGTTGGTGGACCATCTTCTAGAAGCAGAAATGGCGACTGGGAAAGTAGAATTGGATGAGAAACATCACAATGCAAACTGACAGCTACAAGGCCTTGAGCAAAAGCAACCGATTGGCAACACTGTAAAGTTTGGAGATAACCGGAAGTAGTTTAACTTTTTTCGAGGAATATTCCGAATGGAGGAGTATTTCGGATGGAGGAGTATTCCGCATGGTGTAGTCTGGATGGAGAAGTAATCCGTAGTCTGGATAGAAGAGAAGTCGTATAGAGGATTTGTCCGGCTGGAGGAATGGTCAGATGAAAGAGTATTCCGGATAAAACAACAGGTAATAGAAAGTGATAAAAATGAATCTTATGACGGAAAGAATTCAATAATCTTCATTATTTTAAAACGACCAAGTATTTACAGCGGTTAATTGACAGGGTTTGTAAAATGTGTTTACTTATTTTACCTGTTCTTCTGCAGTAGCAAGGGAAGTCCCATTGACGTCATAATATTCTGTTGTATTTGAGGACACACTGACATTTAACAGTTGTGAGGTCATGATGACTGTCTAAAAAACACCTAAGCAAAAAGAATCCTGCAGATACAATTATAATGAATGGATTCATAAAATGTAGCTTCACCAACTAGTGCCTCCCAATAGCCTATGTGAGTCAACAATTCACTATGTCAGTGACAATGCATTAATTTTTTACACGATGGGAACTGGGAAGCTCTGTGCATTCCCCACTTAATGTTTACGTTGCGATAAGAAACCTTTCTGGAATGACTTAGAAGCGAGTTAGTTGTTTAAAATTGATTTACAAGATTGCTCAAAATATCATTTTGTTCATCAATTTCAAGTTAAATTTGGAAACCCTGATGTAGTTGTAAAAATAGATTTGGACCGATCAACAGACGTTTGGGTTTATTAACCGGGTACTTGGGTTTATTAACCGTGTATTTTATCATGGGAAGCGTCAATGAAATTTCGGCTTGGAAACCAGATTCCCACCTGGTTCTCATTTGGCGACATCTGGTGGTTATGGGGCGTCTACACCCTCGGGGCGCATCCACGATGATTCCACCAGTCGATGGTTGTAGCGTCTGGGATCTTGAGCAGGTTAATTGGAAAAAACAATTATTTTTTAATAAAACCAAGCTAATCTTATTGTGCTCATTCCCATGGGTGTCCGTGACATCATCAATCGAGGTCTGACTTCATAATTGAAAATGTCAACCGATAATTTTTTTAAAACAGAAGTTTTTCGAGTAGCGCATTTATCGAATTCCAAATCAAGGAAGGAAAAAAATGTAACTTACATGATGTCACAGTGTTGTTGTACTTTTCGTGTGGCAGCTACGTCACTAATTGATGTCTATGAGTAACAACGCGATCTTTCACCATCACGATTACGTCAAACTTTTTTAACAGACTAAGTTTCGCTTTTCGCAGCATGATCATTGTCAATCACACAAGAGTAGGTGGGCCTACAAACGTTTACATCTACACTTGTGAAATACTTGTTTTGAATTTGTCGTAAATTTAACAAAAATGTTTGCTGTGCGGTGAGTACAAGAAAACATTATTCTCATCACTTCCTACAACGAGGCTGCAACTTCTATAAATTGAAGTCTACGCGAGGTGGCACATTGCAAGATACCATTCCCTTCGAAATGTTTCCCCAAGGCTACAAACAATGACGGCTTTCCACTTTGTACGATCGCATTGTCAATCAACAGTCAGTATCAAAAATACCAACAGCACATGTTTGAATACCACAAAAGTCATGCAAGTTCCCATCGATCGTGTTCCCATACTGACAGGGAGACAACTAAACGACATCTACTGTACTTGTCAATTGTCACATTCATTAATTGTGACTTGTCTGCCTCCTGTTAAAAGGATCTTTTGGTCTATTTATGTTGATCCAGACCCCTGCAATTCAATGGCAAGTAATACTGTAAGTTTTGCTTCTAGTGGTGGAAAATAAAACGTGAAAGTGAACCGATCAAAGCGGAAGCTCTCAAGGATTTGGGTTGCCTTCAACTTGTCACTGCTCGGTTCACACTCTCTCACTGGTCATGAAGTAAATGTTGGATTTTCGCGGACAAACAAACAAAAGCTATTTTGAAGGTTATGAGCTCATAAGCGCACCATGTCCAAGCTCCCATGGAAATTTAAACTGGAGATGAGCAAACCTTATGGAACAGACCAACAGGCAAAAATGTCAGAATGTGTTATTTTCATCTGGCACACAAATTGTTCACCTTTTCTAATTCTTCGCTTTTGTGACGACACATTTATACCAAACTCACACTACACTCAGTCTCACGACACCAAACCAGAATAGATCACGCAATTATCTCACTGCGCTGCCCTATTTTCCATCTCACCTTTGACCTCACCAGACCCAATCAAGGCCCAGCTTTGTATAATCGCAGACTCATTGTCTTCCTTCTGCCTGTCGCGTTGTGTCGCTTCTTGACGAAACTACGTTCGTTGTCATAGCAACTTCTATAGGCTCTGTTAGTTCATTAATGACGTGTCTTGCAGATTGAGTTTAAAATAAACATCGCAAAGATTTAAACAACAAATTGAATGTTGACTGAAAGCTTGTGCTTGTGCTAACAAATAATCTCTCTTGGCGGCATTGAGCTTGCTCTCCAGTGATTGCATCGCGCGCTGTCATTGTTCAAGTTTTGCAAAACTTGCGCCTCAACATATGGGAACGTTCGATCAATAAAGTGCTTCTCGAGTGGAAATACTTTTCCCAAGCTTTCTGCTCAGCTTTCCCATGAAATCGATGAAAATCTTCACCGATTACTTCCGCATTGTTCTCTTTCTGCCAAACTTTTATTGCAGCAATCTTCCACCTCACTGGCCGTTCACTCCTAACTCCATAACTTATAAACATAAAAAGCTTTACTTTTCTCATGGCAAGCAATCCCAAATTTTTAATGTAATGACGTCATCGACAGATAACATTGCTGATCATCTACGAATTTCATCGAAGCAACATCGATTCAACATAAACTGATGCAAAAGTCGGTCGACAATGTTGAGCAAAGTGTCAATTCACCATCAAAGTTTATTCGCGACTGCTTCTGCTCTGATCGCGCGCCTTTGCAAACTTCACTCATTTTCTGACAAGAGCCACTGGGCTTCCTGTGTAGAACGCGCGTCGCATACTCGCATTGCGTGAGACACCGACGACGCAAAGCTTAAGCAATGGAGTGTGCGTCACATCTCACGCACTGACGCACAAGATGTTTTTGAATGGACCTTGTTTGACTTGTCGGGTTGATTGCCGCATGTTATTATTATCGATACTTCTTGATGGTTAGATATTGGATTAATTGCACAGATACAGTATACAAGTAAGTCAATCTTTGATTCTACAGTCATCATCATCATCATCGGCCATGCCTGAATAAGGCGTCGGCTACCATGAGTCTCCACAACGATCGATTGTCCATACTTCTAGTTAGGTTTTCAAAATTTTGGTTTGTCTATGTTGAAAGATTTTTGAAGATTTCCAAACGTGGATGTCCCCGGTGCCTCTGACCAGGAAATCGCCCCATCATTGCCGAGTGTTCAATTCCGCGTTTGCGGTAGACATGCCCGATAAATGTCATTTGCCTTTTTTTGATAGTTGTGATGAGGACGCCAGGGGTGCACCCAGAGCGTCTCCACACTTCTTCGTTAGTGATTTTATCCATCCAGTTAATTCCCATCATTCTACGAATGAACCAAATTTCAGCACTGTTGATCTTCTTCTCTATCTTCGGGCATACAGTCCAGGATTCACAGCCATATAGCAGAACTGACCAAATGTACACATGTAAAATTCTTATTCTAGTGTTTAGAGAGATTGAATTAGATTTCAGTATTTTGTCCATTTTGATGAAAGCTTGTTTGGATTGTGCAATTCTTGATTTTACGTCGCTCCAGCATCGACCATTCGAAGTGACCATAGAACCCAGATAGTTGAAACTATTTACTTGTGAGACTGTTATATTTTGTATTTTGATAGTGCATACTGGAGTTATTTCTTTTGATGAGATGGTCATGCAGAAGGTTTTTGTTGCATTCAAATTAAGTCCAAGGTTCTCACTTTGCTTAATGACTATGTCGAGTAAATTTTGTAGCTGGAGGTTGATGTGGCGATTAGTACTGTGTCGTCTGCGTATCTTATGTTGTTGAAGTGTTGTCCGCCTACAGAGACGCCTTCTTCGTCATCTAGATGTCGTATAAGATCATTTCGCCGTAGAGTGAGAAAAGATCAGGTAAAACTACGCAGTACGCACCCCTGTCTAACACCTCTCCGAATTTGTGTCCACTTGCTCAGCTCGCCTTCTATCCGGACTGCTGCTGATTGATCCCAGTAGAGATTTCTGAGAAGTCGAAGGTCTTTACCATCTGTGTCTAAGCTGTCAAGCATCTCCATGAGTGGCTCATGTTGAACACGCTCAAAAGCTTTGTTGTAGTCCATAAAGCAGAGGTACAGGTCTTCTCTGTGTTCTATCGACCTCTCAGCAAGTGTCCTGATTAGGAATGTGGCGTTTCTAGTTCCTTTGTCTTTCACAAATCCGCATTGCACATCTGAGATTTCGGGATTGATGCATCTGCATAGTCGATGGAGTAAAACGGTCAGAAAAATTCTACAGTACAGTAGGCTATATCTGCCCCGATAACGCAATTGGTCAGCGCGTCACTTCTGGAACGAAGAAGCTTCAAGATTAAACGGCGCTTTGTTCGACTCTCAGGGCGTGCACTTGAGCAACACACGTTAAGGACTGCTCTCCCATCTGTGGAATCTAACGGATGGAATAATTTTCCGGAAACAACACTTCAACAATCGGAAACTTCACTCTGCCAATCTCGGTAACCGGGCCTGCGTCAATAATTCAAAGCCTCTACAAGTATGCGAAACTGCCAGGATTAAGCTCTGCAAGAAGCTTTCCTAGTCCGAGGATAAAGATTCAATCAATCAATCAATCTGTCATTCCATTGTTTTAGTGACCAGACACGCGCTCCGTAGCGCCTCCTTGTGAAAAGATTAGTCGCGTACGAAAGAATTTTAAATGAATTGAAAGATGTTGACATGCCACAGTGGCGCATCCTTGTGGGTTGAGCAAGGGAAGCAATAAAAGTCGGAGGGGGGTAAGAGCGTGCCGAAGGCACGTGTATTCTAGGGGAGTCCGGGGGCATGCCTCCCCAAATTTTTTTGCAAAATTACACTCAAGTAATGGATTAGCCTATAGTAGCCTACTTTCTGGAAACACTTTTAAAGTAATATTTGTATAAAATTTATTAGCAGATAAACAGCTATTAACTTATTAAAGGTCTTACACGAACGGGTAAAAACTGCGGCTTAAATTAGAGAACACCAAAAATTCAGCTTCTGATCAGTTACAGCTACCTACTGCTGTAGTAGCCAGGATGGCATTGTAAAATCTAACATTAGGCTCAAACTTTTCCTTACGAGGCAGATATAACCCTAAACTCTTAAAGACTTAGATTTTCTCATTACGCACCCGTTCAATACCCTACAGTGAGCCATTCTGAAATTTCTTCCACAGATTAGTTAAAAGATACGTAAATCGCGTAAACTTTGCGCTGCTTTTTGCTTTCTTTCTTCGTATAGCAAAGATTAGAGCAATGGATAGGTTACGGTACGAATCTTTGCTTCCGTAAACTTCCAACTTTTTTAAAATTAAAACCTAGCTATGAAATCATACGGGGACATGAGTTAGAAACTGTTCTAACTCGTATTCAGGTAAAGAAATTACGAAACCGCTTTACTGAAAAATATTATCTCATTTTTCAATTTTGACAGGGGAAACAATTAATGCTTCCCTTGCTGCCAGTGAGGATACGCCCCTGTCAATATTGCACCACTAATTCATGCCACCAGTGTTGTACGCGTCAATGAAATAAATTGACGGCGTCAGCGTCAGCGCGAATTGCCTAAAAACTTTACGGCGTGAAGTAGGCCTACTGCATCAGCTTTTAAAGAAATTGACGGCGTCAGCGTCAGCGCTAATTTCTAGTGCTATATCTTAGCCAGGGTCTCACAAAACAGAAGTATTTCAACCACGTTTAGGCTAACAATAGCTATAAATAAAGAGCAGGTACAGTATTATGTTTTGAGACTGTATTGTTTTGGCTGCTTAGCCTATTAGTTATTTCCTTGTAGAAACACAAGCATTTCAAAATGTTTGTCTGACAATCTGCTGCGTTTGGGACGCATAATGTCCTTTCCAGGTGAAAACATGCGTTCCACAGCAGCGCTAAATGGTATCGGTGTGTTGTATTTCAAAAACATATCTTGAAAACGTTTACTCAGAAAGGTAGGTTATCCCTCATCGTCGTCGTCGTCTGAGCTTCTGGGGCCGAGGGTCTATCTTTTTACCACCCCAGATTCACGATGTTCCCGGACTACACTGGAAGGCTGCTAGAGAGCAGCCAGTCTTTAGTTTCATCATCCATGACGCGCAGACCTTCCACTCCGTTAGGTGGCTTGAAGATGGTACAGTCATTGATGATGTGGTCTGCGGTCTGTTTCTCGGCACCACATTCACAGGAGGAGGAAGAAGCCATTCTCCATTGGTGCATGGTTGAGCGGAAAAGCCCGACGCCCGTACGGAGACGGTTGAAGGTATTCCTGTTCCATGCGTACTGTGATGGTGTAGCCTAGCATATATAGGCTAAATCTTTTAACGAGGTCCACTGCACCAACATCGCTGTTTTCACGGGCATAGAGCTCTTAAATAAAAAAGTATCTTCAACCTCCGACATTCATTGATTTTTCGCTTTCTCTCTGATCCATTGTTCTCGATAGGCCTACTGCTCAGTGCTCTACCATTTGGCGAACTTCTTCCGCTTGTATTCCTGTAAGTCCCAAACAAGATCTAAAAAACGACGAAAAATGCTGCATTGGCAACAGTTTAGGTGGCCACCAGATGGAGCTAGTAGTATTTTGGGACTTGGTATTAACTTAGTTGGTTAGATCTATGCTTGTGCTTTCCAACGATAGCAAATCTGTTGAAATTGAACAAGAAATGAATAGGCCTAAATGGGAGACAATTAATTATCGCGATCTCGCAGGGCGAATCCTGAAAGACGATCGATTCACCATTGAAATGCATTGGGCGAAATTGTGGGGCTGTTTTCGAACAACGATTGCTCGCATATTAAATAAGATATAAACATGAATGTTAGTAGGCCTACTTCAATACACAGTAGCCTAACATGTTCTTTTAATTGGCTGTCGTTTAATGTTTTTATCATTTAAAGTAAACTTTTCATAGCCTAATGGTTTAAATTTCAGTTCAGTTTAGTTGCTTTTTTTATTTCTGACCATCATATCAAAATCAATACACGTCAACATAGCAAAGGTTGAGAAAAAATTGGGGAAGCGACAAAACACGAACGTTAAAACGTGCTTGGGACCGAATTTAGTCAAGTTTAGGTGGCCACCACATAGAGCTAGTAGTAGCCTATTTTGGGACTTGGAATTAACTTAGGCCTACAGCTTCAGTAGAGAGTTTGTCTTGTTCAGTTCAGTTCAGTTGTTTTTTTATTTCTGACCATCATATCAAAACAATACACGTCAACATAGCAAAGGTCTAGAAAAAGGTAGAAGCGGCAAAACGCGAACGTTGAACCATAGGCATACGAAGCCGAGCAACGTTATCAAGTTTAACATATTAAAGATTATCATATTTACAAAAAACACAAAACTACGCAACAATTAAATATCGAACGTTTTCGACATCACAAGATGTCTTCTTCAGAAATAATATGGAATGTATATGGTGACCGGGCCTGTGTCAGTGATTCAAAGCTTCTACAAGTATGCGAATCTGCCAAGATTACGCTCTGCAAGAAGCTTTCCCAGTCCGAGGATAAAGATTCAATCAATCAATTGATGAGTAATGTCATCACTGCTATTGTGTTCTCAAGTCTTTAAATTTTTTATATTTTTCCCTAAATAAATAAGAATTAGGAAAATTGCAGATCCGCGGTAATTTATACATATTTTCCTACAGACCAACATCGTTTTTGGGATCCATTACGCCAAGGTTTGTTTTTTTTTTCGTATGAAACTATGTGAAAATAATCAATAGGTATGCAGGAGCCAGGAGCTAACCATGTCAAATGGAAGAAAATTTATTCCAAAATAAACGTGCAATTGAAAGATTTGTTGTATCCACTAATTTCTCCAATTGCGCATTTATGCATTAGGGATTTTTCCCCTTCCACGAAAATCCTGCTCATTCACGATCTTCTTCCGTATTTTCAAAGTTGATGGAATTTTCGCCTGAAATAAATTGTTTTGTAAGGTAGACGCAAGTAGCTAGAAGCGGATTACCACCAAAAAAATATATTACATATCTTCAGAATTAAAGAGTGGGTGATGAAAAATATTTCGTGTTTCAGAAAAAAATTCGTGCTTAGGTGAATGACCATACAAATTAGACTAGGATCAGAATTAGAGCTACCCAGGTTTTCACAAGTTAGAGTAGAATTTTGAACTAGTGGACATAGTTGTCACAAATAGTTTTTTAGTTAGATAAAAATGCCAATGTGGCAACTCGGGATCAAAGTGTCTTTCCACCATTACAGCACCAAAACCACGTACGTCATAGTATACATTGTGACATCAGTAAATTGATAGATTAATCAAATTTTTCATGACTTTGCTGCTTAAGGGATGAATGACATTTTGATCTTGATTGTTTTATTTAGAGATGTATCGATACCAATATTTTGGCCGATACCGATATCACTTTTTTAGCCCGATACCGATATTTTGGCCGATACTTTAGTTTAGTGTTACAATAGAAGCAATTTTGGTATTTGCAAGGAATTGTATCAAATGCTAAGTTTGACCTTTTTTTTTAAAGGTCCCATACTCAGATACTGAGCTTTGGGGAATGAGAAGATATAAGGTTCTCATTATACTAAGCCTTTGGCACTAAGGAGAGTAGGGTGGCCAGTTCCTCTCTCTCGGCCGCCTTTACTTCAGCAACTACGCCCACCCAATTTATTACACCCTGGGTATAGGTGAGCGGTGTTTATCAACAACCAGCTGAAGCCGGGAGTCAAACCAGGTTTGCATAATTGGAAAGCCAACGCCTTATCCGTTGCACCATCCCACCGCCAAGTTTGACCTTATTTGCATAGGCCTATAGAACTATTAAAAAAAGCCTTGAATTGGCATAGTTTATTAAAGATTCAAAAATTCAATCTCAACCGCATTGTTGTGTCATAATAGTAGGTTTTGGTAATGAAAGGCCACCGTAATTGAGGACTGGGGTATAAGGGAAGAAACATTACATCATAATTGGGGTTTCTGAAACATTAATATTTTAGGGTTTGCGTAAACTCTCCAAATAGGCTATCATAATTCATAATAAGATGTAAACCAAGTCATTTGTGTAGTCGAACAAAAACTATTAGACAAGTAATGTGCAATGTTGTTTAATTAAGAAGCTTTTGCTGGGCCAAGACTACCCAGGTAGCAAAAACGTATAATTTTGCATCTTTTTTATGTTACTAAACATTTAAAAAACCCATGTAACTTGGTTGTTTTTATAATAAGCTGGTTCTATCAGCTTGTGATTTAATATTGTTATTATTATTATTAAGCTTAAACAATGTCATGGCAGAGTAAGTACGCTGCGCAACGAACTCCCATAGTTATCCCCACTTGCTGCTGACAAGTCAAAGAACATCTATGTCTTGTGATGTTGCCGATTTGCGTCACATTTTTGTGTTTTTTTATAGTGATAATTGCTCTTCGCTATTTCTGTTGCGTTACTTGGTGTGGTGTAGCACGTGTCATCACACACCACCATCTCTCTTGATAACAGCGCAGTGTGACTTTGCGGATTGCTTGGCTTGACTTATACTTGTTTTCTTTCGTGTTGATTCATTCTTTATTTTCAGTTAACAACACTGTTAACAACTCAGTTAACAACCTGTTGCAAGCAGGCTAACCACAGTTGATCTAAACTGCTTAGTGGATGAACAACGGAGAATGACTGGTATTTAAAACGCAGATGAACAAGAAAAAAAACAGTTCCCGAACTTCATTGAAATGCTGCATGTTGCGCCATAACATTGTTCTTTGTAATACCGCTTTGAAAGAGGATTACGACTATGAATAAACTTCATTTTGAATTGAAAAAACATGATGTAATGTCTTCCATTCTTAGTTATCACATATTTTTTCATTACGTAATGTCTTGTAGGAATAAATTGAAAATCAGTATAATAATTCAAAATGAAAGCAATGGGACTACGAATCCTCACTAAACCAATCAATCAATAGTCTTGTTGCGTCTAAGAGGACAACCTTATATGTTACTGATCTCCGGAGCCGACGTAAGCCTTAAAAGTCATGTCGACTTATTCTTGATGCCCCCCTTAACGAAAATTGTTCTTTGTAATACCGCTTTGAAGGTGGATTGCGACTATGAACAAAAGAATAATTTTTAAACTTTATTTTGAATTGAAAAGACATGACGTAATGTCTTCCATTCTTAGTTATCACATATTTTTTCATTACGTAATGTCTTGTAGGAATAAATTGAAAATCAGTATAATCATTCAAAATGAAAGCAATGGAACTACGAATCTTCACTAAACCAATCAATCAATGGTGTTGTTGCATCAAAGAGAACAACCTTGGGCCTATATGTTACTGATCTCCGGAGCCGACGTAAACCTTAAAAGTCATGTCGACATATTCTTGATGGGATGCAACCTAGTTCGTACCCTGAACAGTTCGGACCCTCAGTTCGTACCCTAAAAAGATCGAAAGAAAAATTAAAAAAAGCGGAAGTCGCTGATCGCAGTTTCCGCAAACATTTTAAAATTTTCCCCCTGAAAAGATCGAGAGAAAGATAGCACAAAGCCGAAGTCGCTGATCGCAGTTTCCGCTAACCTTAACCATAGGCTAATCTATGCTCTAACCCTAACCCTCGCTGATCGCACTTTCCGCAAACATTTTCCGTAGATTCCGCTAACCTTTACCCTAACTCTAACCATAGATTAATCTATGCTCTAACCCTAACCCTCGCTGATTGCAGTTTCCGAAAACATTTTTCCGCAGTTTCCGCTAACCTTTACCCTAACTATAGAGCAATCTATGCTCTAACCCTAACCTTCGCTTATCGCAGTTTCTGCAAACATTTTTCCGCAGTTTCCGCTAACCTTTACCCTAACTATAGAGCAATCTATGCTCTAACCCTAACCCTCGCTGATCGCAGTTTCCGCAAACATTTTTCAGCAGCTTTGCTAACCGCAGTTTCGGCTAACCCTAACTCTAATCATCGAGTAATCTATGCTCTGCTCTAACCCTCGCTGATCGCAGTTTCCGCAAATATTTTTCCGCAGTTCCGCGGTTTCCGCTAACCCTAACCCTCGAGTTTGTTTGCGGAAACTCCGATCAGCGACTTCTGCTTTGTGCTATTAAACTGCGATCAGCGACTTCGGCTTTTTTTTAATTTTTTCTCTCGATCTTTTCAGGGTACGAACTGAGGGTCCGAACTGTTCAGGGTACGAACTAGGTTGCACCCTTCTTGATGCCCCCCATAACGAAAATTGTTCTTTGTGATACCGCTTTGAAGGTGGGCGACTATGAACAAAAGAATAAATGTTAAACTTCAATTTGTATTGAAAAGACATGACGTAATGTCTTCCAACCTTATCACATATTTTTTCATTACGTAATGTCTTATAAGAATGAATTGAAAACGAGTCTATTCACTAAAACGGAGAGCAATGGGACCACGAATCCTCACTGAACCAATCAGTAAAAGGTCTTGTTGTGCCTACTGATCTCTGGAGCTGACGTAAACCTTAAAAATATGGACTTATTCTTGATATGGAATTTGACTACCGTACATAGCCTATATTACATATCGATTACCGGTAATGGATATTTTGTTTCAATGCACTTCAAAGTTAAAACATATTTGTTTACCACAACCAAACCACTTGTGACAATCGAATTTGTTAATTTATTATTCGATAAAATGTTTCGATGATGTCACGTCATTACGCCGATTTGAGATATAATTTCATTCATGACGTCGTATGGATGAAAAACTTTTACAAGTTTTACACTCTGCTGAGAGTAAAAAAGAAACACATATTGGAGAAATTAAGTCTCTTTCACAACTTAAGAATCGAACAACGCAAAACTGCTGAAACAAAACGTTTTGTTTGAGTGAAAGAATCACTGCAAGCAACCAATGCCAAAAGGCACGCGCAAGAAGTCATGGGAGTGTGAGATATCAGCAATTTGAACAGGTTGTTATTTTTCTATATCAATGTGACGTTAGTTACAACTTTAAAAAATCTGTATCTTTATTCTGTGAAAAATCCGCAGCAAGCGCCTTTTTTACATGTTTAGTATCGGCCACAGTATCGGCCAAATTTTGCCGATACCGATACTCAAAAAGTGGCCGATATCACCGATACCGATATATCGGTACATCTCTAGTTTTATTGCATTTTCTTTTTATATACATAAGGTTGATAAAACCGCAGTATCCTTTTATTTACCAAAAAATACTGTTGACAAACTAACATTTTTAGCAAAACTAGAAATTGGATTAGATCTATAATTAGAGCAAACAAGTTTTTATCCAATTAGATTAGAATTAGGCTACAGACATTTCACTTTAATTTATCGAATTAGACAACTAGAATTATCTAGTTGTCCAAGTCTGGCCTGGACATCTGACCTTGATGAAACGTAGTCTACAGAAAAAACTCATATGAAAGAAGAAAAGATCACTAAAAATAAAAAGAAGTCCGGTTGTCAAGTTAGTGATGGAACTCATTTTGTTGGCGAGTTTGTTGCAACAAAAACAAAGTTGTATGATATTAAATAAAACAATATATGTAATTGTTTATTTGCTGCAGTTATATATTTATATAGTCTTATTTTATTTAACTTTTTTAGCAAAACAAAATTGTTGAGCATGTTATTTTTGATCACTCGATTTGGTGTCTTTACAAAATTTGCTTGTAACACTGTCCCTCGAAAGAACGAGTTATTCATGTCACCAAATAACTGAGTTTCCATAGCAACATTGCTAGACATTTTTGCTCTAAAGCTGCAAATAAAACTTCATCACTAGAGTCTTCTTATGAGGAAGTTAAGGAGGTAGATGGGGGACGCTAACAGAAAAAATGTGGCTATCTTATCAAATTTAGCTTGAATTTTATAATTTTGCTGTCAACAGAAAGTTTTTTTGATGGTTTAATGTTGCCTGGAACAGACATTCTGTGCTTATGTTTGCAAATCGAAATAAAGTAAAAATTTTAGAATCAAGAACTTGTAGTCATTCATTTACTAATTAACATTTTGCTAGATTATTTTGTTTTAGACGTTAGCTCCAGTGATCCTTCAACGAAATTACAGTAGAATTCATACTCGGGCTCTAACACAACCAATCAACCATGCGTCAAAGTGAACCAACGCCAAAGCGGTGTTTCAAACATCAAACCATTTACAAGTTTTAGTTGGACAACTGTCTTTCAATCAAGTTTATTTCAGTAAAGCTCCACATTCATTTCAACGTACGCAGAAAACATAACATATTACTTTTTATTCATATAAAAGCTACAGGGTGACACCAAGAAAACTTGCAGCCATCTGTGTCAAAGTGCCAGATCTTAAAATTTTAAACAGGATTTGTTTTTGTTGTGTAGAATGAGTAAGACGTTTTTATAATGTCTTCATTACTAAGACGAGCCTCACGCGTTGTTGTCAATGCATTAAAACTAAGACCCGAAAAAAAGTTTGTTGGCAAAGATTTAGACGGCAACACATATCATGAAGTTCTTCCTCAAAGATATTTCTTGGGGTTGCTCAGCATCAGCCGACACTCTCGGTTGGTGATCCCCCCGGGCGGATCAGACCTTCCAAAATCTGTGGAGATCAAAGTATCAAAGGAATGGGACGCTTGGCTGCGACAAAGGAGAGAGGAGCCACCAACGATCGAAGAGCTTGTTCAAAATATTGAAAAGTACAAAGTCATGCAAAACCGTATAGAAAAGTTGAAGGAAGACGATTTGAAGAAACAAGACCATAAAACTTTGAGCCATTTCAATGAAAACAGCGCCACCAAAGAATCCCAAACAGTGGACTCTTGGTCAGGAGAGAAATAAATTTTGATGCATTTCTTTTGTGCTTTCTTTGTGAAATACAAAACCAAGCTAGCCACTCAAGATGTGGTTGTCAGAAGGTTTTGTTGAAGGAATCAATTATGTCTGGCTACCGGGCTTTGCATGGCAGTTTTCCGTATTGCTCCGTGTCCACTGTCCATGCACGCGATGCTCAAACACCACTTAAAGTATTTTCCGTGTTTTTTTGTTCATTCTTCATGCTTGGAGATACGCATGATGGTGGTTTAATAAAATTTATCCTTGCACAGCTGTAAGTTCGAAAGAATATCTTAAAGTCTTAAATGTGTCATGAATGGCCGCAGTATTCACTTCTGGCCGGATACATCAAAACCAATGAACTGTGGTCTGGTGCATTTGCTACATAACAGTTTATAGACGCAGCTTACTGTAAATCGAATGTTTTGTGTGTGCGATTTATTTGAAATCACGAATATAGTCTTAGGGCTAGAAAAATGGGGTAGATGCCTGTTGAAAATAATAATAAAACAAAGCATTGAATGAACGGATCTTGCACTGATATTGACTGCTTGAAAAGCAATAAGTTGTTGATAATATTTGACCGAAGTTGTAATAATATGAATAATGCTAAAAATTGAATGAGGCTGTTCACCAGGCGTTTAGTTAAATAACATGATACGTTCTTTTGGTGCAAGCTAAGCTGAACTATCACAAGATGTATAAGGTGATTCTCTGCATTTATTCTGACGTTTCGTCAATCAGACTCGACTGACTTCTTCAGGGGGCTAGGTCAGGTGGTGACTGCCTGTCTAGCATGACAAAACACAGGACCATGTTGCTGTAAACCAACCAAAATAAAAGCAGATTGTTACTTTATACACTTTGTGATAGTTCAGCTTAATTTGCACCAGCAGAACGTATATCATGTTTTTTAATATGAACAATGTACCATAGTGGTGTCCATAAGATTCATTCGAATTTATTCAGCGATCTGTCGTGCCTCTGCTGACTTATGACTTCCATAGATTTTGCTAGATCATTCTAACGTTGTTTTCACGAAGTGTTGTCAAGTTGATGCAAATGAAATTGTCGGATCTCATCATTTCTACTTCAATCAAAAACTTGTTCGACTATTTTGTTGCCGAGTTCATTAGTTTTGCTGCAACTACGTTATTGTTTAAATACTGAAGTTGTTTGAAACCCGAACAAGTGTTTTATATTACTTATTAAACGATTACAAGTGACACTGTGCTTCATATAACTGAGTCAGTTTGTACGGAAGTTGTTTGTTGTAGATTCCGAACATCAGAATCCACGAGTGCCAGCCAATAGCGAGTCATCATCACATCCAGGCGAGGAAGCCTTAGAATCATGCTCTGAGACACTAAGCAGATGTGAACTCATTAATTTGCTTCCCTTGCGATTGCACAAATGCCTCCGACTATTGTGCCTCCTGTCACTTACTAGTTGCCAGGCTTGCAAACAGAAACTTCTTTTGTTCTAGCGTTGACTTTAACAATGTTACTTTGTGTATTTCGTTGATTCGATTATTTATATAGAAAAATTCTTAGGTCAACGACGTTAACCCCCCCCCCCCCCCTCCGAGCTTTTTATAGTAACCACTAGGCCGGGTAAAGTTACTTTCTGTAAAACTTTCAACGGTAAAAGTCTCAATGCAACTAAGCAAAAATTTAACGAATGTTCGATTATTTTTTCAAGGTGTAATTTTAAGCGTTTTTTACATAAATCTTGAAATGTCTGATGCTGACCAAATGAAGTATGAGAACTTGTCCAAGAAAATTTATGGTGGGTACATCGACGTGACCAGCACCGAGAAGACAGTTTCCAACTACACCAAGCTCGCTTCGGAGTACGAGAAGGACTTTGTAGGATTGGGATATGAGACTCCGAAGTGTGTTGCGGAGGAAGCAGTGAAGTTGCTGGATGGTAGTTTGGAGAGTTCTGTTATCCTGGACATCGCTTGCGGGACTGGCTTGGTCGCGGATGGGCTGAGGGCGGCCGGTTTCAAGGGAGATACTGACGGGATCGATGGGAGCGGAGGAATGCTTGAGGTCGCTAGAGGGAAAGCTGTTTATCGCGAAGTGAAGAAAGAATTTGTGCTTCCCGATCGGCCAATCCCTTTCGCAGATGACGCGTATGACGCTGTGGTTTGCTGTGGGGGCTTTGGTCCGGGACATCTGGTTCCCGCGGTTTTGTCGGACCTCATCAGAGTCACCAAGCGGCGAGGTGTGATCGTGTTCTCCACGCGCGACAACAAAACCGCCTCTGATTACGTGAAAGAACTTAACACTGAGATCGAACGTTTGCAAGATGGAAACCTTTGGAAGCAGGAAAGGTTTTTCCAAACTCCCTATTTCTGTTACGATTCAGCACAAACCGGTAAGACGGAACCCCTCATGGCTTCTGTCTATTGTTGCCGCAAAATGTAAAAATTATATAAAACGTTAAAAAATTATTATGTTAACTATTATAATTAATAATTAACAATTACAGGTGTAAACAATTAACAATTACTGCATTATAAAGCGATAATTTGCACCTTCAATAATTGCACGCGGAGAATTATTTTGACCTACTGTTTTTATCTTTGCAATTTCGATGAGATATTAATTATTCTATTACTCTGTTGTTTCTGATTAGTGGTATTTTTGTGCTTTTGAACGTTAATGGCGTAGACTGAGGCCACATGGTATCCCTCTCGCTTGGTGGTGCTGCGGAGTGCTCGAAACGTGGGTGACTTGGTTTGAGTGACGCACAACATCGTCATAGAAACTGAGCTAGCCATGAAGTACAAGCTCAAGATAGAATCAACTTTCAGTGAGCATGCTGCTGGGCATCGCGCTTCAACAGCGAATGAAGGGTGACAATTTGCGGCAATAGTACTTGGATGATTGTGTAGCAGATCTAAGATTTACACCATTCTAGATACACATCAAAGGTGAAGGTCCCGTAACTCAGTTACTGAGCCTCGGAGAATGAAAAGATTCTCATCGCACTAAACCTTTGGTACAAACGAAAGAATGGATGCTTTCTGACTAAAGCATCAAATCTTACAATGTGCTTTACCTATTGTACAGTATGAGCAATGTTGTTTGTAAGCCTGAAAAAATATTTGCACATTGTTTGCTCAATAAATCATAACTCAATGATAATTCTGCTTGCTTCAATATCGATCGCAATGAAGTCCGGTTTGCACCAGCAATGAAGTTCGGTTTGCACCAGCAATGAAGTCCGGTTTGCACCAGCAATGAAATCCGGTTTGCACCAGCAATGAAGTACGGTTTGCACCAACTCGATCGTTGTTGTCTTCCTACGTCATCACGTAGAACCCGTCCATCGTCGTCTGGGGGATTGCTCACGCCAACCCACACGCGTGAATCTGCTTTAAATGTATCGCAAACGTATGAAGGCACAAAACTGATCACCATGAACCCACTGGCATGGGATGGGAGCTAAAAAAACGTCTTCAATTCCATCCCATGCTCACTAGACGTGCTTCCCAACCTTTTTCAGTTCGCGACTCACTGTTAATGCAAGTTTTATTGTGCGACCCACATTGAGATTTGACATCTTTAATATGGCATCTTTACTACTGGCATACGCAGTGAAATAGTTAACGCGACACAACACATCTAATTGTTACATTGTTGCATAATTGTTACGTAATCATAATATAATAACTTTCCGATCTAATAGAAAACAGGGTGCACAATTCATGAAGATGGAAAGTCAACAAATGAAGTGAAGATGAGAGTAGCGATGGCGAAGGCGCAGTACTGTTCAAGACCAAACTGCGGCTTGTGAGATCCATAGTAGTGTCAGCATTTTTTAGAAAAATAAACATTCGACAACATGTAGAAATGCTTCGCGTTGTTCGCGACCCACCGGTTGGGAATCACTGCACTAGACCATACGATCTTCACTTAAAATAATTTCTGAGGTTTCTTTAGTTCCAAACAATTCCCCAAGAAACCTTCAAGTAAACCCGTGATGCGCCCACTGGCCTACCCAGGGCCTGATTAAGGCTCACGGGGGCCCGAGGCACAGCTAAGTTTAGGGCCCCTATTGGCAATCGCTTTCGATGCAGAGCAGGAGTGCTCAACTGTTACTGCAAAATCGTTACACAATTTGAAATTGTTACTCAAAAATAACAAGTGTGCACACACCGGCACAACAACTTTCACTACCTACGGTAGGGGAAAGTGCTATAAAGTGGACCGGCTGATAATTTGGACCACTGCTGTTTTTTTTCAATGACTGAAGTAAATAATTTCATGGTTTGTGAACAGCTTGAATTAACCTTTCTTACTGACCTAGTTTTTACTATTTCAGAAATTTAGATTCAAAGGATTGAGCTGGTTCTTTGTTGTTACTAGAGGTTTTGGGGGTCAGCGATGTTATTTTGCTGGTCTAAATTATTGAGAACTTTTCAAATATTGCTACAATTACAAAAGGTTATACAAAAGTAATCTGCAGGAGAGGCATTACTAATGACTATCTGCCAAAATCTTGAAGAAATGTCCACTATTTAATTCTAAATGACACCAAGCAACATAAGATTATGCTAACTGTAATATGGACCACCTAACTGTTTGGAAATATGGACCAGTGGTCCACGTTATGGTCTATTGGTAGAAATTTGTTTCTCAGTAATAAAGACAGGCATAGAAATGAAGTTCCATGAGATTTATGCATTTTTTTCAAACTTTCTAGAGTGCATCATAAAATATATTTGTAACTTGCTTTCTTATAGTGATAAAAGCTGCTACCAGTAATTTGCATAATCACTTTGATATTATAAACAATTTGATTAAGTTCTGACGACATGTCTACGCATGGAAATTGGATTTAAGATGGATTTAAAAAAGCAGGAATTTACCCCATTAATCCTCTTGTATTTGATGAAAGTATGGTGGTTGTGGTCCATATTATGAAACAGGGTGGTCCATTTTAGAAACTGAGTTGATAATATGGACCACTAGGCTATATAAAAAATAATAATAATGTAGTTTTCTTTGTTTGTGTTAAGTTTTTTTGATTGGAATTGTTTTTGCAAACCAACTAGCCTGTAACTAATCAAATAAAGTTAGTTGCACCCCAATGTTGTGGATCTTTTTAAAAATATTAAGATTTTTCATTAGGTGTTCCAAATTATAGTACTTTCCCTACTAATGTAAAAAAACTGGGGGGCCCCCAAACCAAGGGGCCTGTGCCTCGTGTCGTGTGCCTCATGGTTAATCGGGCCCTGCCTACCCGGTCAAGATAATCTAATGTAGCCGTTTGGAGGCAGATCTGAAACTTCCATTGTGATAAAGGTTTAAAAACGAATATACGTTATTAGCTGCTAGGAATTGCAGGGTCTTCTGTTTTAGCACAATTCTTTCCTTTAATGTCATGAGAAATATCTGAAGTGTGTTCGAATTGATATTGACCCAGAGAACCGCTGTCGGCGTCACTATTGCTTCGGTGACGAGAGATGGCTTATGAATCTTAATTGTTTTATATTCGTGAGTTGTTAAATGTTGACAAAAGAACAAAACGAGGCAACGTTTGACGAACAAACCCCGTTGCGAATTGACGAGTCAATTATCAGGAAGTTTCTGAACCGCTCAAACAGTAATTGAGACAGTGATGAATATTTCTCTCAAACCATAAAGAATCCGAGTAGGCTAATGACTGAATAAGTGATTCAATAATATAATTTCGTCCAAAAAATTCGATGCAATAATTGATTATAATTTCGAAAAACTACTATTCTGGAATGCCTAACACTGTCTGGTAGCCTGAGGTATCTCCAGATTGGAAAAAGGCGATTCCGCTGTGGCAAAAAGTCCAAAGAGAGAAGTTCTTTTATTTTTGCATCATCAGCACATGTGAAAAAAACAACAACAAAAAAAAAACACTACAGGATTATAATGTGTGCTAAGCATTTTGCTGATGATGATGGGAGTGGCAGAAGGACCGACTGGTCATCAAGTCTGCCACACCCGTGTGGTGTTTTAGCTTATTTGACATTGAACGGTGTCGGAGTTAAAGTATAGGCTACAACATAAAAAAAAAACAATATACATGCGAAATTTAACAGTACAATATGAAAATAGAAGTACAGAAATGATGTAGAAATACAAAGTGACATATACAATATACATACAACACACAACACAGCATACTGGTAAGACAAAAGCGAATATAGGCTACAATAATTAGCGAAATACGGTGACAATACGCAGAAACAGTTTGATGGTATTATAATTAGTTACTTATTCCCAGACATTAAGTGCAGTTTTAATTTTTTAGAAAACATACTAATTGTTTGAGCTTTTCTTAGCTGTTCCGGTGTAATTGAACGTTGGCCAAGCTTTGTATGCATTCTTGGTTTAAAAAGTAAATCTTTCTTAGCACCTCTGGTGTTATAGTTATGAGTTTCATTACTAGGACGAAAGTACTCATAAAAAATTGCTGGTAGATGTCCTTTATTGCATTTATAAACAAACTTACATACTTCTATTAAAAATATGTCTTCGACTTGTAGCAAGTTGCTTTTATTGAAAAGAGATTTGGTGGGAATTCTGTCCTTAATCTTGGTGAAGTTTAAACAGCGAATGATGCGATTGTGTACCAGATAGGATACAGTTCCGTTTTGGACGCACGACCCCAACAGATTATACCATACATTAGGTGAGAGTGAACTAGAGCATAGTAAACTGCTCTTAATGTCTGGGAACTTACGCACTTTCTCAATCGATATAGAGCACCACAGCTTTAAGAAAGTTTTGTTGAGATCATATTGATGTGCTGTTTCCATGATAACGACTCATCAAATGTTATTCCTAAGTATTTGTAGGTGTTTGTGCGTTGCAAACTGGTATATTGAAAAGTTATTTCTAGATTTGAATTTTCTCGGACAGACTTTGACCCAAACAACATGTATTTGGTTTTGCTTACATTAATTGTTAACTTGTTTGTATGCATCCAGTTTTGAATCATTAGGAGGTTAGAATTCACTTTTTCTTGCAATCTAGTAGGGCTTTTATCCTTAATACATAATAGTGTATCATCAGCAAACAAACGAGTTTCAAATTCTGAAGCGTGATTAAGGTCATTAATGTAGATAATGAACAACAGTGGACCAAGAACTGAGCCTTGGGGTACACCACATTTGATTTCTTCATATTTAGAATTTGTAGTACCAATCTGCACAAACTGGTAACAGTGATTTAAGTAAGACTTTAATAGTTTGTAAGCATTTCCTCTGATGCCATAATAATCTAGTTTCTTTAAAAGGATTTCATGGTCAACAGTGTCAAATGCTTTGGCAAGATCTATAAATATACTACATGTAGTAAAACCATCATCACAATTTTGTAGTAGTTGTTCATAGATATCCGTAGCAGCTAATGTGGTTGAATGTCCACCTCGGAAACCAAACTGTTGCTGGGACAAAACATTGAATTTTTCAAAAAAGTTTACTAACCTTTTATGAAGGATTTTTTCAAAGATTTTAGAGAAACATGTTAAGATGGAAATAGGCCTGTATTGACCAACTTTATTTTTTGCTCCCCCTTTATGAAGGGGTATCACTCTTGCAGTTTTATAGCTATCAGGAAATTTACCAATTGTCATAGATTCATTTATTATAGAAGCTAAGATTGGGCTTATGACATACTTCAATATTTTTATTGTTTTAATAGTGATGCCATCTGGACTAGTTGCTTTTTTGTTATTTAAGTTATTGACAATGCTTAAAATTTCCATTTCATCAGTATCTTCTAGGTGCATGGAATTGAAAAGTCTGCCTCTCATCAGGGACAACGGATTAGAAGTGGTTTTTGGAACTTTAGCTGCAAGTGAAGGTCCCACTTGAGTAAAATATGTGTTAAATGCATTACTTATTTGCACCGGGTCGGTTGTAACTTCATGACCATTACTTAATGAAAAGTTGGTTGCATATTGTATATTATGTTTTTTGTTTGTACGGCCAGTAATTTCATTTATTATTTTCCATGTGTTGCTAGAGTTGTTTCTTTCTTTGTTTATTGAGGTTTTATAATAATTAGACTTCGATTTCTCTTTCACATGAGTAAGCAGATTTCTATATTTTTTGTACTTGGTGTATAAATCATTACTCTTAAAGTTACATTTACATAGTTGCTTGAACATTTTATTCCTCGTTTTGATGGAGCATAGAATACCTCTTGTGCTCTTGACAACCATGGCCTCAAATATAACCGGCTCTCTTTTTTGCTGAGTTTAGTATAAGGCATATGCTTGTTGGTTTCATCATTAATAATCTGTTCCAAGGTTATTACTTTCTTTTGTGGTGTCATATTGAATGTTATGCTGTTATTAATAGATTTGGTAACATCATTTAGCCTACAAACTGGTTTTTATTAAAATTCTTCATACTACGTATCCGGATGTGAGTGTCTTCAGCAGACTTGGAGTAGTTGTCTTGAGGAAATGTAGCAGCTACAGGAAAGTGGTCAGTAATATCGCTTTGAATAACAATTAAAGGCCTGAAGTTTTAGATTGAGAGTGGATTTTGTATAGATATGGTCAAGCAGCGAGCTGGAATGAGATGTAATCCGTGTTGGTATGTCTATTAGGCTATTTAAATCAAAACTTTCCAAAAGATTTTTGTAGGATAAAATGTTTTCTGTTGTAGAATTTAAAATATTTATATTCATGTCACCAGCTATCACACAAAGTCCTTTAAAATTTTGTAACTTGTGTAGCGTGTCACTAAATGAATCAATAAACATTTTGATGGATGTACTGGGATGTTTGTAGATGACACCAATGATTAGTTTCCTTTTGCTTTGATCACCACAAATATTCTCAATCCATAAGTTTTCACAGCCTTCAATGTTGAGTTTTAGGTCATGTCTGACTTGGTACGGGATGTTATCCCTAATGTAAAGGCCGACTCCCCCAGCATTTGTAATGGAATCCTCGTGGACAAATTCATACCCCGGTAGTGATACATTACCAATTGGATCAGAAGGTTTCAGTTTGGTTTCAGAGATGGCAACTATTTCTGGAGGTTTTTTTAATGGAAAGAGTACTCTCTCAATTTCTTCCTTGTTTTTTCTAAGGCTACGTATATTGAAATGTATAATATCTAGTTGATTATTATTACTAAAATGGTGACACAATTCATCTTCACAAATGAATTTGCATGCAGCATCAGTAGAGTCTAGGTACATACGATTGGTAATGATTGGTAAGAAGAGTGAGATAATGAGGGTCTAACACAGATTTCTATCACAGCTTGATTAAGGTCACTAATTCAATAAGCGTCAGTTTATTGAGGAACCCCGCCGACCGGGTTTTTAAGTAGATATAGACTTCTTAAGATTAAGCATAGACAAAAGAAAAACATTTCAACCAGCTTAAACAAGTAAATAGAAAAGTAGTTGATTGCAAATCATTTCGTCTGCCGCCTGCCAATTGCCAATAGCCAATTGCTAATTTGCAACTGCCACCGCCAACTGCCAACCGCCAAACTGCCAAAACGCCAATTGCTAATTGCCAACTGCAACATTCCAATTGCCAACCGCCAACTGGTACGCCTCCGCAATGAAAAGTAGCTGATTACAAATCAATTCGGTTGCCATCCACAAGTAGATTTATGTCACCAGGCGAATTAACCCACTTGAAAGTTTGACCGCTTTGTTTGGCTATTTTCACAAATGGTAACAATTGTTTTTTTTTGATATATAACAATTTTGGCAAATGCTCCGAGAAAAACACTCTGCTGTTGTTAGAAATATTAAAATTTTTCAAAGATTTTAACGATTTAAATATCATATTCTTCTGCAGCATGGATCCAACTTTACATATAATCGGGCGTGTTGTACTTCCTTTCGTTGTTGATCCCAGACGATGACAATCGACAATGTCTATGTCGTCACATTTCAGTGCATTATTCAGTAGATTCTTAACTTTTTCCACTGTTTTTGCTTTCGTTTCCCATGCTTCTTCTTTGATTCCATGAATGAGAATATTCATCCTTTTACTATAATGATCTTTTTCTAGATTCTCCTTTTCGATTTTTTGTTTGAAGTTCTTTAACTCCTCACGAACGTCATCATACTTTTGTTCAAGATTTTTGACAGTATTTTCTTGTCTCTCAACTTTCTTCTCAAGTAGTTCAATCGTAGATTTCAATCTTTTTTCTAAACCGTTAAATTTGGTTTCTAACTGTTCGAACTTGTTAGAAAGTCGATCTTCAGTATCTTTTATTGCTTTAAGTATACTTTCCAGAGTAACCTGATTATTAGACGTTGACGTTTGCTTTTTTGAATGTGACATACTTTGATTTACTTGCTAACTGATTCTTGTAATCGTTTACCCTTCTTACCGCTCACCAAAGCGTATTACTGCATGCGCTCCAGAAACACGTCCGCACGGTAGAATGCAAAATGCAAAATGCTAAAAATGCCAAATATGGAAACTGCAAGGTATGTCAAGACAACTTGTTCGAAACGAAATTAAAAAGTGAAACCTGAAGTCATACCCAGCCAATTAACCCCCTTCCACATTGGTACAACGTTCACAGACGTTGCAACAACGTAAAAAGTGACAGTAACTGACCAGCTATAGAATGCAATGTGAGAGCAAAATCCGAAATCGAAGACAGATTTATAAATTGAGTCAGAACACTTTATCAAAAGGACTGTCCAAAGAGAAATATTCACGCATATCATGAAAGTTTACAGCGTTCACACAGTGGCGTAGCCAAGGGGGGTGGGGGGGGTTTGGGGGTTACAACCCCCAAAACCCATTGAGAATGATGCTTTCAGTCTAAAAAAAAAATTGCCTAATTTTAAACAAAATTGCATTAAAAGAGCAAGTTTTGCCAGTACCAAACATCTCAACCAGGAATTAGCAACAAGAAAACATAGAGACTTAGCTTTATTTCCGAAAAATGCCGAAGAAAACATGATCTTATCCTTTTGCTATGCCACCAGACACCACCATTTTACAGGAATATTCGTAACCACATTTTTGTTGAAAAATGCTCTCAGAATGCACCAAAGTCAAAGTAATTTTCAAAATTTTCTGGGGGAGGCCCCCCAGACCTCCAACCACTGGGTCGTCAAACCCCCCTTTCAAAATTCCTGGCTACGCTACTGCGTTCAAATACTTAGCGATTACGATTTATCAGCCAATTTCCGCTTTTAAACATGTGGGCTTCAATAATACAAATATTACGTAGAACAGGGGTCACCAAACTGGAGGCCCATATGCGGCCGCCACGCTGTTATGTGCGGCCCGCGGAAGGTATCAGCGCACAAGTATAACCAAAAATACTTTTCTTGAGGAGTTAAAGAGCATGAAGGCAAAAAATACTTTTCGGGAAGCATATTTTCGCTTCCACCGACCGACCAATCAGATTATAGTTCTAGGTGGGGGTCGCTTAAAGTTATTCCAATGCGATGTCCATTGTCCAACCACACTGTCTCAGTGGTTGATTAAAACGTGTGTTTTTGAAATTGTATGTGAGCATAGGGTTACTTATTTTAAGTTTGTAAACGTCATGTAAACACTAGTGTGCGTTTCACGTTTATTGTATTTCTCGAGCAATGTTCCCTTTGTGCAAGTTTTTGTTGGCAAAATAGGTCGGTGTGCAAACTCAATTTATAATAATATGGCAAAATATTATATATAAATTTAAAAACTGTTTCTGGTTGTATTATGAAAATATTTAGCTTAGTACTGCAAAATGTTGTTAATCAACAATTCTTGCCATGCTGATAAGCACCACAAGGGACAGTTGTCTAATAATCAAAGAAAGGCGGTTTTATAGACTCTCACAAAAATGATGAAAAACCAACTCATTGCTTTTTTAGAGGGAACCACTGTTCATGAGTTACGATAGAAACGTTTTTTCGGTGATTTCCACAAGCGTTTGTTTTATGGTGCCTGGTTTCTTTCTCCCTGTTATTGGAGCCTATTTTTCACTGATAGCCTATATGTTTGCAGGTCACTATTGTTGCCTGTATTGCGATGTGTCAAACATTTCCTTGTTTACTGAAACTGTTAATTGCAAGATATCTTTTGTGAAGCGAAGTGACAACACCACCCTTTCTTGGCGATAAATATTCTGATGAAACCTCGCCTCACTATAAGTGCGCAAAACATGCGGCCTCGTTTATTAGGCATTGTTAAAGAAGTCAAAAGTGTTGTAAAAGGAGCTTGGCCTGGCAGTAGCGTTGTTCGACTAATTTTGTTGCTGCGGTATTCTAAGACAAATATGCAGGGCCCACAAGAGGGGGGGACAACCGGTGCATTGCACCGGGGCCCGGTGAGTTCAAGGGGGCCCGACAAAATATCTAAATTTACGCGTTAAAGTTGATTTCAACAATTTTGCATAAAATATTGTTTTTTATATTAGTTCCGTATGTCGATTGGGCCCCCTCATGGGTATGCCCTTTTTTAAAACTACAGAATTTTCAATTTTTTGAGTTCAAGGAGCCCGACAAAATGTTTAAATTTGCGTGTTCAGGTCGATTTTGCATAAAAAATTGGCAGTGGCTATTTGACCGGCGCCGGTCTTTGAATCTGAAACACTATTTGACCGTCATTACGTCATTGTCCAGTCACTTTTTTTCTTTTTCTCTTTCAAAGCAAAAGATGAGAAGCGCGCATATAAGTTCTGAATCCAACCATTTCATTCAACTCGTTACGTGGCGCATGTGGTACGTCGCCGCTTCCTATTCTAGAGGGACTGAGTTCGATACTACCCAGAAGCGTTCTTTTTTTTTAACTAAATTTTGACCCAAAGTGCATTTTTGTAGTCAATTTTTAAGTTGAGTTGCATTACATTTACATACCATTACCATTGTTTTAAAAGAAGCATTGTATATAACTAACTTGTTGAGAGCAAAAATGTATTGCTTCGTTCGGCAAACACGGTCACATCAATCAATCATTTTATTTTTCGTCATTAACTCGACCTGTTATCAGCCGGGACCTGATGGTCCCGTCCTTCACTAGTTTTGAAATTTTATATAGAAGGAATTTTCCTAAAGCGCTGATATTTCTTGACTTTTACTTTTTATCATTTGAGCATCGTTTAAACCTAATTTGGTTATTTTTGGAACATTATGTGGTTCACAATAAGCATTTTGTCACAGGTTGTTCAGAAATTTTGTCTAAATTCCTATATTTTGGCAATCGGCCTCGAAATGACTCATCGCTTCTGCTATTGTATACACAGTGGCCGCAGTCAACCGCGAGTCAAATCATCAATCACAGATTTAAACTTAGAACTAAACGCAATGGGACTCATAGTGTAATTTATCGTTTTATCTAAATCCCAGGCAGTTTTTGTTGCGTCATTGCACAATCTCGGCAAGTGAAGTTGACCAGTTTTTACGAAGATTCGACGTGTTCAAAACATGAAAAGCAAACTTTGGCTACTAGGAATGATCTGTTACTTTAGTTTAGTATTTACACTTTGCTACTTCTGAAAAGAAAAACAGGGCTAATCACAACCGAATCATCAAACACAGTTATCCACAAAGCGTTGTACCATTATGTGTAGACGACATCAGAGGAACGGGTTATTCCAAAAAAAGAAATAATCTAGGCAAAGTTTCTGATCGTCGCTCCAAATGCAATATGCCTTTTTGCAGAAAGCACATATTGAAACTATGTATGTCATGCCATTTATGACATGTAGGCTACAGTTGAGAAGGAGCGATCTTCCCGGCGTAAGCACTACCTGACTACTCACAACAGAACAGCGAGCATTGTGTTTCTCTAAATGCTTGTAAACTGAATTTTTCATAACTCCACGATCATTTGTGTGTTGATCCAGAATTGTGGTACATTTCATTTTTAATTATGTAAAAGTAAAATTAACTATTCTTACATTGTCTCGACATTGCCAGACTCAAGTTAAACAACCCAGACAGAAAAACCCGTCATTTATACATTGATTCAACGTCTGAAAAATGACGGGTTTTGCTGTCTGGGAAATTTAGCTAAAAGCAGCAGCCCAGGCAGAAAAGTTGGCTTTTATATCGTTTCAACGTTTAGCTACATTGAAAAGTATCAAAAAGAAGCTTTTTTCTGATTCTAAAACATTTTGGCAGGTTGAAATGAAAGCTACACTCTATGTTATGAAATGAAACGCCTGAAAAAACAGCTGACTGGAAATCGTGTTACCTATACTTCTAACCCAGCCAGTAAATCAACCACTTTCAACAATGATTCGACGTCTGCAGACGTTAAATAAATGTAAAAAGGACCAATTTTGCTGGCTGGGAAAGAATGTGATAAACTAAAGTTATTTCAACCAGAAAATCAATCTGCGAAGGTTGAATCAATGTAAAAAAATGATTTGCTGGCTGGGACGCGACAACTATTTATGCTTTCATTCATCTTGATTTGTCTTGAGAGATACTGCGATGCTAAGCAGCCATGACCACATGTGGAGAACCTATCAGTGCAATTCATCACAATAAACTCAAAATCGCTTGATGTAGTATGAATATGAAAAATACTGTATTTATTGTAGGAAAAAATAATTTGTTTCAAAGTATTTTTTTGAATGTTCACAAAATCATCAAAATTAAAATTCGAACGAAGAAAATCGGACATAAAATGACTAAATGCCAGCAAAATTCGCGGTTTTAGAGCTTTTTTGCAACATATGTTTTCAGAATACACAAACTAAGCATTTATTTCGACAACAAATAATTACAATATAAAATAACAGCATTTGACTACGTACATGCAAATTTTCTCAAATGTGCGATATTTAGCGGCTGAGTTATAACCCATTAATCAGAGCGTGACCAAATGGTCCCGTCTCGTGCTTTTCGCGTGTCTTTGACACGAATACCAGAAAGAGTTAACGCGTCCGGGACGAAAAAGATACTAACTACAAAAATCGATATAGACCTACCAGCACGTTAATGAACAGGAAAAGGTGGCAAAACCTTGAAAAGTTTAAAACGTGTCTGAATTGAAAAATTATGTAGGCTATATACCGTATCAGTAGTTAGCACGGCCACAATCGGAAAATTACCCAGAGAAGTTCTCAAATTCCAGCAAATTAAAAAAACTCTAAGTTTATTTCTCACATTTGAAAAGACATAAAAAATAATTAAAAACTGACTACAAAAATGCACTTCGTGTCAAAATTTAGTTAAAAAAAAATAAATAAAAAAAAGAACGCTTCCGGGTAGTATCGAACTCAGTCCCTCTAGAGTCGGAGGCGGCGACGTATCGCACGTGCCACGTAACGAGTTGAATGAGTCGGTTGGATTTAGAACTTATATGCGCTTCTCGTCTTTTGCTTTGAATAAGAAAAAGAAAAAAGTGACTGTATAGTGACGTCATGACCGGTCAAATAGTGTTTCAGATTCAAAGACCGGCGCCGGTCAAATAGCCACTGCCTAAAAAATTGTTTTTTATGTTAGTTTCGTATTTCAATTGGGCTCCCTCATGGGTAGCCTATAGATGCCCTTTTTCAAAACTACAAAATTTTCAATTTTCTGAGTTCAAGGGGCCCGGCAAAATGTCTAAATTTGCGTGCTCAGGTCGATTTTGCATAAAATATTGTTTTTTATATTAGTTTCGTGTTTCGATTGGGCCCCCTCATGGGTATGCCCTTTTTCAAAACTACAGTATTTTCAATTTTTTGAGTTCAAAGGGCCCGACAAAATGCTCAGATCAATTTTGCATAAAATATTGTTTTTTATATTAACGGTAGTTTCATATTTCAATTGGGCCGCCCTCATGGGTATGTCCTTTTTTAAAACTACAGAATTTTTAATTTTTTTAGTTCAAAGGGCCCGATAAAATGTTTAAATTTGCATGCTCAGGTCGATTTTGCATAAAATATTGTTTTTTATATTACCGGTAGTTTGATATTTTGATTGGGCCCCCTCATGGGTAGGCTAGCATATTAGGGCGTGTTGATTTAAATTATTTTGGAACTTTGCTAGGGAACGTATATAAAAACATGTGTATAGATATCTATAGTTGAAATCCAAAAATTATTATTCGATTAAATAAGATTTAGCTTGGTAAATTTAGGTTTATTTAAAATACAACAAATAAAAAAAAAATTGTTTCGATTATGGTCATTTTTTAGTTGTAAGTTCTTCAATTCCATATAAATATGACTATAAATTGTTTCTAATTTGTTATAGTCTTCATTTAAAGATACTTTTTCAGCTTTCAAGATTTTTTTTTATATCAGATGCCAGGCGCGGATTTATTGGGGGGCAAGGGGTCCGCTGTTGACGTCAGTTGAACGTCTGTTGACGTCAGTTGAAACAATCTGAAACCTTGAATGGCTGTTTTATAGTTTTTAGTCTTCATTATTTTATTTACAATTTTAATCAATTACCGTACATGCCTGCAAACATGCAAATATCCAATTGGTCATGGACACTGCATAGTGCATACGGGGTTTTAAACCAGATTTCAAGTTTACTTTCAAGATTAAAATATTTGCATTAACTTGTTGAAAATAAATTTAATAACGATGGCTTCTAAGAAGAGGACAAGACGGACTTTGATGCATATGAGCAAACTTATTGGAACCGGTCAAGAGATGTTGCCTTCTGAGCTTCCCATTCTGAGATGTCTTCTGAGATATGGGCTACTGTTGAGAGAACGAAGCTGTGAGGATGTGAGAAACTACCCTCTATCCAATCTGGCAATGGACATATCCCTTGAATTATTGAAAAGATGGAGCCGAGCAAATTGTTGTTTTATATACCTAATTATTACTTGCCGACCCGCAATCTTAAAAAAGATTCATTTGAGCTGGGAACAGGCAAAAGATATATCTCTTGGAAGAGGAAATTCACATAATATGTACGTGGACGTGCCCAAAGGAAAAGAAGATTCCAGGGAAAGAGCTTGCTTTTATCAACGGCCAGAGAAATAAGATCGGATCAATTGGGCCACATCAGATTGCCTTGCCAGATATAGCCTACCTAAGCACAACAGGCAGGTCAAAAGACAGAAACGACAAGAAGATGAAAGAAAACTGATTGTGGAGGATTTTGAAACAATTAGGGAAAAGGTTTCAATATCATCTAACAAAACCATGTCCTCCGATGATGAAAATATTGATGATGTTAAATATGTGACATCAAGCACAGAAATGCCAAGCAAATCTTGTAATAAATTACAATAGAATATACATATTGTGGCTATGACGAGCATTAGATATGGTCTTGGGCTACATGCAACGGCTGCTATGACCACTGCTGCCTTTATGGATAGGGGCTTAATCACACAAGAAGACAAGAGACTTGTAGTTGATCATAGTAAAGTCAAAAGAGCCCAATTAAAAGTCATGGCAACATTAAATGCATCTTCTTTGACGGCCGCCAAGACATGACAAAGTTTCTAATAAAAGCAGACAATTCAGACAGACAATTCCCCAGCATCATCAAAGAAGAGCACTATTCAGTATGCAGTGAACCAGGAGGAAGATATCTTTGTCATTTCACTCCTGTGAAAGAATCTTCCAACAAAAAACCTGCTGAAGTGATTGCAGATAATCTCATGGATTTTTTCGGTAATAAAGAGATTGAAAAAAGTCTGCAGGCAATTAGAAGCGATTCCACGAACGCTAATACTGGCTGGGCTGGTGGTGTTGTTCATTGGGTAGAAGTGAAGTTGAGACGCAAGCGGATATGGTTGATTTGTGCCCTCCACACCAACGAGTTACCCTTAAGGCATTTAATGAAAACAATCGATGGAAAGACCTTGTCTAACAACAAAGGGACAGGTGACATTGGGAAGATGTTAGACATTGCCACAACGCGTGAAGTGGTTACTTCATTTGTTAAACTTCCCATTGCAGAACCCCTTATTGGTTTATCTCAAAATATTATATCTGATCTGTCTACTGATCAAACTTACGGATATAGAATTACCGAGGCCATTAAAACAGAAAAGCTTCCTGCTGATTTGGCTCTCCTTCAGATTGGTCCTGTGAGCCATTCCAGGTGGCTGACAACAGCAAATAGCATTTGCAGAATATGGATCTCAATCCATGGCCTTGAAGGCAATACTCTTCATAATTTAAGAATGTTGGTAGAATTTATTGTCCGGGTATATTATCCCTGTTGGTTCAATATTAAAATTAAGTGCTCTTGGGTCGAAGGGCCATGTCACATTCTGCGCCAACTCCGGCTAGGCCGGATGCAAAATAAGACAGTAGTGGATGCTGTCATGCCAACCATCAAACCTTCAGCATGGTATGCATTCAGCGAAAACATCATCCAGACTATTTTGTGCTCAGAAGACATTGAGGAGAGAAAAGCTGAAGTACAAAAGATTATAGATCTGAGAGGAGGAGATGATGACACACTAGGAGATGTTTCAGTACGACCTAGAAAGACGCCTTTCATTAACTCAGATGCTTCATCTCTAATTGAGGTAATCGACTGATCCGACAGGGTGTACAATCCACCTTTGACTTGCAAACTTACAATAGCGCAAGTAAAATGCTTGATTAACGAACCTATGAAAGTTCCACAGTGGCCTTATCATGGTCAGTCAATAGAAAGGTGCTTTAAGCAAGTCACTGAGGCAGCTGGAAAAGTGTATATGCATGAAAGACGAGAGGGTTGAATCAAGGGCCAAGTAGCGAGTCGGCGCAGGATGTCAAGGAATGAATCAAAACAAGACTTGATGAATCTTGTTGGTCAAGAAAATACCATTATTTTGTGTTTTGTATTGTCGTTTTATCGTTGGTTATTGCTGTTGGTAATCCTTAATGTTAGTTGATTTGTTTTTGGTAGGCAACTTAGTTTTGGTCTACATGTTTTTACATTACTTCACGGAAAAATTACATTAACAAATTGCAATAGCATGCTTATCTTCATACTATAATACTAACGAGTATAATGTTAAATATTGAGAAACAACTGTAAAATTTTTTAAAAATGTGAATCTGGGAAAAAAATAGCTTGTGGAACCTGAAAAATGATCTTTAAAGGGAGAAAAACTTCCTAGCAATTAATAAACACCGTATTATTATGGAATTAAAGAACACATGTCTCATTAGAAACAATAATCGGGGAAAAAAATAAAATGTTTTTATATTTGTGGTTTTTTTATCACTATTTAAAACAAACAAAGATTTACCAAGCAAAAGTTTGTTCAATCAAAAAAAAAATTTGGATTTGGTTTATTCACGGCCATACACATATTTTTAAATAAGTTCCCATCTGAAATTCAAAAAAATCATTTTTTCTCTTTAAATTGACACACCTTACTAGCATATGCCCTTTTTCAAAACTACAGAATTTTCAATTTGTTGAGTTCAAGGGGCCCGACAAAATGTTTAAATTTGCATGCTCAGGTCGATTTTGCATAAAATAATGTTTTTTATTTCATATTATATTAGTTTCGTATTTTGATTGGGCCCCTTCATGGGTATGCTCTTTTTTATGACTACAGAATTTTCAATTTTTTACTTTCAGGGGGCCTGACAAAATGTTTAAATTTGCGTGCCAAGGTCGATTTGCATGAAATATTATTTTTTATGTTAGTTTTGTATTTCGATTGAGCCCATCATGGGCATTCTTTTTTAAAAAACTACAGAAAACATATATTGCAGTGTGAATGAATATTTCAGTTTATTTCAATGTTTTAATTTCAGTGTTAGTCTGGGTGCTTTAATGTGAATATTTGGGTGTGTATGTTTTAATAAGCAATTGATTGATCAGGTTAGGTTAGAGCAGGGACGTGCAGTCAGGGGAGGCAGGTGAGGCAGTGCCTCACCTGCCAACATCTGGCAAAGCAAAAGTTATATCAAAGAAATGGTTATCACAGAATAAATATTTTTTGTTAAAAAGTAGTAAATATTGCACGTTTTTAGGTGCTTTAGTTTGTGTAAATTGCTGTAGTCGTGCCCCCTTTCCTCCAAATTTTACGTTTCTACACCCAAACTGTGCTTTAATTTGTTTCTGTGGCGATATTCCTATCGAGCGTTCATGTGGTCAAAATCGTTGAAATACGCAAGGAGAGGCAACGCCAGCTTTGCCTCACTGCAGATCAGAAAACTTCCATACACTGCACTATGCGTGCCTTTTTCTTTCGCAAAGTCGCCAGAAATCATCATGAACGATTTAGCTACGATTTGAGGCGCGCCTCAAATGTGACGTCACAGCTATGAAACCTTTTTCGTCAAGCTGGAGTGCCCGCGAGCCTACGTGGTATGTGACTTCTTGCAGCGTAAAGGATCGTTTCTTATAAAATGTAAATAAAATGCAGGAAGATTTAGTATCAAATCTGAGAGATTTTTAAAAACTAAACTTTCAATCCAAAAGTTGAAGTCATAAATAAAGGAAGACCTGTTCCAAATTTATAAGGTTTGCATCAGACGACTGAACAAAAAAAAAATAACTTGCAACTTTCAAAGAGATTGGTACTCAAAAAAGAAGTGGCTGTGTGGCTATGCTTTAAAAATTGCCTTTTCTGCTTTCCCGTCTCTTATTTTCAATATCTAGTGATAATGTTTGGAGTAAAGAAGGGTCTCTACAACAAAGTCACAGATATTTTAGTCCAAAAGGATAGGCGCATGGATTTTATTTTTAATAAATGTGAAAGCATGCTGCTAATTTTTTTGATTAGTAAGTTATGACACCGTTTTTGTTGTTAAAAAAGTTTATTGTAAAAGTGACTTGAAAAAAGTAGTGCCTCACCATCTAGGAACCTCACCGCACGTCACTGGGTTAGAGTCATTACACAGAAGGTATTCCATGCATTTTTCTGACATCTTGTCAATTTATGACACAAGCAAGCAGTGACAGTTATGTGTAATCATGTTGAACTGGTACAATTTTAGTTGTAGATAATTTTGTTTAGTGTGATATTTTAAGAGTTCAGAAAATAGTAAACAGTAGGAGCCGGTATTGAAATATTGTTCGAATTGCTTAGCAAGAAGTCGTTACTGTCACTTTTTCAGTACAAAAATGCTCAAGTGTTTTTTTTTTGGATACTAATTATACTGAAATCATGGAGCTTCTCTAATATAGCCTGAGACAGTACAGTATTTTTGAGTTTTTAGGACTTGAATGATTTTGCTATATTGGAATGCAAGCAAGTTTCGTGGAGGCAGTGCTGGAAAATAATTTTGTCCTTGTAGCAGGGCCAAATGTTATAGCAGTCTAACAAAAATCAAAAAAAAGTTAAAAGATTAGTGAAAGTGTGATTTTTTGAGTAAAAAATCATAGATCTTTACTTCTGTTGAAATTGAAGTATGATACAGTTTCTTTTAACTCTAGACAGAATCAGAAGTGTCTTAGTTGCAGTGCAACTTACTTTTTCCAGCACTGCAGAAAGGTGTTGATTTTCAAAAATATGTTTAGTATATAAACAAATATTTTTTTATATATCTTAAGTTTTCCTTTTCATTTGTTTTCACTAAGTATTTCTTAGCAATCTTCTCCAGCCAGGCCAATCCAATCTTACTCTTGAATTTCAGGAACAGTGTCAATATTGACTCAAAACAGCCATTCTGTAGTTGTGCAGGGTATTTGTAAAGGTATTGATACATAGTATAGTGATAGATGTAGGTACATTTACATTGATAGCACTTGAAAATAGAAATATATTCAACTTTGTTTTCTACTGACTGCTTGCTGTAGAAATGAAGAGTAAGTGATCCTCAATCGTGCTTGAATGCAGTTTCACTCAAACAAGCAAAGAAAACTAAAGGAGTAAAAATAAGAAGCAGCCTATTGATCCTGAAATGAAGTTGGTATATAATATAATATATTTCTTAATGTCATGAACAATAGCAATGCATTCATCCAAGTTTGGTCTCCTAGTCTCTGCTGATTTTAAGGTCAGAAATGATATTGTACGGTATGTTAATGTAAAGCTGTATGCACACATATGCAATGCTACATAATATGTCAGCCATGCTGGATAGTGTTGCCATTTTCATCTTCAAAGTGGATATTTTTACCCAGTTTTTGCCATGGTTACAATCAGATGTTGCCAGAGTTAGGATTAAAGTTAGGAAGGGTTAAGGTAAGGGTTAGGAATAAGGTTAGGGTTTTGATCTTTGCCCAGGACTAAACAAAATTTCAAAAATATGATACCGTACAAGTTTTTGTTTTCAACAGCTATAAACTTTTCCTCAAATTTGGGCAGAATTCCTTATCTGGCAACACTATTGAGGCTATATTTACACTACATAGTGTAACTATAGCCACAGCCTTTTATCTTTGTGTATAACTAGTGTGTATCTGTGAATTTAAAGTCATAAACACCAGTACAATACTGCATTCTTTGTGAAATGGTGGAGTGTTAATACTTTAACCTAATGTATTCTTTGTGTTATTTTTTAAACAGGTCTGGTTTTAAAATAAAAACATTGTGCGGAACACCATGTATGCATTGGTCTTGTGGATTAACGCGCACCGCAAATTTTGCTTGTGATTTGTGAAATATCATACGACATGTCGCGTTGGGGGGCCCGGCAGCAACATCTGCACCGGGGCCTGGCAGGGCTCTTGGAGGCCCTGCAAATATGAACAACATGTAACGCTGGATACTGGGTACGAAATGCGTTCTTTTCTAGCATAAGAGTCAACCTACCTAAAATTACATTAGTGCGGCCGCCACAGCTCTCCTTAGTGCCAAAGTGGCACGCATGCAAAAAAGGTTGGTGACCCCTGATGGAGAACATAGAAAGTAATGGAGAATTTAGCACTGGACCCCCACAGAATCTTCATCTGGGAATCTACAAATCAACTAACAAAACCCGCCGCAAATTCTAATTTTTAATTCTAGTTGCAAATAAAGTTTTTAATTCAGGACTGGTTTTTCCATTCCTCATTTTTTAAAAGGAAACATGCAGCCTATTGCGGATGAACGAACAATCTCTGTTTCGTGATGGAGGATTTAGAGCAAGAATTGATTGATTGTGGGACTGAAAAAGTCATTGATAGGTTATTCCTGGTAGTTTCGCATAAGCTGACAGAGGCTTTGAACCATTGACGCAAGGCCGGTTACCGAGATTGAAAGAGTAAAGTTTCTGCTTGTTGTCTGTAATTATTCCATCCATTAGGTGCCGCTGATTGGAGAGCTGTCCTTGAAGTGTGTTGCTCAAGCGCACACCCCGAGGGTCATCGAACCACCATCGCTTGATCTTGCAAACTTGTGTGTTCACCCACTGACCTGTCGGGATGAAAACTCGAAGAATCGCAACTTTGATTCGTTTCAGATTACAACGCTTTTCAATCCTTTCTGAATTGCACTAACAACACGAGTTTAATTTCTATTCTCGGATAATTTAGCTGCTTGTATGAAAATCACTTTCTAAAGTAGTAAATATTTTATGTGATCCACTTTTACTCAATGAAACATCGGGGGCTGCGACTAAAGAGTAACATTTCTGTTTGAGATTGTGACGTTATTTTGAAAGTTGTTTGCTACCATTGAAGCTTAATCTTTTGCTGTAGGCCACAATGCAGCCTACCTTAAAATCGTTTCCTGGCTAATTTAAAATTCCACTAAATTACAAAATACATTTGTAGTTGTTAAAAACTGTCTTTGAGGTTTTCAAAAAACTTCTGTGTGAAAGGAAGTGGTTAGGCGTAATTGACATTCGCTATTGGATTCTGATGATAACGTTGAACTTCTGATGATGACGTTAAACTTTTGGTGATGACGTTAAACTTTTGGTGATGACGATGAATTTGTGAAAAGGGACCAAAGAAATTAACGCAAGTTCTCAACTAACTTCAATAAATTTATTGCAGAAAATCCATGTCCTACTTTGTAGCACACGGACGTGGGAGGTATCAAAGTTTGATGACGTACGTTGCCTCACTTGCTGTGGATGGAATATGACAAGTTTATCTAACCTGTCAATCATTCAACAACCTAGCTGTTAACCACCAGACAACCTGTCAATCATGGAGACACCTGCCAATCATATACTTGGCTTTTGAACGCAACAAACAAATATCTTTCATTTATAAATTACACAAAGACGATGCAAAGAATTCAAAAACAATTAATAAAAAATATATTATATAATAAAGAACTGTCAATGTGTCGTCATAGTTGGGGCAGCGTTGCACTACAAAGCAGCATCCCGGGATGCTGGGGCGGAAGGAAGCAGGGCTGTGGTCTCTGCTGCTCGATCTGGTTGAGGATGAGACGCCACTGTTGTGTATGGAGGCGGAGGTTCCTGCAGGAGACAATTATTCCGTCACATATGATGCCACGTGGTTTGTTTGTGACGCTGACTACGTCTACAATATCTATGACGCAAAACATACGTCAAACTGTAGTTTTCGTTTAAATCAGAAATAAGTGATGACGTCATTTCAACAATAGCAAAATGGAAATTTATTCAAGTGACGTGATTCGGACTGAAAAGATCGAGTTTTTTTTTGTAGTATCCAGGCTTACACCCAGTGGTTGACGATTTAGGTTAAGTAGACGGGAAGGCAAGGAAGCCAATCTTCGTGACCACCTTCAGGCATGCCTTTAAGTGTCCTGCCACAGCCGCATGCTCTTGAGCGGTGTCGAACTGGCGCCCTTTCGATTGCCGTTCCAGGGTTCTCACCACTCGGCCATGCAGCCAACATGATCGAGTGTGAAGCAAACAATCAACTTACCAAATATGGCATTGTTTGAAGGGGTTGTGATGAGTCTCTTGTTCCTCCTCTAGTGGAAGGGTCTGATGGTGTGTAAGGGGGGAGGGCAATATTTGAGTGAGGCTGGAACATACACTGACAAATATGGATTACACATGATCAATGAGCCATGAAAATAATTAAGTCAGGGACGATTTGATTCGAAAAAAGAGATCTGGTTGAACGCGACGCACACAAACATACAACATCTAGTTCTCATTGTCAATGAGAAGATGGGTTTATAATAAAGAAACTGTCTGGACACACACAATGCAGCAGCTAGACGTTTCAACCGCGTCGTTGCCTTCATACCTTCCATTCATTGTTGCTTGACATGAACTCTCGTGACGGTGATCTTCGAAATCGATGAAACGCTCTCAAGGAATCATTTCTGAGAAGAGTGTATCTTCCTCCTTCGGAGTTGCTCTTGCAGAAGTAGCCACAACAAGTGAAGAGAGTGGTTAAAGTAATCACACCCGCGATCCAAAACCCTGAAAGATTTGAACAACTTGAACCTTCTTTCGGAAGTGGAGGTTGCTTCTTGGTGTCAACAAATATGTTAGTTTTTGTTTATAGTTTCCATCTTATCTTCGAAGTTCTTCTGACGACTTCTCGTTTGCATAGCGACCATCTTATGCCGATGAAAGACTCCGCTGGAAGTCCGTTGACTTGACGAAGACAATCGAATTGGTGGAATTGTCATTATTAGTGACAATTATCATCGACCTCAATCTGACTGAATTAGTCGCATGTCATTCGGCATGATCGTGGAAAGACAAATAGAAAGCAGGAGCTAATACATTCTTAACAGAAAGCAGATTATGCTTTTTAACAACATTTAAAGACAAGGACACCACTCGATCCTTCTGCACCCGCCTCACCAATATGTCGTCATCTACAATCTATGACGTCACACTTACACCAAACCCGCCATATTTTTTCCCAGCAACAAACTTCTGGCTGATCCTGGCAACAAAACGCGGTGACACCTAAACAAAGGAAGCGATAATAATTTCCTTCCATTCATAACTTTCCTACTTTGACATAGATAATCTACACGGCGATTGATGATTCATAATTCCCAACAACTGACAAATCTTGGTAGCCTATACAAAAACATTTATGAAGAACAATCTTTCCCATATTAGCTTTTAGGTTTACAATCCTCGAGAGTAGGGTGGCCAGTTCCTTTATCTCGGCCGCCTTACCTTCAGCAACTACGCTCAACCAACTTATGACACCCTGGCTAAAGGTGAACGGTGTTTATCAACAACCAGCTGAAGCTGGGAGTCGAACCAAGTTCGCAAAATTGGAAGCCAAGGCTTTATCTGTTGCGCCATCCCACCGACCCCCCAAAGCTCAATAACTAAGTATGGGACCTTTACCTTATGTCACTGCTGGCAGTCAACTTACCAAAGCAATAGTTGATTTCATCATCCGGGGACTTCCCGCATACAACGTCACACTGCAAACAAAGTCAACAATGTAGGCTACGTTCTGGATGCGATGTTACGTTGAAACAAATCTGGATTAATTTCAACCCCAAAAAGTGCTGCTCGTCACGCCGTTTGGTAAGTTGTACACGTCTGTTGCTCTCTCTATGACAATGTTTGTTAAATAATGAACGTCGTCGTAAAGAACCCTATACTTAAAACTTCGAGCATGGCCTAGTTCACGGGTCGGCAACCTTTAGCATTGAAAGAACCATTTGGTCTCGTCTCCATTAAACTAAAACCTGCTCGGAGCCGCACCATCTAACTGACAGAAAAAAATTAACGCTAACAGGAAAGCCGTTTGTTCGAGTTATTCGGCCACACCCTGTAGAACTGATTTGTAGTTACCATTCCAACAGCTGTCAACTTTTAACATGACTGGGAAACACAACTAATTGGTTCATAGTCAGATATAAACATACACATATTCTTTTAATGATTTATTTCACGCAGTTAATGTGATTTCTGCTCCTGAACTTTATTGCATTTCATATGACAATATTTGTTAAATGAGCGTCATCGTCAAGTAGCCTATATTGCAACTTCGAGCATGGCCAAGATACTCATTATGACCATATACACTAGATATAGTGCAGCTCTCATTGTCCGCATTGTTGGCAAACAATCTCACCTTGACGATGCCAAGAAGCGGAAGGACTCCAATCAATCGATGCCAGGGAGCGTGCACACATTCTTTTAACATTGTTTAGACGTTAATTATCACAAACGATTCTGAAAACAAAATAAAATCTATTTACTTAATGTTCAGGAGAACAGTTACGTCACAATTCAACGGACGGTTTGTTCTCATCCGTCTCTCAATCTTTAGAACTTCCACAATAGAAGAGGAAGATATAGTTTTCTTCTTGAACCTCAGAAGGATCGAGATCAGTGATGTGCACTTTATCTTCGACGTCGCTAGGTTCAAAAGACCACAGGTGCTCATGTTCTACTCTCTGCTGACGTACATGCACAGAATGAGATTAGCGCATATAACACGCCCTCGTGTGGTGGACACTATTCTCAAGGGGGAATTACCAGCAGTTGAGCACATGTGACTTTCATGAATTTAAATAAAAAAGACCAAACATAACTTTCCTATCATTAGTCCACCAAGAATTGGAACTAATGGCAGAAAAATAATGAATTGGACGCTGCTGTCTCTCAACCTTTCTTCTGGTTCCTTGATGTCATTGAGGATGAAAAGTTGTTAGAGGTGTACAGAGTCAGGTTTTCTGAACTCCCGCTCCAATCCGAAATCTTTGACTCCAAATTCACTCCTGTTCCAAATAGTTACGAAATATTGACTCCAAACTATTGACAAAGGACCCTGATACTTTCGCTACCCCCGTCATGAACAGAAAAGCATATTCTCAAATAAACAAAATACTGCTCGGAAAATAAAAGCATAGAAGTAGGATACACAAAAATTACGAATGTGTCAAGTAGCTACCGCGTAAATACTTGCAAGTTAAAATTATAAAATACAAACTCTCTACCAAAGCTCTAAAAGTATCAACTGACAAAAAATCAGACTCGGCTCCTGCTTTTACCAAGAACTTACTTCACACTACGGCTTCACTCCGAATGCGGCTGAAAACCGAAACTCCGGCTCCTAAATACTCAAAAATTCCGGCTCCTGTAGGCTACAGTACACCTAGGGAGTACACCTTTGAAAGTTATGCGAGGATCCTTTATGACTGGATAGGACTTGACTACAAACCTGCAATTAATCTGTTTTAAAATAAAGAAACTTGGCGCTTCCTTTCCTCCAGCCCTCGACGACGATATGAAGGAATATGATGAGGAGGATGATGATGTTCTACTCGCAGCTTAGCCGACAGTTTCAAGAATTCTCATTTTGTGAGACGATTACGTCAAATTGTCTCCTCACTATGCAAGAAGATTCTTCCTCGGTCGTTCACTCCTCGGTCGTTCACACCATCTAAGGTCCACCAGGAGGCTTTTGACTTTCTGTTAACGTTTATTTTCTCACAATCTTCGCGCGATGAGCCAAAGCCTGCCTCGCTCTGACGATTGCGCCGCAACGCACGATGACGTCATATCAACTGAGATATCTTGTGTAGTTCGCGCAAGAAGCGAGAACAAAGTCACCATAAGCATGATTAGACGAAGCCACGTCACAAAAGCGAGCCTCGCGCGGTTGCCTTAAAACAACTTTTCGATTTATCAGGTATCGTCTCAACCGATTCATACGCTGACCCATCGTTGGCTCAACCGCTTTCACAATTTTCCTCCCTCTCCGAGATTCTGTTGGAAAACACATTTTTATGATGCATATTGCATATACCAAAGGATTCGCAGAAGTGGCATAGTTGTCAAACCAAGTCTCAGCATTCATTCATTTCAAGTTTGACAACAAAATTTTTTCAATCTTTTTTTACCAGTTTTATGTCAGATTTCATCACTTTGTTAGAGTCGGCTGCATGGCCGAGTGGTGAGAACCCTGGAACGGCAATCGAAAGGGCGCCGGTTCGACACCGCTCAAGAGCGTGCGGCTGTGGCCGGTCACTTAAAGGCATGCTTGAAGGTGGACACGAAGATTGGCTTCCTTGCCTTCCCTTCCACTTAATCTAAATCTTCAACTACCCGGTGTAAGCCTGGATACGACAAACAAAAACTTTGTCAGACAAAAGCAATCCATTGAAGAGGCTGAATGCGTTCATGAAATGTGCTGAGGGAGCAATTAATTCATCTTCTAAGTGTTTGTCAATACTCCGCCTATGATGGTTCAAAAACTGTAAGATTTTTGTGCAGTTTGAAATAATCCTGCCATGAAATCTGGCTTCTGGGGACGATGAGGTTTTGTCCTTAATTTTTGCTGCACTTGTCACAATTATTTCTTCTGGTCATGACTTGGCTTACCATTCCTGCAAGGTGAGATCTACCCATGTTTACAAGTAGCCTCATGTGGCTAGTGTTGAATTTGGTGCCACTGTCTTTCCACCTACACTTTGTTTCAGTTAGGAACTTCTAGTCTAACCTCAGTAAGCATGTCAGTTCTTTTATGCAACGAAGACACTAAATCAACACAATTCTGACTGTGATTGTTGTGGAGGCAGAAACCACAGATGAAACTTACTTGCTGTGCAGCATAAACCTTTGTTCTTGTCTCAATGCTAACTGACTTTGATTCTCAGCTTTGTAATTCATAACTTAAGAAATTTGTAACCATCACAATTTCTTACTTTGACTCTTGTTGCTGCAGTTCATGTTAATCCTTCCTAGAAACAACCGTCTCAACATAAGCTCAGTCCTTGAGTGCTGCAGACAAGCAAGGAAATACTTTGTTATTCAATGAATGGCACAAACTCCGGATGCATACGCTGCTACAAATAAGCTACAAAGGTTTGGTAAATTACAGCGTTCCAATGTTATATTTTTTGTTTGAGTTAAATTTTCCGCAGTGTGACTACACATCTTCTAGTATAAAACAATTACGTGTTGCTTACAATGATTCTTTTAGAATATTGCACAACTTGCCTCGTTATGTCAGTGCCCGTGGAATATCAAGTAGCCTAATGTTTAATATAACAACGTTTGATGCTTTATTGAGAAAAAACATGTTTTGGTTTTCAACCGTTGCATTCACTCCTCAAATCGCTTTATTTCAAACCTGATGTCATCTGATTTTTTTTATCGTTTTGAATACTTTCAATTCTTTCAACGCTCATTGTATGTAAATTTGTAACAGCAGATAGCCCATTTAGTGAGCTTTTAAACCGACGGCATCCAAAGTGGCTCTCTGTGACCTTTGTACATTTGCAGTTTGTGTATTATTTCGTTGTTTTTGTTTTGGATATGGACAACTTTGTCTGACGCAAATAAATAATAATAATAATAACATCAATCCAAGCAGGATTTATTAACGTTTCATGACGTAATTTTGGTAGAGAGGTAACTGTCGAACAACTAGCAATAAAGCCAAGCAAGCAGAGAAAGCATAAAAGGTGTAATGGAACTCAATAATTTAAAATCAATTCACCACATGAAAAATACAGAGTTTGCAACTTTCATGATTAAATATTCATAAAAGCTACTTCCCACAGCATTCAATGATATGATTATGTGTAAACAATCAAGTAGCTCAACAACAAGAAGTAATTCTCCTTATATTCCGATATATTGCAGAATTGACACCTGCAAACAATCAATACGGTACACGGGGCCAACAGTTTGGAACAAGCTTCCAACTACTATAAGAAATGAATGTAAAACTGTAAAAGGCTTTAAATCAAAAATAAACAAGCTAAATCTTCCTTGAAATAATCCTATCTAAGTATTACATACACCAATCATACTAATATTTTTTTTGCCCAGAAATGATAGGCCAATGTGAGTAGATTTATTAGCAAAATAGTAAGGTTGTAAGTACTCCTACTGGCCTTCTGGTTCTTGTGTTTTTTGTCCACAGAAGTTCTACAGAGTCTTCAGAAGTTTTTCCATCCTCTTCGACCAATCGCCATCTTTCGGTGAAGCGGTGGCCATGTGCTCCAACCAGTTGTTTTATATCAATATCTTGGACTGGATCGTCATGCTATTGTCTGTTTGTTTGTCTGCAATTTTTTCTACGTAATATACCGAATTGGATTTTTTATTACTTTTTTATGGTTTAACGTGTAAAACATAAGGTACCTGCAGCTAATAAGGCTCGCTAATCTTCAAACCTCAATATTTTTCTGGGGAGACTGGGGGAAGTTGGGCCGGTGGGGCAGGTTAGGCCACCCATATATCTTGTGATACACAATCGCTGCATGTCACGTGATGGCGTCATGTGATGCCGTTTCGTTCTCAGATCATACAATGGTGAGGTGAAGTTGATTGTGGTCAGCGTTTATGAGTGAAGTAAGAAAGTTTACTTTTTTGTGTTTTTTTGAAAAATTATCTACTTGAAACGTAAGCATGCAGAACTGCAACTGAAAGTGCTATATTTGTGGCTCATATATATTTATATCGTCAGAGGTTAAGTGTCAGTTTATGGTACTCCATTCTGTCGAATCTTTTATAGATCAATCTGGCAAGTTGTACAAAGCAATATGTCTGCTGTTGGGGTAAGTTGGGCCACTTTGAAAAGTTAAAAAAGTTACCTATTTCTGCATTGTTTGTTTAAAAATGTTTTGTTGTAATTATGAGAACCTGTACACTCCGAAAGACGCTTGCCCGAAAGGACACTTGTTCCAACATGCAGGGGCGCCGGAACGATTTTTGACTGGGGTGGCAGGATTACAAAAAAAGGGCACTTTTGTTTACTAGAAGGCCAATTTTTTTCAAGTTCCTAAGATAAAATATAGCGATAATGCTAATCTATCAGCTCACTATGTATTGAGTAATGAATAAATGATAGCCTACAAGTATCCGGTATACAAAGAAGGGCATCTTGCTATGTTATAATGATGTAACCTACTGTCAAGCCTTAAAGCAGCCGGCGGCCATGGTCGCTAAGTAGTGCTTGAATGACCGCCGGTGCTACCTCCTTAATCGGCCAAGTTTGGCCGCCGGTCTCTTCTAGCCAATTATTTAATTTCGCAATAGAATGATCGTGGATTAACTATCGAAAATATGTAGTATCAAAGAGTGACGCAGAATTAGGTCAGCGCGTCATAATCGCCACAGTTCTATTGTGCGGGAATATTTGTTATTGATGGAATATATCCATCTGCGATCATTAGCGCTGTAAGTCTTGTTTGTAATTCTTGACGTTTATTTTAACAAAGTGTTAATCCGAAGTGCTAATTTACATCGGCTGGCAATATTGTCGTTTTTATGTCGATTCGATGTTGTCGGACATTGATTTGTTGTTAAAAAGGAGAACTAGGTTAGTTGACATCCGAGGGGAAAACATTTTTGATCATATTTAACAAAAATTATGCTTCTTTTAGTAATGTCCTTCACATCATTGAAATACTTATTTTATTACCTTGCCGTCATCGTCAACACATGTCGAACGTTGTTTTTCGTTGCTAAAAAGAATTCTAGGGGAGTGGCGAACTTCTTTAAAATCAGCTACATTGGAGACACTCGTGCAAGTGTCGTTAGATGGTCCCGCAGTACTGGATTACAATCCCGATAAAGCAGTTATTGCGTGGTGCAACGATTCTATTGTAGGACGTCGCCTTGGCCTAGACTTCAACAATGCTAAGTGACCATTTTCGCATTGTTGCAAGTTTAATTCTATTCTATTTAATTCTATTTTACCCCCGAGAAGGAGCTCTCGGTAGGCGACGATGGCTGCCGAAAAAAAAAAACGAGTTGGCCTGTACTGACGTGTTGCAAAATTTGTGCCGTAAATATTATTTTGAGGCAAAAATGAAAGATTATAATTAGGCTTAAAGCGAATGGCAGAAATTTTTATATTGCAAAATGTGCAGTAACTTACATGACTTTAAAAGGGCACCATTTCCCCCCCTGCCCCTCCATCTGCAGAAAAATTGAGGGCAGGGGGGGCATCTGCCCCCCCGCTTCCGGCGCCCCTGGCAACATGATACTTGCCCGAAAGGACACTTGTCCGCAATTGCACTTCCCCGAAGGAACATTGCATATAAAATACACTTTATTTTCAGGCAAGTGTCCTGTTGGGAAAGTGTCCTTTCGGGAAAGTATTTCGGGACAGTGATCATTTATGATATTAATTCATCATTTGCAGTTAACACTGACTTAGTATGGTTATTTCTTATTGTTTTGCATACCGGCCCAACGTGCCCCATATGCGGCCCAATGTACCCCAGGGGTGGAGGCACATTGGGCCGAAAAGTTATCGTTTTTTAAACCTTAATACATTTTTTCCTGAAACACTTAGAATAAATTCAAAATTCAGAAAGAATTACTCGAAGAATCAAGATCATAATGATGCATAGCGTTCTACAATCGAATTAGAGTTGAGTGATCTACGTTCAAAAATGTGAAAAATGGCCCAACTTCCCCCCGTCTCCCCTACTGCATAGTTTTGAACGAAACTTGAAATACGCATACTTTGGATCTATCTAAACAACATATCTGTGAAACAAGCTTCTAAGTAGGCCTAAAAGGAGTTGTGAAATATTAACAAAATAAAAAAAATCTCAAGCGGGCCTTATTAGATGCATGTGTTGTGAATAAGGCCCGGTTTGAATTTGCACCAAAAGTGATAGAAAAGGTGTGATTTCCCAAAGTGATTTTCACAATAACAACCACAAAACAACTTCTAATCGGCAAAACAGGCACAGAACTAATAAGTAAATACACAGACACAACTATTCCCTCCTACCCCGTCCCCTATTTTTTTCAAAGCGACATGGTGTTTTTAGATGTGGTAGGGATACTAAAGTATTTTGATACTGAAATTATGATATTTTCATTGCAATAACAAATTGGATTAATGGTGTAACAAGAATTTTTTGGGTTACTCAAGTCTTTAACCCTCACTTTCTAAACCAGGGGTGCACAACGCTACAATTTTCCTACTCCATGTGCCCATGAGCCTTATTACCAACATTAGCCTAGTCGTGATCATTCAATTCAATTTAATTCAATTCAATTTATTTTTCTTTGTCAGAATGCAAAAGAAATGATATTGTTAAAAAGAAATACAGTAACAAAACTAACAAAAGGAAAAGGTGGCAAAACCTTAATGGTTTAAGACGTGCATGAATGGATCTAATATTGCGGTATATGCATCAACAAATATAGTTAAGCACGGCCACCAAACCTGATACTTACCATCATTATCAGTCTTGCTTTAATTAGAAAAAAAGTTCAAATTTATTGATTTTACTGCATCAGCATGCACATATCTTTCACATAAAATGCAAAAAAACCGAAGTCAAAGCGGTTTGTTAACTGCAGAACAGTATTAATAAAACAATATGTAGTAAACAATATAGTATCAATATGTGAAAATTAATAAAACCACTCAATTTCAGTCCCCCCAAACTTAAACTTTCCGTAACTCAAAAAGATGTAAACTTTAGGCTGTGAAACTTTACCAGTCAGTCTCAATTCACCACAGCAGCAACCAGAAATTTCACTTGTGTTTAAAAGATTTGTAACAACGGAGATCTCGGGGGTGGGCCTTATTACCGGCCGGACCTTATTAGCTGTATATGCCTTACGGTAACCCAAATTTATCATATTACTGTGACATGCCACTACTACATCCCAGCTAGCGATGCCTGTCGTTTTTGCATTAATTCAACGTTTGCTAACGTTGGATCGGTGTGGAGGTGACTCTAAAATTATCGCTTTATTAACGCAACTTTATAACAAAGCACGCTTGATATCTTCAAGACATAACTTCCCTGGGTATAACTGAGTTTCCGCAAGATGATGATGTTGTTTTTGCTTGTGTTTCACATCGTCAAGTTGTAACTATTTTGTGAGTCGTGCAAGGCCTGGTGCGTTGCGCTTGAAATGGCTTTGCCCGAGGTAGGATTTCTTTGTGGGGTTTTCTTTGCCTGCCTTGCTCTTATTTGCTATGAGCTAAACGCATCAAGACGTGTTCCCCTCACGACCATCAGCACTCTTGACAGGGATATCTAAAGAAGGGGATGCGAAGGCTCACAGCGATTGCCTTAATCTTATGACACTACCAGGGCGGTAGTTTGCAGCGCGTGAAACATGCGGTTCTTTTTACAATTGCAGAAAGTTTTGTAGTGCAGCTGGTACAGTCAGCTACAGGTGACAGTTAGTAAATGTTACATAGAGCATATTTAAACAATACTTGCTTGGAAAGACAGTTGAAACGTTACCAAAAAGCCGTTTTTCTTAACAAAGCCGTTGTTGTAGACTAAATGTAAAGCAAGTGTACGGGTAGTTGAATTAACAAGTGACTATGAGCATGCAGTGAGTATCCACGCCTGATGCTAATAGCGCAATTCAGGTTATCATAACAAGAGTCATTAAACTACTACCGGTGACAATTGTCATTTTACGGTAAACGGAGATTATTTACGATAAACAGAAGCCCTTCTATTGTCAGACGTATTAAAAGCCTTCATATCCCCTTCTCTAGATATCCCTGACTCTTGATAACGCACCATGGCCGATCTTCATAGCAACTGTCCATACAAATCTTAAATATATCAGTTAAAGCTATTTGGGCTAATAAATCTATAGCCTAAATATATGTTGTTTTTTTTATAACATTTTCTTTTTTTTATTTTCCCTTTAACTTATATCTTAAATTTTTCTGAAGGTGTTGCGACCGTGCCAAGTTTTTTTCAACTCAATAACTTACTTCGGTCACAAGCACGTTTTAACATTCGCGTTTTGTCGCTTCTACCTTTTTCTCGACCTTTGCTATGTTGACGTGTATTGTTTTTGATATGATGGTCAGAAATAAAAACAACTGAACGACATTTAACCGCAGACCGACCGCACTGGCCAATTTGACCGGTTGAAAGGATAACGTTGTTTTGCAGGTTGTTTTGTCAATGAAATTTATATCACTCTTCGATTTATAACTGGCCGAATCCGAACCTCCAGAATCCCTCTTTATAACTAAGCCAATGTCAGATGAACTATTGGTATCAATTGAGACACAGGGCAGCAGGCGTGCCAAAGATATGGTTTTGAATCTTTAGCCTCGGACAGGGATGGAGGAACCACGTGGGCCTCGGCCCACCTACTTTATTTTCTGGGTGGGCCTGGCCCACCCACTTTTGAAAGCCAAATTTTTTTGAAAAGGTAGTGAAAACGGCAAATTAGAGAAGGAGTTCCAAAAAAAAAGCTCTTCACTCATTTGATACACACTAGTTTGATTGCACAAGCCAACAAAAAAAATTTGGCACAAAAGGTGAGAGTCATTTTAGAGTATTTCAGGGCCCCTGATTCCAAAAATGTAGCCTACTTAGTTTTTTCGAATTTTTGAAACTACCAGGAATTGAATTTCGAACCAAGATTACATTCTTTCGTAACAAGGATAAAATTTTAAGCAGCTACTGTATTGAAGAACACAACTTTGTATTCTGTAATTATATAAATGGCCTTCGTACCTTGATGGGTGTTGCTCAGTATATAGTAAGCCTACCATAATAAAGAATTGCATTTGTTCATCGATGGCTTTGTTTTGCTGATAAGCAAAACAATTTATGTATTTTGTTTGTAGGCTACTTAGTATCTTAGTTAGTAAGCCTAAGTCTGATACTGTTGAAGTCAACAAATATATTATAACGCAATGCACAAGTTGTATCTTCTACATCTTGTACCTAAAGCTTGCTTCGCGTCGTATTTTGATTGTTACCAGGCCAGTAAACGTTAAATCGCCGTTTGTTTGGGTTGTAATCAACGTGATTGGTTTCAAATGGCGTTTATAGGGCTTTGAAATACCCTAAAATGACTCTCCCATGCCGTGCCTTTAAAAAAAAATTTTTTTGTTTGCCTGTGTTATCTTCGATAGCTCAATGAAATCTAATCTTCAAACTTTTCTGTTGAGCCCACTGTTGATGGGCAGAACGTGTGGGTGTGGTTGCGTGTGATTGGTGGAGCAATCTATAAATCAATCTAATTCTTCTCCAAGGTGGAAACAATGATATCACTACATACTCGTATTATGCAGTGCATGTACGTAGGCATACTGTATAATGCTGCAGATTATTTCTCCCAGGTTGGTATTATAACTGTGTGTATATTTTGCCTTTTTATTTGTGTGTACATCGCCATATTTTGTACAGCGCTATAGAGCAATTTAACAATTTTGTAATTTGTTTGACCAAATCGGGCCCAAAAACGGAAATTTTTCGGTGGTTGGCACAAAAGGCAATCATGAAAACACAATGTATAAGCGATTTGAAGTATTAGAAATGCAGCAATGCTATGGGGGGGTCTGGGGGGCGAAGCCCCCCAGAAGTTTGATTAACTTTGACTGCTACGGCTTTGGGCCCACCTACTTTTAAAATGGTTCCTCCATCCCTGGCCTCGGACTGACAAAGCCTTGATTGGTTGTTCCTGGTAGTAGGCTAATGTAGAGGCTCTTGACGCAGGGCCGGTTACCCAGATTGGCAGAGCGAACTTTTTCCGATTGTTGAAGTGTTGTTGTCGGGGAATTATTCCATCCATTAGGTGCCGCTGAATGGAGAGCAGTCCTAAAAGTGCGTTGCTCAAGCGCACACCCCGAAAGTCAAACTCGCGCCGCGTGATCTTGAGCTGGGCGCGTAACTACTGAGCTAACGGGGCGGACATGCATGACACAGGGCAGCAGGCGTGACAAAGATATCGGCATGACACAGGGCAGCAGGCGTGACAGAGATATCTGCATGACACAGGGAAGCATGCGTGACAAAGATATCGGCATGACACAGGGCAGCAGGCGTGACAGATATCTGCATGACACAGGGCAGCAAGCGTGACAGAGATATCTGCATGACACAGGGCAGCAGGCGTGACAGAGATATCTGCATGACACAGGGCAGAAGGCGTGACAGAGATATCTGTATGACACAGGGAAGCATGCGTGACAAAGATATCGGCATGACAAAGGGCAGCAGTGGTGACAAAGATATCTGCATGACACAGGGCAGCAGGTGTGACAGAGATATCGGCATGACACAGGGCAGCAGGCGCAAATTCCTTTTGCAACTAGGAGAGTTGTTGTGCACCGTAAAACGATCCTACAACCCGCACGGCAATCTGTAACCTATAGCGGGGCTGCTGCATTGTCTCAAGAACCAAAGTGTGTCAAAAAAAAACCTACATATATGCGCGGGTCATGCGCCAAACCTGAGAGCCATTCTTGCCTGTCATCGCAAAACAAGTTTCAAGGGTTGGTATTGGAAAAAATAATTTTGTGCAAGAACTTTGAATACATGACAGACATTCTGACCGATCATTTACTTCTTAGACCAGTGGTTCCCAACCTTTTTGTTGTCACGGACCCCTTTAGACAAATTATTAATTCTGCGGACCCCTACCTAAATTTTTCCTGAAACTCAATTAACATACTATTGACTATAGCAAAGAAATTTATTTTCACAGTCAGTTCAATCACAGTATTATTGACTATTGTAATAATTATGCTACTCAACTACTGTGCGGTGTCATATTGCATTGCCGCTATGACTCCTGCGGCAAATATCAGGTTAAACAGTTGCTCAAATAAGAAAATGAATGGATTGTTCAAGAAATGTCAGCAGTATTTGAATATTAAGGTGACCCAAAGTGTCATGCCGAAACTTTTTCAACGTAAGCAAATTTTATGAGATGGTTGTTGTTGCCTTTCCTGAACTAAACGACTGAACTGCGGTTGAGTTTTTGACAATACAACACGCATGTCATCTTCAACGTCCACTGTCCAGGCGATTTCGTGTTGTTTTCATTGTAACAAGAGCTGAGAATCCTGCCTCGCAAAGGTTAAGTGGTTATGAGTGGTAACAAAACAATAATCGCTTGCTTTGCCAAGAATGTGTAAGTTTGCAGTTGTGAGCACCAAAATTCTTCCACAGTTTTTGAATAAAATTCAATGCGTAATAACTCTTTTGATCTCAAATCAATTAGGTCATCTTTACTGAGATCGTCATCGCTAATGTTGTTCAAGTCAAAAAGAAAAGAATTTCGAATCCATGTTTCAACTTCGTTCGGCAGATTTTCTAAATTAAAATAATGTTGAAATGAGATTTGCAGGGTTTCAAGTGTGCGCAAAATTTTTTCTCATAGAGATCAAATGAGTACATTCTCTTTGAGTTTCATTCATCAAGATAAGATCTTCTAACATTGGAAAGTTAGCGTAATTACCTGCTTCCAATCTGCGTTTCCAAACCGGCAACTTGGCTAAAAACGCTTTTAGTTTTTCAGCTGCATCAATTATTGTCACACCTGGTCCTTGAATGCCACGATTAACATTGTTAATATGACCGAAAATATCGGATAAGTAGGCCATGCCGTATAGAAAACTTTTACTCTCGAACAATTTTGAGAGGGGACTTCCTATTGCTTTCAAAAGAGTTGATACCTCATTTTTTAGCTGTTGCAGTCGTTTTAAAACTTCCCTAGATAACCAACGTACCTCAGAATGATACAAAAGTACTCCGTAATCTGACCCTACTTCTTGACAGAGTGCTTTAAAAGTACGGTGGTTTACAGCTCTGCTTTTGATGAAATTAACGACTTTCACGCAATTCGTCAGAATTTCTTTGAGACTTGTTGGTAGGCTAAAGTCTTTGCTGCTAAGGCGTACCTGTGCAAGAAGCAATGAGTAACAACCACGCGAGGAGCTTCGTTTTTTACTAAAGCAGCAAATCCAGATTTGTTCCCGAGCATAACTGGTGCTCCATCCGTGCATATAGAACAAAGTTTTTTTTTTCCAAAATTCATCAAGGTAATCACGGACTCCCAGATGCTTTCTCGCGGACCCCCAAGGGGTCCGCGAACCCCAGGTTGGGAACCACTGTCTTAGACGATTCATCTCGATGTCTTAAAAAGTTTGTAAATATTTCAGTCGATGTCTGCCGCTGGTGAAGGACATTGCTGGCAATCCCAATCTGTCGTCATTTTCAGAAGCGAGGGAACATTGCTGGGTTGTAGTCGCCCGATGCAGGAATCGAACGTTGGCCATTCGGCTTGGCACGTGATGCTCAACACCTACCAGTCAATGGCAAGCAGCTCACTAATATACCTTTATTTGTATAAACATTTGCTAGAATATAAATAGTAGGGTGTCCCACTTTTAGGCGACTTTTCAGGAAAATTAGGTTCGGGTCAAATTCTGACTGGATTTTCGTCACTGATTTCAAAAATGACGTTATTTTTTCATTATGACGTCATCTTGATGTGCCAGCTAGCGGATTTTTGCTATTTTGGCCTTATCACGAATATGGTATGAGCGAGAGAGTTGGAACTTGGGCCAAAATGACCGGAAGGGACGATTTCCTATTTGTTGTCAATACAATAGGAAACGCTAACTGCAACAGAAAAGGAGTTATATTGAAAAAACATGTTTTTGGTCATTTTTGGACAAAAAAAGCGAAACACGGCAATTTTGCTTGGGTTTTGCTACAGTGATGCTTTTATTTCGATTGTTAAGCTGCGCCACCTTGTTTAACAATTAAGTACAGTGGTAGTAGCTTAACAATAGAATATAGTGACGCTTTTATTTCGATTGTTATGTCATAAACAGTACATCCTAAAATAAAAATGATGCAATGTTGCATCATTTTTGTTTGGGATATTTTGCAAACAAGATTCATAAATTTTGTCTGGCAGATGGTGGTTTGATGAACAGATTTAAGAAAATACCAAAACCTAAGCCCCAACATCTGAAAATCCGACAAGATTGTAAAGTTTCCATCACAGATATAGCCGCAAATCATTTAAAAGCCAAGATCTTATGGTTTTCTGACAAGAAAGAAGCTAAAGATTCATCTGTTCGGAGCGACCATATGTGTCTTCTTGCTCTGGCAGCTCATTTATTGATGGATGTTCCAGGAAATTTGAAACCCCTACTTTTTTATCGTCAAGAAGGCGTGTCCCATGCGCGTTGGATAACAACAGCGAGTGGTTACTTAAGAATGCTGATTTTTGGGTATTGTGTTGGGCCTCAGGATATCCCTAAACTTCAACGTATGGTTTCTTTCATTGTTTGTGTTCATTTGCCAGCAACTTTAGTCATTCATCTTAAACCTTTCGCTGCTGAAGGTCCCTCAATTGTACTGTTCACAAGAAATTAATTACTTGCAGATAAGTATGTTGATGAACCAGTATTCAACGCTGTTCTGATACATCGTTAAGCAAGCATCCCAATGGTTGAGCCCTAAAAACGTTGCTTTAAGTTCCCACGCTGAAGCTCCACATTTTGCTGCTAATGCGGTAAGACAGAAAAATTTTCCAAGAACGTTGATATCGAGCAGACGCTTTTGAAGTGTGGCAACTTACGTGATTTTTTCTCCGAAGAAAGTAAGATGGCTCCATCCATTGCATGTTTTTCATCTCCATCAGTGTTTTGGCGTATGATCGACAACAACAACAACAACAGAGCGCTTCATTGGAAGACTGAAACGGGTTGTGAACGGCTTGATTCGAGATGACCAAGATGATTTGGCCAAAACAAAACTTGCGCATTTGTGCTGCTTTGCACAGTATGGTGTGATAAATAATCCCATTGAACTGTGTTGTGTTGTTGAATGGTGGTTTTGTTTGATAGATCTTTGAACGAAATGATCAAAGGTTTAAAGTTAGCTAGTATTAGTAATTGCAATATGCATGTAAAAATCAATGCTGAGGTAATTAATTCTAAATACAATATGCTAGTAGACTACTACCAGGTACCACTGTACTTAATTGTTAAACAATGTGGCGCAGCACAGCAACTTAATCGAAATAAAAACGTCACTGTAGCAAAATTGCCATGTTTCCCAATTTTTGTCCAAAAACATGTTTTTTCAAAATAACTCCTTTTCTGTTGCAGTTAGCGTTTCCTATTGTATTGACAATAGGAAATCGTCCCTTCCGGTCATTTTGGCGCAAGTTCCAACTCTCTAGCTCTTACCATATTCGTGATAAGGCCAAAATAGCAAAAAATCCGCTAGGTGGCGCATCAAGATGACGTCATAATGAAAAAATAACGTCATTTTTGAAATCAGTGACAAAAATCCAGTCAGAATTTGACCCGAACCTAATTTTCCTGAAAAGTCGCCTAAAAGTGGGACACCCTAATAAATAACCTACATCTGCTACGTTGGAACATTTGCGCTAATAAGACGTTGGTAGACGGAAAAACATTTCAATCCTTTACATGACAACCCTTCGCTAAAAAGTAATCAGTAAACAAAATACAAATTACTGCACCGTTGACGTCACTATGACGTTGCTGCTTATCGCGACACGTCAGAAAAACAAAATTTACAAATAGCAAAGTGAAATAAGCGACAATTATTGCGACATAAACATAGATGCGACGCCAACGACAGTTAAATCGTAGCAACTTCAGTGAACCATGAAAAGCTTCCAGAAGTTATCGACAACTCGCCGCCTGTGCTTCTGGCGTTTCATCATCATGTACAAGCGACTTCCTCAAATAAATAAAGCACCGCGTAACAATCCTGCAACGACTCTTGTGACGTCATGCAGAGTCATTGGCATGATGAAGAAATAGAACAAATTACTTTTGTTGTTGCCATGGGAACTTGGACTCGACTTTCAGTTGATGAAGCGGTCGTCGTTCGATGTTGGAGAGTTCACTTTGTGGGTTGGACGGTTGCAATATGGTCGATAGGAATTGTGGAGAATACAAGGTTCTCAGGGGTGGGGTTGGAATGCACCTCGCAGGTATAGAAACAAGCAACAAGACAATGGAATGAACAGGCGAATGCCGACTGATGACGTCACAATGTTCGAAGGTTAGCGCGGGAACTTGTGGAGTTAAAGATTGTGAGTCCTCGCTCCTGCCATCGAGGTGTGCTTCACGACGACGATTAAGAAGCAGAACGATAAATAAAAATCAGACAACCAGCAAGGTAGTCTGCAACGAAATATAAAACCTCTGACGACTAAAAGCATAGAATGATGGTCACGTGGTGTCTGTGTCTACTCAACAGTGACGGACTTGGCCAGATTCCTCGGACAATCCACCTGGAAGAGAAAATAATCAAGTTCGTAAATCCTGGCCATGACCGATCGTACCAGGCGACCACCACATCATAGCAGCGCATGGCCGATCGTACCAGGAGACCACCACATCATGGCAGCGCATGGCCGATCGTACCAGGCGACCACCACATCATGACAGCGCATGGTCATTCGTACCAGGCGACCACCACATCATGGCAGCGCATTGCCGATCGTACCAGGCGACCACCACATCATGGCAGTGCATGGCCAATGGCCATTCGTACCAGGCGACCACCACATCATGGCAGCGCATGGTCATTCGTACCAGGCGACCACCACATCATGGCAGTCAAGGCCTATGAGAGGGGGGTACGGCGTACCTTTGAGGGCCCAGAACTGTGTTTGTTGGGGGGCCCGAAATTGTGATTTTATTGTTTACGCGCAAAAATGTTTAGTTAAAACCATCCTAAGCGACTAAATTCAAGCAAAAAAGTTGTTATTCTTTAATCCTGGGGGCCCGTAGTCTAGCAAAAGGGCCGGAAAGTTGAGAATATTGCGAGCAAATTAGAGGCCCAAAATGGTGATTTAATGCTTTACGTGCAAAAATGGTTGGTTGGTTTTGAATGTTTATCCTCGGACTGACAAAGCCTTGATTGGTTATTTCTGGTATAGTTTCGTATTACTTACTTCTAGAGCAGTGGTTCTTAACCTATGGGTAATTACCCACATGTGGGTAATTTGAAGATAGCAGGTGGGTAATCAGCTGAACCAGAATATATAGAATTAGATGTAACAAACAATGTCACAGCTGTAAGTGGTAAAGTTGCTTTATTACTTACACTTTTTTTGATGTTTTGAGTCCCTTCAAAACAACCAAACAAGCACAGTGATATTTTATCATTTTTAAAATTGTTTCGTCATAGTAATTTATTCAAAAGTGAGAAAAACTAACTGGTAAAGGTGATCAGGTACTATGACACTTCCTCAAGTAATTTATTTTCTCATCAGTTTTGTCGCCGGTTTTATGTATTTTATTTTTGTGACATAATAATAAGATTTTTCTTGTATAATAATCAGTTCAGTTACAGTTGTTTTATGAGCAAGCTTGATGGCTGCGTTGCTGTTTGAAGTAGTATAGCTAAGTGTACATTTAGAGTTAGTGTTGAGACGAGCGAGCTATATTCTTTTGAAGATGAAAGCTTGGAAAAATTCTGGGGAAAGCATATCCAAAAATCACTAACATTGTTGACCATGTAGCCTATATATATTCTACTTATCTCTGTGAATCAGCAATTTCAAGTGTTGTTGCTTTTTGAAATCAAAATCCCGAAACAAGCTGTTAGATCTGGAGTCAGATTTGAGTTGTGCAGTATCCAAAATCGCACCCAATATTGCATCGATTGTACACAAAAAAAACAAGAACAAATGTCTCACTGACACTATTGATGTCGTTCTTTGCATTAAATGTTATTTTTGTTGAATAACGCTGTTCTATATTTTTAATACGGCAAAATAGATAAAATTAGATTTTGGGTAATCGGACTTTGATCTGGACAGAAATGGGTAATAAGGGAAAAAAGGTTAAGAACCCCTGTTCTAGAGGCTCTTGACGCAGGGCAGGTTACCGAGATTGGCAGAGTGAAGTTTTCCGATTGTTGAAGTGCTGTTGCCAGGGAATTATTCCATTCACCAGGTGTCGCTGAATGGAGAGCAGTCCTTAACGTGCGTTGCTCAAGCGCACACCCCGAGTGTCGAACTTGCACCGCGTGATCTTGAGCCGGACGCGTAACCACTGAGCTAACGGGGCGGAAGGAAAAGCGTTCTGTTAAAAGCACCTTAAATTAAATCATACAAGTTGGTTGTTCTCCTGTCCAGAGGGGGGAAAACTAGGTTTGAGAAAAACCCGGGCAAAAAGCCATGTGTTTTTTTTGTTGTTTTTTTAAAACTATTTGAAAAAGGTAGTTTCACGCTTATTTCACTTCAAAATGAATATCGGAGTTGGAGCAGGAGCCGGAGTCAATACTTTCAGAGCAGGAGCGGAGTCGGAGTTAAAAAAAGTGACTCCGTTCAGGCGTTCACCTGTGCTAGGTATGTGGTGAATGCAAAAGTTAATGACGAAAGGTTAGTGGTCAGATGATTATAATTGGATTATGTTTTAACAAGATGTTATGTTTGAGCCTTGGTAGAAAGCTTGACTTGTACCAGATATATGTAACACTGAGTAACGTTAACAGATTTAACATTTTTTATTAAACACACAAAAAACAAGACAAAAAAAATAAATCCAACGTTTTTCGACACCACATAGTGTCCTGATCAGGAATAATTATAGGCTACATTTAAGAGAAATAAATAAGTAAATTTGAAAATTTTACATTAAAGCTGTACAAACGACACCTCTCAACAGCACCATCAACAACTGACTCACGAATTCAATGCAGGATACACAAATTGGGGAGGGACAGATCACATGATATGCACAACATAAAACAATAGTTTTATTGCAGCCTGATACTATTATTGCGCACAGACGTCCAATTTTGCAGTGAAATGTTGTATGGTGTGTAATACGCCTAAGCAAACATCACGCGTTTTGCCCAAGACAAAGGGGGCCCGGAGTGAGAAGGGGGCCCGGAATGACTCTTCGTACCTCTAGTAAAAATTTCTCTCAGAGGCCCTGATTGCAGTGCATGGCCGATCGTACCAGGCGACTACCACATCATGGCAGCGCATGGCCGATCGTACCAGGCAACTATCATATCATGGCAGGGCATGGCCGATCGTACCAGGCAACTATCATATCATGGCAGCGCATGGCCGATCGTACCAGGCAACTATCATATCATGGCAGGGCATGGCCGATCGTACCAGGCAACTATCATATCATGGCAGGGCATGGCCGATCGTACCAGGCAACTATCATATCATGGCAGAGCATGGCCGATCGTACCAGGCAACTATCATATCATGGCAGGGCATGGCCGATCGTACCAGGCAACTACCACATCATGGCAGGGCATGGCCGATCGTACCAGGCAACTATCATATCATGGCAGGGCATGGCCGATCGTACCAGGCAACTATCATATCATGGCAGCGCATGGCCGATCGTACCAGGCAACTACCACATCATGGCAGGACATCATCATCACGCAGTCGCAGACGACAAAGTACCAAGAGTCTCAGTTACTCTGCGAGATATCTTTCAAAATTACTCACAAATATATGAATTTGAACATAACAATAACTTCTCCATTTAACTCAACATAAGAAGCAAGTCCCTCGGCGATTGCCTTCTGCCCAATGAAAAGTACAAAATGATTTCTATCTGCATTGGGAGTTGACCGCATGCTGGCGGTACACAGCATGTCAAAACTTCGGCGGAAGTTTCTACGTCATACTTACGTCATACATGTGTCATACTTACGTCAAGCCCTTTCAGTTCAGCGATGTGCAGGGAGAGCAATTGGAGGGGAATGACAGTGAGGACCCCCTGGAGGCAATCCACCGTGTGGGGCACCCTCAGCACGTCTGACGCAAACTTGGCGCTTTCATTGTCGTCATCCTCGCAAATCACGATGGGCCTGCCCTGCAAAAGTGAAGTCACATTGTCATGAGGTGCTGACGTCATAGAGGTGACGCGGTACGAAGAGTGCACTCACGTGTCGGGCGACGACTTGCTGGAGCGCGTTCTGTACTTTCGAGTAGACGTGGTCCTTCGATATGACAATGATGACGGGCATGTCCACATCTATCAGGGCGAGTGGTCCATGCTTGAGCTCCCCCGCTAGTATCCCCTCGCTATGCATGTACGTGATCTCCTTAATTTTCTGGGGAAACATCGATTCAGGGTTAGGGTTACAGACCACGTGGTGGCAGTGTTGATAATATCGATTCAGGTCACTCAGCGAGTTGAATCCTTAACACCTGATATTTTAGTTGCATGAAAGTTTTCAATGAACGGAATCGCGTTGTTATGCAAAGAATGTCCTGAAACCAGGTCGCCGGGTCATTATTCGATAACAAGAAGATCTTCCTGCAACAATCGAATAATTTCCGTCATGCAGCTCACCAGCGCCCCCTCCAAGCAGGTGGCGAAATTGAAGCCTCTCCCCATGACCAGCATCGACTTCTTTTTGTAGAGAATCTTCGCCAACCGATGGATCTCCTCGTCCAACATAAGGACTTCCTTGATTTTACCTGAACAGGTTGGCGACATTCAGTGGCTACATAACACATTAAGGTCAGATCGGTAGAGGTCGCTATGCAATTAGACAAACTTAACCTAATGAACGTAACCACAGGCTCTAGCGAGGTAAACCATGGAAAGCCGCCACATTATTGCGTCAATAATAATTGGGTTGGAAAGGTGAGATTATCAAGGGATGATTGATTTGTTTAAATTTAAAAGGGTGTCTTTGGGACCTGCAACACCGCTTCATGACCATACTTCTTACACTGTAAATGTGCCAGTCAGTTACCTGGCAGCTCTGACAGTCCCTCAATGATCTCTGCGTATCTTTCCCTCTTGGATACACGATCCTCACACATGGTCAGCGCGAACATGACAAGGGCGACAAACTGGCTGGTATACGCCTGCGGGGAGAAATATGTTCAGGGGCCGGGACTTTTAATAGGAAAAGTTGACAGTGGATAATTTACGTTGACGCACTGGATGACATGCGCAATGGAACACAGCTAAGCACTTCAACAAAACTTGTCTACTAACTTACTGATACTTATCTAGCACAAGCACAACATTAGAAGCCAGAAATTATTCAATTTTCAAAATTGAAATCTTGGAACATCCGGGTTGGACTAAAGGTTAGTTGCCATGGTTATAGATTTGCCTGACCTGAATCCAACTTCTGATATCTTGTTGATGCAATGTTGAATGACATTTGTTCAACACACTATCATAAGAATGATACAGTTTTGGTAGAGAGTTTGCTTTGTTGAACCATAGAAAAATAAAACAGAGTAACCTTAGCGGGTTTAACATACTTTTTTTACGCACAAAAATATAAGATAATTAAAATAAACTCAAACGTTTTCGACACGTACGTGTGTCCTCATCAGGAATTAAATCTGCAATACATAAAATGAAAAATCGTAAGATAAATTTGACTTTGCACTACAACTGTAACGACACTCCGGACTGAAAAGTACAAACTGAACAAATGATACGAGAATGATTGCGAGTAAATTATGCGGTGGGAAACAGATCACGTGAGGTGTAGACTACAGGCGTTGGACAAACATTTAGAACACACACAAAAGGAACGATGAGCCACAGGCGAATAACTGCCGGTTGAGAGATGGACTGTTACGTTTGATTCTTAAGGGCTTCCATGATCTTAGTCTGAAAATCAGATCTGCCTCGAGAGATGATTTTAAATTGGTCGATCGAGACATTGTCAGTGCACGTTTCACAAGAGGCGATGTGCTCTTTAATTGCACTTTTGGTTGTTAAGTTCGGGTTTAAGTGCTACCCGGCCCTTGTCAACAAATGTCTGTTTGACATACCTATGCATGTCTGGTTTGCGTCACGCAAACAACTAAATTTATACACAGCATCCCAAGAAAGAGCAAAGGGGGTAGGCGACTTCAGTTGAAAACATTAGTGCACTTTAAATGTTTTATACTCAAGATAAATGTCACAAGAAAATTTCTTTTTTATAAGTTTAGCTAGGTTTTTTGTCGAAAACGTTTGAGTTTATTTTAATTATGTTATTTTTGTGTGTAAAAAAAAAAGTATGTTAAACCCGCTAAGGTTACTATGTTTTATTTTTCTATCATAAGAATGAATAACATAGTGACATCACAATCGATAGAACATGACGTTGACCTTTGTGCTCGCGACGCCAATCTCCGGTCCCGCGTTGATGTGAACCCCGCAATTGGTGAGTCGGGATATCGAGCTCCCCACTGTGTTGGTGATGCCGACGGTGAGGGAGCCTCTCTTCACGCAGTACTGGAGCGCCATCAGTGTGTCTGCGGTCTCCCCTGATTGGCTGTAAACGTTCGTCTCAGATTATCATTACTTTCGATTAACGGATGCGCTCGTATCGCAATCTGCATCGAAAGTGATGATGCGCTGCCGCAGCGCAACCTACCTGATGAAAAAGCACACATCGTCACGAAATATGGGGGTTTTCCGGTCCAGGAAATCTGAGGCTAGCTCAACCATGACGGGCAACTCGGTCAGTTCCTCCAGCAGCTGACGTGTCTGCAAGTGATTGGTTGGTTAGAGCTGACGTAATCGTTGTGTGACATAATTCGAAAATGATTTAAAAGTTGTTTGAAACACTTCACACAGCGGCCGAGACAGCCGCGAGCATTGAACGAGACCACGGAAGCTGATGGTCGTCCGCGACATACCGCGAGCGCTGAGTGGTAGCTGGTCCCGCACGCGATGATGATGATCCTCTTACATCTTCGGATCTCATCAATGTGATCCATCAGTCCTCCAAGAACCACTCTCTTGTCATCCCAAAGCATCCTTCCTCTCATGGTGTTGACAACAGACTCCGGTTGTTCAAAGATCTCCTGCACATCAAGACACGACATGAACCGCCGTTCGATTGGAAGGACCAACGTTCGATTCCCTGCCTAGTCACTTAAACTTTACAATAATTTCAATTGACCATGAACTGCACTGACATGATTGGTAATCTAAACCGATGACAGAAACATCGTTCAGTGCTGGGATTTAGAAAAATAATCATGGCCACAATATATTGTAGTCCAAATGATACATTTCAACTGCTGCTGAAGCAATCCCACACGAAATAGACCTCGCAATGAAGTGGATACGTTTGTATCAAACCTACAATGTAGAAGTTCCTACACTCCTCCAAAGGAGCGGGATCCGGAGTGGAACAAACATGAAATACGAAATTTGCCACCAAGACACAAAAACTTGGTTTGATGGAAACAAGGATGCGCTGCATCAGTGAACAAGAGCGTCACCTTGTGCATGAACGACGAATGGTTTCCCTTCATTATTTGTTGCATCTCGAGCTGCAAGGACATGATGACACGGGAAGATGGCTCACTGTCCTTCCCTCTTTTTATCCGATGGATAGACAAACCTAGATAAAGTGAGATTAGACATCATGCACTGGCTCCTTAACATCCTCCTTTTCATACCACAAACCTCCATCCACGATAGCAGCAACATCATCATCTTCCAAAAAGATCACCTGCTTGGTATGTTCGATGATGGCGCTGAATACAAGACATCGTGATGTAAATGAGGCCGCGTACAAGATGACATGAAGCCTCAACACAAGATGCTCACCTGGCATCAGATGCGAGGAAGAACTCGATTCCCTCGGACTCGCTTTGAGCCACCAGCTCCGTTGTGCTGTTGAGCCTTGAAACATGGAGGTTCGGAGGAACCTTTACTGAGGACGCTGTGGAAACATAAGTTTCTTTCAATCCTGAGATGACAAACTCCCTTCCAATTGGGATGTGGAGTGTAAGGGGAACAAGCAATGAGGGGAGGTCGATGAAGAAACGTGGACTCGATTATCTTCTCGGTGGAGTCCAGGGAAGATTTGCAATGATGAGGTGATCAATAGTAGACTTCGGCCCAGAGGTACACAGGGAGAAGAATGTTGCCCATGGATGTACAATTGTACAGAAGGGTAGGAGAGTTGTTCGTGGGCCAAGTTTAAGGTTGAAGCAATCGAAAACCGTTTGATTGAAAATTATCTAATTAATCGCTGTGAGAATTACAATCAAAGTTGCCAACTAGTGATCGCTGCTTGAGGAACTCATCCCCTTAATCAGTGCTTCTCAACCTTTATTTGCGGCGATCCAAATATTAAGGTTAAATTAATAGCGAAGATTTGGTGACTCTATTTCCAAAACTACGTTTCGCACAACGTTTTGTAATCATGAAATAATGAGCCACACTTATATATAACACGATTAAACATAACAACAAAATGTCGAATTTAATTAATGTGAGCCTTGTCAAAATTTGGAGCTATCTTGCTCAGTGCCAATGTTATGTCATCTTCAGGCTGAAGACAATTTCTCTCTTTTGTTTTGATGTGAGTAAGCGCAGAAAACCCGCTCTCACACAGGCAGGTAGTAACAAATGGCAGGAGAGCTTCTACTGCGTGCGTGCCAACAACAGCCTTTTCATTCTTGACTTTTGTCCAAAATTGACCAATGGTTTCTTTTTTAAAACAGTTCATCAATGCACCGTCGCACTGAATGTCAATAAACTCCTCTTGAAATCCAAAAATGCTTTGGTAGTTTTCAGGCAGGGTATCAACATCATTAGCAAATGGATTACGCACTCATTCCAAATCCTTTGTAATTTTAGGGATAATCAAATGATATTCAGCTGCGAAAATATATCAGAAAGATATGCCACAAACAAAAGCCACTTTTGATCAGCAAACTTTTCTGTCAAGCTATGCTTCTTGTTTATCAAAAATTCCTTCACCCATTTGGCCCCCTTTTTCTTTCCTTGAAAGGGCTGCGGGAAATGCATTAATTTTTTGTTTGATAAAGTTTAAAACAATTAATTGTCCAATTTTAGCAATTAATTGTATTTGTTTGGTGTGGTTTTCCCTGGTCTAATGTGTTGTTGTGTACACTTCACAGCAAGATGCGTGTGGTAAAATCGTCGAATGAAACCTGCGGCGTAGCTTGTATAGTGGGAATTACGAAAAATTAAATTAGTGGTGGGCAGTTTTAACTTTGCTCAAGAGACATTATCTTTTATCACCACAGCTTACAGCGACCCAAACAAATGAAACGGCGACCCAGGGGTTGAGAAGCACTGCCCTAATTGTTCATCATGAGTGACTAATCACGTATATGTTTGACGTCACAATGCCACGTTTATTCGCCAGGTGTCTGTGACGTTGCGATAATTGTGACATCAGGTCAAGCATGACCTAAACACGAAGAGCAAAGCCGATACCTGAGTTGATGCTGCAATGAATTGTTCAAACGCTGATGCTAGAATCAAATTGTGGTGTTAGCACTGAAGATAACTTTCTAGCTTTTAAAAGATTTGTTGAATTATGAGTTTAGATCTTGGGCTCTGCAGTCTGCACGTTCAATACAGATGGGGCAAGCACTTCAACCACTTTGCTGATGAAACAACTAAAGTTATGTTTGTTCAAAACACAACAAACAATTCAAAGCTTTCAATCACTTTCGATAAACCTTTAAAGTTTTAATTGGTTGATTGCCGAGATGGTCAAAGTAAAACTTACGCTGGATTAAATAGTTCCGATTTATTGGTGATGCTTGTAATTATAGAGGCGAATAATTAGACGCAAACCATCGATGCCAGCCACCATTGGTGCGCCCCATCTACCAGCCGCGGCCACCATTGGTGCGCCCCATCTACCAGCCGCGGCCACCATTGGTGCGCCGCATCTACCAACCGCGGCCACCACTGGTGCGCCGCATCTACCAACCGCGGCCACCACTGGTGCGCCGCATCTACCAACCGCGGCCACCATTGGTGCGCCGCATCTACCAACCGCGGCCACCACTGGTGCGCCGCATCTACCAACCGCGGCCACCATTGGTGCGCTCCATCTAATAGCTACGGCCACCACTGGTGCGCCCCATCTACCGGCCGCGGTCACCACTGGTGCGGTCTGCTACTATTGGGAAAAGCCGTTTCGGAGAAATCCCTATTTGGAGACAGCTTTTTTCGGAGAATTGTAAAATCACAGCAGCATATGTATATTGAAAGGAATTAGCTTACAATAGAGAAATGAATGATAATAAATGATCACCAAATTTAAAAGTTAGTTTTAACAATCTTGCTTTCTGTTGCTTAACATTAAGGTGTTTTTATAGCCTGCCTGATATTAGCATACGATACGGTACCGTATTGTCATAAAGGAAACTGCTCGTAATTATGCAAACAAGTAACTTTTGTGTAAAATTTTACCTAAAAAATGAAATAAGACAATAGTATGTTAAACTCATGTAGATGCGGGGATAAAAGAAGAGAGCTGAAGAACATATCACGGTACTTCACATAAATAGTCAGAAGACAAACTGTCATGTCTCGATCAGGAGGAAGAAAAGTTGTCTCATAGTACAAGTTGCATTTAGACACATATGTCGTTGAACTTTCAAAAAATAGCCAAAAAGGGCTTTCTCCGAATCGGATTCTGCGAAACGGGCTATTTTGCCATTGGTGCGCCCCATCTACCAGCCGCGGCCACCATTGGTGCGCCCCATCAACCGGCCGCGGTTGATAACTTAATTATATCAATGTGATCGTCGGCAATTATCCACACCGCTGTGCCGTGTGCTGCTGGCATGCTTGGCTACCCTGACCCTCGTCCGGCTGGCTGGTCCAAGGGACCGGTCCATTGGGCTTGGACGTCTTCAGAAACTCACTGAGCCGTGTCACTCCACCACCGGCGTCACTTTTTCTGCGCTGTGCTGGGTCTGCGCAACAATGCCAACGCTGTGACGTCACTAGCCTCGATACGAGCCACGCACACACTTGGTTGGTGCATAATGACGTCATAATGAAGCAATAATCAAAAACCACGTGAGCAAACGTTTACAATGAGCAAGTTCGTCAACATCAGAAACCTAAAACACGAAACCTGTTCACTTGAAGGAAACCTGAAATAATTGAATGTCAGCTTGGCACGGTCGCCAAGGATGGCACGGTCTGCTTGGCACGGTCGCCGTGGGCGGCACCGTTCCGGGTTGCAACAATCTTCGAGTGACAAATGCAGAACGTTCCATCACTTTATGGGGCATTTGAGGTAATAAAGTGCTCATGGTCTTAAAAGCTTGTACAAGATGCAGTTCTTCCTTTCTACAATGACTCTATCGAACAAAATCCGACTAAAGGACAGAACTCCCTTCCCAACAGGAAAGCTGGGCAGAGGGGCGGCCTCCTCAAGCTAACGCGTCACCTGCTGCTCAATGCTCATATGAGGCAACTCACTGCTGCTGTACAGGATCGGGATGTTGTCAGTCGTCAGCTTCGATTTGCTCCGAACTCCGATCAGCAGAGGACTTTCGCGTCTGAACAACAATCAGTGAATGAGGAGACACGCGACGATTATGACGTAAACCACCAACGCAACGGACCAGAACAACGTGAAGCCGCGATAAGCGAGGTACTGGATATATCGAGGCAACAAACCAACTTTGGAACAAATGTTTGTCTGCTCGCTCAATGGCGAGGGTGGACGATATGAAATACCGAATGTTACCAAGACTGGGCTCAGTTTGCACCTCTCGTGTAGACGTCGCATTGGTCGCAGGACATGATGCGCGGAAAATAACGTTGCACGAGGCACACGAGCTGATCGGTATCAGCGATGCTAGTTTAGGGACTTCCCCTCAGAGCTCCGTGAATAAGACTTTATGGTGAATAAGAATTCATGGTGGATAAGACTTTATGGTGAATAAGACTTTATGGTGGATAAGACTTTATGGTGAATAAGACTTTATGGTGGCTGCTGTTTTGGTAGGATTCGATTTTTACAATACTTAGAATTGGTGCTTCGCAAACAATTACAATGCGTTTATTTTGTCATTTTCCAACTTCTGAGCTAATTCTCAAAAACACAGGCAATAGCAAAGGTCGACGTTTTAAAAACAGGCGTGAGAAAATATGATCTTGAACCATTTTCGTCGCAGGCAACAAAATTTTTCATTGAGAAGCATATTTGTTACAAGATAACCGCCCGATAGCCGAAACAACGAGCATGTCGTCTTTACCACACACCCAGTCAAAGTTTGTTTGAATATATCGCCTAGTTTGGAGAAATTATTTATCCAATGCCCCACAATTTTGTTTTAGCGCATGTTTGACGGTGATGCAATCAACAAAGCTGATTCCTAACGGAAGAATTTTATCAATGCACGTTCTTAGCGTCTTGTTTTTTTCATAGACCCTAGGTACACGACACGTGGCAACAAGGATTTAGGTTGACACAGCCTACACATAATGGGGATTCCCCTTGTACATAGCAACGCCTAGTAACGTGGCCACCACTTACCTGGTGGCGATACATTGTCCGGGGAAGTGCTTGCTTTTGAACACGAACGCTCCAGCTCCCTCCTGTGGACACCATCAAGTGTAAAATTAATTATCTCCAATTCAAAGGATCAAACACAACAAGTGAGCGCACACAGGAAGGGGGGTATTAGTCAGGGGGTCACAGATGGGGTGTACCAAAAAACTTACTTTCACTGATCTTGCTGTTGGCTGGCAAAAAGTTGTGTTTGGGGTCAAAACTAATGCTAATATAAAACATTTTCAAATTTCATTGATGTTTGACGCCTATTTTCTTCACGTTTCCATAGAAACAACCCAAATTTAAAAAAAATGATATAACTTGAAAACCACTACAGTTAGAAAGCTCTAATAATCACCAAAAGTTTCAGAACACCAATATTCATTCCTATGAGTGTTTAATACATTTTATGGGTCTAGGTAATGTAGTTTTTTTTAGATATTTCCTAAAATAGCGTTTTTTGTAAAAAATCTAGTTAATTTACTCTAAAAATTATTTTATACAAATTTTTGCTATAGCTGGCTAAAGTGGCAATGTAACAATCACACAATACACCCTAGGTGGTACACCCTACCGGGCCTACCTAGGGTGTATTTTGGTACACCCTAGTCACGGATCATACACGACAACGCCGCTTGTTAGCATCAGGCCGCGGTCTTTTGGAAGTGACCATATATGGAGTTGCCATTGTTTAAGTTTGGTCGAAGTATTCTTGGAATGGCAACATCTTGTACGCAATAATGTACATGTTGGAATGCTGCCGCTCGGAACACCTTTGATCAACACAAAGAGTTGCCGAAGAAGCAATAAAACTTAATTTATGAAGGATTAATAATTAAACCGAAATATTGGCGCACTGCGATATTCTCAACAAGGAAGTACAACGCCGTAAGAACAAACAGTAGCAATTACGTCACAATGCCAACACTCCACATCAAACGCACCATCTGTTGGATGGCCCGCTCTACCAAGGTATTGAACCGGATGTCATCGCTCTCCCTGTTGTCCCACAAATACTTGATCAACTTGGCGATCACTTCGGTGTCCGTGTCGGATTCGAACTCGTAGTTGTGGCTTTGCTGGAAATACGTAATCGAGTACGTCATCGTGCAACGTCAGTAGTTTGATATGAAAGACTTTAGAAGAGGCGTCCCCCAACTGAAACGGGGGTACAACCAGCAAAAGAGACTCACCAAGAACGTCTTTATTGTCTTGTACTCACCAAAAACGTCTTTATTGTCTTGTAGTTGGTCACGATTCCATTGTGGACCACCACGAAGCCTGAGAAGGGAGGAGAGGTTAGCGGCGAACAATAGCGGAGGGATCCAAAGCATTGTTTTGTAACAACAAATGCGAAAATATGCTGGGATCTTATGCTGGGAACTACTGAAAACACGACATCTGAAAACAAGAAGACGCGACCTACCATTGTCGTCGTCGGATCGTTGGGGGTGGCTGTTCACCGAGTTGGGGACCCCATGCGTGGCCCACCGAGTGTGTGCAATCCCGGCATGGCTGTTGAACTCCACCTTAAAATCAAGACTGTCGCTTTCTGCAAACAAATATTGTTTTATGAATTGAACAAGGCTCATTCCCTCAAAGGTGAGTTTTTACGTATTGAAGAGGAGGGGGTGTGATTTACAAGGGGCAAACCGCCTCCAGTGGCAAGCTAAATGTTGTAACTGCTCACTACAATCAATAATGCTTAGGGGCAGTGAGTTAACTAATAACCATATCCCAACCTGAAAATCATTTTGTGCTTGAACGTTGACTGCACATTAATGCACGTTCCATCGACGTAATCTGACGCATTGACTGCACATTAATGCACGTTCCATCGACGTAAGCTGACGCATTGCGTTACAAGGAATACGGAATGACACTCACTGTAAATTTTGTCTTCCAAGACTTTCACTTTTCCTCTCTGCTTGATGAGGGCGGTGGGTCTCCCATTGTCTCCGTTAGTCAAAGTGTTGCCTCCGTCCACGGCGATTCCTGCGATGACGTCAATCTCAATCAAGCAATGACGTTATTAACCACTAGCTGGGGGCGCCGGTTATTGACGAATAGTTTCTTTTGTAGATAAAATCACAGAAGTTTGGTCTTTATGAACCATCTGTGGCGGTTGACAAGAGCTAATAAGCTGAAGGTACAACAGGAAGGCTGATCTTACAAATGTTCACTGTAGGGTGGCCAAAAAAAATCGAAACTTTTTATTTTTGTTTGCACACCCTATCATTTGAGGAGGATTCATGAAAAAACGACACTGTGAAAATTTGAAGTCAATCCGACAAGAGGAAGTGCTCTCTCACCGACCTCTAAATTTGCTTTTTTTGGCAAAATTTCGAGAACCCCCCAAAAATTTTTTTCCATTTTCTTTTACATATAACAGGCCTCGAAATTCACCGTGTTGTCCGCGGGAAGTACCATCTTGATCGGTCATATTTGTCCGCCGAGAAATAACACAGGAACTAGCAATACAAATCGTCATTGCATAGCATGAACAATTGTTGCGAGAATATAATTTCCATGTCAGGGGCGATGTCAGCTGCCTGTATGGGGTGTGGTTCTTCGCCGTCTCAACTACGAAATGAAGATTAGGGTGGTCCAACTTAGAATACGAAAAATTAAAGTTTAATGTAGCGTGGATGCTCATAACTCATTTGGATACAATACCCTAAAAAAACATTTTCCCAAAGTTAGAGCTCGACCGATATCACTTTTTCAGGCCGATGCCGATACCGATATTTATGAAATTTTTAGGTCGATACCGATATATATCAACTACAAAAAATTTGTTACCAACAAGGTTATTAAGCAACAAACCAGTCCAAGAAAGTTTATGCATTGGTTGCTGTCATAGGCGCCGAGTTTTCAAAATAGCTGGGCGGGCGAACACATACTGTCACGTCACGTCGTGATCACCAATAATAATGTAGAACTCTACTGTTGTTTTCCTACCACCGAGGTCCAAGATCTAGGCTTCCTAGTTCCTACTACTATAAATTGCAAATATCTAGCGATAAACTTCGCTATTGAACCGAGCTTACATTGAATCTACAATTAGAACAGTTATATAACGAAGGAGCTGAATTGCAACTAATGACAACCAACGGTTTCATCCGGCCAAACCAACACGTGTGCACTGTGCAGTAGTGCACAGTTTAATATCAGTGACGTAACAGACGCAACTGTGATGGTTGAGACGACAAAATAGAGCATTTTAGCAGCAGAGTTAATTGATGACATCGTTTGAGAGAAAATTACTCCTTTGAAGAACAATGCTACAGTTTTTAAACCGATTTAACATCTGGCGATGTTAAAACGATGTAACAGCAGTGGAAATTGCGGTTAGACTTTTGCTGCGAATGAAGTTCCTCACAGGTTTGCGCAATTTACTTGATTTATAGCACTGGGCTTACGAGTGGCAGAGTGGAGACAAACCGCGCGGCTGGACACTTTTGCTCGTTTAACGGCGAATCAACGTTGATTAACGTTGCATGAATGTAACATGGCAATAATTGACGAAAACTAATCGCTTAATTAGTAGGTCTAGTAGGGCCTATCATATGGCGACAAAACCTTGCGAATAAGGTAAGTAGGCTAGTATTAGAAGGTGGCAGATGGTTACAGAAATTTTTGGACTTAAAATTGAATTAATCTTTTTTTTAATTCCTGAAATGTCCGGCGGGCGCGGCCCACCCGCCCGGGACTCGGCGCAGGTGGTTGCTTGCTTAATTACGTCGCATAACTTCCACCGAAAGAGGTCGTGTGGCTTCTTGCGTCACAATGCTCTGGGCACAAATCGGAAAACTTCTACAATGACGCTACTATTTTCTTCTGTGCAAAGTTTCACTAGGCTTTTTTCTTTGGGTTTATTTTTGCAACTTCTACAATGACGCTACTATATTTAGAATTAGATTTACATATAAACAAATAAATTAATGTAACTTGTAATAAAACTATAACTCAAATGTAAGGGGAAAATGTGCCCCCCCTGAATTAGGCATCGCATCATCCCGCGATTAAACATGCGGATAAATATCTGTTAATGTGCTTCCCAAGGCACTCAGATACTAGAAGTTCATCCATTCTTCGAGGCTGGCTGTTATAGCAGTCCTCAAACTTATCGTCCCCTCAAACCAGAATAGGAAACCGAGTGACTGAAAAAGGAAGGGCGAAAATAAGCGTTGAAGGATGGCAAGGAGTTATAGTTCATTGGAATGGAGAAATTGTTCCATCAATAGAAGGGAATGAGGAAAAAGAAGAAAGAGTTGTAATAATTGCTACCTGTAAGAGTGATGAAATGCTTTTAGGTGTTCCGAACGTCGAAAGGGGTACAGTACAGGGGTTCTGATTTTCAAGAGTGTTTTCGAAGCTGTTAAAGGTTGGAGTTTAATGATGTGATTGTTGGGATGTCATTTGACACTACAGCTTCAAACACTGGGTCTATTAATGGAGCTTGTCACTTGCTGGAAAGGGAAATGGAATGTAAACTGCTTTGGTTAGCCTATAGGCATCACATACATGAAATTATATCTTATGTGGTGATGTATTTTCTGCTGTCTCTGGTTCATTTTCAGCTCTAACCATTTCGTTGTTTAAAAGCTTCAAGGAAAAGTGGTCAAGCCTCAACAAAGTTGCATATGGAGTTTGTGATGATCCTCGTTTAAAAACCACTCTTGCGGATTTCAAGAAAAAACCTGTAAAAATTCTACATTGTACACTCAATGAATGGT